>NC_137973.1:112443-1312443 GCF_963924665.1 Micromys minutus | reverse complement strand
GGAGCTAAAAGGGTCTGCAACCTCATGGGAAGAACAACATCATCAACCAGACAAGGCACTGAAGTGAAGAGAGTGATTGGGAGAGGGAGCATCTTCATGGAAGCAAGTTGATGGGGAGAAGGGAGTGGAGTGGGGGAAAAGGTATAACACTTAACACGATAATACAGAGTGTTGAAAAAATTATAACCAACTATATCCAATTATATCTAATAAAGTTGGGAAAAAAGAGCATCAAGGAAAATATTTCTCCACTACAACTCAACAACAATACCACACTAAGTCTAGAGTATAGCAACATAGATAAAGCACAAGTCAAAGGCCTTAAATTGTCTTTATGAACATAATAGAGAAGCTTACAAAGAAAATAAATGGTTCCTGTAAAAAAATCTATAAAAACAGAAAAAGAAGAAGAAAATTTTACAAAATGTTTAAGATCTGAAAGTAGAAAAACAATTTTTAAAAATCTGAAAGATATCTTTTTTAAAAATGTAGAAAATCAAAAGGGAACCTCTGAAGCAAACCCCACACCAGAATACAAAAGACTGAAGAATTTCAGGCACTAAAGATATGATAGTCCAACCCAATTCTTCATTGAGTTGGAAAAAGCAATGTGCAATTTCATCTGGAATAACAAAAGACCTAGAATAGTGAAATCCATCCTCAACAACAAAAAAACATCTGGGGGAATCACCATCCCTGACCTCAAGCTATATTACAAGGCAATTATGTTGAAAACTACATGGTACTGGTACAGAAATAGACACATGGATCAATGGAATAGAATAGAAGATCCAGAAATGAGCCCTCACATATATGGTCACCTGATTTTTGACAAAGGAGCTATAAACATTCAGTGGAGAAAGGACAGCCTATTCAACAAATGGTGTTGGTTCCACTGGCACTCAGCATGCAAAAGAATGAAAATAGACCCTTTCTTATTTCCTTGTACAAAGCTCAAGTGCAAGTGGATCAAAGATCTCCACATTAAACCAGATACACTGAAACTATTAGATGAGAAAGTAGGGAAAACCTTAGAACACATAGGCACAGGAAAAAATTTCCTAAACAGAACACCGATGGCTCGTGCTCTAAAGATTGACAAATGGGACTTAATGAGATTGCAAAGTTTCTGTAAGGTTAAGGACACTGTTAAGAAAACAAAACGGCAGCCAACAGAGTGGGAAAAGATCTTTACCAACACCACATCAGATAGAGGCCTAATATCCAAGGTGTACAAGGAACTCAAAAAGCTAGACACCAGAGAATCAAACAGATTTTTTTTACATGAAAATGAAAATCACTTTAATTATACTTGTGTTCTTTTCAGAGATATAAAAGAGAGAAAAGTGACGTCACAGGTGATTCTTGAGAGGATGCAAATGGAGAACAGGAAAAAAAAACTGTAAGTAGTCAGGATTCACCTACTATGAAAAGAAAAATACTCAGAATCCGGAAGTCTATGTGGGACTGTGGAATATTGAGGATATGATTCCTTACTCTTTCAAACAAATTCTACACATTTTAGAACCACCTATGAGTTCCCCCTTCAGCTGCGAATGTTGTTTTCGTTTTTTCCTCATTAATAGTGTGTTCACTCTCACACTTTAGCAGATGCACTCATTTCAACAGTTACTAATGTAAAACTAGCTGACATGGGATGGAATAATATCTAGTATTTACCCAGAGAAGAAGAAATCAAATACAGCATCTGGTTAAAAGTGATAAAATCATCCTTAAATGGGCAACATAGGCATCAAACAAAACAATTCTACCTCCTTAAATATCCCTGTTAGTACGCTGGTGACTCAGACAAAAGTACATGCAAGGGGAACTCAGATGACAAGATACTCATGTAGATGTACACAAGACTTCTTACACCAAGACTGGCTAAGCAATCCTTCTGTATAAAATTGAAGTAAAAGTGGAGAGGATAAAAGAAAAGTACCCACTACAGAGTAAAGAGATTCATGAACAGATTGAGTTCTTATCTACACTCACATTATCATCAAGTGCTCATATAAAACTCAGTACAATGATAATTGGAAACCAGCCCCAGAAAGCTCTGGATACCCAAGAAACAACTCACAGACCATATAAAGCCCCCCCCCCCAAAAAAAGGAGAAAGGCCAAAAAGTGGAAGCCTCAGTCCTTCTTAGAAAAACAAAACAAACAAAAAACCCCCCAAAACCCAATAAGTATATAGCACCCTCTCAGAGTGGGGTACACCTAGACCTTATATCATTAATTCAAGAGCTAAGAGGATAGCCTTGTGGCAATTCTTGGTATTTAAAAATTATTATGCTTAATGTTTACACACCAAGAATACTGACTATTTCCATGTTACGCCCTGTTTTACATGTACTTTACGATCATTTTAAATAGTAAGATTTCAATGCATACTATCAAACCTTCAAAAAAATCAAGTACTGACAAAAATATATTCACATAGTTCCATGCTAAAATGCTTTTAATAATCTGTACATGTGTCTGTTTTTTTTTTCAATAAAGTTGTAAGGATAAAAAAAACTTATTACAAAATATAAACCCAACTAGTGATGGTGAGTCATACAGAAACAAGTGTCTTGTGCAAAAAACAGACCTACAGTGTCTGGTAACAACAGAAATTCCCTAAAGGGAAATGACACTTGGGTTTCTCCACACATAATGTGGACTTATTTTGTAATCTAGTTGTCATGCTGGACGTTTTGAGAAAAAGACATTTCACCATATTCAGAAGAAGGTATAAATGAAAGTAGAACGTCTTTCTACATGAGAAAATCCAAGGCTACAGTGAAATGTGAATGGAGACCTGCCTTTTCAGAGTCACAGTCATACGTCCTTAAGACTATTGCCCCCATGCCACCCACTGCACGGATCAGCAGCACTAGATGATGTCTTCTGCAATGGTGGTGTCAAATATCTGTTTCTATGTGTTGAGGCATGTTGTTGACTAACTAACTATATGGTCAATTTTGGAGAAGATACCTTGAGGTCTTGAGAAGAAGGTATAGTCTTTTATTCTAGGATGAAATGTTCTATAGATGTCTGTTAAATTCATTTGGTTCATAACTTCTGTTAGTTTCACAGTGTCTCTGTTGAGTTTCTGCTTCCATGATCTGTTCATTTATGAGAGTGTGTTGCTGAATTTATTATTATTGCATCTGATCCAGTATATGCTTTGGGCTTTAGTAGAGTTTCTGGTATTAATTTGGGTGTCCGTGAATTTAGAGAATAGATGTTTAGGATTGAAGGTTCATACTGATAGATTTTTCCTCCAATGAGTTAAAAATGTAGTTCCTTATCTTTTTTTAAAATCTTTTTTAATAAGTAGATTTTATTTGATGTTCGAATGGCTACTTCAGCTTGTTTCTTGGGACCAATTGCTAGGAAAAAAATTTCCAGCCTTTTACTTGGAGGTAGTGTCTGTCTTTGTTGCTGAGATGAGTTTCCTATATGCAGCAAAATGCTAGATCCTGTTTATGTATCCAATCTGATGGTATATGTCTTTAATTAGGGGAATTGAATCCATTGATGTTTAGAGATATTTAGTATTGATGATTGTTTCCTGTGATTTTTGTTGTTAGAAGTAGAATTATGTTTGTGTACTTTTCTTCTTTCAAGTTTACTGGAAGGAGATTATTTTCTTGCTTTTTCTAGGGTGTAGTTACTCTATTTGTGTTGGAATTTTCTGTCTATTATCCTTTGTAGGGCTGTATTTGTGGACAGATATTATGTAAATTTGATTGTGTCCTGAAATGTCTTGGTTTCTACATTTATAGTAATTAAGAGTTTAGATGGTTATAGTTATTTGGGCTGGCATTTGTGTTTTCTTAGAGTCTTCATGATTTCTCTCCAGGATCTTCTAGATTTCATAGTCTCTGCCCCTACCTGCCAGGCAGAATGGCGGCTCATAGAGGCTGAGCAACTGCGATTGGGAACAGAAAATTAGAACTTCTGTTTCCACCCGGAGGTGACTTACGGACACAGAGCGGAGCCTGGCCTACCTGCCACCCGGATCGGCGGCTCATAGAGGCTGAGCAACTGCGATTGGGAACAGAAAATTAGAACTTCTGTTTCTGCCCGGAGGCGACTTCAGGATGCAGAGCAGAGCCTGGCACATCTGCCACCCAGAACGGAGGCTCGTAGAGGCTGAGCAACTGGTGGGTGAGAGACCTGGGCTGCAGGGGAGCAGAAAGATCTCTGTGGAGTACACCAGGAAAGTGCACCCCCTGCATTGCCCTGCCCTGCCGTGCCTGATCCAGCAAACAGAAACAGAACGTTGGAACTTCTGCTCATACACGATGACTCTGAGGCATAAAACAGGGCTTGACCCATCTGACACCTCAACTAGTGGAGAACCAAGAATACAGACCAGATACAAGGGAAAGGTAAGAAGATATCACTGACAACAAATGGCAAGAGGAAAGAGAAAGAGTATATCCCAAGGGAACCAAGACAATCTAGCAACACCAGAGCCCAGCTCTCCCATAACAGCAAACATCGGAACTCCAAACACTCCAGAAAAAGAAGACACAGACCTGAAATCATGCCTCAAGACGCTGATAGAGTTACTTAAACAAGAAAGGGAGGAAAAGCAAAAAGATTCAGAAGCTTTTAAAGAAGAAACAAAAAAAACACTCAAAGAACTCAAAGAACTAGAGGAAAACAGAACCAACGAAATAAAGGAATGGAAGAGGGAAATTAAAACAGAGATTGACACAATAAAAAAAACACTAAAAGAGATAACCCAAGAGTCAGAACACCAAAAAAAGAAATCAGGAGTCACGGAAGCAAGCATTTCCAATAGAGTACAAGAGATCGAAGAGAGAATCTCGGGAGCAGAAGACAACATTGCAAACATAGACAAAACAGCCAGAGAAGATGCAAAAAAAAAAAAAGCTCCTAACCCAAAATGTCCAGGAAATCCAAGACACAATGAGAAGACCGAACCTAAAAATAATAGGAATAGAAGGGGGAGAAGAGTATCAACTAAGGGCCACAGTAAATATCTTCAACAAAATCATAGAAGAAAACTTCCCTACCCTCAAGAATGAGATGACCACGAGCATAAAAGAAGCCTTCAGAACTCTAAATAGGTAGGATCAGAAAAGAAATACCTCCCGACACATAATAGTAAAAACGTCAAGTGCCCAAAGTAAAGAAAGAATTCTAAAAGCAGTAAGGGAAAAAGGTCAGGTAACATATAAAGGCAGACCAATCAGACTCACACCCGATTTCTCAACAGAGACTATGAAAGCTAGAAGAGCCTGGACAGACATCATGCACTCCTTAAGAGAGCACAAGTGCCAGCCCAAGCTGCTATACCCAGCAAAACTATCAATCACCATCGATGGAGAGACGAAGATATTTCAAGACAAATCAAAATTCACACAATATCTGACCACAAACCCAGCACTACAACGAATTATATATGGAAAACGCAATACAAGGAGGCAAAATACAGCCTAGTAAAAACAAAAAAACTCCTAGACAAGAAAACTAAAAGAAGAAAAAACACAGACACACCTCAACCCAAAAAAGCAAAAATAGCAGGAAACAGAAACAATTATTCCTTGATATCTATTAACATAAATGGTCTCAACTCCCCAATAAAGAGACATAGACTATCAGACTGGATATATAAACAAAATCCAGCCTTTTGCTGCATACAGGAAACTCATCTCAGAGACAGAGACAGACAGTATCTCAGAGTAAAAGGGTGGGAAAAAAACTTCCAAGCAAACAGCTCCAAGAAGCAAGCTGGAGTGGCTATTCTAATATCGAATAAAGTAAATTTCCAACCAAAAGTTATCAAAAAAGATAAAGAAGGACACTTTTTACTCATTACCGGGGAAATCTGTCAGGAGGAACTTTCAATCCTTAACATATATGCTCCATATAAAATCACCCACATTCATAAAAGAAACTTTACTAAAGCTCAAAAAATACATTTCACCCCACACAATAATAGTGGGAGACTTTAATACCCCACTCTCACCAATGGACAGATCAGGGAAACAGAAACTGAACAAGGACACTGCAAAACGACCAGAGACTTTGAACCAACTAGAATTAATAGATATATACAGAACATACTATCCTAAAGTAAAAGAATACACCTTTTTCTCACCACCCCATGGCACCTTCTCAAAAATTGACGACATAATTGGACACAGAACGAGCCTTCATCGATGTAAGAAGATTGAAATACTCCCATGCATCCTCTCAGATCACCATGGTCTACGACTGGTCTTTAACAACAACAAAGACAACAAAAAACCCACATACACATGGAAACTAAACAACGCTCTGTTAAAGGATAGCAGGGTCAAAGAAGAAATAAAGAAAGAAATTAAGGACTTTCTTGAATTCAACGAAAACGATGATGGTGAGATAACCCAGTCACAAAAGAATAGACATAATATGCACTCACTGATAGTGGGATACTAACCCCAGAGGCTTGCACTCCCCCAGAAACAACTCACAGACTGTATAAAGTCCAAGAAATAAAGAAAACAAAAAATATACATATATTCAGAAAACAAGAAGACTTTTACTATTTCCATGTTGCGTTATGTTTTGCATGTACTTTACGCTTATTGCAACTAGTAGGTTTTCAATGCATACTGTCAAGCCCTTGAAAAAAATCAAGTACTGACTAAAAAATATATTCACATGGTTTTATGTAAAATTTATTTTAATGTCTGAAAAACAGTACTGACAAAAATATATAATTTTAAGCAAAAAATGTTTAAAATCTGTACATTTATCTTTGTTTTGCAAAATAAAGTCGTTTAAAAAATAAAAAAAAATTAAAATAAAAAAAAAGAAAAGAAATTAAGGATTTTCTAGAATTCAACAAAAACGAAAACACAACATACCCAAACCTATGGGATGCAATGAAAGCAGTATTGAGAGGAAAACTCATAGCCCTAAGTGCTTCCAAAAAGAAACTGGAGAGAGCTCACATCAGCAACCTGACAGCACAGCTAAAAGCACTAGAACAAAAGGAAGCAGATATACCCAAAAAGAGTAGACGGCAAGAAATAATCAAAATTAGGGCAGAAATAGACCAAATAGAAACAAAAAGAACCATTGAAAAAATCAACAAAACCAAGAGTTGGTTCTTTGAGAAAATCAACAAGATTGATAAAACCCTAGCCAGACTAACTAGAGGGCAAAGAGAAAGTATCCAAATTAACAAAATCAGAAAGGAAAGTGGCGACATAACAACTGAAACTAAGGAAATTCAAGAAATCTTCAGATCCTACTACAAAAACTTATACTCCACAAAATTGGAAAATCTGGAGGAAATGGATGAATTCCTAGACAGATACAAGGTCCCAAAGTTAAACCAAGACCAAGTAAACCATCTAAATAACCCTATAACACCTAAAGAAATAGAAGAAGTCATCAAAAGCCTCCCAACCAAAAAAAGCCCAGGTCCAGACGGGTTTAGTGCAGAATTTTATCAGACTTTTATTGAGGATATAACACCAATACTCATCAAACTATTCCAAAAGATAGAATCAGATGGAATATTACCCAACTCATTTTTTGAGGCTACAATAACCCTTGTACCTAAACCACACAAAGACCCTACAAGGAAAGAGAACTTCAGACCAATCTCACTTATGAACATTGATGCTAAAACACTCAACAAAATCCTTGAAAACTGAATCCAAGAACACATCAAAACGATCATTCATCATGACCATGTAGGCTTCATCCCTGGGATGCAGGGATGGTTTAACTTAAGGAAATCCATCAACGTAATACACCATATAAACAAACTCAAAGACCAAAATTACATGGTCATCTCACTAGACGCTGAGAAAGCATTCAACAAAATCCAACACCCCTTCATGTTAAAGTCCTGGAAAGAACAGGAATCCAAGGCCCATACTTAAACATAATAAAAGTAATATACAGCAAACCAACAGCCAACATCAAACTTAATGTCGAGAAACTTGAAGTCCAAAAAATAAAGAAAACAAAAAAATATACATATATTTACAAAACAAGAACACTTTGACTATTTCCATGTTGAGTTTTGTTTTGCATGTACTTTACACTTATTGTAACTATTAGGTTTTCAATGCATACTGTCAAGCCCTTGAAAAAAATAAATTACTGACTAAAAAAAATATATTCACATGGTTTTATGTAAAAATTATTTTAATGTCTGAAAAAACAGTACTGACAAAAATGTATAATTTTAAGCAAAAAATATTTAAAATCTGTAAATTTATCTTTGTTTTGTAAAATAAAGTCGTTTAAAAAAAAAAAAAAGACCTCTAGGTATCTTCTCCAAAATTGACCATATAGTTAGTCAACAACATGCCTCAACACATAGAAACAGATTGAAATATTGCCATGAATACTATCAGATCACCATGGACTGAGGCTGCTCTTCAATTACAACAAAAAAGCTCACTTACAGATGGAAGCTGAACAATGCTTTTATCAATGATAACTTGGTCAAGGAAGAAATTAAAGACATCTTAGAATTTAATAAAAATAAAAGCACCACATACACAAACTTATGGGATTCTGTGAAAGCAATGGTAAGAGGAAAACTTGTAGGTCTGACTGCCTTCAAAACAAAACCTTAAAGAACATACACTAACAGCTTAATGTGTCACCTGAAAGCTCTAGAACAAAACGGCAGATACAGCCAATACTCTCTATACTGTTCCACAAAAATAGAAACAGAAAAAACACTACCCAACTTATTGTTTAAAGCCACAATTACACTCATATGTAAACCACATAAAAACCCTACAAAGACAAAGTGGTTCAGACCAATTCCCCTCATGAAAATTGATGCAAAAATACTCAATAAAAAAAGTCTGGCAAACCAAATCCAAGACACTTCAAAACAATGATTCACCATGATCAAGTAGGACTAATCACAGGGATGCATAAATAATTCATTATACAAAAATTTATTAATGTAATCCACTATAAAAACAAATGGAAATGGCAAAAAAAGGACATGCCCATTTCATTAGATACTAAAAACGCCTTTGACAAAATTCTATACCCCTTCATGTTAAAGCCTTGGAAAGATCAGGAATTGAAGGCCCATAGCTAAAAAGTAAAATAGTTATGCAGCACACAATGAAACAGTAGCTAACATCAAACTATATGGTGAGAAACTTGAAGAAATCTCAAAAAATCAGGGACTAGACAAGGCTGCCCATATTCCCTCTACCTAATCAATATAGTACTGAAAGTCTTAGCAAGAGCAATTAGACAGCAAAAAGAAGTCAAAACATACAGAAATTGAAAAGGAAGAAGTAAAACTATTGCTATTTGCAGATATATGATAATATACTTAACTGATACCAAAAATACCACTAGGGAATTCCTACAGCCGATAAACAACTTCAACAAAGTGGCTGCATATAAAATTAACTCAAACAAATCAATAGCCTTCTTCTACTAAAAAGATAACCAGACTGAGAAAGAAATTAGGGAATCAACACCCTTCACAATAGTCACAAAGAATATAAAGTACCTTGGTGTGACCCTAACTAAGCAAGTGAAAGATCTCTATGACAAGTACTTAAGTCTCTGAAGAAAGAAATTGAAGAAAACCTCAGGAGATGAAAAGATCTCCCATGCTCATGGATTGGAAGAATTAATATAGTAAAAATGGCCATCTTGCCAAAAGCAATCTACAGATTCAATGCAATCTCCATCAAAATTCCAACTCAGTTCTTCATAGAGTTAGAAAGAGCAATTTGCAAGTTCATTTCAAATAACAGAAAACCCAGGACATTGAAAACTGTTTTCAGCAAAACAAAACAAAAGCAAACAAACAAACAAACCTTCTGGGTGAATCACCATCCCTAACCTCAAACTGTATTACACATCAATAATGGTAAAAACCACACCATATTGGTACAGACACAGGCAAGTAGATCACTGGAACAGAATTGAAGACCCAAAAGTAAACCCCACACACTTAAGGTCACTTGTTCTTTGACAAAAAAGCTAAAAACATTCAATGAAAAAATGGATATCATTTTTAACAAATGGTGTTGGTTCAACCAGCAAACAGCATGCAGAAGAATACAAATCAATCAATTCATTCTTATCTCCTTGTAGAATACTCAATCCAAGTGGATCAAGAACCTCCACATAAAACCAGGTAAACTGAAAATAATAGAAGAGAAAGTGAAAAAGAGCTGAGAACACAGGGTCACATGGGGAAAATTCCTGAACAGAACACCAATTGTTTATGCTCTATGATCAAGAATCAATAAATAGGACCTCATGAAATTGTAATGCTTCTATATGTCTAAGGACACTGTCATTAGGACAAAACAGCAGCTAACAATTTGGGAAACAATTTTTACCAATTCTACATCTGATAGATGTCTAATATCCAATAGATACAAAAAAACTCAAGAAATTAGTCTCCAGAGAAACAAAAAGTTCTATTAAACAAGGTGTATACCAAGAGCTAAACAAATAATTCTTAACTGAAGAGTATCAAATGACTGAGAAGCACCTAAAGAAATGTTCAACATCCCTAGTCATCAAAGAAATGCAAATCAAAACAACCCTGGGATTCTACCTTGCACCAGTCAGAATGACTAAAATAAAAGTTCAGGTGACAGCATATGTTAGAGAGGATGTGGAGAAAGAGGAACACTCTATGATCTTGGAGGGAATGCAAGTTTGTACAATAAGTCTTGATATCAGTTTGGAGGTTACTCAGAAAATGGACATAGTATTACCTGAGAACCCATCTATACCACTCCTGGGTATATACAGTTAAAGATGTTCCAACATATAACAAGGACACATGCTCTACTATGATCATAGAAGCCTTATTTTAGTGGCCAGAAGCTAAAAAGGACCAAGATATCCTTCAGCAGAGGCTTGGATACAGAAATTGTGGTACACTTACACAATGGAGTACTACTCAGCTATTAAAAACAATGACTCCATAAAATTTGCAGGCAAATGGATGGAACTAGAAACTATCATCCTGAGTGAGGTAACAAAATTACAAAAGAAGACACTCACTGATAAGGAGATATTAGCCCCAAAAGCTCAGAATACCCAGGAAACAATTCACAGAACTTATGAAGCTCAAAAAGAGGGAAGGCCAAAATATGGATGCTTCAGGTTTTTTTTTTTTTTTAAGATGGGACAGCAAAACACTCATGGGAGGAAATATAGGAACAAATAAAAGAGCAGAGACAGGATAAAATATCTTCCAGGGACTGCCTCACCTGGGGATCCACCTCATATGCAGCCACCAAACCCAATCACTATTCCTGATGTCAAGAAGTGCTTCTTGGCAGTAGCCTGATTTGGATGCCTCCTCAGAAAATCTTTAAGAGCCATACTATACAGATAAGGATGCTTGCAGCTAACCATTGAATTGAACATGAAGAGCCAAATAAAGGAAATAGAGCAAGGACTGAAGGAGCTAAAGTGGTTTGCAACCCCATAGGAAGAACCACATTATCAACCAACCAAACCCTCCAGAGCTTCCAGGGAATAAAACACCAACCAATGAGTATACATGGAAAGACCCATGATTCCAATTGCATAATGTAGCAAAGGATTGCATTGTCTGTCATCAGTGGGAAGAGAGGCCTTTGTTCCAGTGAGGGCTCATTTTCCCAGTATAGGAGAATGACAATATGCTGTGGTCAGAGAAAGTGGATGAGAGAAGGAACACCTTCATGAAAGCAAGTGGAGAAGAGAAGGGATTGGACTGGGGGAAATTTGATAATATTTGAAATGTAATGCATAGAATATCCAATAAAAATAATAATAGAAATAGAAGATACCCATGTCAAATCTCAGAAAACATATTCAATAAAATTATATAAATGATGTTCTAACCTTTAAAAGGTGATGCCTATCAAGGTACAAGAATCATAGAGATCACTAAATAGATTGGCACAAAACAAACAACCAAAAAACCCCACAAAAACAAAACAAAAAAAAAAGAAAACAAAAAAAGATCCCAAATGAATATAATGTACAGAACCAAAAAAACACTATATGTACAGAACACTAACGTACAGAAAAAAAATAATAGAAGATTGAAGAGATAACACTTAGGGAATATAAAGGTAGATTTAGAATAATACCTGCACAACACACACACACAAACACATACACACACACACATACACACACACACATACACACACACACACATACACACACACAAACAGCTATATTAATAATTTTAAAAGACCTGCTGAAATTTTCACTATCCAAATTCACTTTTACCTCAGTTATAGTATTAAAAACAGCAAAGTTTTGACACAAAACTGATGATCAATAGAGAAGGTGGTTGGGAGAGAGATCACCTTTATGTAAACATGTAGAGGGGGAGGAGAAGGATGGCAATGGGAAGAAGAGGATAATATTTGAAATATAAATACAGAGAACTTCCAATTAAAAATTAGAAAAGAGAGAGCCAGAGAGAGAGAGAGAGAGAGAGCCAGAGAGAGAGAGAGAGAGAGAGAGAGAGAGAGAGAGAGAGAGAGAGAGAGAGGAGAGAGAGCCAGAGAGAGAGAGAGAGAGAGAGAGAGAGAGAGAGAGAGAGAGAGAGAGAGAGAGAGAGAGAGAGTGTGTCCTGGTGACTGACTCAATGTAAGTAAGAAGGAAAAGATTCAGGACTTCAGCTTCAGAAAATTGCACAAGTGTTAAAGCATTTACTGAGACTGGAGGACAGAGCTAATATCATGTACGTGTAACTCTAGTTATTTGGTTAACTGAGACAAATATCATATTCTCATGACTAGGGTTTTGGTGTGTGTAGAGGGTTCTCAGCACCCTGCAGAGTTAGTTGAGTGTTGACCAATGTAAGGCAAGAAGGAAGTCTGGTTTAGCATAGCTCAGTAGCTGACTTGGGTTTAGACCTCTAAAGTCTGACACCAAAGTGGTTTTTAAATGCAAATTTAAGCACAATACAATTTTGGGAAAAAGTTTTCTGATGATAATTAACTCAATCCTTGTGTTCAACAATGCTTTAAACATGATTTCATTGAAACTCTTTTAAAAGTATGTATGACTGCTTTCATAAAGAGGTGTTCTATTGACTGAGGAAAAAATGCTTAAAATAAGAGTCAAGGGAAAATGACTGAGAGAAACACAAGATTCTTGGAAAGCCAGGTGAAGTCTACCCATGTGGAAGCACAGAGGTCACCAACTACCTCTGTTCCATTAGCAAAGTATACATAACATCTCCCGTAAGGATGGATTCTATTAACTAAGAAAGAATGGTCAGGATAAAGGTCTAGGAAGAAAGAGTCTGGGATAAACATGAGCCCAAGGTGTCAGGTGTAACTTGGCCCTACAAATACCACAGGTCACTGGGCTATTGACTACATCCATTCCCAGCCTTTTATGTGGAAACACCTAAAAACCCCGTGTGTTTAACATTCCTGGTTTCCCTGGTACTTATCTGTGAGCATGAATGCCTTGTGAGCTATAAAAGGCTGGACCACAAAACAAGATTCTACAACATAGTCCCTGCTCCAAAAGAACCAGAATTTCAGAGACAAGATGCAGCGTTTGTATATTCAAATCACTCCCTAGGACTGGAATTAGAATTCATACAATAACAGCAATTATATTATCTCAGCACACTCTATGTTGTCACATATACATTATGATTAAATGATACACCTAAGAGCATAAAACTCACAAATGATGACTCTTGGATAGGAGGCAGATCTGACACCTCTAACACCATTCTTACTGCACTCTGCCCCTGTCTTCCAGAAGCCACATTACCTCTTAGCAGAGGTAATTTCTTTAGTGGTAATACCAGTGATTTCCTGAATGGTGTTCTGAAAAGCAGCAAGGCAATTTCAATCCCCTAAGGCTTGCTGTCTTTGCTGACACTGCTACTTCTCAAAGAACCTTGAAATAGCTCTCATAGTTTCTCTTTCAACATCCTCCACAAGTTAGAAACATAAATGTTTTTTAAATAGAAACAATAAAGCATTCAGAAGCAAGCCCTGATCAGATGAGGAAATTATCTTATTCTTGTGCTGACAAGGCTGTCATAAAGTCTGTTTTCTAAGTATAAGTAAACCATTTATTATGGACAGTTCTAAAATGCTGCTAATTTCCTGAACCTATTTTCCCATATCACTGTCCCAGAACTGTAGGCTTCCTGATAATACCATAAAGCTCTACTCTGCACACATAAATCAAGTGAAATCAATTTTCTCAATTTTCAAAATAATAATGACATATATATATATATATATGTAATTTTTATACCTCCGTTTTCTTTTCTGATCAGAATCGTTATCATCATCATCATCATCATCATTTGGTCTTTTTGAGACAAGCTTTCCCTGAGTAGCCCTAGCTATTCTGGAACTTGCTCTGTACAGATTGGCCTAAGAAATCTACATGCTTCTTCTGAGTGCTGGGATTAAAGGTGGGCACTAGTACTATAGGCTGTGTGTATTATTATTTAAAGTTTAATCTACTTCACAATCTAGTGTGAGGAGATTCTGGGAAAATGCTAAGGACCAAACACAAATACAAACCGTAGCAACCTAGAATAAATCCTAACCTATCAAGTGATGTAGTATGCTCATGAAACTTAAAGTTCAATCATGTTAAAAATAAACTACCTGTAGCCACCAAAAGATAGAATATAGAACACAGTGACTCCAGAATTCAGGCAATGTAAATGTTGTATAACTATAAAGGAGTGAAAATTGGAAGAATACCTGCAGGGAACAGTGTAACTATATTCATTAGCAATAATGATATTGTTATTCTAGAACTCTCTGTGAGAGAAAAAGAGAGAAAGAGAGGGGGTGGTTAACAATTACTCGAACTTCATTGTCCATTGTGTCTTTGAGAATCAAGAAATAGAGATAATGCCGATTAAGTAAAATGAGTATGGTTCTATTATGAATGACAATGCCATTATGAAGTAATCATATATTTTGTCTGTAAAAGTAAAATAAGTCCTTTTATTGATGTAATGACATGTAGTAAATGCAGATGGGAAGTTATAGATTTTTTAACTCAAAGAACCTGAAACGTTTTGTTAAAAAGGCAAGACAAATATGAATTCCCAAGCATTCTTAACTCCGCGCCCTGATAAGTGTATAAAGAAAGCAGAATTATTACTTTAAGAGCAGTGATTTTTTTTCTAGGATAATGATGTCTCTGAAGACAATGAATATAGAGAGGGGTTTTAGTATGGGAGCAAACTGTGTGCTCTGACCTACTAGTGATTGCAAAGGTGTCCACCTTTCATATTTCAGCAAGCTAGCCATCCAGCTATAAAGTCTCCCTATGTCTATATCTTCCTTTTTAAACTAAATGTTTTTAAGTATTTCATTATAATATAGTTGGTCTAAGATATAAAGATTATTTTATGTGATTATTAGAAAAAGGACTGAAGGAGCCGAAGGGCTTTGCAGCATTATAAGAAGAACAACAGTACCAACCAACCAAACCCTAACTAAAGAGTACATGGAAGAACCCATGGCTCCAGCCACATATGCAGCAGAAAATGGCATTGTCTGGCATCAGTAGGAGGAGAAGCCCTTGGTCCTGTGAAGGCTCATTTTCCCAGTGTAGGGGAATGCCAGAGGGTTGAGGTCAGAGTGGATAGGTGGAAGTGGGAGTATCTTCATAAAAGCAGGGAGAGTGGGGATGGGGACTGAGAAAGGGGATAACATTTGAAATGTAAATACATAAAATATCCAATAAAATGGGGAGTTTACTTGTTTATTCGTTAATCTTTTTATACAGTCCAGATTATGCCCCTCCTGGTCTGCCCCCTGACCACTCCTCTACCTATACCTCCTCCCTCCCCCATCTCCAAGAGGATGTCCTCACCCTCCCACACTCACCTCACAAGGTTCTCCACTCCCCAGTGCCTCAAGTACTCAAGGGTGAGGTGCATCTTCTCTCACCAAGGCCAGACCAGAGAGGCCTCTGCTGTGTATGCTTTAGGGGCCTCATATCAGCTGGTGTCTGCTGCCTGGTTGGTGGCTCAATGTCTGAGAGAACTTGGAGGTCCAGGTCAGCTGAGACTACTAGTCTTTCCATAGAGCTGCCTTCCTCCTCAGCTTCTTCCAACTTTTGCCCAATTCAAGCACACAAGAGGTCCCTGGCTTCTATCCATTGGTTCAGTGTAAGTATCAGCATCTGACTCTTTCAACAGCTTGTTGGGCCTCTTAGAGGGTAGCCATGCTAGGCTTCTGTCTGCAAGCATACCACAGCATCATTATTCATTAAATAATTTTATAATGAAACCATGATGCATATGATGCTTGACATCTTAACTCTTGCTTTGCAGTAATTCATTTTCTAGCATCCATGAACCACCTTAGTGAGAGACTTGTTCCTGTGGTGCTAGCCTCTTTCATGGAAATAACAAGAGGGTGATTAACAGGACTTGTGAGGGCTGCTTTTCAGAGTATTCATTTGATTTTACATCTTAGACTTCCCTCTTGAAGAAGTCTTTTCATTTTCCAAGCTTCACACAGAAGGACAATTGTAGTAGGATGAGCAAGTATTGAAATTCCACCACTGATCTGTAGATAACTGTTTAGGGGACCCAGAGATATAAGACTGGTGATAACTAGAAAATGCCTATCAAGATACTATAAAATAAAATAAATAAATAAATAAAACAAGTTTTTTAGAAACTTAAAATAGTATGGCTTGTAAAAATTATGGGAAATTATATATAGCTACTTAATCTAATGTTCAAGTTTTTGCACTAATTTCTGTTATAGATTCATTTTTAGCTGTGATTTGAAATTATTTAGCAACTTCCTTTAGGGTTGTTAGCCATTTTAAGAGACTTAGACGCTTTTTCTATTCTCGTTTCCTTAAAGTTCAAAACTCCATTTGGATCTGATATAAAGGAATGCTATTTGGGGCTCATAATTTTTAAGTTTCCAAAACTTATTATCTTTGTCTTACACAAAGAACTCCAGAGTAACACGACTATCTAAAAGTCGCTTTGCCTTGCTTTTTTCCCCCCTTCGGGAACTCAAGACCATTTTTTTACATGCCTTTGTTGAGTCTAGGTACTGCCTCCCTAATCTATTCTAATGTGTTGTTCTAATACTGAATGTTACTAAACCTAAAATGGCTAACAGTTTTTCTAGAAATAGCTTGGCAAATTTCAAAGATACAATAGTATTTTAAATTTTACAATCCCATTTGTTGCTATTCCAGAGTGCTGATTTTGCCAGAAAGATGATGTTTTTGTACTCTGATGTCTGATATCAAAGAGTATTACATAATTCTATAGAGATACATTCAAAATGAGCAACACTAACTTTTATTAAGTTTGCAGTTAGCATCCCAGAGCTGTCAACTTTATATTGTGCTGATAACTTTGAAAATGTGTTTATATATATAAACAATTGTATGCATATGAAAAATATTTTTATTAATGAATGCCATCATGACATATTATAATGAGTGACTCAAATTTCTACACAAGTAGACAATAACATCTCTTGTGGTTTAGATATTTTTTTCATGACCTCTAAAATTCATGTTGAAATGTAGTCCTCATAATAGCCTCATAATAATTAAGAGGTGGGGCTTCTAGGAGGTAATCATGGCTTTATCTTCATAAATAGATGAATCTCTCAGGTGAATATTGAGTTAATGAGTTATTCCAAGGTGGTCTTTTATGAAAACTGATCTTAATGCTTTTCCCATGCTTCTTGTGTCCATATGATAATTTGTGCTTCCTGTGGTGTCTGCCAACTAGTCCATCACTACTTATTGGCAATTAACTATAAAGTAAAACCCTTTCTTCTTTAAAGCATAGCCATTTAGTTCTGTATTAGTACTGAATAAAACAGACTAATGTAACATTCAATTGGAAAATAAGAAGTTCTGGTCTGCCAACACAAATCTATGCAATAATAGGGGAAACAAGGAACTATGTCCACTTAGAGAGAGCTTTTAAAGCAATGACAGACTGGAAAAGCAGAAACTGCTTCCAGGTGCCTACATGTACCTTATCTATCTGAACAGATGTGTACAGAAAAAGAGAGAAGGGAACTAATCACTTCCTATTTCTCAAACCTGAAGCCCGGTATAAAACAAACAACCTTTTGATGGCATCTGACAGCTCAGGAGTTTCCAGGTTTTTACTCATTAGAAAAATGCTACTTTCTATCCTACAGAGATCCTGCATAGACCATATGTAGATCAATCTCTGCCTACCATAGAATCAGTGAGTAAAACTACATGTCAGAGTGACCCTTCGGTTTTGTATAAAGTCACTGATATTTCCTAATGACTCCTAGTGATTGAGATACACTACTATTCCACCTCACATAGTCAAAATATCTAAGATCAAAAACTCTGGTGACAGCAGATACTGGTGAGGATGTGGAGAAAGAGAAAAACTTCTCCATTTTTGGTGGGATTGAAAGCTAGTGCAACCACTCTGGAAATCAGTCTGGAGGTTCCTCAGAAAACTGGACATAGTACTTACTACCTGAGGACCAGCTATACCATTCCTGTCCATATACCCAAAAGATGTTCCAACATACAGTGAGGAAACATGCTCCACTATGTTTATAGCATCCTTATTTATAATAACCAGAAGCTGGAAACAACCCAAATGTCCTTCAACAGAGGAATGAATCCAAAAATTGTGGTACATTTACACAATAGAATACTACTCCGCTATTAAAAACAATGAGTTCATAAAATTCGTAGGCAAGTAGATGGATCTAGAAAATATCATCCTGAGTGAGGTAACCTGCAGTAATGTTTAAAAATGGGAATTGCTTATCTCTTTATTGGCCCTGCAGTCTCGCTCTGCTGGTGCCATTTCTGGTAAGCAAGCATGTAAACAGACACTTTGGCTCATTCCAATCTACCCCAAGGTGTCACTCCATCTGCATGACTCTCTTCCCCCATGGTTAACTCTGCCTGCTCTACTACCCCTGTCCCAGGTTATTTCTTTACCCCAAATCCAAACACAAACACAACTCTAAGGTCTAATAGATTTTCATACAAGTTTATATATCCAATTCTTTTTTTAAAAAAAAAACAACTTTATTTTACAAAACAAAGATAAATGTACAGATTTTAAACATTTTTTGCTTAAAATTATACATTTTTTGTCAGTACTTTTTTTTCAGATTTTAACATAATTTTTACATAAAACTATATGAATATATTTTTTAGTCAGTACTTGATTTTTTTCAAGGTTTGATTGTATGCCTTGAAAACTTAATAGTTACAATGAGCTAAAGTAAAACAAAATGTAACATGGAAATAGTTAAAGTTTTCTTCTTTTGTAAATATTTTTTTTTGTTTTGTTTTGTTTTCTTTATTTCTTGGACTTCATACAGTCTGTGAGTTTTTTCTGGGGGAGTGCAAGCCTCTGGGGTTAGCATCCCACTATCAGTGACTGCATATTATGTCTGTTCTTTTGTGACTGGGTTATATCACTCAGGATGATATTCTCTAGATGCAGCCATTTTCTTAAGAATTTGGTTAAGTCATTGTTTCTGGTGGCTGAGTAGTATTCCATTGTGTATATGTACCACAATTTTTGTATCCATTCATCTTCTGAAGGACATCTGGGTTCTTTCCAGTTTCCGGCTATTATAAATAGAGCCGCTATGAACATTGTGGTGCATATATCTTTGTTGTGTATTAAAGTGTATCTGGGGTATATGCCCAGAAGTGGAATAGCTGGGTCTTCAGGTAGTACTATATCCAATTTTCTGAGGTATCGCCAGACAGATTTCCAGAGTGGTTGTATTAGCTTGGAACCCCACCAACAGTGGAGAAGTGTTCCTCTTTCTCAGCAGCCTCGCCAGCATCTGCTGTCATCTGAGTTTTGGATCTTGGCCAATCTGACTGGTGTGAGGTGGAATCTCAGGGTTGTTTTGATTTGCATTTCCCTGATGGCTAAGGATGTCGAGCACTTCCTCAGATGTTTCTTGGCCAATCAGTGTTCCTCAACTGAAAACATGATTCTCTGGTGTCTAGCTTTTTGAGTTCCTTGTACACCTTGGATATTAGGCCTCTATCTGATGTGGTGTTGGTAAAGATATTTTCCCATTCTGTTGGTTGCCGTTTTGTTTTCTTGACGATGTCCTTAGCCTTACAGAAACTTTGCAATCTCATTAAGTCCCATTTGATAATCTTTGACCTTAGAGCTTGAGCCATTTCTTTATCCACAAACCCTCTACAGAACAAGATTTCATCAAATGAACAGATACAAACTGAACTTCTATATGAGATATAATACTATAAAAATCCTTAAAATGTTTGTACCTACCAAATGCCAATTTTTTTTAGGATGCCATTGTTTACCAAACGCCAATTAAGTTCACCTGGATCTAATTTATCCTCCACAAGGTCCATCTCTGAACTTTTCTCTCAGTCCTTTCTCATCCTCTGACCTCTGACCCTCTCTACCTCCTTTACTCTGCCCAATAACTGGCACTTGCATTTATGTTACTAATTAAAATGGGAAGGTTTTTATGAAGTTCTGAGTCCATGACTAGGCAGCACTACTTGGAAAAGTAGAATTAGCATTAAAATACAAACAGCTTTAGGACAATCTGCATTTCCCCCTTTATGTCCAGTTAAAAGGCTCCTTTTCCTCAACTATAAAATGAATACAACTATTTCCATTTTACACTTTATAGGGTATAAGACAGCCTTAACACCCAGTCTATCAATTTTGTCTATTAAATAAAGCAGCTTTTCATCTATCTAAAAAGATTCCTGACTTATATCTTGGTTCTAGATTGTATGTCATCTGAAAACCACCTTTTTAGATCTATATTAAAATTTGTACTGCCAAACATCTGCTTTGGCTATGAGGCTACCAGTCTTCAACCAGGCCAGAAATCCCAGAATGACTAATATTACCTGATATATGAGAAGCACAAAACACAGCTTCCAAAACTAGCCAATTTATAGAGACCACTGATAATTTGGACAGTCCCTCATCTCTCAACATGTTGGAGCATCAGACTTCAGCCTTCTGGTCCAGGATCATATTTGACAGACCTTGGTAATGCAGAATTTTGAAGGGCTGACAGTTTTGGCTTGGCAAAAATTATCAGTCAACTCTTCCACATAATGTGTCCCCTTCTGGACAATATTTGTCTATAGATGAATGAGGCAATTCTTGCCTAGTGGCTGTCTCACCACAACTGGAGAAACTCTATTGGTGCTCAATTTCTTTTTAGAATCTAAGAAGAGGTGCTGTCAAGAGCTGACAGATCTCTAGTCCAATAATCCTTAAATTAAAAAAAATGCCTAAAATGTCGTATTCAGTGGACTTCTGATACTTTTGAAGATTATCTATCTACACAAAGCATCTCTGAACTGGTAAGCCTTGCATACTCCTGGCTATCTTTAACTGAAATTATCTTTTAAAAAACACTCTTTTAATGACTCAGAACCATGGGTTTGTTATCTACCCATTAACTAGTATTGTTTAATCAACTAAAAACAGTGTATATACTTTAAATCTGTATTAAATCAATTTTATAACACAGTAAAGATTATAACATTAACTTTCCATCAATTAGAAAGATTCCTACTACTGAAGATATGACTTTAAGTTTGTTTCCAAAAAAGTTTGTGGCTGTATAATAAAATCTGGCTAATTCCTCTTTCTATGATTATGATCACTTGAAAATTCTCCATAAAATCAGCCTTACAATAACCACTTTCAACCCCCCTAAAATCCAGGGAATCAGGCAATGATTCTTCATAGCTTCTTCAAGCTGAATATATGAGCACTAAGAACTTAAAAGCAGGGAGTGGAATGAAGAAGCTGTGGTTTTTCAAGAGGAAAAACCACACCAACGGTTGTTGTAGTCTCTGATGTCCGGAATTAGGTCAGTTCAGCATATATAAAACTCAACAGAAAACATTTTAGTATCAAAAAAATATTTTGTTTGATTTTTTTGAATTTAGTTTTTCAGGTGGTTTACCTCTATCATATCTTATTCATATAACTCTTGAAGGCACATGGAGCCAAATCACACTTTTTAAAAACACAAAGACAAAACCTTTCTTTAAAATAGCATGTCCCTTAGTTGGCAACTAGAATATCCTGTATCTTGTATTCTTTCCCAGAGAAATACTATAAACACAAAACTCAACATCATAATTATTTTGAAACAATATAAACAATTGAGATAATTATAAGCCCTCACTAGCTGGTATCTGACAAGCCATGTGGGCTTAGTGGGATAATTCACAAAGCAAACTACTATCACTTATAAATCCATAAGTAAGCAATTTGCAAAACCAGAATATTAGTTTAAAGTATTTCAATCTGTCTAGCTCTCAATCTGGAGTATCAGATTTTTAATAATTAATAAGTTCCTTAATGTGTGTCTGTATACACTCTCTGTGGTGCAAAGATATCTATCAATGATAAACCTTTAACCTGAAAAAATCACCACTCTTTCTCTCTTGGAGTCAGTGACTAATTTTCTATATCTAATTTTGAACCAACTTTTGATACATTTACTAAACAACTTTGTAAATCTAGGACCTTAGCCCAGATTATTTCGATCTGTCCTTCTCTCAATCTGGATCATCAGATCTTCATTTACTCTCACCTAATATATGTTTGCATCTACTCTGTCTGGTGTGCAGACTCTTAGTTTGGAACTGCAGGTGAAATTCCCCACGTGATCCAGGTAAACTCTGTAACTCTGTAACTCTTCTAACTAAAAACAAACAAACAAACAAACTTGACTTTATCATTAATTCTGTATACCATCCTTAAAACAAGCAAATATCTCTCATTACATTCTCTAATCAATACTGCAAAACCAGGACTTCAGTCCAACAAATTTCAATCTGTCCTTCCCTTATTCTGGAGAGTCGGATCTTCATTATTAATACTTAACCTAATATATGTCTGTATTCATTCTCTGGTGTAAAGACTTCTACCTAGAAAAACAAATTTGATTTTTGTATCAATTCTTTATACCATCTTAAAACAAACAAATAAGATTTTTAATTTTTAAAAATAATTTTTTAAAGAATCAAATAGTTACTAATCTCCCTCTCTCTCTCTCTCTCTCTCTCTCTCTCTCTCTCTCTCTCTCTCTCTCTCTCTCTCTCTCTCTCTCTCTCTCTCTCTCCCTCTCTGGATATGATCACCTGCTTTTTAGCTGCAGGACATTGCACCCTGCCAGCAGAGGCCATCTCTGTTTCTTTTAAGGTTCCCACGCTGAAGACATCACATAGCTCAACATGGCACTGACCTCCTCTTACTTAGAACATGAAAACTTTTTAACTAACTCTTAGGCTGATAGTCATAAACCTTTTAGTGGATTCTTGCCTGACACGCTGGTGCATCTCTGTAGCAGTAGATATTAAGAAAAGGAATTGCTTATCTCTTTATCAGCCCTGTGGTCGCACTCTGCTGGAGCTGTTAGTAGTACAGAGCCCCGTGCACAGACTCTGCTACTCGGTTCATTCTATCCCCAAGGTCGTACTCCATCTGCACGACTCTTTTCCCTGGCAGGTTACTCTGCCTGCCTGACTGCCTCCATCCTGGGGTATTTCTTTATCTCAAATCCAAACACAAATACAACTCTAAGGCCTGATAACTTTTCATACAAATTTATATATTCAATTCTCAATCCACAAACCCTCTACATAACAAGATTATATCAAATAGATAAAGATACAAAGTACCCTTCTATATGAGATATAATACTATAAAATCCTTGAAATGTTTATAGCTACCTAACGGGGTCAGAGGTCAGAGGTCAGAGGACAGGAGAGGGCCGAGAGAGAAGTTCAAAGATGGACCTCAGGAAGGATGAATTAGATCCAGGTGGGCTTAATTGGCATTACATATCTATGAACATTTTTAAGGCTTTTATAGGTCTTATTTCTCATATAGAAGGGCAGTTAGTATGTTTGTCCATTTGATGTAATCTTGTTGTGTAGAGGGTTTGTGGATTGAGAGTTTGATATATAAACCTGTATGAAAAGCTATTGGGCATTAGAGTTGTGCTTGTGTTTAGATTTGGGGTAAAGAAACACCCCAGGATAGAGGCAGTAAACAGTTTGAGTAAACTGCCAAGGGAAGAGAGTCATACGGACAGAGTAAGACCATGGTAGCAGCTCAGACCAGGTGTCAGGGTCCTTGCACGTGGCTCCATACTAGAAACGGGCCCTCGGAATGAGACCACAGTGCTGATAAGCCATTTTTTTATATATAATATTTACTGCAACAGTGACTGTACAAAAATATGCTCATGGTATGCACTTACTGATAAGTAGATATTAGCCTAGCCCAAAAGCTTAGAATCCTCAAGATACAATTCATAGACCACATAAAGCTCAAGGAGGCAGATGACCAATGTGTAGATGCTTCAGTCATTCTTAGAAGAGGAAACAAAAATATTCTTCAGAAGAAAATATGAAGACAAAGCTTGGAGCAGAAACTGAAGGAAAGACGATTCAGAGACTGCCCCATGTGGAGATCCAACCCATATTCAGCCACAAAACCTAAACAATATTACTGAAAACAAGAAGTGCGTAATGACAGGAGTCTGATATAGTTGTCTCCTGAGAGTCTCTGCCAGAACATAGCAAATATAGAGGCAGATATTCACAGCCTGGGTCCTTAATGGAGGAGTTAGAGAAAGAATTGAAGGAGTTGAAGGAGTTTGCGAACCCATAAGAACAACAATAGCAACCAACCAGAGCTCCCAGTGATTAAATCTCTCTCCAAAGAGTAGACATAAATGGACCCATTGCTTCAGTTGCAAAAATAGTAGAGGATGGCCTTGTTGGGTATCAGTGGGAAGAGAAGCCAAAGCTTGATACTGCAGTGTAGGGGAATCTTAGGACAGGAGATTGGAGGGAGTGGGTGTGGAAAAGGGGTAACATTTAAAATGTAAATAAATTATAGCCAATAAAATAAATCTCAAATTTGCTAAAAAAAAAAAAAAAAAAAAAAAAAAAAAAAAAACTCAAGATCACTGTTTCAAAAACAATTAGCTTACAAAGAGGGAAAGAGAAAATGTCCTGTCAGTTGACACTGTAAGCTATAAAAAATTAAACTAGATTTATGTTTTATGTCATTTAATAGCAGAAAAGGATTGCTCTTTGTAGCCAGCAACAATAACCATAAGTAAGCTTGTGTATCAGCTGGGTGGAAAAAATAAGACTTGATCATAATAACAAAATGAGAAAAATTATCACTGTAGTCAGACCTTTAGATTTCCAGCTTTAGAAAGGGCCACCTCTATTTCACTAATCTTATTAATTTATCTCTTCAAAATGAGTTTGACTATTTATACTCTCTGTACGAAAGGCATGCAAAAAGTGTCTAGTCGTTGACCAAAGGGCAAACAGAAAGCTTACTTCTTAGTCACTGAATAAATTCCAATGCTTGGTGCTATAAACCAATACTCAGGCATCAATCTTTCAGATGTTAGAAGATAACATTTTTCTTTAGGAAGAATTGGAAGCAGAGGAACAATCATGTGTAGTTTGTTAAGTTTATGAATGTAAATGTCAGAACGTTATAGGTGATAGAGAAGTAGAGGAAAGAGAAGGAGTTGATAGAAAAGAGAAGGTATAGAAGGGGGAGCAGAAGAAGGAGGAAGAAGAGAAGAAAGAAGATGGTCTAATTTCAGTCATTTAAGATCGTTGAGTCTGTTCTTTTAAGATATTTGTCAGTGTATCTGGTTTAATGTGGAGATCTTTGATCCACTTACACTTGAGCTTTGTACAAGGAGATAAGAAAGGGTCTATTTTCATTCTTTTGCATGTTGAGTGCCAGTTGGACCAGCACCATTTGTTGAATAGGCTGTCCTTTTTCCATTGAAAGTTTACGGCTCCTTTGTCAAAAATCAGGTGACCATATAGGTGAGGGCTCACTTCTGGATCTTCTATTCTATTCCATTGATCCACATGCCTATTTCTGTACCAGTACCATGCAGTTTTCAGCACAATTGCCTTGTAATATAGCTTGAGGTCAGGGATAGTGATTCCCGCAGATGTTTTCTTGTTGTTGAGGATGGATTTTGCTATTCTAGGTCTTTTGTTGTTCCATATGAAATTGCACATTGATCTTTCCAATTCCATGAAGAACTGTGTTGGAATTTTGATGGGGATTGCGTTGAATCTGTAGATTGCTTTTGGTAGGATGGACATTTTTAAAATGTTGATCTTTCCAAACCATGAGCATGGGAGATCTTTCCATTTTCTGAGATCCTCCTCAATTTCTTTCTTTAGAGGTTTGAAGTTCTTTTCGTACAGGTCCTTCACTTGCTTAGTTAGAGTCACACCAAGGTATTTCATAGTTTTTGTGACAATTGTGACGGGTACCTTTTCCCTGATTTCTTTCTCCACATTTTTGTCCTTTGAGTATAGGAAGGCTACTGATTTGTTTGAGTTGATTTTGTATCCAGCTACTTTGCTGAACTTGTTTATCAGCTGTAACAGTTCTCTGATGGAGTTTTTGGGGTCACTTAAGTACACTATCATGTCATCTGCAAAGAGTGATGTTTTTATCTCTTCCTTTCTGATTTGTATCCCCTTGATCGCCTTTTGCTGTCTAATTGCTCTAGCCAGGACTTCCAGTACTATGTTGAATAGGTAGGGGGAAAGTGGGCAGCCTTGTCGAGTCCCTGATTTTAGTGGGATTGCTTCAAGTTTCCCACCATTAAGTTTGATGTTGGCTGTTGGTTTGCTGTATATTGCTTTTATTATGTTTAAGTATGGACCTTGGATTCCTGTTCTTTCCAGGACTTTTAACATGAAGTGGTGTTGAATTTTGTCAAATGCTTTCTCAGCATCTAGTGAGATGACCATGTAACTTTGTTCTTTGAGTTTGTTTATATGGTGGATTACATTGATGGATTTCCTTATATTAAACCATCCCTGCATCCCAGTGATGAAGCCTAATTGATCATGGTGAATGATCATTTTGATGTGTTCTTGGATTCGGTTTGCAAGGATTTTGTTGAGTATTTTTGCGTCAATGTTCATAAGTGAGATTGGTCTGAAGTTCTCTTTCCTTGTAGGGTCTTTGTGTAGTTTAGGTACGAGGGTTATTGTAGCCTCAAAAAATGAGTTGGGTAGCATTCCATCTGATTCTATCGTTTGGAAGATTTTGGAGAGTATTGGTGTTATATCTGCAATAAATGTCTGATAAAATTCTGCACTGAACCCGAAATGAGAATGTAGGGAAAACCTTAGAACATATTGGCACAGAAGAAAATTTTCTGAACAAAACACCAATGGCTCAAGCTCTAAGGTCAAAGATTAACAAATGGGACTTAATGAGATTGCAAAGTTTCTGTAATGCTAAGGACATTGTCAAGAAAACAAAACGGCAGCCAACAGAATGGGAAAAGATTTTTACCAACTCCACATCAGATAGAGGCCTAAGATCTAAGGTATTCAAAGAACTCAAAAAGCTAGACACCAGAGAATCGAATAACCCTATTAAAAAATGGGGTACAGAGCTAAACAAAATGTTCTCAGTTGAGGAATATCGAATGGCTGAGAAATATCTGAGGAAGTGCTCGACATCCTTAGCCATCAGGGAAATGCAAATCAAAACAACCCTGAGATTCCACCTCACACCAGTCAGATTGGCCAAGATCCAAAACTCAGATGACAACAGATCCAGATGCTGGCGAGGTTGTGGAGAAAGAGGAACCCTTCTCCACTGTTGGTGGGGTTGCAAGCTAATACAACCAGTCTAGAAATCAGTCTGGCGATACCTCAGAAAATTGGACATAATACTACCTGAAGACCCAGCTATTCCACTTTGGGCATATACCCCAGAGACACCTTAGTACACAACAAAGATATATGCACCACAATGTTCATAGCAGCTCTATTTATAATAGCCGGAAGCTGGAAAGAACCCAGATGTCCTTCAGAAGATGAATGGATACTAAAATTGTGGTACATTTACACAATGGAATACTACTCAGCCACCAGAAACAATGACTGTGACCAAATTCTTAAGAAAATGGCTGCATCCAGAGAATATCATTCTGAGTGAGATAACCCAGTCACAAAAGAACAGACATAATATGCATTCACTGATAGTGGGATGCTAACCCCAGAGGCTCGCACTGCCCCAGAAACAACTCACAGACTGTATGAAGTCCAAGAAATAAAGAAAACAAAACAAAACAAAATCTCTATACAACAAGAAAACTTTGACTATTTCCATGTTACATTTTGTTTTACATGTACTTTATGCTCATTGTAACTATTAAGTTTTCAATGTATACTGTCAAACCTTTAAAAAAATCAAGTACTGACTAAAAATATATTCATACAGTTTTATGTAAAAATTATGTTAAAATCTGAAAAAAAAGTACTGACAAAAATGTATTGTGTAATTTTATGCAAACAATGCTTAAAATCTGTACATTTATCTTTGTTTTGTAAAATAAAGTTGTTAAAAAGAAGATATTTGTCACACTAATAATCCGTGTGATAAAATTTCACAACTTAAGCTTATTAATCTTCTTAAAATGTCCAGTTGCTGTTCATTCCCTAAAACTGTTATTTAACTGATTTTATTCCTTAAAATATTTGCCTCTTTGAGTCCTTATAATCTCTCACCTTCCAGGTTTCTGGTGCAGATGAAATGCCACACGGTGAGGAGAGGGATCTGGTAGAGTCCACCTCTAGTAGAAAGACAGAGTATCAAGTCTAGGGATGGAGTTGCCTTCCCACAGTCAAAAACGCTGACCCAGAAATGTACGTGTCTGAAAGAAATGCAGGGATATAAATGAAGAAGACTCTGAGGAAAAGGAAGTCCAGTGACAAGCACAAATTGGGATTCAGCTCAATGGGAGGCCCCGAGGCCTAACACTATTACTGATACTATGGTGTGCTTACAGACAAGGGCCTCTTATGACTGCCCTCCAAAAGGCCGAACAAGCAGCTGAAAGAGTCAGATATAGATATTTACACACGCCCAAGGGACAAAAGCTGGTGACTCCTGTGTTTGAATTATGGAGAGGTTGGAAAAATCTGAGGAGAAGGATGACTGTATAGGAGACCAGTAGTCTCAACTAACCTGGACTCCCAAGATCTCTCAGACACTGAACCACCAACCAGACAGCACACACCAACTGATATGAGGCCCCAAACACATGATTAGCAGACAACTGCTGATTCTGAGCTCAGTCAGAAAAGATGTACCTAACCCTTAAGAAACTTGAGGGCTCAGGGAGTTGGGAGGTCTAGTGGAGTAGAAGTTGGTGGGGACATCCTCTTGGAGACAAGAAAGGAGGTATGGGATGTGAAACAGTCAGAGGGTGTGAAAACAGACCAAGAGGGGGATAAAGTCTGGACTATAGTAAAAAAATTAAAGAATAAATAAGAAATATTCTCACTCTCCCTCATTAACCATTTCTACATGGTTTATTGTAATACTCTCATACCCATGCTCCACCTGGAGATCATTTACTTTGAGCCAGAGCACCTCTCACATTCTTACATCCATCTTCATCTGGCTGAGCTTTGCAAACCCATGCCGACTATAATTCTCCTTTCCAAGCCACTGAGTCTCTTGCTCCATCTTCACTATCTTCCTTAAATCCCTGTTGAACCTGCTTTCCATTCAGCTGAACAGAACAGGTGAAAGACGCACAACCATAACCTCTGGAAATTGGAAAGTACAAGAGGGCACTCGGCATACTATTCAGCAGTCCCGCTGCATTCTCTGACAAAATTAGATCTCTTCTTCACTTGAAAACCAATTCACACCTTATTCCTTATGCTCAAATTTCCATTATCTCCTTGCTCCTTTCCCACTTTTTCCTAATTACCTGGCCTCACATTTATCTAAGAAAGCAATATGCAATGGCAGAGGGTACGTGAACCCAACAAATAACCTTTCAAGCTTCGAACACCAAATCTGCCAAACTGCTCCTACACATTCTGCTTCATTCCTGGCCCAGTGCAAACTCTTGACCTTGTCTGTGTCAAGAGACTGCAGATCTGTGATTCTCCTCAAGAATAATGTTATTAATGAATAAGGTAAAATATTTTAAGAAGCAAAGAAAATATTTACATCTAAAGTTATATGTAAACATATTTTTAAACTTCTAAATGGGATAAATATTTTTAGTGATGTGATAATAGAAGATGATGTGTGGGTGCTCTAATAACTATTTTTCTTACCTAATAACTATTTTATACACTGGAAAGAATCAGTCACATTCTAAACCATGTTAACAACTGATGAAATTGTTAGAATCCCCAGTTATAACTGGCTGAGAGCATTTATTATTAAGGAAAATGTTAACTAAAATACAGATATTTTCTTCTGTCCATTCAAGTTCACAAATGATTTGAATTCTCTCTACAGAATGCTTAGAAGCTTATGTAATCTTTAGTAAGGCCAACTCCTCCATTTTATTAAATACCCATTATTTGCTTAAGTTATGTGGTGCTGAAACAATTCTCAACCTCTCTGCTTTTAAACAAAACTATTATTGTATGTCACCTCCCAGTATTTCCCTTATTAAAACAAGCAACAAAGCAGGACAGAGACCAAGGAATCTTATGCCACATTGTCTTAGTCCTATTGCTGTGAAGAGCCACCATAACCACAACAACTGTCATTAAAACACTCGAAGCTGGCTTATAGTTTCGAAGATTTAGTTCGTTATCACTATGGTTGGCAGCATAGAGTTGTGTGGGGAAAATGTTGCTCAAGAAGTAGCTGAGAAATCTATATCCAGATCTACAGACAACAGGAGGACAAGAAAGGCACTGAGTCTGGCTTGAGCTTTTGAAACCACGAAGCCCACCCACAGTGACATACTTCCTCCAACAAGGTCACAGGTCCTAATCCTTTTTAAGTAGTACCAGTCCCTGATAACCAAGCATTCAAATATATGACCTTAAGGAAGCCATTCTTACTCAAACGACCACATCCTTTGTATTTCTGTTCCCTTTATAAGAAAACTTTTCAAAGGCACTTGTTACACAATCAATGGCTCCACTTAGTCTCTTTCTCTTGTTAAAGTCAAAGTAAACATTTTTGAACTGTGCAGCAAGGAAGGATATTTGAAAAAAAAAAATCATACTAAAAAATACCTGATTGGGACAGCCTTGGGCAGCCACTTGGCTCCTTTGACTTTGCTCTATATTTCTGATTTTAGCTCTCATTTTCAATTTTATATTCTTGACTGACCTGTTCAAATTGATGCTTCATAATTTTAGTCTGTGCCTTTCTCTATTATTTGTGCTACTAGATATAGAGAATATAGAACATCCTCTTTGGCAACTTGTAGATGGAGCTCGTGTAAGCAAGCAGTTTATCAGAAGCCAAAATAAGTTGTGGCATCTTGACCTTGGGTTTCTAGGGCAGAGAAATTTCCCACAGAATTCTCCATCAAGGAGATGAAATTCTAGTTAAATGTAAAATGGCCTCAGCAGGAACACAAAATGGAGGAACATCTGCACTGCTTCCACCTGTCACAGTCCTTCAAAAATCTCTCTTTAATTTCAGATGGCCTTTGATTTTTTTTAGGATCTGAAAATTTTCAAATTTTATGTTAGTCACTTTTAAAAGTGTCAAAGTGAAACCTAAGATTGTTGGAGACAGTATAGAACTGTAGAACTCTTGCCTAATACTTTTTTTCTTACACAATCTCACTATAAACCTCTTTCTACTTTCTATAAAAAATTTGGTCATGGGATTTCTTAGTATAGAAACAAAACTAGTCTTTCTTTGAACATATTTGACAAATATTTTATTGTTTTCTTTTAAGAGAGAGTGAGAATGATTAAAAATGAAATTATAATATAACTGCATCATTTTCTCCTTTCATTCTCTCTCTCTAAACCCTCCCAGGCATCCTTCCATCCATCCTCTTAGTTTTCTTTCAAATGTATGGCCAGTTTTTCTTTATTGTCACATATATGTGTGTGTATATATGATATAGCATGTCCAGTACATATAATGTTACCTCTATATGTATTTTTTCAGAGCTGACCACCTGATTGTGGATAAACAATTGGTGTGTTCTTCCTTTGGAAAATCTATTTGTTCCTTTTTGTAATATTACTTAGTCACCCATGGTTCTTTTTCTAGGATTAAGGCTTTATGAGATTTTTTTTCTGCATTAGCATATTAATTGGTGTCATCCTTCCTCAGGTTTCACTTAGGGCAGACATGTTGGTGAGACTTTATGGGTGTAACTTCTGATGTTACTAGAAAACTCAACTTCAAAACAAGCTCTCTGTTACTCTGGCTCTTAGAATCTTTTTATCTTGTCTTCTGGAATGATCTCTGAGCCTTCGTTTCAGAAATTGTATTCTAAATGTATCAGTTCTGTCTGGGATTCATAATTCTACATTTTGGTTGGTTATGTTTTTCTTCAATGGTGTCCATCTGCTGCAAAAAAGAATTTTGTTGTTGTTAAAGAATGAAAACTATATTGATCTATGGATATAAGGACAATTATTTAGAATGTTAGTTATGAAAGATGCTAGTATATTAAAGTGAGGTGTTAGAAGCCATTTGTGCTGCACCCAAAGATGGTGCTGGCTTCCCGCCGATGATTCAGCAAACAGAGCTGTTGTCCAGCCCAAGGGACGCAGTGCCCATGTACAACGCACGTCACAGCCCACTCTCGGGGCATGCTAATGAGATACTGGAGAGCACATCAATCAGGAAGCGGCATGAGTCTCCTGGGCATATTTAAGCAGTGCACTGTGCTTCCTCGGGATCCCCTGCTCAAGAGTACTGGACAATAAAGGTTGTTCACAGAAGAATCCTGTTGCCCCTCGTTGTTCTTGCTGGCGAGACGTTAGGCGTGTGACAATGAGGTTTTTGTTTATTTTTTCCCCAAAATCTGTGGCTTCACTAGTCCTAGGTCCTTATCTAGGTTTATAGTACTAGGCATGATTGTGCTCTTGTTAAGTGGACCTTAAGTCCAATCAGAACCACTGGTTATCAGAATGTATGTTGCCATGACAACACCCTTAGTGTTTGCTGTCTGTCCTAGGGATTATAGGTGTGCATGAAGCAGGAGCTGGTTCTTTGAAAAAATAAATAAGATAGACAAACCCTTAGCCAGACTAACCAAAGGGCACAGAGATAGTACTCAAATTACCAAAATCAAAAATAAAAAGGGAAACATAACAATAGAAACTCAGGAAATTCAAGAAATCATCAGATCCTACTACAAAAGCCAATACTCAACAACACTGGAAAATCTGGAGAAAATGGACAATTTTCTAGATAGATACCAGTTACCAAAGTTAAATCAGGATCATATAAGTCATCTAAACAGCTCCATAACTGTAGGGAGCCGTTTGTGCCACACCCAAACATGGCGTTGGCTTCCTGCCGAGAACTCAGCAAACAGAGCTGTTACCCAGCCAAGAGACTTAATGCGCATGTGCCACATACGTCATAGCCCGCTCTCGGGGCATACTATTGAGTTACTGGAGGGCGCACCAATCAGGTAGCGACACGAGTCTCCTAGGCATATATAGCAGTGCATCTTCTCCCCCACGGAGAAGAGGAAGATAGTGGAGAGATTGCGGGAGACCCCACGTGGAAGGATGGCGGAGAGATACCACGTGGAGAGAAACCCAATAGGAGAGATTGCAGGAGATCCCGCGTGGACAGAGACTGGACAGAGAGATCGCACGTGGGGGACTGCGCGTGAGAGGTCGCCTAGACAGTAGAACCCGGTAGGGAGTCCCCGGCTCAGAGAGAAGTTTCCTGCTCAAGAAGCCCCCTGCTCAAAGTGCTGTACAATAAAGATTATCCGCAGAAGAATCTGTTTGTTTGTTGCACGCCTGTTCCTATCGGCGGGAAGCGTGGGCGCGTGACACATAACCACTAAAGAAATAGAAAAATATCGAGACAATGTTTCAAGCAGAGACTGAATCAACAGCTATTCACTACTGTCCTACCTGAAGATTCAGCCCATAATCAGCCACCAAACCCAGACAATATTGCTGATGCCAAGAAGTACACGCTGAAAGGAGCCTGATATAGCTGTCTCTCGGGAGGCTCTGCCAGAACATGACAAATATGTTAGAGAAAAAATTGAATGAGTTGTAAGGATTTGCAACCTCATAAGAACAACAATACCAACCAACCAGAGCTTATGGGGTTTAAACCACTATCCAAAGAGCACACATTGTTGGATGCATGACTCCAGCTGTACATGTAGCAGAGGATGGCCTTGTTGTGCATCAATGGGAGAAGCCTGTGGTCCTGCCATGGCTAGATGCCCCAGTGTAGGGAAATGTCATGGTGGGAAAGTTTGAGAGGGTGAATGTGTGTGAACACCTTCATAGAAACAGGGTGGAGGGAGTTTGGAATAGGGGATAGAGAGGTGAATCCGGGAAAGGAGATAACATTCGAAATGTAGATAAAATATATCCAATAAAATCACTAAAAAGTAAGGTAAAATAAACATAGTATCTTAAAAAAAGAGAGGGAAATGGAAATTCTCAGTGCCTATGCAGTAAGAAGTTCTAACTGGAACCCAGACAACCACAGGAGGTTCAGATACTTACACCGGGGTCCCACTTCCAGGGCTGCACAGTTCTCTGCCCTCTTTTGCTTTTCTCTTTCCCAGTCCGATGTAGTAAAATCCTGCATCTTGGACTATCCTAGAATTTCTTCCCTGCCATATTCTAATTACCAACCTGCTTCCCACATTTAAGAATCTATCTACTTTCTTTTCATGAATTTTTTGGAAATTTAACTGCTTACATCTTGTGGGCTTTTTTTTTTTCTCTTGTTTTTTAGTTTTTTTCCCCTTTTAGTCAATCATTATTAATTCAATAGATACTTAACTACTTATTGTGTGCTACTGGTGATACCTAGATGTAAATATGTAAATATTCAAAATTCTTACCCTGGCAGAACTTAGATATTGGTGAGAGTAGACAAAGAAAAGCAAATTAATATGAAGTAAAATATGGAATATATAATTGCTTTGCCTGGGTAGTTAGAACAGCATTCTTTATTTTAATTGATGTGGTGTAGAAGAGTCTACATAAGTATCATGTTAGGAAAAAAAACCCAAAGGCTCTGTCTGTATAAGCAAGCCCATGTGTACCCGTGAAAGAGACATCTGGAAGAAGCCACAGCAGGCAAGAGGCCAGTATGGTTAAAACTATGCATAAAGACAGAGAGACCAAGTGAAGCAAGAAATGCAAAACTTTATGGATAATGGCAAAGACTCCGATTTCAGTTCAGTAGCCTTTCAAAAAATTTGCAAAGCCTTGGCCACTTAAATTTTGGAACTCTTTATAGAGTGAAGTAAACTACCTAGCTTGTTAATCATTGTGTCCCCCAGAATGCCAGTCTAAACTTTTAGAAGTTAGGCCTGATCTGACTCCCAGATTCATGCTCCCAGAAATAACTCAGACTCAGAATAGATTTACAAGGGCCTTGGCCATATAGCTGGGCTCTACGCTCACTACATCACAACTAAACACAACCACATATTTTAGCCGACGTTCTGCCTCGGGCTGGTTCAATGCATCGATCTCCTCACATCTTCTCTGGCCAATCTCCTACCTGGCTCTATCACAGAATTCTTTCTCTCCTGAATGTCCCATCTCACATTTCGTGTTTAAGCCATACACCATGGGCTTTTAAATAGACATGTGGTCCATCCATACAATACACAAGATATCCACTCTATGTGAACTCATATCTTTACAATCACAATTTCAGGGCAATGCTCAAAAGAGAGAAGATACCCAAACAGTATCCCCAAATAACCTGGACTACTTTAAAGGGTGAATCAAGAATTCAATATCTCTTCTGGAACTCTAGAGATGGACAAGCTCCAAGTAACATTTTGCATAAAGGGACTTCTTCTGACATAAAACAGGCACAGAAAACAATTCTTCAAACAGAATTTATTACTTCTCTCAGAAGACTTGTAAGTTGCAATCTGAAGATATTTTGTTACCAAGTACACAGGAAGCTGCATGAAAATGTTCAGCTTGACACAATGCTGAGACACAAATTGATTTCCAGTCCCTGTTTGAGGCAGGAGTGATCTTAAGAGCACAGACCTTCAGTGGAATGGGGACTTAGCACTGAATAACAGAAGCATGTCCTTTCTGTAGGCTGACATTAATGAGAGCAGGCATCACAGTGTGGGGTGATTTCTGAGAGCTGTGAGTGGTGCAGAGATGACAGCAAGACAGAGAGTGGTGAGCAATAGGCAGTCTTTTCTATATTCAATTAGCTGTTCAGAAAAGCCTTCTCTGAGAAGGGGAAGTAAAATCTAAATGGTGAAAGGAAGCCAGACTTGCAAGCATCTGAAATTTTTAAAAAAGTAAAATGAAATTACTGGTGTATAATCAACAATAGTTCAAGATTTATATTATGACCTGTTGTCTTCTATGTCTAGCTTATGTACGTTGACATAGAAACCCTCACAATATTATTGTGGAAAGCATTCAGGAGATATTTGAGAAACTGGATGTCAGGGAGATTTCATGGCTTGTCAAACACAGAATTTGCAGCAGTAGGTTCCCTGGACAGGCCTTCCTTCTTGACTGGCCTTTTCATTACTATGATTCCAAAGAAAATTAAAATTCTCAAGTCAAGAAACATCAATGTCTTCCATGGAATTTAAACAAGAAAAAATAGATTACAGTTATTTAAAGATAAGTAATTCACTCTTAATTTTTAAATTGTTTTAAACTACTCTTGGGTTTTTTATTGAAAATTTATACTTTGGAGTATCTATGTGAAAAAAAATGTAGGCTTATTGCTTTCTTATAGTAATTATTGATTTGTATTTCCTTCTAATCCCTTTCAGTTTGAACAGCAATAATACAGATTTAAATATTGACTGACTATCAAAGACTTTAATGGGCTGAGCTTTTATCCTTTTAGTTTCATGTATTTATATTTTTCATATGCTTATATTTTTATATTAAATCTGTACAGCTTCTGAAATCTAGAATACTTATAGCAAAGATATACTTGATGATGATATGAATTTATCAGAGTGCTGAAATAATCTAAGCATAACCATTATCACCCATCCTTTTTTCCTTTAGTCTTGCTATTTGCCTGTGTTGACCCTGAATTCCTAGCTCAATGATTCTATTAATCTTCTGAGTATATGGGATACAGGCAAAGATTACAATACTCAGCTGTAATTTAATACTAATATTAATATTGAGAATCATTTAAAGGTAATTTTCTCAGTTTTTAGAGGCTAATAATACAGAGGGTTATGTTTTCTAAGAATTCTCTATTTCATAGCATTTTTATAACATTGGCTATTTAAATGAGGGTTCCTTTGTTTTATTTCTGAAAACAAATTTTAAGACGTAATCTTGTCATCATTCATCAAATAACAAATCATTTCTTTATCTCATGGTTCTTAGAAAACTACATTAATATGAAATGCTCTGAAACATAATATTTTTCAAGTTTAAAATAAAATGTTTTCCAATGTAACACTGAAGCTTTTAGGCATACTTTCCGGCAGTATCCAGTAATGTCCATGTGTGTTTTCCAGGCTTTGCAAAAAACAGTCTCATCCATAACAGTGAGATCAAGAAAATTGAGAAACTGGTCTCTTAATAACACAAGAACATGTGTTTCTCTGACATTTCATGGGTCAAATATGTTCAAGAATATGAACGGCTGGTACATGTTTTTGTATTGCTTTGTTTTGTTTTAATTTCTCACATAGCCTAAGAGTGTGATATATGAATGTGGTGCTTTGAAGAAAAATGACCCTTATAGGTTTATATGGAATAGCACTATTAAGAGGTGTGGCCTTGTTGGAGTAGGCATGGCTTTCTTATAAGAAAGGTATAACTGGGGGGTGGGGGGAAGATTTGTGGCTTCAAATGCTCAACGTCACTTTTTGTTTTCTGCCAGTGCAGATGTAGAACTCTCAACTCCTGTTCTAGCACCATATCTGCCTACATGTTGCCATGCTTCTGACCATGACAATAACAAACTGAATCTGTAAACGAGCCACAACAACATGCTTTCCTTATTAAGAGTTGCCATGCTTGTGGTGTTTCTTCACAATATGGAAAACCCTGAGACAATAAGGTTGACATCATATTCCTAAAGAACTTGTCCTTATCACTGATGTCAGTAATTCAGTCTGGAATGACAAAGCTACAAACTGTAATATTGGTATTGTCCTTAAAGGGTATAGTCATGGCCCATGGATGCCAATTAGTGTTAAGATAGAAATTTTTTAAGCTCTGAGTTTTTTGTGCTGCAAGACGATTAATCCAGATAACTCAATGACCCACGAAAAACTCATCTAATCTTTGGGGGAAAAAATGGCAGAGATCAAGAGTGTCATCTCCAAATGTCTTACTCAATATTGGAGACTTTTATATTTATAAATATTTTTTAAAAGAGACATACATTTTACAACTAAAACATAGAGTCTCAAAGGACATTGGTCGAATTTGTTGAGCTCTTATTAACAAAAATTAGATACAGTATATATCATCCCAGGATCAGCTTCAACTTATTTTTCATTGAAGTTAATATAGCATGAATTTAAATGTCCCCCAAAGGTATATGTAATAAAGTCTTAGTCCTTAGCCTGATGCCTAGGTAGTTGAAGAATGAACATGTGAGAGATGGTAGCACCATGAGAGTTTCTAAGTCACAGGTAGCATACTCCTGGTGGACTCAAACAGATTCTCTTTCACTTCCCAACTGCAGAATGACCAGCTTTGCTCAACTGAATAACTGCTACAAATGCCATCATAGACCAAAACCATGTAGCCAAACCAACCACCAATAAAACAAAACTGTGAACCAAAATAAATACTTTACCTTTATCAATTCATTGTCACAAGCATTATTTAAATTAACAAAAAACTGACTAACACAAGGGCCTAAATCAACCCCACAGGCCTTCACAGAACTCTGTGTCTCTTCTAATAAGAATGGGTATGAGCTGATGGCTTCCAGAGGAAAACACATAGATTTGAAGAATCAAGATATGGGGTCCTTGTCTTGAGTCAGAGTTGCAGGTGACTTCCAGAGCCATGCAGGATTTGAGTGTTGGCTGGCAGCAAGACACAAAACTGAGGAAGAAAGAACCAAAAAGAAAAACTGTCTTAAATCACAGCCAGAGTTATGTTGAAAGATTTCTAACACAGATCATGTGGAGACTGCCAGAATAATAGAAGAGTTAAACTGTGAGTTCAAGGCAAACACGAACTCAAGGAAGCTAGAAAGAAAGACCATATTCAGCTGTTCTGGATGTCTAAGACCTTTCATGCAAAGAAAAGCTGTGACAAAATTCCACATAAAAAAATCAATAAGACCTTTCTCCATGATGAAAGCATTTCTTATGTAGTTTTACAAATGAATCTGACATACTATGGAATAAATGTTAAGACTACTTTGCATCAAGTTTCCTGTATGTAATACATATCAGTAGAATTTTACTTACTTTGGGGGATTAGGATAATCATTTATTTATTTGTTTGTTTATTTAAATTAAAATATAATTTTCCTTTCCTCTCTCAATATATATATATATGTGTATAAATATATATATATACACACACTCATACACACACACACATACTCACTCTCTCTCTCTCTCTCTCTCTCTCTCTCTCACACACACACACACACACATATATACATACATATATATATATATATATATACATATATATATATATATATATATATATATATATATATATATATACAAACTCTGGAATTAAATATATAGAAGTAAAATTATATGGACTGTGCAGGCCATATTTTTTTGAAAGGTTTATTTTGGAAAGGTTTGGATTTGTAGCATCTAAAAGGAAACAGCCTTAAAACAGCTTCCTTGGACAAGTAAGCCAACCTTCCAAGCTCCTATATTATGAGGCTTAAAATAAAATGCTAAATTCCCAAGGATTGAGACGGGCAGCCAGAGTTCAATTTCTCACCTAATATCATCAGTATTTCTTGAAAGAAAAGCCATTAGAGAACATAAAAAAAAAATCGATAGGTTAATCTTCCAGAAACTGTCTGTGAAGATGGTACCATCAATTATAGTAATGAAATAGATGTTAACTTTGAGCACTTTTGCTCTTGGCATACAGTGCACATGATTACATACTTTCCTTCTTCCCTTCCTTTCATTCTTCTTTCTTTCCTTCCTTATTTTTTTCTTTCTTTTATTTATTTGTTTTACTGTTGTTGTTGTTGTTAGATGAAATTTCCTGTGTAGTCTTAGCTAAGCAGATACTCCTTATATAGACCATGTTAGCCTTAAAATCACAGAGCTCTAACTACCTCTGCCTCTGAATGCTGGCATCAAATATATAGACCATGTTAGCCTTAAAATCACAGAGCTCTAACTACCTCTGCCTCTGAGTGCTGGCATCACAGGATTGCACCCCCAGCTGCGCCATGATGGCAACTTCTTCATCTTTTTTTCACTTAAAAAGTAATTTAAGGTACGTGTCATTGTATTTGCCATTTGATCAATGATAAAACAGAGGTCTCAGAGGCAGAGTTAGCCAGTGAATCTGACATCTGTTTCTTGCCACTACATACCATGGCACCCACTGTGTTACATGTTCAACAATCTGTGTCAGCTGAAATAAGCATGTATCTAATGTGAACACCCATCATAGTAAGACGATAGTGCTTGAGATATCCTCCTTTCAGAAGCAGTTTTATTGAAATAAAATACTTTTGATTAAAGTTATGACTGTCAAGGATCTATGACAACGTTTTCTTTGTAGACGAGGCATGGTGCCGCGGATTACTTTGATAATAAACCCAGGCCTAAAAGTTTCTCTGAATGTAGCATTTCCTTTAATTATCTTTAGATGTCTTCCTGTAAAAAGGAGACTAGAAGATTCCAATAACACAGAATTTAATTAGCATGCACTGATTTATAGACATGCCAGCATTTCACCCACACAGTTCTATGTGTATGTTTTCTCTTGAAGTCTGACAAAGCCAAATGTAAAATGAAGATGAGCCTTCGGAAAGTGAAATGTAATGATAAAGTCAGTTTTTGTCAAAAAATCTGTAAGGAAAATGCTGTTCGTCAAAGACAGCAGCTGTTTGTTTGTTTGTTTGTTTGTTTTTTAGTTCATCCCAAGAAATTTGGGACCATAGAATTTTATACAGTGTTTGTCTCTTACACATTGAGATGCTGAGAATAAAAGTTATTTTAAAATGAATCATTGTTTGATTGCTTCCAAATAAACTTTCTCTTAATCTTGTAACCCAACTTTCACAACCAATTTTGTCATTTTCATCAACTCGAAATGTAGGAAACAGGGGTGACAGTGACGTTTTAACAACTGTGTGTGTAAGCCACATGAAATTTCCTAATGAACTTGTGCATGGTAACAGCAGTTATTAAACAACTGCATGACTGACCCTTTTGTATACACTACCAAATAATGCATGTGAAATAAATTTTCACCTCTATTTTTCAAGTCTAAATAACATTACAGGTCTGGTTAATAAAAATTCATGGTATCTTTTGTCATTGTTGGGAGCAACACCCATCCTCTAAGGGATTATCCAAACTGCCTGCTTCTGTACCAGGACATTAAAATAACACACTCCGCTTTGAGTTTTAAATTGGCCTAGTCTGGAGCCAAGGACTCATACCTTTGTCCCTGCTTATGCTGCCTGAGGTTACAGGTTAGACCCAGGGGGTGCTTTCTTACACCTGGCAGCTGGGGAATTCCCATACTGCCTTTGTACCAGATATCTTGAGCTGAATTCAGAGAGTAACTCCCAATAGGAATGACCCCAGTTGAGTCATTCAAATCCTTTCTTTCAAATCCTCAGACCTTCACCCTATTCAGAATAGTCACTGAGAGTACAGGCACCTTCACTTTATATATAAAGATTTTCTTCATCTACACTGACAACAAGTATTTCTACCAAGTAGATATCCAGGACTCACTGTTAAATTATTATGTCCAAATGAATAATAATAACTGTTATACACTGCTGTTACTTAAATATTTATTATGTACCAAACATGTATTAAGTAATTTATGTGCATTTTTTCTTAAATATTAAATATAATAAGTGGAGAGACAGACCTGGGCCACCACCATAGGACCCACTGCCTGCCTGCGTGTTCTCCCACCTGAGCCCACAGGTGACTCCCCACTTCCTCTCAACTGACTATCCAGGGAGAGACTGCCAGGAACTGTCCGCATCCAGTCAGCATGGTGCTGCCTGCGAAGACTGTTCCAGCATTCCTCTATGCCCAGAGCCACAGCAGGAATAAGCAGTTGTGTGATTTTCCTTGCTATGTTTGAAAGATATAGAATATGGGATTGTATGTTAACTTTGTGTTAATTAAAACTCTAAGAACAGGTTGACTTGGACAAAATGTATAGGATATTTAAAGTGAGATTTCTATAGGGAACCTTATGAAAACAGTGTTTACAGAAGAGGACAAAGCATGAGAATGAAAAAGAAAAGGTAATAGGAAAAAAATAAACACAAAAGTGTCTTAGAAGCTATAGAAGGTCAAGAAGAGCAGAACTGATATATTAAAAGCACAGGGGGCAAATAAAAAATATCCACTACAGAAAGAGGAACACTTCTCTATTATTGGTGGGATTGCAAGCTGGAATAACCACTCTGGAAATCAATCTGGAAGTTCTTCAGAACACTAGGCATAGTACTACCTGAGGACCCAGCTATACCACTCCTGGACATATACCCAAAAGATTCTGTAGCATATAACAAAGGACATATGCTCCACCATCTTCATAGCAGCCTTATTCATAATAGTCAGAAGCTGGAAAGAACCCAGATGTCCTTCAACAGAATAATGGACACAGAAAATGTGGTACATTTGCTCAATGGAGTACTACTCAGCTATCAAAAACAATGAGTTCATGAAATTCTTAGGCAAATGGATGAAACCATAAAATATCATCCGGAATAAGGTAACCCAATCACAAAAATAACCCATGAAATGCACTCACTGATAAGAGGATATTGGCTCAAAAGCTGAGGTTACATAAGATATAATGAACAGACCATGTGAAACTCAAGAAGAAGAAAGACCAAAGGGCAGATGCTTCAGTCCTGCTTACAAACATGAACAAAAATATTCCCAGGAGGAAATATGGTCACAAAGTATAAAGCAGATACTGAAGCAAAGGCCATCCAGAGACTGTACAACCTTGTGACCCAGCCCATACACAGCCACCAAACCCAGACGATATTGCTGATGCCAAGAAGTACATGTTGATAGGAACCTGAAACAGCTGTCTCCTGAGAGGCTCTTCCAGAGCAAGACAAATACAGAGGTGGATGCTTACAGCCAACCACTGAACTGAGAACTGGGTCCCCAATGGAGGAGTAAGAGAAAGGATTGAAGGAGGTGATGAGGTTTGCAACCTCATAAGAACAACAACACCAACCAACCAGTGCTCCCAGGGACTAAACCACAATCCATAGAGTACAAATGGATGGACCCATGGCTCCGGCTGCATATGTAGCAGAAGATGACCTTGTTGGTCATCTATGGGAAGAGAAACTCTTGATCCTGCCCAGGCTCGATGAGCTATTGTAGGGAAATGTCAGGGCAGGAAGGCAGGAGGGTTTGGGTGAGTAAGGGAGGAACCCCCATAGAAGCAACAGAGGGAGAATGGGATAGAGGGTTATGGAGAAAAAATTGGGAAATATTTGAAATGTAAATCAAATATATCCAATAAAAAGACTAAAAATAAAAACAAATAAATAAAAACATTTAAAAAGAAAGAAAGAAAAAAGGAAGGAAGAAAGGAAAATAAAAAAGAAAGAAAGAAAGAAAGGTAGTAAGAAAGGAAGAAAGGTAGGAAGAAAGGAAGAAAGGAAGGAAGGAAGGAAGGAAGAAAGAAAGAAAGAAAGAGAGAGAAAGAAAGAAAGAAAGGAAAAGAAAGAAAGAGAAATATCCACTATTCATGGCTGGTGAAGTCACAGAACTTACAAGGGAATTTCTAACTGCAGCTTCCTAAACTAGCATAGTCTTAGCTGCATCCTAAATGCTTGTCCTTACATCTTTAGATGAGTGTAGCTCTCAATCATCATCAGATGTCAAAAAAAAGAAAGAAGGAAGGAAGGGAGGGAGGAAGGAAGGAAGGAAGAAGGAAGGAAGGAAAGAAGGAAGGAAGGAAAGAAGGAAGGAAGAAAGGAAGGAAAGAAAGAAGGAAGAAAGAAAGAAAGGAAGGAAGGAAGGAAGGAAGGAAGGAAGGAAGGAAGAAAAGAAGGAAGGAAGGAAGGAAGAAAAAAGAAAAAACCTGTAGGGAGTCCAACCCCAATGGTAAATCTACAGTACAACCCTAAACCTAAGTCTCACATAATATCAGAGAAGAGGGATAAGAAAGATTTTAAGAGCCAAAGAGCCAGTGACTCTGCTCAAAGACTGTTTCCTAGGTATGATAAAGAAGACACACACATATAAAATCTCATCAATATGTCACCTAAACAAGACCTGAACAATCACAACACCAAGTGACATGCCAACATGGATATAGAAAAATCTCATGGGTCCCATCCCTAGACTCAGAGCTATAGGCAATTGATGCCTGCTGAGAGAGGTTGAGGATTAGTCTTCCTCAGGGACAGCTCTGCAACTGGTATCTAATTCCAACTGGTCATTCCTAAGCATATATGCATGCAAGCATCACTAAATGAACTCAGGAGGTTGTATTTATTCATATATATGAAACAATAATACTTGAATAATAAGATGCTATAAGTTGAAAATCAGAAAGGGCTGAAAAAAGGAGAGGGAGGAAGAAATAACGTAATTATATGTACACAATTTAAATATTGTTTAAATATATACATGAATATGTACATAACAGCAATGTAACAACAGGGAATGAAAAATGCAGCCATGAATTTGAAACAGCAAGGAGTCCATGGAATGGTTTAGAGGGAGGAAATAAAGGGAAGAAATGATGTAATTATAATCTAATTATAATCAAAACCTAAAAATAGTAATTTTTTAAAAATTAAAAATACAGTCATTTAAGCTAAATTTTTTTAAAAAATAATCACCTATTTATACAAGAAGGAAAGTGTTAATACCAAAATTCCTACATCTATCAGCCTGTAGTTAGTATAGTGGCCAAATATACAGCATAAACAAAGTTATGTAGCTTGCCAAATAAGTAATAAAAACAAAATTTGGATACACAGCTCTCAGATAAGGCCCACATGAAGTGAATTGGATGAACTTCATTTCACACTTTTAGCCTCCAGAATTCTAGAAACAAGCTCTATTTGTTTTAAATGTGTCCAGTTTGTACTATTTGGGTTTTTATTGTGGTTTTTATTTTGTCCATTTGTTTTAGCTCTGTAGCTTCATTGTTTCATTCTTTCAATACAGATTTATTTGTTTGTTTGTTTGTTTGTTTGTTTGTTTAGTGAGTACATTATACACTGTAGCTGTCTTCAGACAGACCACAAGAGGGCATCAGATCTCATTACAGATGGTTGTGAGACACCATGTGGATGCTGAGAATTGACCTCTGGAAAAGCAGTCAGTGCTCTTAACTGCTGAGCCATCTCTCCAGCTCCTCACAAAATATTTTAAATAACAGAATCTTTCTTTTATTTATTTTTTTAAAAAGAAAAAAATAGAATTATCTGATTAAACCATTGTTAAATGAAACAACTTCTTGATTTAAAAAACTATTGGTATGCAAATTTTAAGAAATGAAAATTTGCAGATTTTTAAAATTTTTATTATATATAAGTATTGTTTCCAATAGCAAAATTTTATAATAAATAATCAAAACAGTGATTCTTGGGTATACTGTTTGATTATTGCTTATTAAGTGCTTTGCCATGTTGAATATTTTCTTCTAAATTTCAATAATTTACAAAAATGCTCTAAAGTCAAACACTTTTATCAAATAGCTTTATTTTTTAATGAACGTTTTTATACATTTAAAAATAGAGTGGTCACAGGACTAGCCCCGATGGCAGTGGGTGAAGGTGCTCTCCACTAAGCCTGATACCTGAGTCATAATTCTGGAATACACACAATGGAAAGAGAGAACTTATTCCTGCCATGTTGATCTCCACTACATGTGAGTAGTGAACATACACACACACACACACACACACACACACACACACACACACACACTTTTTGATGGCCCGTCATTCAGTAAAACAGAAACAGAAGTACAAGACTGGGCCTAGTTCAAAGGGAAAAGTGCTATTTTATTCTAGAACTGTTTCTCCATTAGCAACAGCACATTTACAACATGAAATATTGTCTTGTTTCAGTACATACAAACTAGCATTCCTGTTCTCACTACAAATCAAAAATGATGTGATTCAGCTCACATTGATAAACAACCTCAAATATTCACACTACTAGACAAGAACAAACAAAATTAATTAACCAAACAAAACATCTAAGAAGCAAAAAGATAAAATTGTAACATGAGTTGAGAAAAATCATTAAATAACAAAGCCAGTGCTTTGAATAAAGGAAATCATCATCATCATCATCATCATCATCACGCCTATTTAATCTCAAAGCATAAATATGAAAAGAGGAAATTAGAAGTGAAAAAAAATAGTCAAACATAAGATAAAAGAAAATTCTCAGAAGATGGCTTTTCCAACACACGCAAATATATTTGAAGCCCAAGACAGAAAGGATAATTTACTATTTGACCATTTTTTCCTTCATTTCCATACCCCATTTCCTATTTTGTTTGCCTAATAAGTATTGATTCTATTGCAATTAATGTGTGCTCCTCAGTCTGTCTCCTACAGTATGTCAGTAACTGTTCTATATGGATGTATTTCCAACATATACAATAATGTGCATTACTAATATTTTATTTATTTTTATGTGTATGGGTGCCTGTCTGCATGAATGGCCGTGCATCATGGTGCATGCCTGTTGTCTCCAGAGACCAGAAGTAGGCATTAGATGCCTTAAACAGGAGTTAAAGATGGTTGTGATCCACAGTGTGCATGCTGGGAATTGAACCTAACTTCTCTGGATAAGCAATCGGTGCTTTTATATACTTACCCATCTCTTCAACCCAGTAATAAGCATTTCTAACTTTCAAAATATTTTATATACGTATATAAAAATTTTTCTGAAGCTTTCTTTATTATTTAGTGAACCATTATTTTACTGCTACAATGAACATATCCTAAAAATGTTCTTGAGAGTTCTTGAGAGTTTACTTATTAACCTGTATGGAAACTTCATTAACTTGCCATATTATAGGTATGGAATTAAGAAATTAATTTATTTCATTTCTAATAATATTTATTCTTAGAATATCTGCTTCTTTGATATAGCTAACAGCAATGCAGAAATGTTAATATGTCTCCATATATATGTTAAATATTGGTATGATTGCACTTTTGCAAGCTTGTCATTGATTAAATTTTCCATTTGCTTACACTCTTCATATATATCTTGATTTTTTGAGCAGTTTCTTTGATAAATTGTCTGTTCATACACTTTTTGAATTTTTCCATTTTGCTGGTTGTACTCTGAGTGTTTCTTGGAGCTGTGCCTTTGATTGAAAAGCAATTGTGTACATTTCTTAGATTCTTGGAAAGTAAAAAACTATTCTGGTTACTTCTCCATAAACCTTGCTTAAAGATTGTTGGGTTTTTTTTTTTTTTTTTTTTTTTTTTTTTTTTTTTTTGAGCAGATGTTCTTTATTTTTCTATAAAAATGTTAGTAATAATTGTACCTTTTGTACACATATATGTGCAAGTCATATGAATTTTGACTCATATGACTTGTATTCTTTTTTGTTAGAATCCTTTGCCTCTTTAATTTATGACCTCAAATATGCATTGTAACAGTTTTCTTCCCTTATCTTCAAGTATTCTCAATCTTGCTTCTGTGGTGTTCACAATACTTGCTAGAGCTCCCAGGGACATATTAAACAAAAATAGCAGCGGTGAATGTTCTTGTTTGTGCGGGACATGAATCTTTATGAATCCATCAAGTTTCTGCATGCTTTTGCTGGATGAGACCTGATGCCTTATGTTTTAGATTTATTTTCATGCTTATTAACAGAATAAGTAGGTTTGAAAAATTAACTCTTTTCTTCCATAGCAAAGGGAAGGTTGCAATGCAGCCTTGAGAGAGAGAGTCTATGGATTCATATGGTTTCTTGACCTACAGAGAAGCTATGTGCATAGGTGAGAATTTACCGATTTGTTCACTTGCCATTTGGAAACTTTCCTATTTAATTCAATGAAAACATCAATTGAATTCACAAAAATATTCACTTTGACATGGGCCTCAAAGTACAAGCCTCTAATCTCAATACTCTCAAAAATACCTTAACAATACATCTTAGGGGCTTGAATAAAGACAAGAACAACCCAACAATTGCCAGTGCAATAGATGGAAAGAAATTATCGTTATCAGGACAGAGATTAATGAAATGGAAACAAAAATATACAAAATCTTTAATTTGTTTAAACAGATTCACTTCTCTGAATATTTCAAAATGGTAAGGAAATGAAGAATTTTAGTAGGCATGTCTGCTAGAAAGAAATCAAGGAAATAATCTTGCTACAGTTTCAAAAATTACCTTGGAAATAAAGGCAGGATCTTTGAATTTTTTCTTCTCTTCTTTTTATTCATGAACTCCAGACTATGAAAGGTCCTACACACAATCTGGATGAATCTGGTTTTACTAGCTGAACTTCTTTAGAAATGGCTTCACAGACATGCTCAGATTGCAGTGTTTTGACTTAACACAATTCATGATATTCCTTTACAGTAAAATTCCTTAAAAACCTGAAATAAAAGCAAACTTATTTCAGTACAATAGAGGCTATATATAACAGTCTTATAATCAATATTATTTAAAATTGGAGAGAATTCAAAGTGTTCCTAGTGTAATAAAGAACAAGGCAAGGTTGTCTGCTTTTATCACTCTTAATTGAGGTCCTGAAAGTTTCAGTAAGATAAGATTAAGGATAAGACCTTAAATAAAATGGATTCAAATAAGAAACTAGTCAACATGCCCTTATTTATAGATAATATGATTCTATATCAATAGTTCTTAAAACTATACCAGAAAAATATTATTTTACTTTCCCATAAAATGGAGAATACAAATTAACATGCAAAAGTCAATAGTCTTACATACCAGTAAAAAAAGACACCAAGAGGCACTCAGGCCATCTTCCACCAGGAACAGCATAGATCCAGGGACACAGGCCTGGTGACACTGGACTTTGAGTACCCAGGGAGCAGAGAGGTCTGGATCAAGCATCAGGAAAGCACGCCCCCCACCACTGGTGCTAGGGAGCAGAAACTCTGCCATGGGGACATGGTTTCCAACCGGAGGACCCATGCGTGCAGTACAGACGCTCAGGCCATCTACCACCAGGAACAGAAGAGATCCAAGGACACAGGCCAGGTACATGGGAGAGACAGGAACGAATCACTGACAACAAGAACTCTTATAATCACAGAAAACAAGATGGCAAGAGGAAATCGAAAGAAGGTAGCCCAGGGAAACAAAGAAAACCTGGCAAGACCAGAGCCCAGTTCTCCCATTACAACAAAGAGCAGAATGCCAAACACTCCAGAAAAGAAAGACTAAGACCCAAAATCATACCTCAAGATGATGATAGAGATCCTTAAACAAGAACGGGAGGAAAAGCATAAAGAATTAGAAGCTTTTAAAGAGGAAACAAGAAAAACACTCAAAGAAATCAAAGAACTAGAGGAAAACAAAACCAAAGAGATGAAGGAATTAAAGAAGTAATTTAAAATGGAAATGGAAAAAATAGAGAAAATACTAAAAGAGACAACCCTAGAGGTAGAAAACATAAAAAAGAAATTAGGAGTCACAGAAGCAAGCATCTCCAACAGACTACAAGAGATGGAAGAGAGAATCTCGCAAAGACAACATTGAAAACATAGACAAAACAGTCAGAGAAGATGCAAAAGCCAAAAAGCTCTTAAGCAAAAATGTCCAGGAGATCCAGGACAAAATGAGAAGACCAAACCTAAGGATAATAGGAATAGAAGAGGGAGAAGAATATCAACTAAGAGGCACAGTAAATATCTTCAACAAAATCATAGAAGAAAACTTCCCTACCCTTAAAAATGAAATGACCATGAGCATAAAAGAAGCCTACAGAACTCTAAATAGAGTGGACCAGAAAAGAAATTCCTCAGGACACATAATAGTCAAAACGCCAATTGCCCAAAGCAAAGAAAGAACACTAAGAGCAGTAAGGGAACCAGGTCATGTAACATATAAAGGCAGACCAATCAAAATCACACCCAAATTCTCAACAGAGACTATGAAAGCTAGAATATCCTGGATAGATATAATGCAGACCCTAAGAGAGCACAAGTGTCAACCCAAGCTGCTATACAAAGCAAAACTCTCAATCACCATAGATGGAGAGACTAAGATATTCCAAGACAAAACTAAATTTACACAATATCTGACCACAAACCCAGCACTACAACAAATTATAGGTGGAAAACCCAATACAAGGAGGGAAACTACATCCTAATAAAAACAAAATACCTAAGCAGGAAAACCAAAAGAAGAAAGACACACAAGCCCAATTCTACCTCCAAAAGCAAAAATAACAGGAAACAGCAACCACTATTCCTTAATATCTGTTAACATAAATGGACTCAATTCCTCAACAATAAGACATAAGCTATCAGACTGGATAGATAAACAGAATCCAGCATTTTCCTACATACAGGCAACTCATCTCAGAGACAAAGACAGACACTATCTCAGAGTAAAAGGTTGGAAAAAAAAACTTCCAAGCAAACGGCCCCCAGAAGCAAGCTGGAGTGACCATTCTAATATGGAATAAAGTAGATTTTCAACCAAAAGTTATCAGAAAAGATAAGGAAGGACACTTTTTACTCATTATAGGGGAAATATGTCAGGAGGAACTCTCAATGCTTAGCATATATGCTCCAAATACAAAAGCACCAAATTCATAAAAGAAACCCTACAAAAGCTCAAAAAAAAAAAAAAAAAAAAAAAAAAAAAAACCTGTGCCCCACACAATAATAATGGGAGACTGTAACACCCTACTCTCACTAATGGACAGATCATGGAAACAGAAATTGAACAAGGACACCATAAAAATAGCAGAGGTTATGAACCAATTCGAATTAATAGCTATCTACTGAACATATCATCCTAAAACAAAAGAATACACCTTCTTCTCAGCACCTCACAGCACCTTCTCGAAAACTGACCATATAATAGGTCACAAAATGAGCCTCAATAGATATAAGAAGATTGAAATACTTCCATGCATCCTGTCAGATCACCATGGTCTAAGGCTGGTCTTCAAAAACAAGAAAGACAACAAAAAGCTCATATGCACATGGAAACTAAACAATGCTCTATTAAATAATAGTAGGGTCAACGAAGAATTAAAGAAAGAAATAAAAGATTTTCTCGAATTTAATGAAAACGAAAACCCAACATACCCAATCCTATTGGATGCAATGAAAGCAGTACTGAGAAGAAAACTCATAGCTCTGAGTGCTTCCAAAAAAAAAAAAAAAAAAAAAAGAAAGAAAGAAAGCTGAAGAGAGCATACACTAGCAACCTGACAGCACAGTTGAAAGCTCTAGAACAAAATGAAGTAGATACATCCAAGAGGAGTAGCAAGAAATAATCAAACTTAGAGCAGAAATAGACCACATAGAAACAAAAAGATCCATTCAAAGAATCAACAAAACCAAGAGCTGGTTCTTTGAGAAAAATAACAAGATTGATAAACCCTTAGCCAGACTAACTAAAGAGCAAAGAGAGAGAATCCAAATTTAAAAATCAGAAATGAGAGTGGAGACATGATAACTGACACTAAGGAAATTCAAGAAAACATCAGATCCTACTATAAAAGTCTATACTCAACAAAGCTGAAAAATCTGTAGGAAATGGATGAATTCCTAGGCAGATACAAGATACTAAAGTTAAACCAGGACCAGGTAAACCATCTAAATTATCCCATAACACCTAAAGAAATAGAAGCAGTCATCAAAAGCCTCCCAACCAAACAAAGTCCAGATGGGTTCAGTGTTGAATACTATCAGACATTTATTGACAACCTAATACCAATACTCTCCAAACTATTCCACAAAATAGAATTTAATGGAACTCTACCTAACTCATTTTTGAGGCTACAATAACCCTGGTTCCTAAACCACACAAAGACCCTACAAGGAAAGAGAACTTCATTCAGACCAATCTCACTTATAAACACTGATGAAAAGACACTCAACAAAATCCTTGCAACCTGAATAATAAAAGCAATATACAGCAAACCAATAGCCAACATCAAACTTAACTTTGAAAAACTTGAAGAAATCCCACTAAAACCAGGTACTAGACAAGGCTGACCACTCTCCCCCTACCTATTCAACATAGAACTGAAATCCTGGCCTGAGCAATTAGAGAGCAAAAAGAAATCAAAGGGATACAAATTGGAAAGGAAGAAGTAAAAACATCACTATTTGCAGATGATATGATAGTGTACTTTAGTGACCCCAAAAATTCCACAAGAGAACTTCTACAGCTGATAAACAAGTTCAGGAATGTAGCTGGATATAAAATTAACTCAAACAAATCAGTAGCCTTCCTCTACTAAAAGGACAAACATGTGAAGAAAGAAATTAGGGAAAAGATACCCTTCACAATAGTCACAAAAACTATGAAATACCTTGGTGTGACTCTAACTAAGCAAGTGAAAAACCTGTATGACAAGAACATCAACCCTCTAAAGAAATAAATCTAGGAAGATCTCAGAAAATGGAAAGACCTCCCATGCTCATGGATTGGAAAAATCAATATTGCAAAAATGGCCATCTTACCAAAAGCAATCTACAGATTCAACACAATCCCCATCAAAATTTCAACACAGTTCTTCATGGAATTGGAAAGATCAATGTGCAATTTCATATGGAATAACAAAACACCTAGAATAGCAAAATCCATCCTCAACAACAAGAAAACATCTGTGGGAATCACCATCCCAGACCTCAAGCTATATTACAAGGCAATTGTGCTGAAAACTGCATGGTACTGGTACAGAAATAGGCATGTGGATCAATGGAATAGAATAGAAGATCCAGAAATGAGCCCTCATGTATATGGTCCCCTGATTTTTGACAAAGGAGCTGTAAACATTCAATGGAAAAAGGACAACCTATTCAACAAATGGTGTTGGTCCAACTGGCACTCAGCATGCAGAAAATGAAAATAGACCCTTTCTTATCTCCTTGTACAAAGCTCAAGTGCAAGTGAATCAATGATCTTCACATTAAACCAGGTACACTGAAATTCTTAGAAGAGAAAGTAGAGAAAACCTTAGAAAACATAGGCTCAGGAGTAAATTGTCTGAACAGAACACCAATGGCTCGTGCTCTAAGGTCAAAGATTGACCAATGAGACTTAATGAGATTACAAATTTCTGTAAGGCTAAGAACACTGCCAATAAACAAAAGGCAGCCAACAGATTTGGAAAAGATCTTTACCAACCCCACATTTGATACAGGCCTAACATTCAAGGTATACAAAGTTCTCAAGAAGCTAGACACCAGAGAACCAAAGAATCCTATTAAAAAATGGGGTTCAGAGCTAAACAAAAAGTTCTTAATTGAGGAATATCAAATGGCTGAGAAGCATCTAAGGACGTGCTAGACATCATTAGCCATCAGGGAAATGCAACTTAAAACAACCCTAATATTCCACCAACTAGAATGGCTAAGATCAAAAATTCAGATGACAGCAGATGCTGGTGAGTATGCTGAGAAAGAGGAACACTTCTCCACTGTTGCTGGGGTTGTAAACTGGTACAACCACTCTGGAAATCAGTCTGGCGATTCCTCAGAAAATTGGACATTGTACTACCTAAAGACCCAATCATTCCACTTCTGGGCATATACCCTAGTGAAGCTCCAACATCCAACAAAGACACATGCACCACAATGTTCATAGCAGCCCTATTTATAATAGCCAGAAGCTGGAAAGTACCCAGATGTCCTTCAGTAGATGAATGGATACAGAAATTGTGGTGTATTTACACAATGGAGTACTACTCAGCTATTAGAAACAATGACTTTAGGAAATTTTTAAGAAAATGAATGTATCTAGAGAATATCATCCTGAGTGAGATAACCCAGTCACAAAAGAACAGACATAATATGTAGTCACTGATAATTGGATACTAACCCCAGAAAGCTCTGAACACCCCAGCAACAACTCACAGACTATATGAAGTTCAAGAAAAAGCAAAGGCCAAAAAAGAAAAAGAAAAAAAAAAAAGAAAATGAAAAACCATTATGCTTAATCTTTACACACTAAGAAAACTTTGACTAATTCCAGGTTAGATCTTGTTTTATATGTACTTCATGCTCATTTTAACTAGTAAAACTTTAATGCACACTATTAAACCTTTAAAAAAATCAAGTACTGACAAAAAATTTTTGTATACTTTTATGCAAAATGCTTAAAATCTGTACATTTGTCTTTGTTTTTTAAAATAAGGTTGTTCAATTAAAAAAAAGATACCAAGAAAAAGTCAAAGAAATAATCTCACAAAAGTTTCAAAAACACGTTGTAAATAGAGGCAGGATCTTTGGGTTTCTCCTATTCTTTTTACTCAGGCCTATGGGAGGATGCTATATACATTTAGGGTTAATCTGGTTTTCTTTGCTGAACTTCGCTAGAAATGGCCTCACAATCATGTCCAGAGGAATCCTTCACTACACCAATACATTTGCTAATCTAATCAACTTGATAATCAAAATTAAACATTATAATGGATACCCAGTTTTCCCTGAAGCCATTTGTTATAAACCCTCTTCCTATTGAATACTTTTGGACATATATATATATATATATATATATATATATATATATATATATATATAATCTTGGCATCTCTTTTACTTTTTTCTAGGCTATTCTATTTCTTATGGTCTATATATCTATATAAGGTCACTTAAAATATTTTAATCACTGTGACTTTGTAGTAAGTGTTGGAATTAGGCAGTATGAGCTCTCTAGCCAAGGTCCTTTGCAAGATTACTTCAGCTATTCAGTGTCCCTCGAAAACTCACATGGATTTTTTTAGTTCTAAAATAGCATTCTGTTCCTGATATTGTCTTGAATCTTTAGATCACATTATGGAATCCTGTCCTATTTTCAATACTAGGTCTTGCCATCTATAAATATATGTTTTAGTTTATATGACTTTTTTATTTATTTCTGTCATGTTCTATATTGTTTGTTACTCAAGCCTTCTATGACCTTTTAATAATTTACGACAAAGGTGTCAAAACCTACTTATATCAGAATCAAGTCTCTGATTTATTTTAACATATTAAAAGCTTTACCTAGATCAATTAAACAAAAAGTATCTCTTTGGTTAAGATAAACATCCAAGAATTTTATTTTTGAATGTTATTGTGAATTGGATTTTTCATGTCTTTTTTTCTTATATTGTTGGTGATTTGTATAGAAATCAAATGGTTTTATGATTTGTATTCTGATAGGTTGCTGAATTAGTTTAACAAAATTTTGTGGACTCTGTAGAATTTGTTGTATGTAATATATTATCTGAGAACAGTGATAATTTTAATTCTTTTCCATTTTTGATGAATTTGGTTCATTTCCTTTTTAATTGTTCTGAGTAAAGCTTCCAGTATTGTATTAAACAGAAATGATATATGGAAATTCTTAGATTTTTCAGTGTCTACTATGATGTTTACTGTGGAGTGTGTATGTGTGTATGTATTTCTGTATGTGTGTTTGTGGAGGGGGGGGGTTTTGTGTGTCTCTGTGTGTATGTGTGTCTTTGTATGTGTGGCCTTCTAGGCTTAGTTTTCTGGGTTTATATAAATTTTTTATAATAAAAGGGTACTGAATTTTGCCATGTAAATGTTTTGAATAAACTGTAACAACTGGGTGTTTCTCCCCTTTATTCTTTCAGTATATTATATTATTTGGAATTATTTTCAAAGAGTTAATTACTCTGGCATTCCTGGAAGAAACTCTACTTAATCATGTAGTGTAACACTTTTATTATGCTGACTAATTAAGTTTACTAGTGATTTCCTGAGACTTCCCTTGGTTAAAATCAGTGTTTGTAGGGCATACGGCTTTGTAGTTTGTTTTTCTCTTTGTCTTTACTATCAGGAAGGTTAATCTCTGGAGACTTCAACTGAACACATCAACTATCATGAAGTATGTAAGGTGTGCCCTTGAAACGCTGTACATGGTATCATCATTGAGTTAAATGTTTTGTTTATCTGTCATATGCAATTCTATGCCCTGTCTCCTTACTTATCTTCTATCTGAATTTTTACCCATATTGTCAGTGGTGTGTTAAAGCCTCCAACTGAAGTTACTATAATTCTTTCTGCTTTGCTGTGTTTACACGATCTTTTATTTGTATAAATTCTTATTCTTCTTACACTTCCTTTTATCTGATACTAGGGAGGGTAACTGTTCTTATCTATTTTAGTATGTTTTTATTAATTATAACTGATAATTTTTACTTCTGGGAAAGTAGGAACGGTGCAAATGAAAATAAACGGAAGACAGTGACTTTAGGAATAAATCGATTTTATTTTCCCAAGTAATTCTTGAAGAAAGTATTGAATCTACCATCCACCACACACTATTCTCTTGCAGTGAGAAAAAAATAAAAGAAAATAATCAATAAAGTGATTTTAATACAAATCCTGTTTGGAGCTGTGGCCTACAATAGAGTATATTAGGTCTCATGTTTATTTTTCAGCATCAAAAGATAGTAATAATAACTCTCTAAGTAATCTTTCCCTCAATTCGTCATCTCTAGTTTGTGATCAAATGATACAATAATGAGTTTGCTATGAAAAATAGCATAAGCTTAGGCAGCTTTTAAAAGGGAAAAAAAGTGTCTTGGTGTTAGATACCCAGCCCAGCTCTTGCTTGGGATTTTAGAAGTTCTTCGTAAATAATCATGCTACTGCAAACACATCCCAAACCCTGTGATATTTTCAGAAGTCTAGAGACAGTTGGGCTATTGTCTGGTGGATAAGGAATAGGAACATGGAGGGCAGTTGCTATAGTTTTAAACTAGTTGCTGAATTGTAGTCCCACTTTAAACAAGTGCTTTTGCTGTGTGACTAACTCCTCAGCTTCAAAGATTAGAAGAAACTGCATTTCCCCCTAGAACCAGAAGAGTTACCGATGTAATTTCTATAGTCTCTCTAAAGCTCCATGACACTAAATAAGAATACTCCAGGAGGCCAACAGCATCATTCAGACTTATGGAGGGTGGATGAAATTTTTAAGAAAGTTTTAAGAACTTCATTTTTAGCAATCTGCTGAGTACAAAGGCTGACAGCATGTTTCCAAAATGGTTGACAAAAATAGAGCTAACCTTGATACTCATATGAAAAGCTTGTAGAATTCAGCTACTGGATCTATGTAAAGATTTCAGAAGAGTGCATATCATCATAATTGATATGTGTTTGCCAGGGACATTACTAACAATTATATATGATTCATATGTAAGTATAATACAATATAGTGTTTCACTTCTCTTGATAATAGATAAGGATATGGAACATACCCAAATTTGCAAATGACTCAACATTTCACCAAGCTGCCTGCCAGGGGGACAGTCTTTGCCCCTCACTTGAACTGTCCAAGAAAAGTCTACTGAGACCTGTCTTGGGATTCCTTCTCGTTGATGCCCAACGCAGCCAATAAGAAGATCATGAGTAATCATGAAAAATGCATGGGAGCTAAAGATTATTATAAAGTCAGGAATGTAAAACTTTCTTTATTGGACATTCTCTGCATTTACATTTCAGATGTTATTCCTTCCCTCAATGCTATCGACACTCCCCCTCCCTCCCATCGCCTCCATGAAGGTGCTACCATTCCCAACCAGCCTCTCCATTCTCAGAGCCTTGGCATTTCCCTACACTGGAAAAAAATGTGCCTTTGAAAGTTTCAAAGGCCTCTCCTCCTATTGATGCCAGAAAATGTCATCCTCTGCTGCATATGAATGGGTCTCTCTGTGCAGACTCATTGGTTACTGGGAGCTGTGATGGGTTTGGTTAGTTGATCATTTTGTTCTTCCCATGGGCTTGAAGACCCTTTCAGCTCCTTCAGTCCTTTCTCTAGAGCCTTCATTGAGGTCCTTGTGTTCAGTCTGATAATGAGCTACAAGCATCCTCCTCTGTATCATTATGGCCCTGGCAGAGCCTCTGAGGAGGCAAACATATCAGGTTCCTACCGGTAAGTAATACTTGGCGTCAGCAATGGTGCTTGAGTTTACTGGCTGCATATGGGATGAACCCCCAGGTGAGGCAAGTCTCTGGATGATCTTTTCTCTAATCCCTTCTCCTCTATTTGTCCCTTTTCTTCTGGTGAGCATTTTGTTCTCCATTCTGAGAAGAACTGAAGCATCCACATTCTTGCCTTCTTTCTTTGAGCTTCATAATTTCTTTAAGTTGTTTCTTGTGTATTCCTAGCTTTTGGGGCTACTCCACTTTTATATGTGAGTAATTACTGAGTGTTCTTTTGTGACTGGGTTACCTCACTAAGGATGATAGCTTCAAGTTCCATCCATTTGCCTAGGAATTTCATGAAGTTGTTGTTTTTAATAGCTGAGTAGTACTCCATTGTGTAAATGTACCACAATTTCTATATCCATTCATTTGCTGAAGGACATCTGGTTTCTTTCCAGCTTTTGGCTATTATAAATAAGGCTGCTATGAACATGGTTGTGCATGTGTCCTTTTTAGATGTTGGAGCTTCTTTTGGGTATATACCCAAAAATAGTATACCTGGGTCCTCAAGTAGTATTATGATCAGTTTTCTGAGGAACCACCAGACTGATTTCCAAAGTGGTTGTACCAGTTTACAATCCCACCCAGAGTGGAGGAGTATTCCTCTTTCTCCACATACTCAACAACATCTGCTATCACCTGAGTTTTTTATCTTAACCATTATGACTGGTGTGAGGTGAAATCTTAGGGTTGTTTTGATTTGCATTTTTCTGATGACTAGGGATGTTGAACATTTTTTAGGTGCTTCTCAGCTATTCTATATTCCTCGATTGAGAATTCGTTGTTTAGCTCTGTACCCCATTTTTTAATGGAATTATTTAATCCTCTGCATTCTAACTTCTTCAGGTTTTTGTATATATTGGATGTTATCCCTCTACGAGATGTAGGACTGGTAAAGTTCCTTTCCCAATTTGTTGGTTGCTGTTTTGTCCTTTCGACTGTGCCCTTTGGCTTACAGAAACTTTGCAGTTACATGAGGTCCCATTTGTTGATTCTTGATATTAGAACATAAGCCATTGGTGTTCTGTTCAGGAAATGTTCCCCTGTACCTATGTGTTTTAAGCTCTTCCCCACTTTCTCTTCCATTATTTTCAGTGCACCTGGTTTTATGTGGAGGTCTTAGATTCACATAGACTTGAGCTTTGTACAAGAAGATAAGAAAGGATTGATTTGCATTCTTCTGCATGCTGACTGTCAGTTGAACCAACACCATTTGTTGAAGAGGCTGTCCTTTTTCCAGTGAATGTTTTTAGCTTCTTTGTCAGAGATCAAGTGACCATAGGTGTGTAGATTAATATCTGGGTCTTAGATTTTTTCCCATTGATCTACCTGCCTGTCTTTGTACCAATACCATGTAGTTTTTATTACAATTGATCTGCAATACAGTTTGAGGTCAGGGTTTGATTACCCCAAACCTTTTTTTTTTTTTTTTTTTTTTTTTTTGATGAAAATAGTTTTTGCTATCCTGGGTTTTTTTTTTTTTTTTTTTCAAACAAATTTGCAAATTTCTCTTTCTAGGTCTAGGAAAAAGTGAGTTGGAATTTTGATGGTAATTGTAAGGAATCTGTAGATTGTCTTAAGCTAGATGGCCATTTTTTCTGTGTTGATCCTTCAATTCATGAGCATGGGAGATCTTTCCACCTTCTGAGGTCTTCTTCAATTTCCTTCTTCACAGACTTGAAGTTCTTGTTATACAGATCCTTCACTTGCTTCATTAGTATCACCCTAAATTATTTTATATTTTTGTAACTATTTTGAAGGGTGTTGTTTCCCTCAGTTCTTTCTCAGCCTGTTTATCCTTTGAGTAGAGGAAGATTTGTTCATGTTAATTTTATATCCATCCACTTTGCAGAAGTTGTTTATGGGCTGTAAAAGTTCTCTGGTGGAATTTTGGGGTTACTTAAATATACTATCATGACATCTGCAAATAATGATATTTTGACTTCTCCCTTTCTAATTTGTATCTCTTTGACCTCTTGGTGCTTTATGATTGCTCTGGCCAGGACTTCCAGTACTATATTTAATAGATAGGGAGAGAGTGGGCAGCCTTGTCTAGTTCCTGATTTTAATGGGATTGTTTCAAGTTTCTCACCATTTAGTTTGATGTTGGCTACTGGTTTGTTATGTATTACTTTTACTATATTTAAGTATGAGCATTGAATTCCTGATCTTTCCAAGATTTTTAACATGAAGGGGTGTTGAATTTTGTCAAATGCTTTATCATCATATTAAGAGATGATCATGTGTTTTTTTTCCCTTTGGGTTTGTTTATATAGTGGATTGCATTGATGAATTTCTGTATATAGAACCATCCTTGCATCCCTGTGATGAAGCCTACTTGATCATGGTGAATGATTATTGTGAAGTGTTCTTCAATTCAGTTTGCAAGAAGTTTATTGAATATTTTTGCATCAATGTTCATGAGGGAGATGGGTCTAAAGTTCTCTTTCTTTGTGGGGGTCTTTGTGTGGTTTAAGTGCTTTGAGCTTTAGAAGAGTTTCTTTTATGATTGTGGGTGCCCTTGTATTTAGAGCAGAGATGATCAGGATTGCGAGTTCATATTGATAAATATTTTTTCCTTCTGAGTAAAAAATGTCCTTCCTTATCTTTTTTGATAACTTTTGGTTGAAATTTTACTTTATTCAATATTAGGATGGCTACTCCAGCTTGTTTCTTGGTACCATTTGCTTTGAAATTTTTCCCAACCTTTTACTCTGAGGTAGTGCTTGTCATTAAAGGTTGCTGAGATGAGTTTCCTTTATGCAACAAAATGCTGCATCTTATATAGCCATCCAGTCTGATAGTCTATGTCTTTTTATTGGCAATTGAGTCCATTGATCTTAAGAGATATTAAGTAATAGTGTTTCTTGCTATTTTTGTTGTTAGTGGCAGAATTAGTTTTGTGTGCTTTTCTTCTTCGTGGTTGTTCCAAGATTAATTTCTTGCTTTTCCTATGGTGAAGTTTTCCTCTTTGTGGTGGAGTTTTTCATCTATTATTGTTTGTAGGGCTGGATTTATGGATAAATATGGTGGAGATATTTTTTTGTCCTGGAATATCTTGGTTTCTCCATCTATGGTAATTGAGAGTTTTGCTAGATATAGTAACCTGGGCTGGAACTTGTATTCTCTTAAGGTCTGTTCAATGTCAGTCTAGGATCATCTAGCTTTCTTAGTCTCTGTTGAAAATTCTGGTGTAATTATGATCAGTCTGCCTTTATATGTTATCTGTCCTTTTTCCCTTACTGCTTTAAGCATTCTTTCTTTGTATTGAACATTTGTTGTTTTGACTGTTCTCTGTTGGGTAGAAGTTTTTTTCTGGTCCAATCTATTTGGGGTTCTTCTATGATCATGGTTATTTCTTTCTTTAGGCTAGGGAAGTTTTCTTCTATTATTTTGTTGAAGATATATACTTGCCCTTTTAGTTGGGAGTCTTTGCTGTCTTCTAAACCAATTATCTTTAGGTTTGTCTCCTCATTGTGTCCTGGTTGATTTTTGCATTTTCTCTGACTGTTGTCTCAATGTTTTCTATGGTATCTTCTGCCCCGAAACTCTCTCTTCCATCTCCTGTATTTTGTTGGTGATGCTTGCATCTATGACTCCCAATATCTTTCCTAGGTTTTCCAACTTCAGGGTTGTCTCCTTTTGTGATTTCCTTATTTTTTCTATTTCTGTTTTCAATTTCTTCACCTGTTTGGTTGTGCTATCCTGTAGCTCTTTAAGTAAATTTTTTGGTGGTGATGGTGGTGGTGGTGGTGGTGGTGGTGTGTGTGTGTGTGTGTGTGTGTGTGTGTGTGTGTGTGTGTGTGTGTTTCCTCTTTAAGGGCTTCAACTTATTTGCCTGTGTTCTCCTGGCTTCCTGTAACACTTCTTCAAATGTGCTATTTATGTGCTTCTTAGGGACTTTTATCATCATTATGGCATATGATTTTAAGTCTTAATCTTGTTTTTCTGGTGAGTGAGATAACCACTATTTGTTGTGTTGGGAGAACTGGATTCTGATGCTTCCTGATTGTCTTGGTTTCCATTTTTTAGATCCTTTTGCTTTCCTCTTGCCATCTTGCCATCAATAATGCTAGGTGATCTTGTTGTCTCTAACTGGAGCTTGTCTTTCCTATGGGTCTGTGAGCCCATGGGCTCTATAGAAAAATTGTTCCTGGGTGTTTGGCTCTCTGGGTAGGCTGCAAGGTCCGTTGGCAGTGCCCAGTCTTGATGCAACTGGCCTGGCTCTGGCCTTATGCCGGAAGTGTCTGTTTCATGGCAACACTGCTACCTGTACCCTGAGAGTTCTGTGCAGCCTCTCCTGGGACAGTCAGCAGAGAGGGAGTGTGGATTCACCCCTGAGCTCAGGAGTGACAGCCCTTGTGCAGCTCTTCTGAGCACCCAGCAAATCTCTGGGCAGTCCACCAGTCCTGATGAAACTAGGAATGTAAATCTTATACTTCAAAAAATTTGACAAGGGCAGGCATTACATATAATGTTGTTTACATGATGCACGTCTCTGAACTTTCAACACTTAAACAGAAGTTGAATAATGAATTAATGTTTGTGATACATAATTATGCTTAGATTAACTAGATTTTTTTCTTTTTGGATTGCATATATTTTATTTATATTTCAAATAGTATCATCTTTCCCGGATTTCCTTTTATAAACACCCTATACCATCCCTCTCCCATTGCTTTTATTAGGGTGCTCCCCACCAATATCTTCCTGCCTCCCTGCCCTGACCTACCCCTATACTGGGGCATCAAGCCTTGGCAAGAAGCAAGGGCTTCTCTTCCCATCGATGACCAACAAGGCCATCCTCTGCTACATATGTAACTGGAGGCATTGTTCCTCCATTTGTATTAAATGAATAATGGTTTAGTCCCTGAGACTTTGGTTGGTGGGTATTGTTCTTCTTATAAGGTTGAAACCCCCTTCTTCTCCTTCAATCCTTTCTCTAATTCTTCCATTTAGGACCCCGTTCTCAGCTCAATGGTTGGTTGTGAGCATTTGCCTCTGTATTTGTCATGCTGTGGCAGAGCCTCTCAGGAGACAGCTATATCAGGCTCCTATCAGCAAGTACTTCTTGGCATCAGCAATATTGTCTGGGTTTAGTTGCTGTATATGCCCTAGATCTCAAGGTGGGACAGTCTCATACAGCCTGTTTTTAGTGTCTACTCCAAACTTTGTCTCCATATTTCCTCCTGTGAATATTTTTGTTCCCCCTTCTAAGAAGGACTGAAGCATCTGCACTTTGGTTTTTCTTGTTCTTGAGCTTCATGTGGTCCGTGAATTGTATCTTGGGTAATTCAAGCTTTTGGGCTAATATCCACTTGTCAGTGAGTGCATACCATGTGTGGTTTTTGTTTGGTTTGGTTTTGTTGTGATTGGGTTACCTCACTCAGGATGACATATTCTAGTTCTACCCATTTGCCTAGGAATTTCATGAGGTCATCAATTTTAATAGCAGAGTAATATTCCATTGTGTAAATGTACCACATTTTCTTTATCCGTTCCTCTGTTGAAGGACACTTAGGTTATTTCCAGTTTCTAACGATTGTAAATAAGACTGCTATGAACATAGTAGAGCATTTGTCCTTGTTATATGTTGGAGCATTTTTTGGATATATATCCAGGAGTGGTATAGCTGAGTGCTCACGTAGTACTATGTCAAGTTTTCTGAGGAACCACCAGACTGTTTTCCAAAGGGGTTATACCACTTTGCAATCCTACCAGCAATGAAGGAATCATTCTTCTTTCTCAACATTCTCAACAGCCTGCTTTCATCTGAATTTTTGGAATCTCATGGTTGGTTAGATTTGCATTTCCCTATTGACTAAGGGTGTTGAACATTTCTTTAGGTGCTTCTCAGCCAATTGATATGTTTGCTCCATAAGGGACAGAGCTATGCAAAATCTTTTTTTCTGTACATTATGTTTATAGAAAGATGCCTTATATATTTTATTCTTAGAAATAGCATTGTTGATACTTTTCCTTTAATGGAAAAATGTCATATAATAGTTTCTTCTGAATTGAAACATTTTCTTTAGGGAGAATTAGGAAAGCTACTGAGACTCCTGAGGTAAAGAAATGTCTACATTTCTGAAAAAATTAGCACTTGCTAGATTTGTGAAATGCTTGAACAGCCCTACTACGGGGCAATAGAAACAGTAAGTACCTGCTGGGAGAAAGACTCACATGAGGAGCTGCAGAAAGGATATTCAGTGACCTGTCAATATCTCAGGATTCTGCTTTTTGTGAGCCTTCACCTGTGTTAGGGATGCTCTTCACTGACCATCATCCCTGCTCCTGTAGGTAACCTCCCCTCCTATGTCTATTCCTAACCTCAATAAAAAGTTCTTTCATTCATCACCTTAGAATTTGGTTCTGTTGTTACCTTAAAATATTTTGGGCTCCCTGTCTGGGGTGAATTGATGCATCTATTATGTTTTCTTATGAAAAGTCTCTCCTACAACACCTTGTGGACTTATCTGGATGGAGAAAATATAGCTTAGAGTGGAGTAATTTTATGGTCATAGCTAATGTTGTAATGGACCAGATGATGCTTTTCCATGTAAGGAGGTACTGTCCAAGGGAAAAATCTCCCTATTGAAGTTACTTGAAAACAAATGTGGCAACTTTTATGTTTTGCTGGAGTTCCTAGGGAAGAAACTGACAGAAAGACAAATGTTGTGCTTGTAATATTTTTGGCAGAATTTAAAGCCTGACCAGCTGTGACTAGAAGACTTTTTTTTTCTTTTTTTTCAAAGAAGTGGTAGACTAGGATGTTCAGGTGGTCTCCATTATTCCTTCTGCTATGAAAGAAGGAGTTCCTAGAAAAAACAACTACTACAAGTGTTCTCTGTCAGATTGGCCAAGGTTTCTTACAAGTGAAGGTGATCAGAAGCCTCAGGTTGGATTACATGTTTACTGGCCCCCTAGTAGTGTACAAATTACTTGAGCTTATGGTGGGGCCAAATGTACCTTAATTCATGGCAAGTCAAAAACAATAAGGACATTGGAGGCCAGTGGATGGATTAGGGGATAAAATGGTACAGATAAAAAGAAGCATGTTTGCTCTAGATGTGAAGAATAATACTGTCAAAAAAAAATAAAACTGTATACAATTATTGCCTGAGAAAGAATGAAAGAAAGAGAGGAAGAAAAAAAAGGAAGGAAGGAAGGAAGGAAAGAAGGAAGGAAGGAAGAAAGAAAGAAAGAAAGAAAGAAAGAAAGAAAGAAAGGAAGGAAGGAAGATTAGAAAGACTAGAAACTTGAAGTAATCCCACTAAAATCATGGACTAGACCAGGCTGCCCACTCTGCACCTATCTATTCAACATAGTACTGGAAGTCCTGGCCAGAGGAATTACACAGCAAAACGAAATAAAATGGATACAAATCAGAAAGGAAGAAGTAAAAATATCACTATTTGCAGATGACATGATTGTATACTTAAGTGACCCCAAAATTTTCACTAGAGGACGTATACAGCAGATAAACAAGTTCAGCAAAGTGGCTGGATATAAAATTAACTCAAAATAATCAGTAGCTTTCCTCTACTCAAAAGACAAACATGCTGAGAAAGAAATTATGGAAACGTTACCCTTCACAATACTCACAAACAATATGAAATACCTTGGTGTGACTCTAACTAAGTGAGTAAAGAACCTGTATGACAAGAACTTCAAATCCCTGAAGAAGAAAATTAAAGAAGACCTCAGAAAATGGAAAGATCTCCCATGCTCATGGATTGAAAAGATCAACATTGTAAAAATGGCCATCTTACCAAAAGCAATCTACAGATACAATGCAATCCCCATCAAAATTCCAACCCAATTCTTCATAGAATTGAAAAGAGCAATTTGCAAACTCATGTGGAATAACAAAAAACCTAGAATATCAAAATCTATTCTCAACAACAAGAAAACATCTGAGAAAATCACCATCCCTGACTTCAAGCTATATTACAAGGCAATTGTGTTAAAAACTGCATGGTACTGGTACAGAGATAGACACGTTGATCATTGGAACAGAATAGAAGATCCAGAAATGAACTCTCACACATATGGTCACTTGATTTTTGACAAAGAAGCTGAAAACATTCAATGGAAAAAGGACAGCCTCTTCAACAAATGGTGTTGGCTCAACTGGCAATCAGCATGCAGAAGAATGAAAATAGATCCTTTCTTATTTTATTGTACAAAGCTCAAGTGCAAGTGGATCAAAGATCTCCACATTAAACCAGGTACACTGAAACTATTAGAAGAGAAAGTGGGGAAAACCTTAGAATACATAGGCACAGGAGAAATTTTCCTGAAATGAATGACAATGGCTTGTGCTCTAAGATCAAGGATCAATAAATGGGACTTAATGAGATTGTTAAGTTTTTGTAAGACTAAGGTCACTGTCAAAAAAACAAAACAGCAAACAACAGATTGGGAAAAGATCTTTACCAATCCCACATCTGATAGAGATCTAATATCCAATATATACAAAGAACTCAAGAAGTTAGACTCCAGAGAATCAAACAATCCTATTTTTAAAAAAATGGGCTACAGAGCTAAACAAAGAATTCTCAATTGAGGAATATTGAATGGCTGAGACGCATCTAAGGAAGTGCTTCATATCCTTAGTCCTCAGGGAAATGAAAATCAAAACAACCCTGAAATTCCAACTCACACCAGTCAGAATGGCTAAGATCAAAAACACAAATGACAACAAATGCTGGTGAGGATGTGGAGAAAGAGGAACACCCCTCCACTGTTGCTGTGGTTGTAAGCTGGTACAACCATTCTGGAAATCAGTCTGGCGATTCCTCAGAAAATTGGACATAGTAGTACCTTAAAACCCAGTTATTCCACTTCTGGGTATATATATCCCAGAGAATCTCCAACATGCAATAAGGACACATGTACCACCATGTTCATAGCAGCCCTATTTATAATAGCCAGAAGCTGGAAAGAGGCCAGATGTCCTTCAGTAGATGAATGGATTAAAAATTGTGGTACATTTACACTATGGAGTACTACTCAGCTATCAGAAACAATAACTTTATGAAATTTCTAGGAAAATGGATGCATCTAAAGAATATCATCCTGAGTGAGATAACCCAGTCACAAAAGAACAGACATAATATGCAGTCACTGATAATTGTATACTAGCCCCAGAAAGCTTTGAATACCCCAGAAACAACTCACAGGCCATATGAAGCTTGAAAAAAAAGGAAAAAAACCAACAAAAAACAAACAAACTAAAAAAAAAAAAAACCCCAAAGGCCAAAAAGTGAAAGCATCTGTCCTTAGAAAAAACAACAAGTGTATAGCACCCTCTCAGAGTGGGGTACACCTAGACCTTAAATCGTTAATAATTCAAAAGCTAAGAATAATTCAAAGACTTTGGGGCAATTTTTGGTATTCAAATGTCATTATGTCTAATCTTTACACACCAAGAAAACTGACTGTTTCCATGTTATGTTCTGTTCTACATGTACTTCATGCTCATTGTAACTAGTAACATTTCAATGCATACTATCAAACCTTTAAAAAAAAATCAAGTACTGACAAAAATGTATTCATATACTTTTATGCAAATGTGCTTAAAATCTGTATATTTATCTTTGTTTTTTTTAAAATAAAGTTGTTCAATTTATAAAACAAAATTCGTACATGTATCTCTTTTTTTAAAATAAAGTTGTAAGAAAAAATAAAATAAAGAAAGAAGAAGGAAAGAAAGAAAGGAAGGAAGGACAGAAGGAAGAAAGAAAGAAAGAAAGAAAGAAAGAAAGAAAGAAAGAAAGAAAGAAAGAAAGAAAGAAGGGAAAAATTCAGGGCGGGAGAGTTGGCTCCACACTTAAGAACACTGTTTTGTTTTCCTTTGTTTTGTTTTGTTTTGTTTTGTTGTTTTGTTTTTTTCCCCAGAAAACTCAGGTTTAACTCTTAGTACCTACACAGTAGTTCACTACAGGTTCTGAAGACCTGATATGTTCTATTCCTCTTCTTCCAACATTGTGTCTACTGGGCATTCGCATGACCATGTACATTTATGCAGGCAAAACAGTCATACACAGAATATATCAATCTGAAAGTTATCTGTGTATGTGTGATTGTGTGTGTGCGTGTGATTGTGTGTGTGTGACACAGGCAAAACTGTCATACACAGAAATATATAAATCTAAGAAGTATGTGTGTATGTATGATTGTGTGTACATGCGTGTGTGTGTGTGTGTGTGTGTGTCTGTGTGTCTATGTGACACAGGCAAAACAGTCATACACAGAAATATATAAATCTAAAAAGTATGTGTGTACATGTGATTGTGTGTGTGTGTGTGTGTGTGTGTGTGTGTGTGTGCCTTGCTGAGGGTAGAGATTGGTGCTTTAACCTGGGGCTCTTTCAGAAGCCAGGCTGCAGGGAGAGACAGTTGATGAGAATAGTTACTATTGTTGTTCCAGCCAAGAGTCTGCCAGACTTTGGATAAAATGTAGCCAGGCAGGAGGGCTCAGCACAGCAGGCAGACAGACAATGCTGGTTTCTCTTGACTCTAAACCAAATAGCTTAAACCAGCCCCACTAAGCCCATGGCACCAAGAAAATATATAGAAGCCCCATGAAGACACTCCAGGATGAGGAAGCCACATAACGAATAAAAATTGATGGAATCTTTTTCTACTGTATTGAACTTTGCTCGTTAGTTTTGTAAATATTCTTTTAGCAGATGAACCACGAGAACAATGTACATTACTTGAAATGGTGAACAATGAGCCTTCTAAGTACTCTCTAAATCTTTACATCCATGGTTCCACTATTTGTTGTAGGACCGTTCTTATCCTTCCCACACTCTGTGGAAAGACTTCATTATTGCATAGACTCCTAACCTGTGGGTCCTTTGCAAAGTTATAAAGTATATGAAAGGCATTCATGTACAGAATGAGGATGGGAGATCAGATCACACAAGGTATAAGGACACAGCTATGAAATATTGGGAGTATTATGGTCAAGGTGCATATGATACCTGACAAAGTTAGCTTTTAAATTCTACAGCAGCCTGTGCCTGAAAAGCTAAAAGACCTTCAGGCATCTTGAAGCTCCTGGCATATCCTACCTTGCCCAAGTTGCTAGTTCTCTAAAGAGAAGTCTTCAGCAATAGCTCCTTACTATCTAGTTCTGGCAGGCAGCTGACAATCAAAAGCCTTTATGGTGGGCCCTTAGGGGACCTACTTCCTCAGCAACTTGTAACAATAGAACCCACTTCTAGTACTGGAATTTTTATTTAGCAAGATTATAGCCTCTGGGAGTGCCCATTTCCATCACTTCAGGGTGTCCCTGATACTCAATTGCCTCAGCTATTATTTTCTGGGAAAAAATTATCTGATATTCATCTCCCACTTCTCCTGGGCTATCCACTAGGATAGAGCTCACCTACTAGGGGCCACACCCTACAACAAAGCTGACTCTCCCTTCCCCAGAAATCACCAACTGTTAATATTGCATCAGCTAGAGCTGGGGGCCCACATGCTTCTTCCCCTCCCCAATGGAACGTTGGCTGGCTTGTTACTCATGGGGTCCTGCAACTGCTTCTGTTTTGTTAAAGGGATATGATCTGCCCTTTCATCTAAACACCTGTGTTTATGCCCATAGATCACTGTTGCTGTCAGTAGAAATCTACCCTGGAAGGAAACTTCCTTTTTCAACACACAGTGTATCCCAGTGCATAATCACTAATAAAACTTCTAAGTGACTGATACTGTGGCATGGTGTCTAAACATAGTCATCGATGGAACAGACGGAATGTTGTAGAGCTGCTCATTATTTCCTCTGAAGTGAAACATTTACTTTAAGGGGAAAGGCTTATAAGACTCTCAAGGTAAACAGACTTCTACATGTCTGGGGAAACTGGGACTTGCAAGATTCATGTGGTCCCCTCCTTATGGTAGTAGAAGAAGAGACAGCTGCTGGAGAGGAGAGTCTGGTCCGGAAGGTTGCTTAGAGGACATTCTTAGACCTGTCCTGCTTGTGTTGAGTGCAGAGAGTTCATGCGGCTCTTACAGCCTGAGTTGTGATGGGCTTTTCATGTTGCGGCTGCTTCGGAGCCATCCCTGTTCCTGTAAGTAACCCCAATAAAAGTTCAGCTGCTCACACGACACTTTGGTGTTACCATTACTTTAGCCTGCCGTGGGTTTCCTTCCTGGGGTAAGTAGACATTGTGTGTGTTGTATCTCTCCAGGGAAAGCTTCTCGTGCAACAGGACCCAGAAAGGGGTAAGGGCTTCAGCTGTTGGGGCAGATTAGATAAGGGTAAGGGCTTCAGCTGTTGGGGCAGATTAGATAAGGGTAAGGGCTTCAGCTATTGGGGCAGATTAGACCTCCTAGGAGTGATTTCCATAGTTTACATCAAGCCAGAGCAAGTATTTGAACTAGTTTTATATGACAAAATCAAAAGACATTGTTTCTTGCTTCTGATAAGCCAAGCTGAATGTAGAAGCGACAGATCGTTTTGTTCAAACACTGAACTCTCCCTTTTCCCCTGCTTCCCTTCTGCTTGCAGCTGACTCCTCCTTCCTGCAGCTCCCAGGATCACAGGCTGATTAAAGAACACAAAGGTTTGGTAGGAGCCTGTGCTGACTCCCTGAGACTCTGATTCTCATGTCCTCCCTCCTCTCTCTCTCCTCGCTCTTTCTCTCCCTCCCTTCCTCACCCCCGCCCTCTCTGAGCTGAGACCTACCTAACAACCTCTGCCTTTGAATTCAGCTCTGAGCACAGATGCATCTTTTTATTTATTGTTCTCCCAAGTGATTGCATCAATCAGGAGATCCTTCTGAGGAAAGACCCAGAGCATCCCTGAATGAGCACTTTGCAATCTGCCTGAGGAGTTCCTGCTTTCTTATCTGAAATTTGATGGTGAAAAGAAGTTTGTGTTTGATTTATTTACTTAAAATATTTAAAAGTTTCCCATTGATGCCTGAAATGGAGCACTGCTTTAAACATGCGTTGAATCAGATCTTTCTACCGGAGACGTGTCATGGAACATCTATAAAAACTTGGCAGGAGAAATGACATCTGCTTTGCAACTCTCACGCTCTGAGAAAATCGTCAGACTCGTTGAAGAGAGCAATTAAAATATTAAGGAAAATGTCTTTCTTTCTCGGCAACTTAACAAATGACTCTAAACTGTGGAAAGAAAGTCATAATTCTACGGACCTTATGAATTCGCCAGCAACTCTGACTCTTTCTCTCTTTTGCCTGATCTGTTTAATGACTCTCGCAGCTCTGGCAGGCAGCATTTTCTCACTGGTTTCTCTGCTGACCATGCAACACAGAACTGTTCTATCTATGCTTGTGACATCTTGGTCTGTGGATGATCTCTTGAACGTGTTGTCAGTGTCCATCTTCATGGTTTTGCAGTGGCCAAAAGAAGCACCGGACTACTTCCAGTTTCTGTGCACCACCTCTGCCTTACTGTATATGTGCCAAGCCCTCTCCAGCAACTTGAAAGCAACTCTTATAGTCTTCTACAACTTTTATACGATGCACAGGACCGTGGCGAGTCAATCAAGCTCCTGGCGACCAGGACAGGTACTTGGTGTGGCTTTAACCCTGTGGGCAGTCAGCCTGCTGCTGGCCTCGCTCCCGCTGTGCGGCTGGGGTATCTTTGTGCGCACGCCTTGGGGCTGTCTGACCGACTGTTCCAGCCCTTACGTCCTGCTCCTCTTTGCGGTGTATGCTTCTGCTTTCGGGCTCCTGGCGGTTTTCTCCGTCCCTCTCGCTCACCAGCTGCTGTGCTCAGAGGAGCCTCCGAGACTCCATGCCAACTATCAGGAAATTTCTCGTGGCGCCTCTACTCCTGGGACCCCTACTGCTGGGGGAAGAGTGCTCTGTCTGTCACCAGAGGATGCTGAGATCCCTGCTCTGCGATGCAATGAGGTATGCCCCCCGAGCTCCGACGTGGTCTTTACCCTGGGTCAGCCTGATACTTCCAGCACAGAAGCCAGGAAGCTAGAGAATCCAGGAACTGCCCGTGGCACCAACTGCTTCCCAATGAGCATGGCACAGAAGCGCTTTGCTTTGATCCTAGCGCTGACGAAAGTCATCCTCTGGCTGCCGATGATGGTGAGTATGTTTATCACTCCAGGGTGTGTGAGCTGAGCCCTGAAGCGGGTTTCGGGAGTCACCCAAAGATATGCTGATCCGCTTTCAGAAGCATCTGTTGACAGGTCCGAAGGAAGAAAGCCCATTCACCTAGGGACTAGTTAACTACCAAACCGAGGCTGTGAAGTAAATTTCAATCTGAGAAAGGTGGAGAGCCTTCGGTCACAAGAGACTTGTTTTTCCTAGATCATGGTCAAAGATGTTCTCTCTCTTAGGCAAAATCTGGGCGTATTCAGAAAGGGAAGGGCGGGAAATAAGGGGTTTTGTTTTGTTTTGTTTTTCTTTCAACCTTCTCTGGCCCCGTTTTATTCTTAGTTTCCTCCTGCCTGGCACAGACTCCACCCATCTCTAGCACCAAAAGACAGAGGGGTGTAGTGGGGAAGAGAAAGTACAGAAAATTAGCTTTGTTTGCTGGTGTCCTAGAGTAAGCTGGGAAGTGGGGGGATAAGGTGACAGTGAACAAGGATGGAAACCTGCAAACAAGAAGTGACAAGTTTGGAGTTTCTAGTACAGGTCCTACTGGTTCATTTCCCTTTTCCTTTCTTTCACTGACTAGCATTGTCTGCCTCTTAGGGAGGGATTTCAAATGGCAGCAGGTGCAGACAGAGCATTCAAAAAGGAAACAACTAAATCCTGTTTGCTCTGGCGCATCTAAATGTATCCCATCCATTCCCGGAATTCTGCCACCAAACCCCTGGAGTGTGGCCCAGAAACAGAGCTCTTGTAAACCAAAACAGTGTGGCTTGGATAGAGGACTTAAACAGTCAGGTGTGTAAGAAAGCCTTGGAAAGTGGGAAAGAAGATTTCTGGTTTTAGTCTGAAGTTCTTTGCCTTTCAGATCCAGATGGTGGTAAAACACGTGGTGGGGTTTCAGAGCCTTCAGGACGATACGCTCAGCTTTCTACTAACGCTGCTGGCCAGCATTGTAACACCAGTGTTTGTCTTGTCTAAACGTTGGGCCCACTTGCCTTGTGGCTGCATCATCAACTGCCAGCCGGACGCCTACTCCGTTGCATTTGATGGGAAAAAGCGTAAGTCCTCCACAGTGACTGTGAGAGGGAGCAACACACCTACACACTGTATATAATATATGCACATATTGTACACAATAATATATTTTATACATATATATATCAGGATATATATATATATATATATATATACATATATATATATATATGTATATATATATATATATATATATGCTGAAAAAAAAAAACCTCACAGTAAATGTTTACGATGTTCCTCTGCTGTTGGAAACACATAACATCCTGAAAACCAGCCAATAAGCAAAATTCCACAAGCTTAAAAGGGGGTGGGGGTTTCTGGTCATCCTTGATTTTGCACCCATGTCATTCCATTAAAAAGTTGATTATGTGTCTAGAAGGGGGAGGGCAGTTGTTGTAGTATTCAAAGGCTGCACAATCAGAGTCTATCTGGCTACATCATCTGATTAAAAGAAACATGATTCCTACTCCTTTCAATGAAAAGGTGATGTGGGTGAAAGACAAGACCAGGTCAGGAATGAGCTATGTGTTTTGATCTACTAAAAAGGAAAGGACATTTTGCCATACTAGACGAAATTTATATACTAGACTGAATAAAATCAGATGGTTTATTAGTGTACGATCAATTAACTCTTCTGCTATCCTTTTCAACAAAATAACAAAGTATATTTTCTTTAGCAGAAAAAGAAACATTAAGTAAAAAATGGTTCATTTCAGATGATTCTAGGGTTGTAAAAATGAGAAAGTATCAAAGTATTTTTAGCATATAATTCTATAACAAAGTGATTTTTATAAATATTAATTATAGGCCATTTTTGTGTGTTGATAATATTTAAATTATAGAATATCTAGATATTTTCTACTTGACAAAAATATTTCTGTTATTACAAATATCATCATTTTTATGTGTGATAGATGGCAAATTCATTTGTGTCTTTAAAATAACTGTATGTGTTTTTATAAATTGTTATAAAAATAACAAGAGATAATTGATATTAAATTAATGCAAAATTGATAAAGTTATAAACTGGAAGAAATTGTTTACATGATCGTTCAAATAGTCTTATGTTATTTCATTAGTTTAGTGACTCTGTCTTATAAAATTTTAAATCGTGTAGGAAGTAACCAGAAATCAATTTGCAGAAACAAAATTTTTCTTATGTTTTGGATAGGAGTTTATATATTATTTCAAAACAAAAGCTTTTATGTAAATTTAGCACAGCAGTTTCACAGATAGTGTGGGTGTGGTTTTTAGAGTCACATTTTGATTAACGTGATGGGTTTTTTTTTAATTAAACAAACAGCTAAAAAATTAGATATTCTCTAGTTTCAGATTATTTCTTCCCAGAATCAGAGTTCCTGGTGGTATATGTGGAAATTATTTCTTGTATAAAGTAATGTAATTATTACAAAATGATAGTTGGAAAGAGATGACTGATATATGCTTGATCCAGGGACCAAAAGAAGTCAGAAGACAAGTTTGTGGAGTTTGTTCTTTCTGTCCATCTTTACATGGGTTTCAATACCCACAGTCCCCTTATACACTGAGTCATCTCACTGGTGGTCCTCTACTCAGAAACCTTTAAAAGCACATTCATCTGGTGTCACTGAGTCAAGGACAGCCTGACCTAACCAGTCCTATAATCTCCATCGTGGTTTCTTTATGTTGCACCTACTCAAAATTCCCTGTGAAAAAAGTGGTTACTATGTGTCTTATACTAAGTTAGCGTTTTATTGCTGTGAAAAGACACCATGACAATTGCTACTTATAAAGGACAACATTTAATCCGGGCAGGTTTACAGGTTCAGAAGTTCAGTCCATTGTCATCAAGACAAGAGCCTGGCAGCATCCAGGCAGACTGAGAGTTCTACAGCCAGGAACAGACTGGGCATCCTCAGGCAGCCAGGAGAAGGCTCTCCAAGCCTACTCCCACAGTGACACACTTCCTCCAACATGGCCACACCTTCTAATAGTGCCACTCCCTGGGCTGAACATATGCAAACCATCACACTATTTTTTTTTTTTTTTTTTTTTTTTTTTTACTGTGCTGTATGGTTATTAAGGAACAGAAGTCTTTGGTGAATAATCATTGAGCCAGGTTTGGGTCAAAGACATGTTTTTTAAAAATATGATACATGTACTAATTCCTTAAGAATTTTATACAATTTATTTTAGCATTATTTCTCACTCGTTCGTCTAACCCCTCCTAGTTCCACAGCCACGTGTATGACCTCCCTCCACTTCATGCCCTCCCCTTGTTATAAAATAGCCCATTAAGTCCAAATTGTGTTACCTATATATGGCTGAGTCCAGGGCCATCCACTGGATCAGAGCTGACCTACCAGGGAGCATAGCCTTAAAAAAAACTAACTCTTTCTCCGAAGTCATAAACTGAAGCACTACTTTCTATCCATTCTTAATAGTTAAAGAAGAGTTTTAGTTAAGTGCCAAAACCTTAAGGTCATGATATTTCATATCCAAAATATGTACCTGGCCTGACCTGACCTTCAAAAGCACATAACTGAAGGTACTGCTCCCCAGCAAGTGGTGAGAATTGAGGATCCTGAGTGAGACCGAGGGCAGTGCCATTAACCAGGCTGCACTGAGCTATCAGTTATTAATATTACCCAGCTGGCTCCTGTAGATTTCAACGCTTTCTATCTTCTATTTGTAATTTTTAAAAGACATAGTTTTGTGCTTAAGAAGCTTAAATGTGATCAATTTTGATTCTAATGCTAACATTTGATTCAACATAACTCTGATTATTAACTGGTGTGTGTGTGTGTGCGTGCGTGTGTGTGTGTGTGTGTGTGTGTGTGTGTGTGTGTGTGTGTGTGTTATTTCTGTGTCCATGTGAAGATGTGGGTGTAATGGTCTGTAAATGAGCATGTGGAGACCAGAAGTGAACGTCTGTCGTCTTCTCTATTGTTCTCTATTTCACATTTATAATTACTACTTAGGCAACAAACACTTTGCTCACAAAACCATGTTCCAAGCCCCTTGACTGTCAACCTTTCAACACTATTTTAAACCACCATCAGCCATGGCTAACATTTACTGCTAAGGAAAGTCATTAAAACAATAATCTAATTACTCCAAAACATTTTCATTGGTTTTAATTGACATACTGATTCTGACCTAGAAATGCCATATATACACATCCTGCTTCCATTATTGTATTTGTATCCCAAGTCTGATCAATGGTAAAACAATTTTATATAGAGGGCAATCACTTGAATTCTTGAATTGGATATTTTAAATTCATATTGTTTTGTAAGGTAGCTTGCCCTAGTGATCTTAGTAGCTTTCTCTGCAGAAGTGGACAAATAGTACCTCTATTATATAGATATACCATAATCAACATGATTAATTTACCATCTCATAATGACTATGGCAACTTCAACTTTCTAAAATATACATTACTATTATTATTATTGTTGTTGTTGTTGTTGTTGTTATGCGTGACATGTAATGTATGTGTGATTTTGGACATAAGCCTGTGGATGTAAGAAAATAACTTTTGAGATCTGGTTTTCTCCTACTGTCGAAGCGAGGCTTTAATTCAGGTCATCAGACTTGAATGGCGAACACCTTTACCTACTGACTCATCTCACTGGCCCTGATTTTCGCTTCACCTCAGACTTTTATGTTCCTGACCCAGAGGCACATTCTCCAACAGCACATTTTATTGATCCCTTTAAGGATGTTGCACAGTTTTTACTCTCTGTATCAGAGTTTCATTATACAGTTGACACCATGCAGCCAAGTATTAATAATGCAGTTGGTATTTTATGGCCATCCTTATTTCCTGAGTGGTCCTGGCTAGCAAACCTGCCGCTTCCTATCTCTTTTGGAGAAAGAAAACCCGTGGATAATTGTGCCATTCTTATAGCTCTTCAGCTGTCAGTCTTAAAATAGGTTAAAAGTTATAAATTAATTTTACTGCACTATAAGGAAGTAGAGCTATAAACGTCACAGTATAGAGAACCTAATGATCTGCTTCTACTTTTCAATTTTCTTTTGACACAATTTTTTTTTTTTTTTTTTTTTTTTTTTTTGCTTTGTGTTCTGGCTCACACAAAAATGAATGATACTGATAAATTCTATTTCTCAGAAAGCAGAACTCAGCTGTAAATCTGTGGATCTGGAAACATTTCAGTAATAGAATGAGCATGTGAATGCCACTAGAGTGTGTTGCAAAGTGAATCAAATTTTATGTATTATTCCCATAAAAACTTTATAGCCTTCCATAATTTTTCCACCAAAGAAAGCTAAATGCCTAACCATAAAGCACTGAGCTATCAAAGTAGAAAGTCTTTTTGAAACAAACCTTATTTTAAACTATGAAAAAACAAAACATCAAATGCATTTTACTACTACTTTGATATAAGCCGATTTGTAATTGGCTGATGTTCACACTGCTAATTCTTCAAGCTGTATTCATCAATTAATAGTGTTATATTTATAATTTCTGATATTCTGATAATTTAAGTAATAATTTCTTCATTCTTATTGAATTTATCTTGTAATTTTCAGATTTATGAATACTCTAAAATGTATTTATTTACAGAATTACAAGGCATTCACTTTTTTACACAAATGTATTGCAACTTTATTTGTTTAAAAAATGTATATATTGTCAGGTATGGTGATTCACACCCATAGCCTCAAAATTGAGACAGAATGGTGGAGCAATCAAGGACAGATTGTACTACCTGAAAAATTCAACACAACCTTATCTCTATAGTGACACATTGGAAAAGTGTCTTTTTGAAGTTAAAAAGCTACATGGCAGAACATGGTTTAATTTTTAATGTGTGCTTTTGCAGACGTGTCAGAAGTATTATGGAAAAATTCTTAAAGTAATTACATATATACATTAGCTCATAATATGAAGGCTATTTAGTAAGTTTCTAGGATATTAGAAAATATAGTCTTTTCCAAAGTAAATATCATATATATGTTATTTATTATATATATATATATATGTTAGTGAACTAAAAAAAAAAAGAAATAGAAAAGAAAACTGAATACACTTGAAAAATTCCCAATGTGTTGTTAAGTTTTAGTCATAAAATTGCTTGAAAGACTGAATTTTTTAGATTGCATTTTGAGCCCACCATTGGGTGTGAGAAATTATGCTCAGAGTAATAAGATAATTGAATCATGTAAGTCATGGTCTTTGCATATATTACAAGAGGTAACGAAGATATTTTTAACTTAAAGTAATCGAGTTAATTCAGTGCATGTTCATGCTCACAATTTACATGCAACACTGTTCATATCTACCATTCTAACTAGAATTTTATTTTCATTCAGTGAAGAGGAAAGGCTTTGAATTCAATTTATCGTTCCAACAAAGTTATGGACTTTATAAAATAACACATGCAGATTACTATGATGATGATGAAAATTCCATATCCTGTCACAACGCAAATAATGAGTGTGAAGCTACAAAGGAGCCTCGAGGTGACAACCAGAGTGTCTTCAATACTGTCACAGTAGAAATCAGCACCACGCCACCGCTGGACAGCGCCACATTGAAAGGTGTCAACAAGTACACCAATACAGACAACCCAGATTCCATACAGGCTATGACTGAGGAAAAGGGTGCTTTTTCTGTTAAAACTGAATGCGGTATTAACGATGGAGAAACCACCTCTTTTGAAGGTCCTGAGAGACGACTGTCACATGAGGAGAATCAGAAACCAGATCTTTCAGACTGGGAGTGGTGTAGAAGTAAGTCAGAACGAACACCTCGCCAGGTACAGTACAGGCTCTTCTTCCTGAGAAATTAAAGTAAAACTAAACATGAACGATGTGAAAAGATTGTGAATTTATTGTTTCCTTGAATCAAATCCAAGGGGGCGTTTATTTGTTTCCTTTGATCAAATCCAAGGGTGATTTTGTCTTACTTGGTTTCCATAGTATCTCACTTTTACTTCAAGACCTTTGGAATGATGTTTCATGCATTTATCTAGTTAGTTTTACCATTTCAGTCGAAACGTATACATTTTGGAGTCAGTAGACATATATGGAATCTTTGAGAAATATAAGGTATTTTACTTGAACTTCAAGTAATCTGATTAAATTCAAACATACCCCAGAGCTCAAGCTCCTGTACCATTTGATTAAACAAGTTAACATGTGTACTTTAATTTTTCACATCCATACACACAATTTATTTCAGAATGCATTCTAGTGAGCTATTCCAAGAAGTACCAAATGTCCCATTTCTTCTTTTTTTTTAAAGATACAGCTTGATGATAATTTAAAGACTAAAAGAAATTGCATGTGAATATTTCTCCACTCTCTCCTGATTCCAAACTTCTGTGAGTAATACAGAATCCATTCATTTTCTGTGTCATGTTTATATGAACCTATTTTTTCTAAACCCTCATATTTGATCAAGTGACCCTTGTTTTTAGGGCTATAAAGAGATTAGGGAGGAGGTTTCTTCTGCATGATGTAATAGAAACTCTTTAACTTGTCTTAATCTCTGTGATTAATCTGAACTTCAGAAATGTCTTGCTAGGATTAATGCATTCATTGATTGAATGTATCACTACAAACTACAAGTACAAATGTTTATTTTTAAGTATGAGTAATATATTTTTCTACTGTCATTTTCATATTGTTTAAAAATTAGCAGAATACCAAAACAAGTATATAAAACATTAGGAAAATATGGATATTGTTTTAGAAATTAGTAATCTCAGGAGGAGATAAATACTTGTCCTAAATTTATTAAGGCAGACAAAAGTAGAGACCAAAAAAAAAAAAAAAAAAAAAAAAAACAAAAAGCTACTTATTTTTAAAACATTAAGACTCAGCAGCTAACAGGAGACTTAACATATTTTTATCAGTTTGTGTTTGGAGCATATGAGCCCTTTTGGTTTTTCTGATCTTAAACATCAGTAATTCTCATAATGAAATGTGTGTGTGTGTGTGTGTGTGTGTGTGTGTGTGTGTGTGTCCAGAACATGCCCTACCTTGTGTGCTCTTTTGTTACTCTATCATCCAGCATGACTCTTAAGAGTATGTTTACTTAGTTTTTAATCATCAAATTGACACAATCCAGATTCACCTAGAAAGAAAGAATCTGAACTCAAGCTGTTCTTGATTATCCTGACCTGTGGCTGTGACTGTAGGATCATTTTTTCTGATTGATAATCGATGTAGGAAAGCAGCCCACTGTGGGCAGCACCATTCATGGCTAGATGTAAGAAAGTCAGTTAAACATGAGCCAAAGCACAAGAATGTAAGCAGCATCCTTCCATTGCTTTTATTTTAATGCTTCTTAAGTTACTATCTGTCTTGTGAGGAGTGTTAGTGGACATGTAAAGCCAAATAAACCTATTCTCTCCCAGTTCTCAGTCATGGTAGTTATCACATCAGAAAATCATGCTAGCACAATCTGTCATGGATCTTACTCATTCTTTTTTGTTCCCTTATTTTATCATAAATGTGTCTTTCCAATACAATATAGTATATGTTTGTTTGTTTGTTTAAGCTTTCTCAGGACAATATGACATGTAGTTTTTTTAACTTTAATTTTTTTGTGTGAACAGTAAATGATTTATACTTTCTAAATTACATATCCAAACTATCTCAAATATCACAATTTATAGCCTCATTTAAAACATTTCATTATAGGAAGTTTAAGTGTCGAACTGTACCTAGTCAAAATAAAACACTCAACCTATTTGCACATAAGTATATGTTCTCACCCACAGCTCATTTTAAATAAAAAAAGTAAAATGATATACAAAAATAGAAAACTTTGGTCAGTCTAAATACTTGCTGATTGAATATGAACGTTTTGACATCTGTGATAAGCAGCGAGGAAGATGATTGGAGATGAAGTAAGCGAGTGGCACAAGATTAAAAACAAGTGAGACTTAGAAGAAACCAGTTGACAGCAAGTAAAATATTGTCATAAACATTAGAATAACAAGAAACACTAATGCTGGACCTTCATATGTGGGTATGCCCTTATTATACTCACAAAATTTGTTATGATTTTCAAGATTAGCATTGGGAAAATTTTTTAAATCTTAATTTTGAAAAACCTTATAGAGTATTTTAAATGTCTGAATTACAAATATCAACAAAACACAGATGGATCTGGAAGGGTTATGAGAACTTTTCCCAGATTAGAACATAGGTTTTATGTTTTGCATCTCTTTATTAACACAGACGTACCTTCCTTCCAAGTAGCTTCTTTGTGCTGAAAACAATGATGACTCAATGGTTTACTCTGAAATGTACTGAGCTTCAGAAGACATGTCAGCTGCTGTTTTTAAATGATTGCTTTCATTTATGTACTTACATAGCTTTAATATTTTGGCTTTTTGCACTTTCAAGAAAATACAAAAATATATTTCACAAATTATCTTTTGTCATTTCTCATAAATTTCAGGATTGGTATATGTCCCTAGAATATTTCAATATTATTGTTACATTAAGTAATTTTCATAGATCATACAGAAGATAATTTTAAGATTTTTTTTTTAAGACTGAAGTGTCCATGCAAAAGTTAGATATCCCTAAGAGAGAAATTGGAACTGAGTAGGTTGAAAATGGAGACCAAGATATTGAGATGCTAATAGACTTTCAGGTAGGTCCCGTGCAATTCTGTAATCCAAAACCAAACATCAAATTACTCAAATGCGCAATGGATAAACAGGAAGAGGAGGGGTGGTTTCTAGACTTGTCAATATGAGGTAGCAACTGCCTTTAAATAATAAAAAGTAAAATAAATGAATACAAATAATACATGAAAAACAAGAAAATTTAAGCAGCACTACTTGGGCTCTACTAAAGAATGGATTTAAGCTTATATTTAATTTAAGCTTCCATTTAATGTATAATCTATTAAGTAAGACTACAGGAAAATCTTCTGATAGACACATTTTTTTCTATTCATAAAAATATACAACTATTAATGTTTTAAAATAAACTATTAAGAAGTCGAATGCCAGTGTTGGGACATTGACACTTTAATAATGTAGAGGCTGAAATTTATCAAAGAGTAATTATTGACATTTCTAACTAAAATGCCCATAGTAAAAAATAAAGCTACTTGTCATATCTATTCATAGCCTTTACTGAGTCATTCCAGTCCAGATGACTGGCTAAAATTTAGATATTTTATTTTTAGTCACTTTTATTCATTTGAACTGGTTAGTTTATCACTTAAAGGTCAGAGACATGAAAATGTATTACACTAATAAAGATATGCCTACATGCTTTATTATCATAAAAGTAATATGGAATTGTTGCAGAGGACTTAAAAAAACAGATAATAAGCCATGAAAATACATTCATTCTAACCATCCATACTTGAGTACAGTTTGTATTTTGTCCTATAAATACTTGACTTTTTTCCCAGAATGCAATTCTGCTTTTGACACACATGCCACATATGTTGCTATGGAATCTACATTGTTCAATTCACCAGGATAATTTTTACCTCATCTAAAATGATCACTGTTTGTGCCTTCATCTGGCACAATACTAGAGAACTAAGGAGCCAATTGCTTCAGTAAACAGTAACGGTTTTTCACAGACAACCAGTCAAGGCTTAACTTCTACCTCTTTCCTTGTTAAGTGACTGCCTTTTATTTGATCTCAAATGACCAGGAACTCCCTACTTATTTTTAAGGCTTTACTGTGAACTATTTTTGAACTTTAAAAAAATCTATAAATATAAAACAAAAAGCTCCACTATATTCATCAAACAATTTCCACTATTGTTAACACATTGTAAAAAATAGCAATGCCATTACCAAAAGTTGGCAGTCAGGCTGATGTGAATTTTGCCCATGGTGCTTTTCGGGTGGCTTTTCTGAGCCAGTGTCTGATCCACGGGCACGTACTGCATTAGCTGTCAAGATCTCCTCTTGTTCCCTGAGCCTTTCATGACTTAACAATAAGAATATTATCCAGCTCACCTTCCTTTGCATTTTATGGTATACTTTGATTTTTAATTGCTGATGTTTTGTATTGATTAAGTCAAGTTCACATCCTTTGAGCAAAACTACAGCAATATGTCTACCATGCATGCATTTCTTTATGCATTCCTTTAATTACGTCATATGGGTATGTATGTATTGTGATCCATAGGATGTAAAGCATACCATCACTATCATATTTTTCTGTTATGTAGACTTGGCCATTAGCAACTACTTGATGCTGGTATCTACATCCACTCTACACACCATAATAATCAGCTTGACCTTTCCTCACTTTTAGGCAGCATAAAATAAACCTCTTTTTTACTGTTTTTTTGTTTGTTTGTTTGTTTGTTTGTTTTTTGACCACACTCTTGAGCTGACCCTTTTCTAAAGAACTTCAGGATTTTTGTTAAAATGGGGTATTTAGAAACACAAATTTGAAAGATAGATGTTAATTGTTACTAACATTTTTTGGGTTCTTTTTTGGTTTTTGTTTTTGCTTCAAAACACAATTATTGAATATATAGATTGGAAATTCCTTTGTATATGCTATGTATACAACTGAATTCCTAATAGTCTTGCTACAAAACAGTTTAAGGCTAAGTGATCTTAAGGCATTTAAAGTTTTCTATCATGTAACTCTTCAAGTTTTTCCCTTTTCTTGTTTATAACATCTTTTCTGATACTGATAAAACCACTTTTTATTCACAAATAACTTAATTCTCACCTAATACTGCCCTCTACATGATTTTATAATCACTAACCCACAACCATGGGTAAGAGCAACAGCAACAATAATTAACTCCAGCATAATTTGCAGTTCATTTTATCTTTAGGTTATAGTTAATGGCAAGATGCAACTTTATTATTTTATTTAGGGTTGTTATTTTTCTTCTCTAACACTTCTGTTTGCTTTATCAAATTTTGTCTTTATTTTGATTTATTAATGTATGTGTGTGAAATATTGCTATATTTCAGAGACCTGTCAAGCAAAAGAAAACATATTCCTTCTTTCCTGGTCCTATTTTCCTATTTTTTAAATCATTTTAGTCTACCTCTTTATTTAAGCTGCTGTGTAATCTATGCTTTAACTGTCCCATATTTCTATTCGTAGAACGATATATATATTCTTTCATAATGTTTTTTCTTACATAAATATGTTCTTGTGTTTGCTCTTGATATAATTATTTAAATTACATTTTATTACAATAAAATATTATTGTCCTGGCTAGTTTTGTGCTAACTTGACACCAGCTAGTGTTAGTTGAGAAGAGGAAAACACACTCAAGATAATATCTCTATAATACTGACTGTAGGCAAATCTGTAGCATATTGTCTTGATTAATGCTTAGTTTGGGAGGGCCTCTCTCTCAGGGTACTATAAGAAAGTAAGGAAGGTGAAGAAACCATGAAGAATGGCCAGTAAGAAGCCCTTCTCCATGACTTTGCATCAGCATCTGGCTTCATATTTCTGCCTTGCTTGAATTCCTGTCCTAATGTTCCTCATTGATGAACTTTTAACTGGAATTTAAGCAAGATAAACTATTTTATCCTCAGGTTGCTTTTAATTGTGATGTTTTATCAAAGCAATAGAAACAGTAAGTAAGGCATAATATGGCCGAGAAGTTACTCCAAATCTATGCCATCCATGTCTGCAACCTACTGTGGGTGCACAGTCATGCCTGGGTCTTAGTGTGAGTACTACAAATTCAAAGTAAGGTCCTCATGCTTACAGGCAAAGCTCTCCTATCTGCTGAGGAGAGCTACCTACCTACCTACCTCCTACCTCCTTTCATTCTTTATCTGTTCATTATAATGTTAATATTTTCATTGATTGTTCCTGGATGTTGAGTTGTGGGTAGAAAAGTAGTTTAAATAACAGTTATCCGCATTTTCTTTTACTACCTGTATCTTATGGCTTTTGAAACATGAATCTCAATTCAATTTTGAGTTGATTCTTTTATTTGATGAAAGATAGGTATATAATTTTCTCTTTTTTCCAAATGATTGGTTTTTATTTAAAAGCATAATTTATTTATGAATGCAACATTATCTAATTAAGCAAATTAAAATATCACCATGTGCAGCATTTCCACCACTAGATAGAGAGAATGATCTATCTCTGGATCTTTGGTTTGTCTCCTTATTCATCTGATTTGGCATTTTACTGTTTTAATTAAAGTTACTGGTGAGCTCTGATGTCTGCTAAGGTTGGTCTCTTGGAAGATTTTATTTTCCCTTTTCAGTATTTTTCTCTTGATCCATGCATGTTTATTTTTCTTTATATTAAATTTAATTTAAGCTTGTCTAGCTTCACTAAAAACTTCATCAAGACTGTGCTAGAGTGCAAAGATTCCAAAGAGAATAGACATCTTTTCATTCCAAGTTGTCCTACACAAACTGAGAGTATTCTTTTGTACTCTTCTACTCTGCTCTTTACATGAAAGATTTTTAAGTTTTGTTTCTATAAGTTGTACATTGTTTTGTTGAGTTTATTTAAGAGCATTAACCTTCTTTGTTTCCCTTTTAAGTGAAACTTGAAAAAAATCCCCCCACCTAATCATAAAAAGACTGATTTAAATGACCAGTCTTTGCAATGTCTGTACTCTGTGTGCTTTCAAAGTACTTGTGTCTATAATGTATAACTTCTAAAGAACAAGTTAGCCAGAAAAAAAAAATACAACAAACAAACCAATGAAGTTTGATCCAAAGATTTTAAATGGCACTTAATGTAGGAAGTAATGAAAATGGGCACATGTGTACAAGTCAATCATATCATTAACAATCAGGAAGTCATGGTTAAAATAGTAATGACAAGCTGCTGCAGAACAAGAGTGACCACACTTCAACAGTATGATGAGTGTGGAGGAGTAAAGGCTCATATAAACTTCTCATGGCACCAGATAGATGGATCAGCAGACAAGAGCACTTGCTACTCTTTCAGAGAACCAGAGTTCACCTCTCAGCATCCACATCAGGCAGCTCACAACTGACTATAATTCCAGCTTTAGGGAAACTCTCAACCTCTGCTGGTCTCCAAGCATAACAGCACTTAGAAATGTATACACACACACACACACACACACACACACACACACACACACACACAGTTTAAAGTAACAAAAATGAATAGTGAAATAAATGAACTCTTACTGAGAAAAATGCCTGCACCCCTTTGATAAGGAGGTTGGTAATCTATCCAAAAATGAGATAAACTCATGCATCATACCTCAATAGCTGCTCTTCCCTATATACCTTAGAATTGTACTATCTTCTACAGCTACTGAACACATCTGGTTTTTAAAATACAAAATTATGTGTTTTTAAATAATTATATTAATTCCTTCAGTTGAACTAGCTACAGGTCGATGCTTGGTATCCAAATATGGCTGGTGGCTACAACGCTGGACAAAACAAATACAAGGCATTTCTACGGATGTATTTCTATTAGACAGCACCTGAGCTTTGTTTTGATATTGCTAACACTTGAACCACATAAGAATGAGCATACTTAAGATTTGAGTGCAAGAATTGCACACAGAAGTGTGTTTTCTATGCATCCAGGACAGCTTGAGCTTTAGACCTTATGTTTGCTCTGATCTTTTCAGGGATGCTCAGGATCTTCAAAATATATTCACCTGGCATATGGTTTTGAAAATTTAATTGAAGATATATCTGCATTTTTTTTTCCTAAAGAGTACATTTAATGTAAGCTTTAGGCTCTTCAAAATATGCTTCTAGTCCTGATTAAAAAGCAATAAAAAATAAAGTAAGGCTACACAAATAATATGAGTTTTGCAAATATAATTTTAAAAAAAAGACCACATGTAATGAACACTGTCTATAATATGTGGTGAGCTGGAAAGCAGACACAGTAAATTAAATGGTTTGAGGATACATGAGAAAGTGATAATAACATGATGGAGCGACAGAAGTAATTATGAAAGTCTGTGAAGTGTTTGCTTGTAAGAATGGTCCATGACCTGGAGAGTACAACTGTGATCCCCAGAGATGCTGACAACATCCCCCTCTCATCTTACAGGAAGACTATGCTCTTACGGACAGCATGTATAAGCTTACTGTTTTCTTGCTTGTGTGCCAAGATTCCTATTTTTTAAATATAGATTTTATTTTAATTATGTATATGTGTCCATTCTTCTGTTTGTTCCTACCCCTCGCCCCCGTGTGTGTGTGTGTGTGTGTGTGTGTGTGCCCCTATGGAGGCCAGAGAAGGTGTTGGATGACCTGGTAATGAAGCTGCAGGTAGTTGTGATCTGACGAACTAAGGTGCAGGAAACTGAAGCTGGATATTCCACAAGAACAGCTAGAGATGTTCATTGCCAAGTCACTTCAAAAGCTCTGAATTTCAAATTTTAAATAAATAAAAAAAAATAAATAAAATTTGCCTGGCTGATCTTAAGGTGCATCTGCAGCCTTGGTGCTCTCAGCATTTTGTCTTTTGCATGTGGCCCAAGAGCATCATTCTTCCTCTCCCCTTGCACATGAATACTCACATGGCCACTCATGTCATCATTTCCCCTCTATGCTCAATGCTGCTCCTCGCCTTTTCTTGATAGGTGTGCTTGCTTACGGTCATACACACCCTTTCTAAGTGTCTGAAATTCAGATATAGGTCATGTTTGATTGTCTTTTATCCTTGAAGAAACTCAATTATAATACCTTTCTGAATGCATTTTCAAGCTAAACTCATTTCTTTGGTAGATATGTCACACTAATTCCTGATGTATCTACTGTCAGCCATAGTTTTCAAGCCTTTTGTTTTTGCTCCTGTCACTTAACCAAAAAATTATCCATTTGGTCTGTAGTTTAAGCCCAGTAGTATCTTCTGTTAAATGTCAGCTTGACAAGATGGTCATTTTTACTGTATTAATCCTGCCAGTCCATGAGCAAGGCAGATCTTTCCATCTTCTGAAATCTTCAATTTCTTTCTTCAGAGACTTGAAGTTCTTGTCCTACAGATCATTCACTTGCTTGACTAGAGTTACACCAAGGTATTTTATATTATTTGTGACTATTGTGAAGGGTGTTGTTTCCTTGATTTTTTCCTCAGACTGTTTAACTTTTGAGGAAAGCTACTAATTTGTTTGAATTAATTTTATATCCTGCCATTTTGCTGAAGTTGTTTATCAGGTTTAGGAGTTCTCTGGTGGAATTTTTGGGGTCACTTAAGTATACTATTATGTCATCTGCAAATAGTGATATTTTGACTTCTTTCTTTTCAATTTGTATCCACCATCCAAAGAGTACACATGGAGGTGCATATGTAGCAGAGGATGGCCCTGCGTCCTGTTAAGGCTAGCTTCCTTAGTGTAGGGCAATGCCAGGGTGGTGAGATGGGAGTAGGTCAGTGGGAGAGAGAGCATCCTCAAAGGAGAAGGAGGGGGGAGGATGGGAGGGGGCAACCTGGGAAAGAAGGATCGCATTTGAAATGTAAATACATTAAAAAGAAAAAGAAAAGCATGCCTTATCCTTAAGCTCTAAGGATTTGCATTAATCCCCAGCTATACCCCACTGGGCTCCCCAGGACCCAAGTTGCCTGCCATGATTCTCAAACCTTTCTTCTGACAGTCTGCATTATAGACAGGATATTTTTTTCTAGGGAGCATAAAAAGTCGGCTTGATCCCGTCAGCTAACTTCCACTGCTTCTGCCTTTCCTACTGCTGTGGAGAATGCCTTCAGATGCTGGTTTCGAGAATGTCTATATTTCTATACCATCCTTCCTAAATTTGTGTCATCCATGGATCTAATGACAACTCTTTATATTTTATTTAAATGTACTCACTAAACAGTGAAGCAGGAAATTTTTGATTTTATAGATGTAAAGAATAGAATATCTACAAATCAGCAATGAAATGAAAACAAACCAATCAAACAAAGTGGTTTAAACTACAGGATAAAAAGCAAGGCAAAGAGGAAAAAAAGAGCAGATCAAATAAAAAGGGGAGAATGTGTTCTCCAGAGTTATTTGAACCATATAAGTTCAACAGACCAAACTCTGGCTGTCAGGATTAGCAGTGAGTGTCTGGGCCCACTATTTTGAGAACTTATCAAGCAATATATTAAAACTAACATTAAAAGAACTAAATTAAAAATGTTTGAAAGCTCCCATCACAGAGTAATAACCAATGATTAAACTGATAGAGTATCTAAATACCTTATTTCATCATGAAAATTGTGTGTGAGTACTGAATTCTCACCCTATATCTTGTCATATGAACAAAAAGGTAATATGAAGGAGACGGGACCAATGAGAGAAGTCTGACACACACTTACAAACAAGACTTACATTCTTTTTATTTTGTTTATAAACAAGTTAGTGCGCCAGCAGTTCTTATAAGACCCAGGACTACCACAATGGGCTGGGCCCTCCCTTCCTTGATCACTAATTGAGAAAATGCCTTATAGCTGGATCTCATGGAGGCATTTTCTCAAGGCAAGTTCCTTTCTCTGTGAAAACCCCAGCTTGTGTCAAGCCGACACACAAAACCTGACAGTAAAATTACATTCAAGAGCAAAGAGCTGCTGGTAAACAGAAGGGTTGATAGCCTTAACAGAAGCAGGGAATTGTGCATTCAGAGGCAGAGTTGTTTTACATGGAAAGAAGTGAACATTACAAAGAAGACAAGTGCTATTCACAATCCCTGCAATGGTTTCAAGCAGCACAGATAACAAGGATTTGAAAGACAATCGTATACATAGGCCTTAGGACTAGGATTCAGTGTGAGCTTAGGAGAGTTGTGTCTTAGAACATACTTCTTCCCATCCTCAAAGCTGCTGGCTTCATCTCCTCTAGACTGTGTCTGCAATGCTTTACTTTCATTCTCCAACTCCACCTGCCCACCCCACCCCTTTTTTTTTTACTGAGATGCAGCTGTTTGCATGCAAGTCAACTTCCCACACTCACACATAGTGTAGGCAGTGGGAAGACAAAGGGCTTAGAACTTCCTATACAGAATTTTACTGTGGAAAAAAACTCATTGAGTGAACAAGCCAATTAATGACATCAATCAAATTCACTATTAAATTTACATGAATATGTTACTGGTGGAATCATTGTCAAAAAGAGAAGGAAAGCTGTATTAATTACAAGGAAAACGGAGGGGTTACAATAACACAATAACAGCATCATAGTTTCCTAATGAGATGGCAAGGAAAGTAATATTATGGTTAGACGTCGTCATAACACAAGGAACTGTACTCCACAGTAATCCATTGGTATTCTATAACCACTAACCACATGGAACTTTTCAGATTTAATTTTGTTTAACAAAATTAAATAAGACTCAAAATCAGTCTTATTTTATTGCAACCCACATTTTACAGACTTGGTAGCCATGTGAGTCTGGTGACTTCCTCTCTAGATGGTTAAGACATAGAACATTTTCATCATTGCAATGAGTTCTGTTTGCTATTTAATGAATAGCTGCTCTGATCTTAAGTTCATTTAATTGGATTAAGTCCATAGTTTAGTCTTGTTTGGAATGGCCAAAAGTTGGTGAAAGAAAGCATGCAGAATTCAACTTCTAAGACATGCACATCTATCCTAAAACTAATGCTGACCCACACCTGGGTAGCTTCACTCTGTTTGAAGTGTAAACAGGGCATTTGCTCTTATATGCAATAACCTCAGCTTTCTCTGAGTTACCCTTGTTCATCTCTGGTCTAAAATGTCAAAGAAGATAAGGAAATATTTTTAAAAAATGACTGGGGGGCTGGAGATATGTCTCGGTGGTTAAGAGTTCAATTCCCAGATACCACATGGCTTACAACTATCTGTAATGGCCTCTTCTGGTATGTCTGAAGACAGCCCCAGTGTACTTATATGTAATAAATAAATAAATCTTTAAAAATAATGACTGGGACATATTTCCCAAGTGATGTTGGAAAGCTTGGATACACATATCTAGCAAGAGTGATTGTCTGTTTGCTTGTGTGGCCCATTAGTTGATCATGGGTACCTTTACTCCTTGTTTCCATATTCATTCGCTTGGTCTACATGCTTTTCTTAATTCCAGTACTTAGCAAATCATATTTCAATACTTTTAAATTATATTTTTAAATCAGGAAGTATGATTTTTCCAGCATTGTCCTTACTTCTCAAGACTGTGCTGCCGTTCTGTGTGACTATTCTATGTGAGTCTAAGAACTAGTTTTTCTATTTCTGAAAAATGCTATCATTAAGCTTTTGAGAAAGATCACATTGAGACATCACATTACTTTATAGTGATACTTTATCAACTTTATTTCTTCCAATCCATGAAAATTGTATATATTTTCATGTCTGGATGTTCTTTCATTATTTTCATCAATGTCTTTATAGGATTTGCATAGTGTTCAGTTTAACTTTCTTAAATTTATTCACAAGTATTTTATTTTTGATGCTTTGGTAAATGAGCATTTTCTTAATTTCTTTTCAGATAGTTCATTGTTAATGCTCAGGAACTCAGCTGGCTTTGTATATTGATTGTATTCCTGCAATACAAAGAACTTACATTCCTTACTTCCTCCTTCCATAGCTGGATGTATTTTATTTCTATTTCCTAATCATCCTGGCCTGGAACTTCTAGTTCTATTCTCCCAAACATGGTAGGTGTAGACATCCTTGGCTCATTCATGATCACAGAGGAAAGTCTTTGAAAGACCTTTTAAAGGCAATGTAAGCAGCAAACCTTTCATATATGGACTCTTCAGGTAATTTGCCTTTCCTAGTTTCTTAAAAATTCTTATTACAAAAGATGTTAAATCCTTGCCACTTTTGCTCCGTCGTTCAAAATGACTTCATGGTATTTACCCTTCATTTGGTTTCTGTGTGATATATTCTTCCCCTTGATTTTCATATTGAGCTGTGCTTGCTTACCAGAACTAGCACATGTTTGATAATCATGTGTTATATGTTTAGTGAGGTGCAATTTTGTTTGCTTGTTTTAGCTCTCATACTGTAGCCCCAATTATCTCAAACTCATGATAATCCACTCACCATATTTTCCCAAGTGCTAGAATTATAGGCCTCAACCACCATGCCCAATATCTGAGTTTCACATTTGTGTCTATAATAAAATACCCCCAACAAAAAGAAACTTAAAGCAGGAATGAGATAGGGTTAGCTCTCAATTCTAGGCTAAAGTTTAGTAAGTACTTGAAGCAACTATTAACATCACAGTTGTGGATAAAGAGAAATGGCCCATGTGCATAAGTACTTACCTAGCTCTCTTCTGTTATATAGTCCACAGCCCATACCCAGCAATGAAGCCACACACCATCAGATGCAGGCTTCCCATATCAATTAGGCAATCAGGAAACCTTCCCATATACCACCCAGGACAAACCTATCTAGACAATTTCTTAAAACTTTCTTCCCAGGTAATTTTATGTTATATCAAGTTAAAAATTAAAATGAACCATCATACTCATAATAAATTATTTTGATCTATTGGCCTATAGATTTCTTTTTTTTTTTTTTTTTTTTTTTTTTTTTTTTTTGATCTTTTGGTCAGCCTTGATTTTCATGGTAATGCTGGCTTCATAAAAGTTAGTTTCAAAGGATCTCATCTTCTTTGGTTTTTCAGAAGAGATTGAAAGGGATTGCTTTATTTCTCCTGTGAGGGCTTGCTATAATTTAGTAGTGAGAAGCCATTTTGCCCTGGGCTTTCTCTGATGGAGTACTTTGATGCCTAACTCAGTCTTCCTATTGGTTATAGTTTTGTTCAGCCTGTGTATTTTTCAGGATTCAATCATAGATGGTTGTTTGTTTTTTAGATTTTATTCATTTTTTTCTGTGTCATCTAATATATTGGTGTTGCTTGTTGTAATTTCTTACTGAAGTTTTTATTCTTCTTTTTTACCTCTTAGCCTATTTTGTTTCTCTATTTCTCTACCATGCTTTTGGACATTCAAACATTAAACTCTCACAGAACTAGACATGTTACTCTGCAGAGCTCTTGCCATGCTTGTTCCACAGAATAACAACAAAACCCAAACTCAGTTTTGTTGATATTTTTCTAGTTTTCTATTCTTTATTTCACCTATCGCTACTCAATCTTTAGTAGTTTTCTCCTCTTTCTACTTTTGGGCTTAGGTCATTCTTTCTTTCCAGTTTCTTGAAGCATGCGACTACATTATTTCAGAGCATCAACACCTGTTTTGGATGTTACTTTGCTGTATCTAGTAAGTCTGGGTATCCTGCTTTGCATTTTTATTTGTTTCAAAGTATTTTCTGGTTTCATTTTGGATTTCTTTCCTGACTCACTGGTGGCTTAAATGTGTGTTTAATTGTCACATTATGTGAATTTTTCCAGCCTTTCTTTAGATATTCATTTCTAGTTTTATTCTACTATGTTGTAAAAAAAAAAAAAGTTCAGTCTACTTGAACTTGTTGACTTTTTGCTATTTAAAATATGATTTATACTGAAGAACATCCTGTGTATGCTTGTGAAGAATTCATCTTCTGTTGCTGAAAAAATACCGTGAGTGGTTCTATCAAGCCCATTTGAGCTATAGCATTGCACAAATCTTCTAATTTTATTGGTGCTTTTGTCCAAACACTTTATCTATTATTGAGATGTAGATATTGAAGCTCTTCATCATGATGATATTGACATCAGTTTCTCACTACGGTCCTGCTAGTGTTTATATGTTAAAGGGTTGTTTTGTGTGTCAAGGGGTGCTTTCTGGTAAAGTGACCCTTACATACCTGTTCTTCTTCAAGACAAACAGTGCTCCAGCTTTCTGTGAAAATCACATCTCAGCTACCATTGATGCTTTTACCGACTCTGTATATTTCAAGAGGATTTAATTTAATCACCTCTGTTCTGAAATTATAATAAACACAGTAATAACTCATGCATTTGTGTAACAAATATAGAAAAAGAATTTCCAGGTTTGTTTCAGTTTTTTGTTTTTTTGTTTTTTTTTTTTTTTTTTTTGTTTTTTGGTGGGGGGGAATCCGTCAATACTCTGAAAAGTGCCTAAAGCTTATTTGCAATACAAATGGCATATTCTAGGAAACCTTGGATACTTAGTTGTGTCTCATTCCTCCCCACCATTGCTCCCAGGTAGGAAAAGACCTGCTTTTTTGAAGTTTAATAAGATACCCAAAGAGAGTGATAGGTCACAGGAGGAATAATTTAGGTTCACTGACTCAAATTCTTTTGAAGATCCATAATTTCTTACATCATGACATTTTTTTCTTGCTTTCCTCCTTTCTTTCGTCCTTTCTTTTTTACTTTCATTTGTTTGTTTGGTTTTTATTTTTTAGTTTTTCTTTTAATATTTTATTGGATCTTTTTTATTTGCATTTCAAATTTGATCCCCTTTCCCAGTTTCCAATTCATATGACCTATCCTATAACCCCTCCCCCAGCTCTATGAAGATGTTAACCAACACATCCACCTATCCCTTCCACCTCCTTGCCCAGACATTTCCCTACAGTGGGGAATATAGCCTTGGCAGGACCAAGGGCTTCTCCTCTCATTAATGCCCAACAAGACCATCCTCTGCTATGTATGCAGCTGAAGGGATGGGTCTGTACATGTGTCCTCTTTGGATAGTGGTTTAGTCCCTGCGACCACTGTTTGGTTGGTATTGTTGTTCTTATAGAGTTGCAAACCCCTTCAACTCCTTCAATTCTTTCTCTAACTCCTCCATTAAAGACCCCATTCTCAGTTCTACGGTTACCTATGAGCATTCGCCTCTGTATTTGTCATGCTGTGGCAGAGCCTCTCAGGAGACAGCCATATTAAGTCTATAATAAGTCTCCTGTCAGCATGTACTTATTGTCATCAGCAATATTGTCTTGGTTTGGTGGCTGTATGTGGGCTGGTTATCCAGGTGGGGCAGTCTCTGTACATCCTTTTCTTCAGTATCTTCTCCAAATGTTGTCTCTGTATTTCCTCCTGTGAATATTTTTGTTCCATCTTCTAGGAAGAGCCAAAGCATCTGCACTTTCGACTTTCTTCTTCTTGAGCTTCATGTGGTCTGTGAATTGTATCTTGGGTATTCTGAGCTTTGGGAATAATATCTACTTATCAGCGAGTGCATAGCATGAGTGTTGGTTTTGTTTTGTTTTATTTTATTATTATTATTATTTTTTTTTTTTTTTGTGATTGGGTTACCTCACTCAGGATGGTATTTTCTAGTTCCATCCATTTGCCTAAGAATTTCATGAAGTCATTGTTTTTAATAGCTGAGTAGTACTCCATTGTGTAAATGTAAATTTTCTGTATCCATTCCTTTATTAAAGAACACCTGTGTTGTTTCCAGTTTCTGACTATTATAGATCAGGCTGCTATGAATATAGTTGAGCATGTGCTCTTGTTATATGTTGTAGGATCTTCTGGGTATATGCCCAGGAGTAGTATATCTGGGTTCTCAGGTAGTACTATGTCCAATTTTCTGGGGACCCTCCAGACTGATTTCCAGAGTAGTTGTACCAGCTTGAAATCCCACCAACAATGAAGGAGTGTTACTCTTTCTTCACATCCTCACCAGCATCTGCTGTCAACTGAGTTTTTTATCTTAGCCATTCTGACAGGTATGAGGTGGTTGTTTTGATTTGCATTTTCCTGATAACCAAGGATGTTGAACATTTCTTTAGGTGCTTCTCAGCAGTTCAATATTCCTTAGTTGGGATTTTTTTTTGTTTAGCTCTATCCACATTATTTTAATTAATAATTTTTAAGGTTATTTTTGTCTCTGAAGTCTAATTTCTTTAGTTCTTTGTATATGTTAGATATTAGCCCTCTATCAGATGTATGATTGGTAAAGATTTTTTCCAAATTTATTGGTTACCCTTTTGTCCTAAAGACAGTGTCCTTTACTTTACAGAAGTTTTGTAATTTTATGAGGTTCTATTTGTCAATTCTTGATCTAAAAGCATAAGCCACTGGTGTCCTGTTCAGGAAATTTTTCCCAGCACCCACGTATTCAAGGCTCTTTCCCACTTTCTCTTTTATTAGTTTGAGCATATGCAGTTTTGTGTGGATGTACTTGATCCACTTGGAGCTTTGTACAGGGCAATAAGAACACATTGTTTTGCCTTCTTCTGCATGCTGACCTCCAGTTGAACTAGCACCATTTGTTCACAAGATCCAGGACACATGAGATGAACACACCTAAGGATAATAGGTGTAGAAGAGAGCGAAGAATATCAATTAAAAGGTACAGTAAATATCTTCAATGAAATCATAGAAGAAAATTTCTCTACCCTTAAGAATGAGACAACCATAAACATACAAGAAGTCTACAAAACTCCAAATAGATTGGACCAGAAAGAAATTCTTTCCGACACATAATAGTCAAAACACCAAATGTTCAAAACAAAACAAGAATACTAACTGCAGTGAGTGAAAAAGGACACATAACATATAAAGCCAGACCAATGAGAATCACACCAGATTTCTCAGGAAAGACTATGAAAGCTAGAAGATCCTAGACAGACATCATACAGACTCTAAGAGAACACAAATGCCAGCCCAGGTTACTATATCCAGCAAAACTCTCAATTACCATAGATGGAGAGAAGAACATATTGGACAAAACCAAATTTACACAATATCTGAACCCAAATTCAGCCCTTAAAAAGATAATAGATGAAAGATCCTACCGAAGGAGGGAAACTGCATCCTAGGAAAAGCAAGAAAAAAAACTATGAAAGAAAACCGAAAGAAGAAAGACACACAAACATAATCCTACCTCTAAAAAAAAGTAACCATTTTAATATTAAATAAAATATATTTTCAGCCAAAAGCTAACAAAAAAGATAGAGAAAAACACTTTTTATTCATCACAGGAAATATGTATCAAGATGACTTCTCAATCCTGAATATCTATGCTCAAAATACGAGATCACCCACATTAAAAATAGAAACCCTACTAAAGCTCAAAGCATATATTGCACCACACACAATAATAATGGGAGACTTCAACACCCTTCTTTCATCAATGGATGAATCATGGAAGCAGAAACTGAACAGAGACACAGAGAAACTAACAGAGGTTATGGACCAACTGGAATTAATAGACATCTATAGAATATTTCATCCTAAAACAAAAGAATACACCTTCTTTTCTGCACCTCATGAAACCTTTTCCAAAATTGACCATATGTCAGTAATAAAACAAGCCTCAACAGATATAAGATTGAAATACTCCCATGCATCCTATCAGGTCACCACGGTCTAAGGCTGGTCTTTAATAACAACAAAGACAACAAAAAGCCCATATACAAATGGAAACTAAACAATGCTCTATTAAACAATAGCATGGTCAAAAAAGAAATAAAGAGAGAAATGAAGGATTCTTTTTTTTAGAATTTAATGAAAATAAAAGCAAAATATACCCAAACATGTGGAATGTAATGAAAGAATTACTAAGAGGAAAACTCATACTTCTGAGTGCCTCCAAAACAGAACTGGAGAGAACATACACTAGCAGCTTGACAGCACAGATGAAAGCTCTAAAACTAAAAGAAGCAGATACACCCAAGAAGAGTAGAGGGCACAAAATAATCAAACTCAGAGCAGAACTCAATCAAGTAGAAACAAAAACAAACAAAAGAATACAAAGAATAAACAAAAGCAGGAGCTGGTTCTTTGAGAATGTAAACAAGATAGATAAAATCTTAGTCAGACTAACTAGAGGGCACAGAAAAAGTATCGAAATTAAAAAATCAAAAATGAAAGTGGAGACATAACAACAGAAACTGAGGAAATTCAAAAAATTATCAGATCCTACAACAAAAGCATATACTCAACAAAACTGGAAAATCTATAGGAAATGGGTAAATTTCTAAACAGATACCAGATACCAAAGTTAAATCAGGATTAGATAAATTATCTAAACATTCCTATAACACCAAAATAAAAAATTAAAAAATAAAAGCAGTCATCAAAAGCCTCCCAACCAATAGACCAGATGAGTTTAGAGCAGAATTATATCAGACCTTCATAGAAGACCTAATACCTATTCTCCCAAATTATTTCAAAAATAGAGACAGAGGGAAACACTACCAAACTCATTCTTCCCAGCCACAATTACTCTCATTCCTAAACTACACAAAGACCGTATGAGGAAAGAGAACTTCAGACCAATCTTCCTCATGAACATTTATGTAAAAATATTGAATAAGATTTTTGCAAACCGAATTCAAGAACACATCAAAACAGTCATTCACCATGACCAAGTAGGCTTTATCCCTGAAATGCAGTGACGGTTCAATATACAGAAATCCATCAATATAATCCATAATCCACCATATAAACAAACTCAAGGAAAAAGAAACACATGATCATCTCACTAGATGCTGAGAACGAATTTGACAAAATTCAACACTCCTTTATGTAAAAGTGTTGGAAAGAGCAGGAATCCAAGGTCCATGCATAAACATAGTAAAAGCAACATACAGTAAAGTAGACAATATCAAACTAAACAGTGAAAAACTTGAAGTAATCCCACTAAAACCAGAGACTAGATAAAACTGCCCATTTTCCCCCTACCTATTCAATGTAGTATTGGAAGTCCTGGCCAGAGCAATTAGACAACAAAAGAAAGTGAAAGGGACACAAATTGGGAAGGAAGAAGTCAAAATATCATTGTTTCCAATGATATGATAGTATACTTACGTGACCCCAAAAATTCCATCAGAGAACTCCTACAGCTGATAAACAACTTCAGCAAACTGGCTGGATATAAAATTAACTCAAACAAATCAGTAGCCTTCCTTTACTCAAAACATAAATGTGCTGAAAAAGAAATTAGGGAAAAGATACCCTTCACAATAGTCATAAACAATATGATATACCTTGGTGTGACTGAAATATCTGTATGACAAGAACTTCAAATCTCTGAAGAAGAAAATTGAAGATCTCAGAAGATGGAAAGATCTCCTATGCTCATGAATTGGAAGTATCAACATCATAAAAAATGGCCATATTACCAAAAGCAATCTACAGATTCAATGCAATCCCCATGGAAATTCCAACTCAATTCTTCATAGAGTTGGAAAGAGCAATTTGCAAATTCATCTGGAATAACAAAAAACCCAGGATAGCAAAATCTATTCTGAACAAGAAAATTTCTGTGGGAATCACCTCCCTGACCTAAAGCTCTATTACAAAAATTGTGGGGAAAAAATGGCTGGAACTAGGGAATATCATCCTGAGTGTGGTAACCCAGTCACATAAGAACACACATGATATGAAGTCACTGATAATTGGATACTAGTCCCAGAAAACTCTGAGTACCCCGGAAACATCTCTCAGACCTTATGAAGGTGAACAAAAAAAAAAAGGATGGCCAAAATATGGAAGCCTCATTCCTCTTAACAAAAAAAAGAAAAAAGAAAAAAAAATTGTGTATTCATCATATGTTATTATATAACAAATTTTGTGAGCTATAATATTTTATAAAATAAAAAAGTAATTAAAAAATAAAAAACACAAGCAAAATAAAGGAAAATGAACTGGTCTTTCTTTGGTATTTTATAAACAGAAAAATAATACAGGCACTGCAAAATACCATCAATAATCATTTGAGGCCATAATACATTCAAGAATTCCATAGGACTCAGATTTACATAATTCTTTTCTTTTAAACCTGAGTCATTTGCAAAACTGATTAATTTTCCGTTTTGTTTTCCTTCCCCCAGTTCTTCCTAGTTTCTCTCCATATCACATTATTTTTTTTATTTTTCTTTCAGAAAATAAAAGAAAAGAAAAACAAGAAATGAAATACCAACCAAACTACTAACCAAACACACAAAAAGATACACAAATTCACCCACAAAAGCCAAAATTAAAACAAAGGACAAAAATGCCCAAACAAAACAAAATAAAACAATCAAAATAAAATACTTTTGAGTACTGTCTTAGTCAGGGTTTCTATTTCTGCATAAAACATCATGGCCAAGAAACAAGTTGGGGAGGAAAGGATTTATTCAGCTAACAATTCCATATCGCTGTTCATCACCAAAGGAAGTCAGAACTGGAACTCAAGCAGGTCAGGAAGCAGGAGCTGATACAGAGGCCATGGAGGGATGTTGCTTACTGGCTTGTTTCCCATGATTTGGTCAGCTTGATTTCCTATAGAACCCAGGTCTACCAGCTGAAGGATGGCACTGCCCACAATGGGCTGGGCCCTTCCCCTTGATCAATAGTTGAGAAAATGTCTTATAGCTGGATCTCATGGAGGCTTTTTCCCAATCAGGCTCTTTTCTCTGTGATAACACCAGCATGTGTCAAGTTGACACAAAACCTGCCTGTATAAGTATATTTACTGTTGGCCAACTACTCATGGAAGTGTAGTAGTTATAACCAATGAGACTCCATTGGAGAAATTTGACTTGGTGTTTGTCAGTGGGCACCAAGTAGAGATAATGTCTTGATAAAGGATTGAAACCAATGGCTACTTTCACTCCTCAGTGCTGGGACCCCATCTAGAACCTGTGAGGGCCCTGTCTCACTGACTTCATATGTGCATTATTGTCTCTCTGACTTCAGTTGTACATCAATCCATTTCTGTGTATTTGTAACACACTGTTTTCTTGGAGTCATCCATCAGCTCTGCCTCTTACAATATTTCTGCCATCTCTTCCCTTATAGATTCCTGAGCCTTGAGGATAGGGTTTACATGAAGACATTGTGTTTCAGGCTGAATGTTTCACCCTGAATATTGTCTAATCATGAATCTCTGGTTAATTCTTATACAGTCCAAAAAAAAACCAAAAAACAAAAAAGCTTCTTTGATGTGAGTTGAGTGAGGTTATATATGGGAAAGAAAAAGAATTACAGGCATTTTCTTTGCTCTCTTTGAGCCTGTTTATTGGCTTTGCTGTCTCTGTTTTTAAATATCATCTCTGATATTGACTTAGGTAAAAAGATTCTGAGCTTGGGTTTGCTGGAAATTTATTTTGACAGCTGCCCAATAACAAGTGAATAGCATAATGGGCTTCTTTTCAAAAGAAAACACACATAACAAAACCAACCATCTCCCCCTCCCCCCAAACCAAACTTTAAAAACCTTCAACATAAATAATCTGACCATTAAATGCTTTCATTTTCAGAATCAGATATTGGCCATTTTAATAGAGTTTACTTAGACAATACCTTTTATTCATTTAAAAGTGTGCATACATTGCATACAGTATCATGGAGACATTAAAAAAGAATTGGCTTGACTCTCCTACTTCTTAACTGTCCTTGTCCCCTTTTCTGTCTGCCCTATTTTCTCCCCACCCCCTGCCTTTGCTTTAACTTTAGAGATACACATTGTGATTTTGACCTTGCAGTAATTAATTTGTGTCAATTACTAATACAGAATTTTAAATTTACGATGCACTTTTCTAAAACTTAAATGGGTAAAGAAGTGGTTGGTCTAAAAAGGTGCTGAAGAACACTTTTTGCTGAATGAAGATTCAAGCTGTAGCAATACAAGATGAGGTAACATCCTCCCAAGCAAGATTAGGACAGATGTTTACTTCAGTTTTAGCTTTCATGAATGAATTTCTCTATACTTTAGTTAAGGTACAAAGATAACCATCACAAGCTATAAAATGTATTAATAGTTTGCCTGTGTTCCTCAGAAAACAGGCTTTAATAATAAAGACAGGGCAAGTATGTGATAGGCACATCTTTAATCTTGGCACTCTGGGAACAAATGCAGGCAGATCTATGAGTTCCAGGTCAACCTGGTCTACATGGTAAGTTCCAGACCAGCTAACCCTAGATAATGAGACCTTGTCTCAACAAAATTAAGAAAACAACAAATAGTAGTAATAATATAATAATATGATGATGAAAAGGAAAAGGATGAGGAGAAAGAAAAAGGAGGAGGAGAGCATTAAGATAACAAAATGGTTCTATCTCCATCTTTGTGAGTGACATCTTGGGCTCCCTGTGGTCTATTCACAGTCTGTGAGAGCACTGTATTCCTGTATGATCCTTAATGCCATTTTAGCATGGTATAACTAGGCTTTAAGGATGGCTCTTTGGAATGAGAGATGGGAAGAATACAGTCATGAAACCAAAGAAGATGTTACAGTTATCGCTCTGTTATTTCTGTAATAGGAAAGAAAAATGATGCCTTAGATCAATAAAACCACTGATTTATTTAGGCAATCCACAAGTCTAATTTAGTGTGATGACATAAATGTAGAAATAAATCATGTAGGAACACATCTGTTGCAAACTATGGTTTGACATTTTCTTACTCACTTTGTTTTTTTTTTTTTTCCTTGTTTATGCTAAGTGACTGACATCAGTCAAGATTTGGTGCTAAATAGCATTGATTTTATGGTAGAGGAAAACTGGCCACAAAAATTTAACTTGACAATTCATTCTTCTGGTTACTGACCATATAGGTCAGTATATATAATCACCTCTGTGAAAAAATGCTAACAAATTAAAGTCATGTTCGAGAAGGAACAGCATTAACACTGATATCTGCAAACTTTAGTAGAAACCTCACCCTTTATACATGCTTTATCAAATGCATTAATAAGCAAAAGCTAATGGATATAAAATTGTACTGAAACAGAAACTATTTGTGTTCACTACCATTTTTATCTAACTCTTATATTTCTAGACAATAGAAGTAGGATGGAGTCATTTTGTTTTTTGTTTCTACACAACAAAGTACTCATGCATGAACATCTGTATATGCCATAGTTAAGATTGTGTTAAAAACTTTGCATCTTTAATAGAAATACCAATATAAGTTGAAGAACAAGTAGAACAGAGTTGCATGATTAAATTACTCCATTTAAAAATTTAGAGTAAAAACACAGTAACTGTAAGACAGGCATAAAAACAGGCAAAGGAATTCATTGTTGAATTTGCTTCAGTATCTGTGAAAAGCCACTAAGTTCCAGAAGGTGTCACCTGTGTGGGAGAAAGTAGTCAGACTTGTGTGGTTTAGTGATGAAAAGCAAAGAAGCCCTGCTGGTATGAGCCCAGATACTTAGAACTGACTAATAGGGTGAGTCCCAGTTGAAGCCCAAAGACCAGAGAATTCTGGACTGTGGCACCTGAGAGCCAGGGAAGGCAGGTGTTCTGGTAAAACAGAACAAGCATGTGCCTAGCCTCTTCCTCCTGTTTAGCCTCTCACGTCACTGGCATTGCTTAAGGTCACTTTTCCTTGCTTAATCTACTGATTCAACAGCAATCTCTCTAAGAACATACTGAGGCAGCACTTACACATGATTTAGGAGATTTCTTGGCATCTCTTACTCTAGATGAGTTTGCACTTTAATTAATTATACATTTTCTTTTATAATCAGGACTATAAACATAGGTCTGTTTTCAGCAATAATTCATCTACCATGAAATTTAAGCCTGGTTACTACTAGGAATATGAATTATGATGAAATGTAATTTAATTTGTGATAAAGCATTATGATCTATTCAGCATCTTAACATCTAATATTCTGGCACATCTAGCCTTCCAGTGAAAATAATGTCCTAGTTTCTAGTTCACAAAATAGCCTAAAACACCTTAGGCTGAAATTTATACAGATTTAATGCTGATGGAAATGCCCTTTGGTAAGCCGTGATGATGGTTCTGAGTCACTTTAATGGGAGGATACAGGCTCTCTATGGGATAAATGGATGACCACATTTGAAAAATACACTATTTATAATATTTAATGTTTCAGTAAAAAGTTATTGAGAAAATATTCTCAAATTATTATTAAATATTTAAAGTCATGTCTCCTACGTATTTTAAATAAAATTGCATATTAAAATAACTGTTTCTTACTAAGAAAATAACAGGAAAAAAGCAGTGTTAAAAAGTGACTCTTAGGTGAACATTTTAATCAACAATTTATTTTAGATACTTCCTAAGGTATTTGAAAGATATTGTATTTGTATATTTGTATGATATTTGAATTTTGAGAAACAAACCATTACCAAAAGTTATTACTTAGCTAGAACCAGATATTTATTATTGTTTAAACTCTATGGCAGCATATAGCTTGAAAGTCTAGGCAACAAAAACAGCTCATAATGTCACTGCAGTAGCAGACTCTTAGAACAGATGAGGTAATTGTCAGAGGAGCCAAGTGTTCTTGGAGGACTAGTCACCTCTCTACGGATGCATCACAATATTGCACCAAAGGCTGGCACCCCCACCCCCAACTTCTGATCTTCCTTTGCTTCCAGTGTTTTAGGAATGATTTTACCTGAAACTTAACCTTTGAATTTACAATACCTGTCTAAACAGTTTGATAAGCATTTTCATTTCATTCTAGGATTTAGCGTTTTGTACAAATTCTTTCAAGGACTCATTTATTCTTCAATAGTGTGTGGGTAATCTCCCATAATTTTGTGTTTGATCTAGTATTTTGTTTGCTGTTGACTATATGCTTTTTACTGTGGTCAGATAGGATAAATAAGGACTATCTCAATTGTCTTGTATTGATAATTTTTGTATTGCATAGCACTATATTGTAATACAAGATTTAATCTAGTAAAAGTTCTTTACCTGCTGAGAATACTGTATGTTTGTAATTTCTGGCTGAACTATTTCTTAGATGTGTGTTAAAATTATTTGTTCTATATTATTTAATTTGCATATTATTATAAAAAAGAATACTATTTGGGGCTGGCTTACAGGTGAGATGTCCACTCCAGTATCATCAAGGCAGGAGCATGGCAGCATCCAGGCAGGTGTGGTGCAGGTGGAGCTGAGAGTTCTACATCTTCATCTGAAGGCTGCTAGCAGAATGCTGACCTCCAGGCAGCTAGGACTAGAGTACTAAGTCCATTACCATAGTAACACACCTACTCCAACAAGGTCACACCTTGTGCCACTCATTGGCACAAGCATATACAAACCATCACATTCTACTTCCTCGTCCCCATAGGCTTATTCAAAAATATAAGTTTATGGGGGTCACACCTAAACATAGCATAATGCAAAATATATTTAGTCCAACTTTAAATGTCCCCATAGTCTATAACAGTCTCAACATTGTTAAAAGTCCAAGGTCTCTTCTGAGATCCATCCAATCACTTAACTGGAATCCCCCAAACAAGACAGGGAACCAGCAGAGCAAACTCCCATCTCTACATCTCTATATCTGATGTCAAAGTGGTCTTCAGATCTCCAACTCTTTTCATCTTCATTGACTGCCACATTTCTCCTGGGCTGGTTCCACTCCCTGTTAGCAGGTTTCCTCAGCAGATAGGCCATGGCTTTGGTATCTTGAACATCTTGGAGTCTCCAAGGCAACTTCAATGTTACAGCTTTTTGTTTCAATGTCTGGGATCCACACATGATCTTCTAGGCTCCTCCAAAGGGCTGGCATCACTTCTCCAGCTCTGCCCTTTGTAGCATTCTAAGCTCACGTTGAACCAGTCCACTGCCATTGCTGTTCATGTGATCACCCGATATTACTGGCATCTCCAATACACTGGGGTCTTCCAGTACAATTAGGCTTCACGAATTCTCATAGACTCTTTTCATGGTGCCAACTGTCACCCCCTTTGCATTACTCCTTTAGTCCTGGGCCTTCAACTACAACTGAGGCTGCACCTTCCCCAGTGGTCTTCCCTGGCCTCTCATAGTACCAAGCCTCAGCTGTTCTTCATGATGTCTTCATGCCTTCAAAACCAGTACCACTTGGGTGACTCTTACATATTACCAACTACAACTTCAGCAAGAGGTACAACCTTGGCTGTCTCTGAAACACAGCTTCTTTGTGCTCTCAGAATACATTTCCCAGAAGATTTTACCTCAGTGGTGCTAGTCTCTTCTTAATCACCACTAATTTCTTAGCTACAGCTAACCAACATATGGCCATATGGCCTAAGTTGTCTTGTTCTGTTGCTTGCTAGGACTGGAACATGTCCCCATTCTATTACCAACTTTCTTTTTTTCCGATTCCCACTTTAAGTAAGCTTGGGTGTCCTGGAATTTGCTCTGTAGATTGACCTTGAACTCAATGATCTGCATGGTTCTGTCTCCAGTAATGCTTGGGATTAAAGACATGTACCCTCATGCCTAGATTTAAGCTTTTCTTCACCTTGAACCTGCTCTGTTCTAGGCTGGCCTTGAACTTGTCTTTGACTGCTGGGATTAAAGGTTTATTCTATCATGACTGGACCTAAACTTAGCTGGCTGGGATCTTGCAACAAGGTCACTGCTCCTTTAATTCAATTTAATATCCTTGAACATAGGATTCAGCTCCGTTTCACTTCCTGGTGCACCTTTAATTCTTGAACCATGTATTTTGTATTTATCCTTTCTCAACTTACTCCTTTTCGTAAGAGTAAACTTTAGTAACCACACAAAAGAATTTACATCAGGTTGCTTTGAGACTTCATTTTTCAAAACAATCAAAATCCCTTCACTTTACCTTCTTTGGACAATGGCAAAAAGCAGCCACATTCCTCACCAAAATAAAACAGAGAGTCTTCAGACCACTTTCTGCATTTTTTCTCCACTGAAACATCTTGGGCCAGGCCTGTACAGTTCACATCATACTCAGCAACAAAACCTTCCACATTCTTACTAGGGTGGCCCATTAAGTCCCATTTAAAGCATTCTACTGCTTTCCAAATCCATAGTCCCAAAGTCCACGTTCTTCCAAACATAGTAAGGTTTATCACAACAATACTCCAGTCCCTGTACCAAATTCTGTCTCAGTTAGGATTTTATTGCTGTGAACAAACACCATGGCCAAGGTTAAGTCTTAAAAACAATATTTAATTGGGGCTCTCTTATAGGTCAGAGGTCCAGTTCAGTATAATCAAGGCAGGAACATGGCAGAGTTCAGGCAGGCATCATGTAGGCAGAGGTGAGAGTTCTACATCCCCATTTGAAGGCTGCTAGTCACAGACTGACCTTATTTTATTGTTTTGTTGGGAAGACCTGTCAATCAGAGAAAGTCAGGTACTGACATCACAGACAACTGTTATGTTAGGATTGATCTGTGAGCCCCTGTGCTCAGTACTCCTGTCTCAGATTACAGTGTCTGCTTGCTGAATTCCTCCCCAGTCAGTGTGTTTTCATCTTCTCTCATATATCTTGGCTTAAAGTTCATTTTGTCAGGTATTAGAACAATGACAAGTGTTTGTTTCCTCTGCTTTCTTTTCTCACCACCTCATTCTGTTCTTTTACTCTGATATCCATCTTTTGCATGTGTGTTTGCATCTTGATGAGATACATTTCTTGGAGGCAACAAATATAGTTCCTTGTTTTAAATTCTAACTAGTCATCTATGTCTTCTAAATGGGAATTGACATCATTAATAATCAGAGATATTGACAGGAGTGTGTTGATTCTTATTATTTTGTTGATTTTGTAGTGTTGTTTCTTCTCCCTTTTCTTATTCTTTACTTCTCTTCTTCCTCTTCTTTTTCTTTTTCCTCTTTCTCTTCTTTTTTTCTCTTCCTCCTCCTTCTCTCATGCCATTGTTCTGGCATGGTTTATTCTTTCTGTAGCTTTACAGTGTAAAGAGATGTGGCCATTTCAGTGTGTCACAAATACCTCAGAATTCTCCTTAATACTTTGTTATTTTATCTTTGTCTTTGTGTGATTGCTTGGGCTCATTTACCTTGTCCTCAAGTTCCTTTTCCTTATCTATGCCTGACTGATTTTATTGGTGAGACTTTCTATTGGTGAGTTCTTTTTAATTTAGCTTATTGTCTTTCTCACTTACATCATTTGAAATTGGGTTTTCTTCCGTGTTTCTATCTCTTTATTGCATTCTATTTCTACCCTGCACCACCTTATTTCGTTCAGCTGCTTGTATACTTGCAAAGGGACATTACAATCTTAGATTTCTTTGAACATACTTAAAGTCATGCTTCTGAAATATCTATCTGGGATTTCACCTAAATTTCTCACTAGATGTTCTTACTGTAGTAGGGTTAGAAATTTTGGTCCAGCTATGTTTTATTTTTATATTTTTTTAATGTTACTGCATTGACGTGTATACATTTGAGGTAATGTTCTTGCTTGAATTTTTTACCAGCTGTCTTCTTTCAGTTGCAATTTTTACATGGTACTTGCTTGTGGTATAGTTGAGGTGCATAATTCAGAAATGATTTCCTCAGTCCAGGAGCTCAAGTTGCCTGGTGCAGACCCTATATTATTTTCTGACTATAATATTAATTATGAGACATACCATAGCTACCTTATATTACCAAGGTACAAATGTTGTGCTAGTTGGTTAACAACAGTAGCCCCTCTGACCATAAAATGTAATATTGGAGCTTTAGTTAATAAGATTTAGATTAAGAGTGTGTGAGGATATGAATAAATGTTAGTTAAAAAGTAATAAAATCAAGGTGGGTAAAATAGCTAAGAGAAGAAAGTTAAGATATTGTTAGGAAACAAAAACCCTAAAGATTGTAAAAAGTGATGATAATTATAATCAAAGCATAAAAAGAAGAGGGAATAAAGATGAGAGGAAGAGGGACATAGGAATAAGAGGAGAATATTTGCAGTATAGCTAAAGAGTAGAGAAAAGAGTTCCACATTCTAGATTGAGTACAGAAACATACACAGCAACCCAGAGACCTAAGAGCAACCTTCAAACCAACCACTGTGAATCACTGAGTCACCGACACACATGCACCAAGTTGAAAGGAAAGGTCTTGTGTTAGATCTCCCTGGGCTCCTCTGAATTGCTGCCATAGGAAAGGCCCTTGATTTCTGTGGCCTCAATGTTTTGTGTTGTTTTGGCAACTGAAGAGGGAAGGTTGTAAGTCTTTTCCTTGTAGTTCACTAAGAACATGGCGTGCAATGGTAGCCTATTCTCCTCCTGACCTCCCCTTATACTTATTAATGCTGTCCCCAGGAATGCTTAACGCAGTCAAGTCGTGCCAATTTGAGAGGCCTTACAGTTGGACTCCCATTCTTAGCTCTCCTACCTGATTTTCTGTTAAAATTATTCCTGGTGTGCTTATTAAGTGTGGCTTCAAAGAATGAATTGGGTAATGTTTGTTCTGTTTCTATTTTGTGGAATAGTTTAAAAAGTATTGGTATTAAGTATTCTTTGAAAGTCTGATAGAATTTTTTTTGGGGGGAAGGAGATTTTTTAATGACTGCTTTTATTTCTTTAGCAGTTGTGGGACTGTTTAGATAATTTGCCCAATCCTGACTTAACTTTGGTACCTGGTTTATAACTAGAAAATGATTCATTTCCTTCAAGTTTTCCAGATTTGTAGAATATGGATAGGCTTTTTTAGTAGTATCTGATGATTTCTTGAGTTTCCTCAGTTTTTGTTATGTCTCCGTTTTTATTTCTGATTTTGTTGATTTCGATATGGTCTCTGTGCCCTCTGGCTAGTCTGGCTAAAGGTTGATTTTTCTTGTTAATTTTCTCAAAGAACCAGCTCCTAGTTTTGTTGATTCTTTGTCTAGTTCTTTTTGTTTCTACTTGGTTGATTTCAGTTCTGAACTTGATTATTTCCTGTAGTCTACTTCTCTTGGGTGTATTTGCTTCTTTTTTTTTGTTCTAGAGCTTTCATTTGTGCTGTCAAGCTGCTAATGTATGTTCTCTCCAGTTTCTTTTTGGAGGCACGCAGAGATATGAGTTTTCCTTTTAGCACTGCTTTCATTGTATCCCTTAAGTTTGGGTATGTTTTGCCTTCATTTTCATTAAATCCTAAAAAGTGTTTAGTTTCTTTATGTCTTTCTTCACCAAGTTGTCATTGAGTCATTTTCAGCTTTCATGTGTATGTGGGCTTTCTGTTGTGTTTTGTTGTTGTTAAAGAGCAGTCTTAGTACATGGTGCTCTGATAGGATGTATGGGATTATTTCAATCTTCTTGTATCTGTTGAGGATTATTTTGTGACTGATTAAATAGTCAGTTTTGGAGAAGTTACTGTGAGGTGCTGAGAAAAGGGTATATTTTTTTTTGTTTGTTTAAGATGAAGAGTATTATACATGTCTTTTAAATCCCTTTGGTTCATAACTTACCTTAGTTTCACTGTGTCTCTGTTTAGTTTCTTCTTTCATGATAAGAGTTGGGTGCTAAAGTCTCCCACTATTATTGTGTGGTGCAATATATTTTTTGAGCTTTAGCAAAATTTCTTTTATAGATGTGGGTGCCCTTGCATTTGGAGCATACATGATCAGGATTGAGAATTCATCTTGAATAGATTTTTTTCTTTGATGAGTTAAAACTATCCTTTGTTATCTTTTTTGATAACTTTTGGTGGATAGTCAATTTTATTTAATAGTAGAATGACTACTCCAGCATGTTTCTTGGGACCATTTGCTTGGAAAATGTTTCCCCAACCTTTTACTCTGAGATAGTGTCTGTCATTGTCACTGAGATGAGTTTCCTATATGTAGCAAAATGCTGGGTCAGTTTTACACATCCAGTCTCTTAGTTTATATCTTTTTATTAGGAATATGAATCTATTGATATTAAGGAATATTAAGGAATATTAAGGAATAGTGATTGCTGTTTTCTGTTATTTTTGTTGTTAGAGGTAGAATTATGTTTGTGTGCTTTTCTTCTTTTGCGTTTGTACTATTGCTCATGCTAAGAAGTGCTTAGTGGCAGGAGCCTGATATGGATGCCTCTTTAGAAGCTCTGCCAGAGCCATATTGATACAGGTGAGGATGCTCACAGCTAACCCTCCAGCTGAGTAGAGGGACCCCAATGGAGGAGCTAGAGAAAGAACTAAAGGAGCTGAAAGGGTTTGCAACCCCATGAGAAGAACAACAATATCAACCAACCAAACTCCCCAGAGCTCCCAGGGACTAACACACCAACCAATGTGTACACATGGAGAGACCTATGGCTTCAGGTGCATATGTAGCAGAGGATGGCATTGTCTGGCATATAATGGGAGGAGAGGCCTTTGGTCCAGCAAAAACTCATTTCCTCAGTGTAGTGGAATGCCAAGGCGATAAGGTAGGAGTGGATGGTTGGGAATGTGGACATCTTTATGGAGCAAGGCAAGAGAGAAGTGTTGTAGTAAATGTTAAAAAATAAAAAAAATTAAAAAAAAAAGGTTTATCTCTCTATCGGTTCTGAGGACTCACTCCTCAGGCCTGACCCTGATAAGGAGCCACAGACACCTCCATCACTTGGCTTGAGCTCCCAAGTTCAAGCCACCCCCATGGCCCAACTTGTTTGTGTAACTCCCTTCTCTGGCGGTTTTCTACTGCCTGTTCTCTGCCTCTGTTCCAGTGTGTTTCTCTACACCAAAATCGCACATAAACACAACTTTACAGCCTGATAGCTTTTCATTCAGGTTTATATATTAAACTCTCAATCCACAAACCCTCTACACAACAAGATTACATAAAATAGACAAAGATACAAACTGCTCTTTTATATGAGATATTAGACCTATAAAATCCTTAATGTTCATAGTTATTTAATGCCAATCAATATCACCTGTGTCTAGCTGGTCCTTGGGAACCACCATTTTGCCATGACGTTCACACCAGTCCCCTGACCTCAGACCTCTCAGTGCTCTCACCCTACTTTGCCCCGCCCAGTCACTGACTTTCCTATATTTTACTAATTAAAATGGGAAGCATCAGTTGGAGTCATGTGACTAGGCATCCCTTCTTGGGGAACTGAAATTAACATTAAAATACAAATAGCTTCAGCACAATCTACAGAGAAGGGTGGAAAAAAGATAAAATATGAATTGTAAGTGCATAGATTATCCAATAAAAATTATTTAAAAAATCACTCCTGGCTTGATAAATTTATGCAAAAATCTTGTCTCTTGGAGAATAAAAATATATTAACTTCACTATTTTTTTTCATTGAGTTTTAATGATGAGATCTTTAATCTGCCATCTTAGCTTATATTGCTAGATTTGTTAAAGGAACAAGATAATTTTTTTATTCTTGACATTATAATGTCAATGTATACTATTTTCTTTTCAGAAATAAGCAAAAAATAGTGATCCATTGTAGTGTTTAATGCTGATTTTTAAGAGGGCTTAGAATCTCCTAGGAGACAAGCCAGTAGGAATTCCTGTAAAAGAGTATCAATATTATATTAACCTTTGAGTATTTCTGTGTGCTGGCTATATTTTACTTGCTGTGAAAAAACACCACAATCAAAGCAATTTATAAAAGAAGAAGTTTATTTGGATGTACTCTTGCAGAGAAATAAGAGCACACTTTGTTTGTTTCAATTTAGTTGCTTCATCCCTATGACCCTTTTTTTTCTGATCATCTATTGAGTGTCTCTATCATTTTGCTGTAGCCATTGAAATGTTTGACTGGCTCTCTCTTTAACTGTGATGCAAATATTAGTTACTGTTTTATTTTTCACCAACTTTTAAATACAGACTTCTTGCTCTCACTTCTTGAAATAATGATATTAGTGGGATAACCTTACATTTAGTCTTGTGGTTTTAAGTTTTGCTCATATGTTCACTTGTATGACATTACCACCTGAACAAAATCAATACACCAACATTTGAAAGTGAATGTTGATACTAATTATTAATTATTAATGTCCTTCATTTAGTTTATTTTTAATTACATTATTTGGGTTATCATTTTTAGATCCTAAGGACTTCTAAAATATCTACCTCTAAACATTCTTTATTAAACCTATGACACAAAGTGGAATAGAACATATATCCTGATCTGTATGCACGCAATATATTCAGCCATGACCACTCTTAGAAGTTTAATGTGGAGATCTTTGATCCACTTACACTTGAGCTTTGTACAAGGAGATAAGAAAGGGTCTATTTTCATTCTTTTGCATGCTGAGTGCCAGTTGGACCAGCACCATTTGTTGAATAGGCTGTCCTTTTTCCATTGAATGTTTACTGCTCCTTTGTCAAAAATCAGGTGACCATATACGTGAGGGTTCATTTCTGGATCTTCTACTCTGTTCCATTGATCCACATGCCTATTTCTGTACCAGTACCATGCAGTTTTCAGCACAATTGCCTTGTAATATAGCTTGAGATCAGGAATAGTGATTCCCACAGATGTTTTCTTGTTGTTGAGGATGGATTTTGTTATTCTTGGTCTTTTGTTATTCCAGATGAAATTGCACATTGCTCTTTTCAACTCAATGAAGAACTGGGTTGGAATTTTGATGGGGATTGCGTTGAATCTGTAGATTGCTTTTGGTAGAATGGCCATTTTTAAAATGTTGATCCTTCCAATCCATGAGCATGGGAGATCTTTCTATTTTCTGAGATCTTCCTTGATTTCCTTCTTTAGAGGTTTGAAGTTCTTGTCATACAGGTCCTTCACTTGCTTAGTTAGAGTCACACCAAGGTATTTCATAATTTTTGTGACTATTGTGAAGGGTATCTTTTCCCTAATTTCTTTCTCCACATGTTTGTCCTTTAAATATAGAAAGGCTACTGATTTGTTTGAGTTAATTTTGTATCTAGCCACTTTGCTGAACTTGTTTATCAGCTGTAGGAGTTCTCTGGTGGAATTTTTGGGGTCACATAAGTACACTATCATGTCATCTGCAAAGAGTGATGTTTTTACTTCTTCCTTTCCGATTTGTATCCCCTTGATCTCCTTTTGCTCTCTAATTGCTCCAGCCAGGACTTCCAGTACTATTTTGAATAGGTAGGGGGAGAGTAGGCAGCCTTGTCGAGTCCCTGATTTTAGTGGGATTGCTTCAAGTTTCCCACCGTTAAGTTTGATGTTGGCTGTTGGTTTGCTGTATATTGCTTTTATTTTGTTTAGGTATGGACCTTGGATTCCTGTTCTTTCCAGAACTTTTAACATGAAGGGGTGTTAAATTTTGTCAAATGCTTTCTCAGCATCTAGTGAGGTGACCATGTGATTTTGTTCTTTGAGTTTGTTTATATGGTGGATTATATTGATGGATTTCCTTATATTAAACCATCCCTGCATCATAGGGATGAAGCCTACTTGGTCATGGTGAATGATCATCTTGATGTGTTCTTGGATTCGGTTTGCAAGGATTTTGTTGAGTATTTTTGCATCAATGTTCATAAGTGAGATTGGTCTGAGGTTCTCTTTCCTTGTAAGGTCTTTTAACCTTTTCTTTATAGAGAATGAGATTAAAACCTGTAATAAGTTTATGATTTGCCCAGGGTCACAGAATTTTTTAGTAGTAAAAGATGTGCTATATTACTTGCTGCCCTGAAAATCAGTGAAAATACACTTTAAGAAAAGTTATTGAAAAGTATTTTCCTGAGACTGGAGAGATGGGTCCACGTTCAGTTCCCAGCACCTACATCAAGCAGCTTATCAGTAACGCAAACTCACTAGGATCTGGTGTTTCCAGGTCTTTTTGAGTATCCAACCACACACATAGCACACACTCACACAGATATATACATATAAATATGTTTTTGAAATAAATGTAAAATTTTAGGTATCTTCTATGCCATAGAATTTACTAATTTCAAGTTTAAGATTTAATAATTTCAAAGTGTGTAGACTGATTAGATATGGCTCCCATAACTTCATGTTTTTTAATCCTTGGTCTATAAAGAGTGGCACTATTAGGAGGTGTGGTGATTTTGGAGTAGGTGTGGACTTGTGTATGTAAGTGTAGGGGCTGGCATTGAAGTCTCCTGTGCTCAAGCTCTACCCAGTGTCACAGATTATCTTCTGCTTGCTGCCGGAAGATAAAGGGAACTCTCAACTCTTGCTCTAGCACCATGTCTGCCTGCATGCTGATAAGGGACTAAACACTTGAAACTATAAGTCAGCTGCAATTAAATGTTTTGTTTGTTTTGTTTTTTTAATAAGAGCAACCATGGTCATGCTGTCTCTTTGTAGCAATGAAACTCTAACTAAAACAGTGAATAATGTTTCCTTACCACTGTTTTGAAAGATATCCCCAACAGCACACAACATGCCACTGGACAAGTCATTTTAATTAAGATAAGATAATTTATTTCACCCTATTTTTTCCTTATGGATCTAGGGATAAAAGTCAGGAACATATATATAAAGCAACTACTTTAGTCTCGAGCTGTGTTCTCACAGCTATTATTCCTGTATAAAATTAATTTGCTTCTTAGGATTCACTTATTCCTGATAAAATATATATTTCTAAATATAATTTGTGATTCCTATTTTTATTTTATAGGAATTGAACTCAGAGATTTTTATACATATTAAGAAAAACTTTACCATTGAACTATACTCATGGCCCTTTTAAAATAATTTTTTTCTTTTGAGAAAGTTTCACCAAGTTGCCCAGGTTAGTATTAAGCTCAAAGTGGTCCAAGCAGGTCATAGAATTGAGACCCTACTATGTTAACTTCCCAAATTTCTGGACTTAGAAATAGACACCACCAAGCCCAACCCATATTTCAAGTTAGTTTATTCTCTTGTTTTTGTTAGAAAAAAAGGGCAGGTAAAACATAAAAATAAACTTGAATCTGTAGCACATATGTCACTCATAGAAGACAAGTCACTTTATTTCTATTAGACCAGAGAACTGGAAAACGCCTCTTAATAATCCTCAAACTAATAATAACACATTTAAATCCACATTAATTAAATAAATAACAATTAAATTCCCATAGTAATTCTTGTAGCTATGGTGGTCATGCCTATTGGCTGAAATTAATTTGAAATTATGTTTTGAAAATATGAGGAGGAAAATTTCTCTAAGAAAGAAAGAAATTTAAATGAAACAGTATGTTCATAAAAATTTTGTTCTGGCTATAAGATTAATGCAAAATGAGATTTTATATTTAGGTTGGACTTTTTTTTTCCATCGTAATGGCTAATGCTTCAACCAAAGTGGAATTTGAATTAATCTTTGTATCATATTTGAATTAAATATATATTTAAATCAATTTTTTTGTTTTGTTGTTGTTGATATTTTAGTTAGCTATAAAATTGGCTTTAGAGCTTTCTGTTATTCCTCTAGTAGGAATCAGATTATCACCTTTATTTTTCTAGATTAATAATCACATAAAAATCACAGAATGTGATTTATCCATGAAGACACAGAGTTTGAGATAGTTCAGAGCCAAACAGACTCACATATCTGTTGCTGTGAAATATATGGCCCATGATCTGGCAAATTCAGCATCATCTGAGAGTGTTTTGTAAGTCCCATGACATGCCTTCTAAAGCCCATTTTGCATTTGCACAAACAATAACATTTTTATTTTAATGAAGTCCACCTTATCAAATTTTCATTTGTGCTTTTGGTGTCAAGTCTAGTAACACTTTGCCTCTAGATTGTAAAGGGTGTTCATTGTAAGTAAAATTTTTATAATCATATTTTAATTTTTAATCTATTTGAATAAATTTTTGAATAAAAAGAGACAATTCTAGTCCATTTTAAAATATGCACACACACACACACACACATATATATATATATGAACCTGTTTATATTTTAATGTTAATTCCACTTCCCCAAGAAGGGCTGCCCAGTCACATACTCAAGAGGTGGGTGACTTCATCAGAACCTTCCCATTTTAATTAGTAAAATAAAGGAAAGCCAGTGACTGGGTGGGGCAAGGGAGGTATAGAGAGCAAAGATCTGAGAGGTGAGAGGTAGGAGGGTGGAAGTCATGGCAACATGGAGCTTTCCAAGGACCAGCTAGACCCAGGTGGGTTTGATTGGTCATTAAGGATTTTACAGGTCTAATGTTTCATATATAAGGGCACTTTGTATCTTTGTCTATTTGATACAATCTTGTTGTGTACAGCGTTTGTAGATTGAGAGTTGGATATATAAACCTGTATGAAAAAGCTATCGGGCTGTAGAGTTGTGTTTGTGGAATTTTGGGGTAGAGACACATCCCCGTACAGAGGCAGAGAACAGGCGGTAGTAAACCACCAGGGAGGAAAGTTGCATGGACAAGTTGGGCCATGGTGGTGGTTCAGATCGGGTAACAGGTGTGTGTGGCTCCCTATCAGGGTCGGGCCTGAGGTGTGAGACCTCAGGGCTGATAAAGAGATAAACCGTTTTTATTTTTTAATATTTACTGCAATACACACACACACATCATCATCACCACTTGCTAAAAAGCCTATCTTGCTTTCTTCCAATTGCTGTTGCACCTTTGTGTAAAATTAATAGAAGACATATATGTTTTTAGATTTATGTCTATTTTTGTGTCTCTGTGAATGTGCATCATGTATGTGCAGGTGCTCTGAAGGACAGAAAGATGACCTGGAGCTTGAGTTAGACGGAGGTGTGAGCTGCTTGATGTTGGTGCTAGAAACTGAATTCAAATCCTCGAATAACAGCAAGTTTACTTAACTACTAGGCTACACCTCCTATGAAAGCATATTTTTTCTGTCTACTTTTGACTTTTTATACCACTCCATTGATTTAAATGTTTAGCCCTCTTTGAGCATCATGGGATTATTATAGCTGTATTAAAATTCAGCAGTTTATTCCTCTCACTGTGCCCATAATTTTCTTTCTCAAAATTATATTAAATATTTTAGATTATTCATATTTCTGTATAAATTTTAAAATACTCTTACATATATCTGTAAAAATACCTTACTGGGATTTTCATACAAATTATATTAAAGATATATCAATACAAAGAAAATTGATATCTTGCTGTGCTGAGTCTTCTAGCCCTTGTTTTTTTCCTTGATTTAGATATTTGGTTTCTTTGAGTATCTTGCTCATTGCCAGTATAGGCATCTGTATTGGTAAAATTTATATTTTCAGTTTTTCCTGGGTACACATCCACTCATGATACACACTCACACACACACACACACACACACACACACACACACACGCACGCACACACACATACATATATAATATCTCCAATGATTATATCCTATAATCTTATTTAGATCTATGTTTAGTCTTGAAATTTTTATGGTTTCCTGGGATTTTTCTCTATGGATTAATCATGTCACCTATAAATAGCTACAGTTTGTTGTCTGTTTTCTTCACTTTAAGCTATGTGGTTACTGTACTGCACAGAACAGTAAGCACATTTCCTGAATTTTCTCCAGTTTTATGGGAGAGAGAGAGTGTAACTTTCACCATTGATGCAGTTATCTGGACAGTTCTCATTGGTACTCTACCAAAGTGAGAATTTCTTTCATCCTGCCTTTCATATTGTTTAATCATAAATATACATTTGATTTTGAAAACTGGTTTTTTTTCTGCATCAGTTAATATGATTATTATCTTAGTTAAGACTTCTACTGCTGAAATGAAATGCCATCCCCAAAAAAGCAAGATGTGGGTCAAATGGCGTATTTGGCTTACACTTTCACTGAAGGAAGTTAGGGCAAGACCTGGTACAAAGCTCTCTGTGACTTAGTCAGCCTACTATTTTTTATAATACAGGATCATGCTCAGAGGTGTCACCACAACTGGTTAAGCTATCCTCTACCATTCACTAACAAAGAAAATACCTTCCAAGCTTTCCCTCAAGCCTATCTTATGAAAGCATTTTTCTCTCTGAGGTTACTTCCTTTCAGATGGCTTGAGCTTGTGTCAAGTTAACATAAAACTAGCCAGCACAATTATGAAATTTTTCTTTCTTAACTGGATGTATCACATTCATCAGTTTTTGAATTCTAAATCAGCCTAACATTTCTGTAGTAAACTTTACTTGGTTATAACATGTAATTAATTTATTGATGCCCGGATTCTAATTGTTAATATTTGTTTGAGATACATGCATTTATATTTATTTATATATTATTCTGTAAAGATTCTGATACTATCAATATTGTTTTAGTATTAGACTAAAATCAAATCTTTGAAATAAACCATTCCTTCCTCTTATAGTTTTTGCAAGAAAATTGATTTTTATTAGTTCCATTGAAAGTTGGTAGATTTCTCTTGTGAAACCTTCTATGCTGTAGTGTATTTCTCCTTTGACCTTTTAAAGTTACAGTTTCAAATGCCCGGGTAGTTTCAGTAGACTTCAATCCCTGTTTAATTTTTAGATGCCCTGTGGTAGGCTTTGTGCTTCCAGGGAGTCAGTACGCTTCATTTAAGTCGCGGAATTCAAGTGTGTGATTTGGGTATTATGCCTCCCCATCCTTCCAGCACCTCTGGGTACCACCTATTCCTTTCTTATGCAGATCATCAGCATCTTCTCTTTTTCTTTTATCAGTGTTCTTAGGGGTTTGTCCATGTTATTGATCTGTTAAAAACCAACTCCCATGCATTGAAAAGTCTGTTGCTTTCATTTTCATGATTTCTGTTATCTTATTTTCTTCTTTATTGCTGCTTTGCTTATTTTTCTTTTGCTTTTGTAAAAATAAATCTTGGTGAAAGCTTAGACTTGAAGCTGATTTTATATTCTAATACACAGGTTTAGCTTTAAATTTTTTTCTCAGCGCTGCTTTAGTATGGATTTTAATACGTTGCATTTATTTTAATTCAGCCCAATGTATTTTTCTGTCAACATTTCTTCTTTGAGTCATGAACCATTTCTTAATGTTTACTTAGTTTCTAAGAGTTTGGGAATGTTCTTGTTAAATTATGATAACCCTGATTCCACAGAAAGAACAATATTCTGTATAATTTTATTATTCAATGCATTTCCATTTCTTTTGAATCACATAACAAATTAAAGGTAACCTCAGAGAATACTAAAATACATTCATATCACATAAAGATATGTAAACACAATTGCTTCCCCTTGGATTAATTGGACTTCAAATGAGCCCAAGTTTTAGTTTTCTAATCTAACCATGCCTGTTGAGGTAAATTTTCAAATTAGGACTCATCTCTTTATCGGACCCCGGTGTCTCATTCGTAGATCCTACTCTAAGTGTATTGCCGAGTGCACGGCCTTTGTCACATAATTGGCAAGATGTATTCTCCACAGGTTTCCCTTCTCAGGCAATTCTCTGCCTGCCCTGGTGCTTCTGTCCCAAGTAGACATGACCACCTCAGTGTGTTTCTTTCCTCCACTTCCCGGCACAAACATGACTCTAAAGCCTGGTAGCTTTTTATGTATATTTATGTATTAAATTCTCAATCCACAAGCCCTCTACACAATAAGATTACATCCGATGGATAAAGATACAAACTGTTCTTTCATATGAGATAAAATGACCTTCAGAAACCCTTAAAAATATTCATATCCACCCATCATCTATTACGGCCACCTGGATCTAGATCCTCCTTTTCCATCTCCATCCTGCTTCTCCCCGGAATCCCTTTTCCTCTTCCTCTTCTGGTTTTCTAACCTTCCACCTGCTTATCTCTCCACTGTCAAATCACATATAACCTTAATATAAATCTACACATGCCTTCCATCAGCCGGTAGTTCATAGTTACTAATACATCTATGAGCTCTCTGTTGGAGTCTGTCTGCTCTGTCCTTATTGTACCTGTCCCTAAACCTCTATGTCTGAATCTGTGCCTTTCCCTTTGTCTGTCCATGAAAAGGATTTTGTTCTGTATTTGATGAACAGCACAGAAAACACAGTAAGGAGGAGAATGAGGGATTCTTTACAAAAATTCTTAGCAGATTTTTTTAAGGGAGGAAACTTAACTCATCCCATCTGACTCACAATGGCAGACAACACTACAAACCCATGCAATTGAGCTGTATCTACGTTATTTGTCAAATGTATGGTAGATATTGCCTTTAAAGTTGCTTTCAACCTCTTGGCTATTTTGAGGTAATGATTACCATAGCACGCACATTCATACATACTTCATTCTGGGTTAGGGTCAAGGAAGAGTACATAATTTAAGATAAAAGCTAAGCATCTTTCTTAAGTTGTAAAGGCTGTTTATATGAGAAATCCAAGGCAAGTATAGCTGGCTATATTGTTCTCTTAAAGGCAGGTTAAATTTAAATAGGCCAAATACACAATAGGAGAGCAGGTTAAGTACACAATCTTTAAAGAGCTTAAGGGGGTATTAGTAATTTTGCTGAAAGGCCTGCCAAAAGTTGTCTTTGGAAGAATGGTCAAAAAAGATTTTCATAAAACATGTATCCCAACATTGTTCTGTGAAATAGACATTATCTTAATACACATTTCACTAACAATTGAAGAAAATACATACTCTGCTTTTGTTAGATGGAATTTTCTTAAAATAGTCTACGGATTAATTAGGACACATTGATCCATGGGTCATTTTCTTATTCTTGCTGATTTTCCACTTTGGTCTCACTTCTTGGTACAGTGTTACAGTCTCCAGCTGTAATGGATGTAAATGGATGATGGACCATTTGCTCATCATCCTTCAGTGTTGCCAGACCTTATCGTGTACTGCACTGCTCTGTGGTTCACTGTGTTCATCTTAGAATTTCTATGTCTCCCTCATTGATTGATCCCTTTATCACTGTATAACAATTTTTCATGCCACTGCAAGTTTTCTTTGCTCTGGGTTCTACACTTTCTTTTCTCTTAAGGATTCATTATTTATATCTGTGTATGTGTGTCTCTGTATGAATTTGTATCACAATCTACTCATCATATTATGGTTGCAGTTAAATGAATTGTGTAATCTAATTACTTTGAAACCACTCTGTTGCTCACCAGCTCTCCACTTGCTTCAGGTCTGTCTCAAAAGTAGATAAATAGGTACAAGATAGATAGATAGATAGATGATAGATAATAATAATAATAATAATAATAATAGATAGATAGATAGATAGATAGATAGATAGATAGAGAAAAGCAATTGAGAAAGGTCCATCTCCAGATATATGCAAACACACACACACAGACACACACATAAATACACACGCACACCAGATTAAAAGAAAAAAAGGCATAAGACCCAGGCCTCATGTCTGGGAAGGTAGTCTTTGCCACACATCTTTTTATGGAAAAGTCTTTTATTAGAGGTCTTTATTTTCTTCCCCCACTTTTTTTTACATTGGTTAATTCTTCTGAGTCATCACATTTTGGTTCACTAATCAGAGATAGAAGTTTTGCGGAGCTGGGAATGTGAACATATGTGAACTTTATAATTACTGAATTTCCCTAGACCAAATTTTTTAAAAAATATATTTTCTCATGAGTTTTTATATCTGATTTTTGTTTATTTCCTGATATGTCTATTCCAGTTTTCCCAAACTGCTCTAAGTCTGTTTGATTTACACTCCTCAATGTATATATCTTTAAAGGCCAAAACTCTCTTAAAATAATCAGAATTAGATTTTTAAAAACATTTAGATTAGTCATGAGTCCGTGATACTTCACAACTTCTGATTCAGATAACCCATCACCAACTGTGGCCTTGGGTAAAATGATAATCTTTCCTGCTGTAATATGCCTTGCTTAAGTTGAATAATTCAGACAAGCAAAGAGAAAGCTTCACCTTGTTCAGATAGTCATGTAGAGAGAGGCTTTTTATATTATAATTTCACCCTGAATTCACCTAGCAGCTTATTGTGAAAAAAGAAAAGGCATTCAGTGTATCCAAGGTCGGCAAGTTTGAATCAATTATCACCAAAGATTATTTGTGCTAATGTGTTTACATGGCAGGCTCTCTTCTTCTGAAGTATTTATGAGGTTCAGAATTGCTTTTCACTTCCAAATTAAAAAAAAATTTCTCCCAACCACCCACACTCCTGAGCAGTAAAGAGTCACCATTATTCCCAGGCAAATGCTAATTCTCTCACTTTAAAATAGTAAGAAAGCACAGACTGTAAAATGAATAGTTCCAGGTCATTTAAATAGATTATTCTGATTGTGCAGTAAAGTTGATATCTAATTAAGTTCCATACATTTTAGTTTTATTTTTAAAAAAATTAAGAGGATCTTCCTATGCACCTATAACTAGCACCCCTTATTCCGCATGGTCAGAATACAAAAATATATACTGGACAGTAATTCTGCTTTTTTATTTGATTTAAATTTGTATATATATAAAACAACACACCCTGTTATCTTGCTATTCCATACTTGTTTTGAGCCAGGGACTTTGTTTGTGATGAAGACTGGTCTCAGACTCATGATCCCCTTCCTCTACTTGCTGAGCTTTGAGCTTACAGGTCTTGGTGCTCATGTCCAGCTACTCCACTTATTTTGAAATAGCATCTTTATCATATACTCTACCTTGTTTCTTGGCTGTCCTCTAATAGCTAGATTGTTTCCACATTAGTATGTGGTACATACTCATAAGCACATTTTCTTGCTTATTCACAAGCTAATACATTTTTCACAACACAAAGGAGAGAATTTCATGTGTATTTTTGTTTTAAATAGGTATTTAGTCATTATCATCAGACTTGTAATACAACTCATCAAAATAAAATATTGTCTCTCTTCTGTTTGTGTTTGTAGATTTTTATTATTGTGACGTTGTCTTGGCAGGTTTTACAATTGTGCTATTGTTTGGAATCAGACCTTCTTATTTTAAAGATTGTTTGTAAAAATGTTTGTGTCTGAGAGTTTTTCCTGGTGTGTGCTTGTTCTTCATGTGCATGCCTGATGCCTGTGCAGTCCAGAAAATGGTATTAGATCTGAGTCCCTAGAACTTGAATTATATAGAGTTGTAAGACACTGTGGAGATGTTGGGAACCAAACCTGGGTCCTCTACAAGAGCAAATACCCTTTAAACACTGAACCGTTTCTCAAGAGTAGAACCTTTGAAAAAGATGTTTTGATTGGCAACAGCTACCAAGTTCTTAGTTTTACTTACAATCCAACCACTTCACTAGAGTCTGTCATTAGGTCTGTCTCAGATTTTCCTTTTCTCTAGAATTTCTAAGTAGAAAACATGTGTAGCTGCCAGTTGTGTCCTTGTTTCTTCCTGCTCAGGGACTGAGTTCCCTATCAATTTTCCCTGGATTGCAACCCACCTAGAACCTTTAGAGAAGTGCTAGGAATCATCAGTGCCAGGGATTTACACCATCTTTGAGGATGTAATCTGCTTTGGGAAGATTCTCAGGTCTCTCTTTCCCTTGCTTGAACCTAGGCTAACTTCCCTATAAGCGCTGAGCACATCATTGCACCTTGGACTGGGTATTGTGTGTTGTTTTAGTCTACCGTCTTTGCTCTGGGATCAGCCGCCACTATCCCTCACCAGGCTCCCCTTGAATATGTAGACAAAACAGACACAGACAACTGGCCTTTTGTTACATTGCTGGATGATGTTATTTCCCACCTGGAAAAGCATGCCCTTAATAATATTTTTATCTCAGCTTCTCCCAGCCTCCCTAACTTCAGTGGCTAGTCCTACCTAAACCCTGTCAAACATCCCTGGCTACTAGCCTGTAGTACTGGCCACAGGCTCTAGCACTCCCCAGACCTCACATGGTTGCTGTGTTCTTCTTCTGCCAAAGCACGGCAAAACTCTTTCTCTCCTCCCTGTGTCGGCCTTTTTCTTCTGAGACCAGGAAGTCCCACCTATACCTTCTGCCCAGAAATTGGCCCCTGGCTTTCTTAACTGACAGATCAAGAACCAACTGGGAAACAGGACCTTAGCATCAGCACTGCCCCCTTCAGTTAGGGTTGTTTAGGAGGTTGTTGTTTGTGGGCTCTTAAGGCATGAAAACATCCTCACTTTGATGTTGCACATCAACCACCCTACCCTTCACTACTAATAATGACTCAGTCCATGTTCTCTATTCTATTAGTAAAAATTCCTGGTAATTTTACTGAGATTGTCAGCTCCTCTCTTGTATCTTTCAATATCATAGTTCTCTTTATTCACGATTTCATTTTCTATAGCCTGCAATGGTATTCTCTAACTTAAATATACAAGTTCTGCTTAAAGGGAACGAATAATTATATAAAAGATCCCAGATTTCTATAGTTTTACTTGAAGATTTACAAAAAAATATATAGTTGTACAAATAAACTCGAGACTTGTCTAAATTCAGCTCAAGGAATGCACAGTCAGAAAGATTAGATTGCCAAGGTAAGCCTGAGTTTTAAACTGTATCTATAAAATACATGTAAAATTTACCACCTTAATAATATTTAAATGATCGCTACTTGGCTATATGAATATACTTAATGTATAATAATTCTAGTAATTTTGGAGGCATTGTTTTGTTTTCTGTAGCATCTGTATCATTGTACTTTCCTCAAACAGTAAGTTCTAAGTTCATATACATCGTCTTCAATATGTACTTTTATGTATTTTCACTGTAGCACCTCAAGGTTTGAGTTTTTACTTGCATGAATTCCTGCATGAGTGATGCTGAGCATCTTGCTGTGTGTGTCCTGGACACCTTGGCAGCTTCTTTTCAGAAATTCTATCTGGGCTCTTTCTTTGCACATACTGCTGCCTGATTTTTTTTTTTTTTTTTTTTTTTTTTTTTTTTGGTTGTTGTTCTTATCTCTGCTTTTGCTTCTGTAGCTCTCAGATGTAGACTATCCATTTGAATAGAAATGTTCAAAAAATTAGCTTAATAACCCAGTACTTTGAACACTATTTCAGAAAAATCAGCCTTCATACTTATCCAGACTTTGGCAATATCTAATTCTTAAATGTGAATCTGAATGAGCTATCATCCTCTAACTCAGTATGTGGATTTGTCAAATCAGATGATGAAGACATCCCAATCTCATTCACTTTAAACATTTTTTTCCAGGTAGGAATGGATTTATTTCATCTTACAATTCTCAGGAAACACTTCCTTACTGAAGTAAGTCAAGGAAGACACTCAAGACAGGAACCTGCAGGCAGGAACTGAACAGAGGCTATGAAGCTATGCTGCTCATCATGCATGCAAATACACACACACACACACACACAACCCTAAATAGACAAAAATAAAAATAAAAATAAAAACTGTGAGAGAGTCATCTTCCCAGCCCCAACAATTAAATTTTCTGACTGTATAATGCTTTAGGAAATTTTGTATTTAAAAAAATCAGAAATCTCTCTTGTTGGTTTAAAACAACCCCCCCCCCCTTTTTTCAAGATAGGAAGATTTTTAGGATGACCTTTTAACTCAAGACTTTTCAGGCCCACCCCTGCCCTCTGATAACTGTTTAATACCAAGCATGATAACAAAAATATTGATGTCACTGCATAGAGTGGGTGCAGCCTTGCTTTGATGTAATACAACATACTCTTATGTGTACATGGAAAGCTAGTCTGCCTTAATCTCATGCCACTTTACATTAGGAATAAGAAGGTCTTTTAATGATATAAATCTTTTCTTAACATTCAATATTAATCTGAAATGCCACTCCTACACAAACTACCCCTATCAGCAGTAGTTACTTCTTGGACCCCAGAGGCCTTGGTTACTAAGTCAATTACAATATTTAGAGTGAGACATTTATTTCTTCACACCTTTCTAAGCTTAAATACTTAAAAGATCTCTGAATGAAGAGCACATTCCTGCACTCTTAATGTGACCTTGGTTCTTGTACAGTATAGACACTTACCAAATGTTTACTAAATAGGCAGATACAGGACTTTTTATCATTGCCAAAACTGCCACTATTAAAATAATATTCTGATAGAGTAATAGAGCCAAATTGTGCCACACTTCCTTTTCGGCTTTGATCAATACCATAGGTGTAAAGTTGATGAAGTTCTTTGCCTCCATAGACAGCAGAACCAAACTTTATAGCACAAGATTTCAAGATTCTTGATCTACTGGGGTGAAAACCCTGAAGTGAGCATCCAAGGTCCCCTTATACAAAAACAAAATCCAAGATTTTTTTCATAAGGAATAATAGAGAGGTCTCATATATCACAGGCTTTATTTTTCATGGTCATTAAATTAAAGGAAAAAAAGGCACAAGAAACAACCCATGTCAGGGGTTTTGGGGGTCCACTATTTACTGAATGACTAGCAATTAACAGGTATGGGAGAGGCTTTGTATCTACTTATGTACCTACTGGATAGATAGTTCCAAAACTTAAGGTCACCTAGCAAGTGCTCAACTCTGTGGGACACAAAACAAAATGCCATGAATATAGGAAAGAGATTTGTGAAGAATAATGGAGGCTGGCAAAGGTGGGAGAGAGCAAAAGAGGGCATAGTAACTAGAATGCATTATACATATGTATAAAATACTTTAAAATTTATTAACTTCAAAAAACAACTAAAAAACTCCATCTCCCAAGAAGTTTAAGGTTCATTCCCATAAAAAGTTCTTTAACCATGGACTGAAGAGATAACAGTTAAAAGCCCTTGCTCTCCTTGCAGAGGAGAAGTAGAATACAGTTTGTAGCATCCACAAAGGGGAAGTTTAAAACTAGCTAAATTTGACTTCTGGAGGATTGGATACTCTCATCTGGCCTCTTCAGATGCAAAGCATTCTATATGCTGTACATACGTGCATGCAAACAAACTCATTATATTTAAGAATGTTCTGAAAAATGTTCAGCTATTTGAAATATTTTGTTTATATATATTTTTTTTTCTCTAAGTAGAAGAGCATCACATTGTTTACAAGAGTAAAAAGCTAGTCTTTGGCTTTTTCTATTTAGTCTTGCTGGGAACAGATACAAAATCCCAGACCTTATCCCAGAGAACAATTTTCCTGGAAGGGGGACTTTCAATGCCAATGCTGAAACGGAGTCAGGAAAACTAAGAAGTCTGATCATCTTGACCTGGTAAAATTCATGTAGGCAAACCCAGCAATCCAGCAACTTCAGGTTTTTGCTTTTGTTTTTCTCCGTTATAGGTGTATGTGTAAAAGTATCTGTTAAGTCGCCCCTCAACTTATTTCTCTGGACCACAACATCTTTTAATTTGGGCAATGCATTTCAAACTTTCCCATGCAGTAGATTCAATGTGGGACTTCTTAAGTATAACCTTGGACAACTTGAGGGTAGAACTTTCAAAATTTGCCATTTCCTACAAGCTCACAGGTAATGCTGAGCTGATCTGCTGTGGAGAATTCCGAGTATTTGCATTTTACTATGTACCTCTAACACGAACATGTAAGCAGAAAGAAGGTCAGTTGGAAGTATGAAAGAACAACACAGATTATAGACTTTTATGAGAACCAAGTTTCTTTTCTTTGTTTTCATTTCTGTTTTTATTTTTTTAAACACCTGTTAGTGATGCTTCATAGAAAGAGGTCTAAACTTTGGGGAAGATTTTTGCAGAACCACAGAGTTCTCTATCTATAATTGAATTCACCTTAATGGCTGACTTCTCAGTGGAAAAGCAAACCCATTTGTTTCTTCTTGGAAGTAAAAGTTGAATGATCCTTTGCACTTAAATGTGTCTTAGCTTGCAATTACTATCCTTTCTGGTAGGTACACTAATGAGGGGAAGAGAAAAAAAAAACAAAACACTGTGTGCTGATAGCACAATCCACATTTCCTATGATCTATGAATGCTTTTCAATGTAACTGAATTTGTAGAAGAAATATAAAAGCAATTGCACACTGTAAATATGCATTTAAGTTACATTAGAACCCTACTTTTGGAAAGGAACAGCTGTCTTACTGCTTCTTATCGCCACACTCATTTTGCTCTGCACTGTGAAAACATCTCTTGCCCTCTCTGAAGTTACTTCCCTCTCTTAAGAGTATTTGACCTAGGAGAAATTCAGCTACGGAAGCAGAACTTAAATCTCATTTGTAAGTAGTTTCCAGAGAAATGGATCTGAAATACAAAATTGACCATTCTATCGCATAAAATAAATTTCTATGTGTTCCACTCTAGACTTGATTTCAACACTATAATCATTTTGGTTTTTGTCTTTTTTCCCCCACAGCGTTCTGGTAGTGGGTTGGCTATTCCTATCTGTGCGTTCCAGGGGACTGTGTCTCTCCAAGCACCAACTGGGAAAACCCTCTCTCTTTCTACTTATGAGGTCAGTGCAGAAGGGCAAAAGATAACCCCGGCCTCTAAGAAAATAGAAGTCTATCGATCTAAAAGTGTTGGCCATGAGCCAAACTCAGAGGACTCTCCCTCCACATTTGCGGACACCAGCGTAAAAATACACCTGGAAGTCCTCGAAATTTGTGACAATGACGAGGCTTTAGACACCGTGTCAATCATCAGCAACATCAGCCAGTCCTCCACAAAAGTTAGGTCCCCTTCTCTGCGCTACTCACGGAAGGAAAACAGATTTGTCTCGTGCGATTTAGGAGAAAGTGCCTCTTACTCCCTCTTCTTACCCACAAGTGATCCTGATGGTGACATCAACATCTCTATCCCAGATACTGTGGAGGCACACAGACAGAACAGCAGGCGGCAGCATCAAGAGAAGGATGGCTACCAGGAAGAGATCCAGTTGTTGAACAAAGCCTACAGGAAAAGGGAGGCAGAAAGCAAGGGTAATTAGGAAGTGCTGAGTCTAATGGAGGCTAGAAGGCTCTGCAACTGCACAATTTACCATAATCCCGAGACTAATTTCTCACTTCCTTCTAATCATATGCTCACATACTTTTCCTGGTTGTCTAGTTATTGTTTTGTGGATGACCTGCCATAGTGCATACAAAAAGTGCATTTCACATGTTACTTAAAGATCATACACTGTGGTAATTGAACACTTTTGTGTCTGATTTCTAAAATCTTTCTAAACCAAATCTTGACTTAGTTTGATATTTTGCCTGTGTGTCTAATGCATGAGTTTTTGTAAACGTGCTGCTTTTTACTGCAAAAGAGAAAAGAAATGTTCTGGCAATAGAAAACAAAAATACACCAAAACCCTGAGTTGTATTTGAATACAGATTTGTATCTAGCCAAAGGAGCTTATTCTAGTTTCTGGTTTAGCCTTTCATTGGTCTAGGAAGTGTAATCTTCTGTAAAAAGGCAAATTAGCTTCTAAGTAGAACACGAAATATGAGTATTCCTAGTATATCATTGTTTCATTGGTTGTTATAAAATACAAGTAGTTTAGGAAGTGGTTCTGTTTGTCTTTCTTTAAATGAAGATTGTGAGAAATTCTGTCATGAAAGTTCTGGGAGGCACACTAGCACAACAAGCTTCCAGCTCAAGCAGAGGAAGACCCCCAAGTCTAACAAAACACTACTGTGCTGAAGACTGGGAAGACTCGCTTTGCTTTTCTTGATGCATAGAATATCTTACTTCAAATATCATTGTAGATTATGTACTTTAAGTGTTTTTCTTTAAAAAATGTATTATATCAAACAATGAAACAACTCAATATGTGTATCACTGAATGATGGCAAGAGTTATATGGCAAGATTAATTTTTCAAAAGACCTTGTCAGCACACTGATAAATGTATATTTTAATTCTAATCATTTGAAATTGTGTTATTCTAATATTTCCATGGATATATTATATATGTTACCTACATATTTATTTACAAAAGTCATTGTTGTTTTATGTACTCTTAGACTGTGATTCCTGCAGTTCAGGCACATATATTGTTTACAGATTAAATGAATTATATTTAAAATAGTTTGGTTTCTGTTTCATTACACTGAGTCAAAACTCTTAAAATTACTTCATATGACCTTTTAGATTGTTTTGTTCTCCAGAGAGTATTTGTCATCAAGAAAAGATACTTTGAAACGAGTACCTCAACATGAACAAACAAGCACAGAGATAAATACGTGGTAGTTGTTATGGCTCATTCCTAAATTTCCAGCGTTTGGGAGGAAGCACAGGAGAAGTGATGTAGGTTTGAGAAAGCCTGGACTCCTCAGTGCGTTTCAGACCTTCAAGAATAAAAAGTAAGATGCTACCGAAAACTAAATTTGAAAAATCTCAAGAACAACCATAAAATTCTAATAAAATGACCTCAAGGAACTTTTTCCATCTGTCATAACTACTCACTGTCTCAGTATGTAAATTTAAGAAAAGGTAATACCACTATTTATATTTGTAAAAGCAAACCTATAATAAGGCATATCCTGTAAATTTAAAGTTACAGAAATTCTTATTACAAACATACTTGATTTAAAAAAAAAAAACCACCACATCTATTGAACAATTGGGCAAATTTGTCTTCTTAAGCATAAACATCAAATGCCTTAATAAGGAAAACATAGAGTATAGCTTGTTTAGTAGTCTTTCCTAGTGTGCATCAGGAGTTCAAGGTTGTTCTCTATGACACAGAGTTTGAAGCCAACTGTACTGGCTTGTTTTGTGTCAACTTGACACAAGCCAGAGTTTTCATAGAGAAAGGAGCCTCATGAGCTTCATGAGATCCAGCTGTAAGGCATTTTTTCAACTAGTGATCAAGGGAGGAGGGCCCAGCCCATTGTGGGTGGAGCCATCCCTGGGCCAGCCCATTGTGGGTGGTGCCATCCCTGGGCTGGTAGACCTGGGTTCTATAAGAAAGCAGGCTGAACAAGCCATGGGAAGCAAGCCAGTAAGTGACATCCCTCCATGACCTCTGCATCAGCTCCTGCTTCCTGACCTGCTTGGGTTCCAGTCCTGACTTCCTTTGGTGATGAACAGCAATGTGAACAGTGTAAGTGGAATAAACCCTTTCTTCCCTAACTTATTTCTTGGTCATGATATTTTGTGGAGGAATAGAAACCCTGAGTAAAACACCAACCTTGTATACATGTGATCCTCTGTCCAAAGAAAGAAGTCTTCATGAAAAAGGAAACTTGAGCTGGGTGTGGTGACATAATTCTTTAATCCCCTATGTGAGAGGCCAGCAATTTCCAGTCCAACCAGACATGGTAATGAGACCCTCCTCCCAAATAAAATGATAAGAAAGAAGAAATGAAGGAGAGGAAGAAAATAAACAAGCAAGCAAGAAAGAAAGATCAAATCAAACATTTTAACAGTGTTTGTAAAGGATAATTTTTGGCAAATCTAATTTTCTGTTTTAAATACAATTTCTGACTATTAGGGAATTTTAAAAATAACATGATGAAAATTTGATTGTAAGCAAATTGTTTTTAGCAGGATAGAGCATTTAATGACAAGATGAAAATCAGGGCTCGGGAGATTAGATAACAGTAATATCTAGATTTCTGACTATCTCCATTTTCTTTTAACTGGATAGGCTGGAAGAACCAAAAAGTAAAAAGTAAACTATATTCCCATTTAACTACCCTTGGTTCTTTGGTGATACAATGAATATGCTTTTAAATTGATACAATTTAAATTAAAGAACAGTGGCATTAATTATCTGAGCCATAATTTAAAAGGAAATGTGTTAAAAATATGTAACACATGGACTGTGGAGACAAATGGTTCAGTGTTTAAGAGCACTGGTAACTTTTGCAGAGGACCTAGGTTGGATTCTCAGCACTCTCACATCCAGTTCTGGGGATCCGATGCACTCTTTTAACTTCTTTGAGTACTGCATGTACATACATGGTGTAGAACTATACACGTGGGCAAAACACCCATACACATAAAATGAAATTACATTAAGAAAATAAATGGTAACACTTAGCACTTTGAGGCATCTGTACTGAATTTAGAAAACTAGTTGTGTCACACAGAAGCATATATGTAGCATCCAAATCCTTGTAAGGAGGGGAAAGTTTAGTAACACAGGCCTATTGAAGTTAATTTACTCTTCAGAGTGGTTCTAATCACAAACCCTCTTTTGACACCAGGAGTATCTTGATATTTTCTACTACATGTAAATGTCTTTACTTATCCTTGTAGGATAAAGTTATAAAATTCTCACTATTATTGAACAGTAAATTTCAGCATAGCTTGTCTCTTTCGTCTATAAACTGAAACATCTGAAGATAGAACTGGTTTAATGTTAGTGTCACCATCTGGTGGTGACTTCTACCAGCTGCAGACATTCAGTGCCTGTAAAGATTGAATAATTTAAACATAAACTATATAATCTCTGATACTTCTGACTGCTGATCTTGTTAGAGGTGATTCATTTTAAAGCAGAAAGGCATGCTGTGTTTCTCAGAACGCAAGGGGTACATTGGCTGTACATTATTTTAAAGGTCCTCTGATAAGACATTCTTACAATAGATTTCAAAAAAGATTTTCTCGGAATTTCCCACTTACATCGTTCAACTTATTTTATCCTTTAAAGTAGATGACTATTATATATCATAAACTGTTCTAAGTAATTGATATCAAAGTTGTAAATAAAAACAAGGCACATACACAAATATACCTTTGGCACGTAAGTTAGTGTATAGAGTCAAGGTTAGTGAAAAGACCCCATATAACATTGCCTCTTCCCCTCACCCCCCATACCAATTTTGCATTTGGAAGAGTCTCTAAATCACTGTGGGTTTCCACAGTTCATCAGACAGACTCATACATACAATGCATAGGTGTCCTCTATTACCTGTGTCTTACTGTATCATCTGCTGGACAAGTCTCCCTGGTTTCTGGACAAGCCAAACTGCAATAAAATGGGTTATAGTGAAAAGTGTAGGTCTTCTCATATCAGGTTGATCACATGAGGACGTAAAAAGAGTGGTGTCTGTATTGTGAATAGCCCATCAGATTGAATTCCTATGATGCATCCCCAACAAGGATTCAAATGAGCTTCCCACACAGGAAAGAAGTGACTCCCTGGGAGAAAAGTACAGTAGAAATTCTACACTTGGAATTTTTCCTAGATTTCACTCTACTTCTTCCTCTAGCTGATTCTATTTATGCATTTTCCTATTTTAATTTTTATTCTGTTGTTAGAATTTATAATGAATTCTTTGAAAATTTGTACATGTGTATGGCCCATTTTATTCATAACTACCTCAACTTCAACATCCCATTCCCCTGGATCCTTCTGAATAGATTAGCCCCTCCTCTGTTCATGGTTTCTTCATTAAAGATAAAAATCCACTGAGTCCAGTATTTGCTACTTATATGCACAGGTTGTTGGGACACATATCCACTAAGAAAGGTGACTCCCCATGTCCCAACAACCATCAAATGTCTTTGGCTGATTTTAATCTACATTTCAACATGAAACTGTAACTATAACAGCACATCTGTTCAGATGACAGATACCAGTTTTTAATTCCTATGGTGATCAAACTTAGATATGAAAAGACCTAATACTTTCACTACAAACCACTTTATGACTATCCGAAAGAGAAATCAAATGTATTACTTGTAAGTGAAAGAAAATGCCTTCCCAGGTCTGGGCTTTCATATAGAAAAAGGTAAAAAAAAAAATCTGTGATCAATGTCCTTAATAATGTCTCAGCAACAAAATGTAAGTTGCAATTATTCTGCCTCTAAACTCTTTGCTTAAGGAGACTAGAAGACTTGGGGTGCATGGCATCGGGATGTTAACCACAGGTTTGAACACTGGCCAATCTGAAGAGGATATTTTCACATTTGAGGTCCTCACTTCCCAAATGATCTGGCTTCTATCAAGTTGATATAAAGCTCGCCAATACAAATTGTTACTGCAAAACTTCCCCCAGCTCTTGAACAGTCAGAATGGATGCATATGCCTCTTTATAGCACACCGGAGATAAAGAGGCAAGAGATGTTGCTAGGTAACTAGAGGTTACTGTGATGGAGCCACATACCACACAGATGAAGTCAAGTGAAATTTCTGCCTGTAAGCTAACAGGGAATAAGAGCCATCAGAATACCAGTTACAGAAACAAGGTTGAATTAGCTGAGTGCAACCACCAGATTCTGATGGTCAGTGATTCACTAGCATAAATCTCATTAATGAACTCAGATATGCTATGAACCAACAACTCTGGGATATAAAGCACACCCATGCAGGAGTTGTTTTCTACGGTAGCGATCTTCCAGATCTCTTGCATAAAGCCTTATTTTAAATAAAAGGAAAAGCCTAACAGAAAAACCTCATTCATAATGGCATGAAAGAAAAGAATTAAAGGTTCTCTGTTTTTCAAGGAGAATAGTAATAATAACCCTCATTTATGGGCCTTCATACCAACCTGTAAATAGCTGAAAATGTTGACTTAAAGGTTTTGGAGCATGTCGGATATTCTGACACCAGCTAAACTATGTTGTGTCCATTACTGCTACATGCTGTGATTCTGTGTGGCTCAGTATTAGGACATTCCAATTCTGAGTAGACTGAAGGATGGAGAGGTGGGTGTTTGTGGAAGTGGACACCAAATACTGCTGAGGAAGACAGTATTCTTGGCTGTTGAAAGCACAGGATTATAACATTTTCTCCTCACATTAGTCTGGATACCAAATTTTACTTATTAGCAATTATGTTTTTTTTTTTTTTCTGGAACATCTTCTAACTATGAAAGGGGAAAAAACTACCTCTTTGTTCAGTATTTGAGGACATGCAGATTAAACTGACAAAATGAGTAAGCAACATAAAAGGTGCACCTAACTGCATCCTTATGAAATTTAAAGAGAGAGGGAGAGAGGGAAGTAAAGCTTATCATGTACTGTGGCCACTACAATCGGAGGTACAGCAGCAAAATTAACATGATAGTTTTTCCCTTCTTCACAATTTTACAAATATATTAATTTCCATTATGTATCTTATCAATCTCAACATAAAATTTTCTTTTCTTATCAAAAGAAAGATTTTCATCCTTTCACTTAAACTACACATCAAGCCTTCCTTTTGGTGTACATTATTACCATAACTATTATGGTAATGAGCATAAGTCAAAGTTACTACTAAGTTAAATAATGGCTACTTGAGTCCAAGCAATGCAATGCCACTATAGCTAATCTGATTAACTAAGTTATGGGAAACAAAGGGCAGGAAGCCCCTATCACAGCCTAATAAACTTTGTCCACTCCCAACCCATTTCTGCACAGGAACTGTATATCTAACTTTGGGCATGTAGATATATAACACAGGTAAACAAATTAAACACCACGAAGAAATAATACTGATATTTATCATAAAGCAATCCCTTGATTTGGGAGGGTAGTGCACACAGGTAATTGAAACACTTGGGGCTGAGGGCAGGAGGATAAAGAATTTAATGCCATTTTCCTCCAGGGTAAGATCCAGGTGAGGCTGAGCTAGGTGAAACCTTGTCTCAAGAAAAGAAAACAAAACAGTCAGTTCTTTGTAATACACGATACTTTTACCATTTATTAAAGACAAATGCAAACAGGTGAACTAATGAGAAAGATGTGTTAGTTTATTTTTACATAAATAATTAACTATTCACTGCAGATCATACAGAATTTTCAGTGTTTTCCAGAGTTATCAGTATGTTAACTTTATAACAACATTTCACATAAATACACAGTACAAAATGGAATAAGTATATTTAAGGTTATTTCCAAAATTGTTTGAAATTCTGTGACATCCCAAGGCAAAGCTACTTAATAATTTTTTAAATAAAACTCAGACCAGCAATTCAAACAGAAATTTAAAAAATCAAATATTCTAACACATTACAGTTTGAAGATACACAAATTTAGTACAAAACACTAAGGAATAAAAATAGCAAGTGTTAGTTTTCCATAGTTAAACTATTATTTTTCTATAACAGCTGTATGCTTTTATGTGTTTTTAAGAACACTGAATTTCATAGCACACCTCTGGTGAAAATTAAAACCATGTGGCTCAATCACTGTACTACTTGATAATAAGTAGCACAAGGTACAAACCTGAACCCAGGTGTTTTAGATAATGTTTGCTAGCATTGCACAGTGAACGCATGCACATCACAGTGTATGTATGTTGATGCTCCAAATCAAAACTGCAGTGGAACATGTGCTGGTGTAACAAAACCACCTTGCCTTAATTGAGATGCATGGTTTTCAATTAATTTTGAGATGTTCAATATTCAGTCATTTGTTGCTAAAAATTTCATAGTATTGACATTCTGTTACATGACCTCAGATGGGGTTACAAACCAGATGAGGAAGCTTGAGCCAACAGAACATAGATAAAACGAACAAATTCATAATTTCAGGTACCACACAGAACACAAAGGACCAGCCTTGGAATTTCATCCCACCCAGTAGAACAGCACACAATTTAAAACATTATGACTTCACTCTGGGTTTTCTAGTTAACGGTTTGGTTCTACAATTGACCACCAATAGCCAAAACTATGAAAGTAAACGCAGAAGATAGGATTGTATATTTACCTTTAAATCAGATGCCTAAACAAAATAGAAAACCTTTGGTGAAAATGAAAATCAAGTGGTTCAATCACTTTACTACTTTATAAGAGGTGGCAGAAGGCATTGACTAGCCTTGCTAATAAGCAGCACATGGCTTCAAGTCAGTCTGTGAATCTTAAACTGTGCTTTATATTTCTCAAGTGTTCTGCCTTGAATTCTGGAACATATGATTGTTTTATGTTATTACATAAGGTGGTTAATAAAGACAATTATTACTATTGTTATTTCATTTATTTACATTCCAGTCATTGCCCCCCCCCCAGTCCTCCCTCCCACAGTTCCTCATTCCATTCTCCCTCCTTTTTGTCTCTAAAAGGGTGTTTCCCCTCCACCCAGTCTTAGCCCTTCCCTGGGACCTCAAGTCTCTGGAGGATTAAATGCATCGTCTCTCACTGAGGCCAGACCAAGCTGACCTCTGCTATATATGTACCAGGAACTTCAGGGCTAGCCAGGAACTATGCTTCTGGTTGGTGGCTCAGTCTTTGAGAGCTCTTTGGGTTTGGGTTAGTTGAGAGTGCTGGTTGTCCTGTGGGGTTGCTCTCCCCTTCAGCTTCTTCAATCCTTTCCCTAATTCAACCATAGAGATCCCCAACTTCAGTCCAATGGTTGGGTCTAAGTATCTGTATCTGTCTCAGTCAGGTGCTGGTAGGGCCTCTCAGAGGATAGGCATTCTAGGTTCCAGTCTATAAGCACATCATAGAATCAATACTAGTGTCAGGCCTTGTAGTATTCCCCTTCCCCCCATTAGATGGATCCCAGGTTGGGCGGATCATTGGGCCTCCTTCCCTTCAGTTCCTTATCCATTTTTGTCCCTGCAGTTCTTTTAGACAGGAATAAGTCTGGATCAGAAATTTTGATTGTGGGTTAGTAACTCTACTTGAGACCCTGTCTATCTACTGGAGGTGGGCTCTTTGAGTTCCCTCTTCCCACTTTTGAGCATTTTGGCTACAGTCACCCTCATTGAGTCCTGAGAGTCTCTCACCTCCTGAATCTTTCTAGAGCCCCCCCCCCCCACTTCTTATCCCCAACGCTGCTTATTTCCATTCATTCTCCTGGTTCTTTGGGCTTCTCTCCTGCCCCCCCACTCCTTCTGTTCTCCTCCCCCCTCACACCCAGGTTTCTTACTCTGCCTGCTGAGATTCTTTTCTTCTCCCTCCCAAGTTGGATTGAAGTATCCTCACTTGAGCCTTTCTGCTTGTTAAACTTAAGTTCTGTGGGTTTTATTCTAGGTCTTCTGTACTCTGTGGCTAATATTCACTTAACAGTGAATAAATGCCATGCATGTCCTTTTGGGTCTGGGTTACTTAGATGCTCAGGATGATATTTCTATTTGCATGCAAAATTCATGATGTCCTCGTTTTTAATAGTTGAATAGTATTCCACTGAATAAACGAACAACATTTTTTGCATCCATTCTTGAGTTGAGGGACATCTGGGTTGTTTCCAGCTTCTTGGAATTACAAATAAGGGTGGTATGAACATAATGGAGCATGTGTCCTTGTGGTATTGTAGGGCATCTTTTGGGTATATATACAAGAGTGGTATAGCTGGGTCTTCAGGTAGAACCATTTCCAATTTTCTAAGGAGTCACCAGATTAGACACAGATAACCTGTGCTGGCCTCAAACTCATTATGCAACTAAGGATGACATTCTGATTTCTCTGTTTCCATCTTCTGCTTGCTGAGATTACAGGCCCGCACCACAATACCATTTAGACTGTTTGGGATGGAAGCCATGACAGGCAAGTACTCTTAAATTAAAACTGAGCTGAGACACCCAAGCTCCAGTAATAAAGATTTTTTTTTTTTAAAGATTTACTTATTTTATGTATATGAGTGCACTGCATCAGTCTTCAGAAACACCAAAAGAGGGTATGGGATTTGATTACAGACATGTCACTAGGAATTGAACTCAGGATCTCTAAGTAAAACAGTCAGTGCTCTTAACGACTGAGCCATCTCTCCAGCCCTGGTATTAAAGACTCTTTTTAAAAAGGCATTTGGGTCTGTTTACTTATTTGACTAAAAGAGGCGCCAGAAGGTTTCTAAGAAATACGAACTTCTTTGGTCTTTGAGTAGATAATGGTCGATGGTTTTGTTAGAGATGTACTTACTATCCTTGGCTTTGCAAACAATTTCTAGGTTTTTAAGAAAGTAGTTAAAATTCACTCAAATGTCCACATTTTCTTAGGCTAGCTTAAAATCCCGCCGTCCCAAGGACTCCCACCGGGGAGCTAAGCTTCCGGCCAGAACGGGCACAAAATCTTCACGGAGGGTCACACTCTCTGGCGCCGCCCGTGACGTCACCGGAAATGTCTGCTTGTGACACTCAACGGCCGGCCCTCTCGCGCTGGACGCCGGAAGCAAAGCACAGGGGGATGTGCGCCCGCTTCCGGGTCTGGACGCCATTTTCCGCGGTTCAGTTTCGCTAGTGCTGCTAGTCGTCTCGGACAATGAGCTACGACAATCATCAGAGCTGGAGCCGCGACGGGGGCCCACGGGGCTCCGGCCACCAGGGCTATGGCGGCGGCGGAGGGAGCCGGGGCTCCGCCGGCGGCGGAGGGGGCCGCGGCGGCCGGGGCCGGCATCCGGCACACCTTAAGGGTCGCGAGATCGGCCTTTGGTACGCCAAGAAGCAGACGCAGAAAAACAAGGAGGCTGAGAGGCAGGAGGTATGGAGGTTCAAGTTCGGACGAGTTTGTTCGGTGCTCCAGCCGACCCTGACTCTTTCCTGGCGTTTGCTTGAGCTAGATGTAACCTCTGCCGAGCCCCATGTAACGGATGTCTGACGGTCGCCCTATGGGTTGGGCCTCCGACCCAAGCCATCACTGCTGCAGCCAATGGGTGCTCTGTTTAAGGACACGAGAACTGAACTGGGGGTGAATGCTAAATTCAAATTCCAGCACTAGCAGGCCTTATTAGGGGTTGTCATCATTTAGAATACTTACTGTCACTTAAGTACTTTACCTGGAGTAGCCAGCAGAAGCAGTAAAGCATTGTAGATCTTTGAGAAGAAAGTAGTTTAGCTAATAGTATTAGCATTTAAACTGAGTCACATCCTCGTCCTTTTCCCCTTTCTGTTCTGAATTTTCTGTTGACTCCTCTTTTCGACTTAACGTCCTCGAAAGGAAGACAGATGCTATAGAGAAGTATTTGGCTAATCTCATCAAGGGATTGTCGGTTTGGTTTGAATCTTGAAGATCTGTAGTATAGGAATCATCGTGTTTTCTTGTTTTGTTTTGTTTTCCCTGAGACAGGGCTTCTCTGTGTAGCCTTGGCTGTCTTGAACTTGCTCTTTAAACCGGGTTGGCCTTGAACATACAGGTCCACCTAAGTCTGCCACCCCCAGTGCTTGGGATTAAAGGTGTGCATCGCCAAGCCAGCAAGCATAAAGTTTTTGGAGTGGCCTATTCTAAATAAACACATTAACAGAATCTTTAATTTTTTTCTTACCCTGTTTATACATGGATTTTGAATGCTGAAGACCTTTGCATTCTAATTGGGGGAAAGAAATACCTAAACAAGTTTAAAAAGTGGGTGTTACCTCTCTGGATGTATGCAGGGCACACTTGTGCATTGGATATTGGTGCTTAGTCCAGGCTAACTGTGTACTCCTAGCCCTCTTTCCATCCCGAGTGCTGAGATTTCATATGTGCACACCTCCAGGCTAGGCTTTTATTAGTTGACCTCTTAATCCCAACCCCATCCTCAAACTTCCGTTTTCACAAATGTCAGTGTCGTTTATTCACTTGCCACGTGGAAGTGAACATTGATTTTTCTCTTTCATTTTGGTAAATCTGTTTGCTCTGCTCTCTTGCTTATCTCTGTAGCAATTATGGGTCAGACCCCTAAAGTATTCTTTGAATTATAGACGCCACCCCGGCCCCGTGATGGTCTCTTAAAAGGTGGCCTGTTAAATGATCTTTAGGTTTTATTCTTTACTTCCCAACTTGTTCATTGAAGCTGTGCAGCTTCTGCCTCTCCTCAGTGTTTTGGGGAATCATGTGATCTGGCTGTGACATAACAGGCTTCCCACCTTGGGTTTGATCTTTCTGAGCTCAAGCTCTGAGTCTGATATAATCATAGTCTTGGCTAACATTTATTATTTATGTTCCTTATTATGTTTTATAGCATTATCCTCTCTAAAATAAGTCTTCAAATTATCTTTAAATGTGTTTTTCTGTTGATATAATTTTTTCAGCACTTAATATGATTAGCTTAATAGGATTTTGTCCTAGAATTTCCATACCGTTTACATTAAAACAAGCCTTAACCTTACAAAACGAAAGCACTCTAGTGGATCTTGATAGTTCTTTCTGTATATATTTATAACAAATTTAATTTTCGAGATGCAGTTTTGGTACCTAATTTATGGAGAAAAGGTGTGCTAAGGGCCATAGACAAAATGTTGTATTTCTAAATAGAGAATGTGGACTGTCTGTTTAAATGAAAGTATCTTAAAAGACATAGAGAATTTGACATTATTGGGCATGCAAGTGAGAATTTCTGGATGGTTCTGATAACCTAGAGCAGAGATTCTCAACCTTTCTAATGTTGTGACATTTTAATAAAGTTCCTCATGTTTTGGTGACTCTGCCCTCCAAAGTTAAATTTATTTTCTTGCTGTCTTGTGACTGATTTTGTTTTTGCTCTTGTTATGAAGTGTAATGTAAATATCTGTGTTTTCAATGGCATGTGGCCCCTGTGAAAGAGCTGTTTGACCCCAAGGAGTAGTTGAAAACCACTGGCCTAGAAGCATCTTTACTAGAGTTAGCATTTAGCATTGTAAGCACCCATGCATACATCGAAATAAGGGTACATAATGAAAAGAATGGCCTAGTTCTGAAGGCAACAGATCTAGTTTCTCAAACTTGAGTATGCATAGGACTCACCTGGCACCTTGTTAAAGCATATGACTGGGACGGACCAGAGTCTACTTTTCTAACAGATTTCCAGATGATGCCATGTCTGCTTGGTCTGTAGATAATTCCTGCTGTAAAATGTGCTACACAGATAATTAGAGGAAGAGAAAACTGGGAAAAACAATCCAGGGTGTAATATCCAGAGGTGGGGAGAAGGGTGTGTAAATTGATATTAGCAGGCAGTGCATGGATGTCATAAAGACCTTGATGAATTCTGGAGATGGGTGAGTTAAACATTGCAGTAGGGTATTCAGATATGGAAGGATGTGGAACTGGGCACTGGATGTGGAAATGCAGTAGGCTTGTTGGTAACACTGAGAACTAGAACATAGCTTTAGGGATGGGGAATTTGAAGGGATGCTTTTACTTTGTATTCTTGGTGAAGAGGTTGGGCATTTAATGGATGCTGATTTGTGCTGATTTTCTGTTTGGGGCCTTGAGTGTCAGACCGTTTGAGAAGTTCTACCATTATTTGATGGGAATGGCTTTTCTATAAAGTCTGTAGAGATCCAGATTCAGATTTCTGTTAATGATTAGTACAATTAGGAATCTCATCATTGTTTTAATTGACCCAAAAAGGTCCTCTTTTGACCTTAACTATCACATAGACATAAAAAGCACAGTGTCCATCTTCCTAAATTCCAGTTAGATAATCCTTAATTCCTAAGGTTTCTTTATTCTCTTTTTAAACTATTTTATCTTTCAACTAATATGTTGGCTTTTTTTCTTCCTTAAGTTCTTTAATCTAATAGACTCTTATTTTAACTAGTCTTGATTCCCCATTACCTGTGAATTCATGTACACATTATTAAATATGGATTACAAACAAGTTGAGGCTTGCAGGATCATAATTTTGGAAGAATCTTTTGTTAAACTTCCTATATAAAGTGAAAGTCTCCAAAGAATTGTTTGGCATTTGTTCGTATTTGCATTGACATTTAATTTCATTTTATTGCTGCATGTTTAGGGTTTCTGTAGTCTCTAAAGACTCAATCTTTGCTAGTTCTGGTCCTCATTTTTATCACCTGAAAGCCCCTACTGCATTCGCCATCTCCATTGAGTACCCAACAGCTCCCTATGAAATAAACCTTCAGAATTTATTTGGCATAACAACCGTCAGGTAGTCATTTACCATTAAAATACTATTTCTAATTTTCAGCTTTTTGGGTCACATTTTATTTTTGTTGATTTTACAAGAAACTTTGTTGTCAGTATTCATTGGCTTTGCTATTAATTGAATAATACTGCATGCTGTTCATGGCATAGTGGGTGAGATTTATACACTTTTCAAGATCTGTTTAGAGTGTTTGGGTTTAGATTATTGGACATTAGTAAGCATTTGGAGGTGGGAACTAAGGAAACGAAAGTAATAAGAAGAGACAAAAAAGCTCTACTTGCCAGTCATCTGTAGAGCAGATTTTGTAGACACATGGCAGGCTAAAAGGTCTAGCAGAACACATAAATGTTGCAATGGATTTCACCCAGAGGGCAAGAGTGGGTAATTGTAACTTACTTGTACAGATGTTGAACATACAATACTTTGCCTTTAGTTTCTAATCTTAAATATAAACTAATTGTATGCATGTTTGTATTAACAGATAAGACAGACTGTTTCTTTTTTACAAAATAGAGAGCTGTAGTGCACATGGATGAACGGCGAGAAGAGCAAATTGTACAGCTGCTAAATTCAGTCCAAGCTAAGAATGACAAAGATCCAGAAGCACAGATATCCTGGTTTGCTCCTGAGGATCATGGGTAAAATAAAAAATATTCTCATAAAGAATAGCAAAATGTAAAAAAAAAAAAAAATTGTTGTGACATTGCCTAAACAAAAACAAAGTAACAATAGGAAAATACAAAACAAAAATAGTATCCTCAGTCTCTTCATCAAGTTTCACTTATTCTTCTGGTATTGTTTTTAGTGCTGAGCAAATAAATTTGAAGAAAAAGTTATTATTATTATTTTGAGAAAGGATTTCTCTGTTTAGTCTTATCTGTCCTAGAACTAATTCTGTTATAGACCGAGGTGGTCTTGAACTCAGAAATTGCTTGTCTCTGTCTCCCAAGTACTGGGATCAAAGGTGTGTTCCATCTCACCGAACCCTAAGAAAGAAAACTTGTCGATAACATGTTCCCGTAATGTCAGGAGTGGGTGTTCTGTGTCAGATATTGGTACTTATACTTTTTACCTGTCATCTTCTCTTTCCAAAATTATTCTTTGGGGCAAGTCTCCATAAAGTTAAATTGCTGCTGTTTCAGAAGGTTGCAGGAACCATATCGTTCATAGAAAAATTAGAAGTGCTTTAGGAGCTATATAATGTGGCTTGCCATGTACATCTCACAAGAAAAAAAGGGCAGCAGACAGAAAAACAAGTAAAATAAACCAAATCCTTGAAAATCGGGATAAATAAGTGACTATTGTGTGGATTTTAACTTTTTAAAAGTCCTCAGGGAATAAATTATCTGATAATATCCATTTAAAAGGACAGAAAAATTTGAGTGTGTTATAGGAATCTAAGCAGTATTTCATAAATGTATTGTAGTGTTTTTCAGTGTTGGAGATTTTGAAGTATTTAAAGAATATGATGGCTTGTTTTGTTCCAGGTCCTGAGTAACTCTTCATCTGATCTTTTTCTCTCTTTATTCTGTGATTATAGGTATGGTACTGAAGTTTCTTCAGAGAAAAAAATAAACTCAGAGAAGAAACTTGACAGCCAAGAAAATAAATTGCTGAACCAAGAAAAAAAGACATTTAGGACCACAGACAAATCATACATTGACCGAGATTCTGAGTATTTATTGCAAGAAAATGAGCCAAACCTAGGCTTAGACCAACAATTATTGGAAGATTTACAAAAGAAAAAAACTGACCCTCGGTATATAGAGATGCAGGTAATGTAAAACAATTTGTGAGAAATCTGTCATTCTTGTCCTTTCCTTGAAGTAGGTTTGTGGTTGAAGGTTAAGTGCTCAGTCTAGATTTGTGAGATTCCTCAACAAGATGCCTTCTTGGGAAGACTTTGTTTGGTGGGAGAGAAATGTAGAGTGGAAAGCACAGAGCCTGTGTGGTGTATCTTATTGACAGATGCTTATGTGCTGAGAAGTGTTTGGGAATGTCATTGAGAACAGTTTTCTAGGCCAGTTTAGTGACAGATCATGTGTCCAGACAGGTACATTGTCAGAATTATGAAGTTTCTTCCACCTCAGGCTTCCTTTCTCTTAACAGATGATAAAAGTTAAAATTTCAAAAGCTAGATAATGATTCATTTTATGTTTACCAACATTTCAGTATATTGCTGCATCAAGGACTGAAGTTTTATAAATTACTTCAGAATTACCTGTTTTGACAGATAAACTATTTAAAGTCTTCTTCCAGTCAAAATGTAAAATTAGATGATTTCTGTGTGTTTTAGACGTTAGATGTTAGAATCTTCAAATGTGCAGAAATACATATTTAGGGGAGTATTGGTTTTCCTGGTATCTGTATCTTGTAAATATGTAGTTCTATTTTTGAGCAGCAAAACACTGGAAACTGTGAGAAAGGTCTAACCCCTTAATCACTTTGATCAAGGTTGAGTTTTCTGTTATAGATTGGCCAAAATTGTCCAGGGCCCAAATTACCACGAGATTACCTCTTTGATTACCACGAGAAGCAATATGATTTGGACATTGATGAATGAGACTTAATGAGGTCACTTAATTCAGAATCTTTGGCTGGGAGAACTTTTATGTTATGAACAAAGAATTGGTTACTGTCCATTTGCTTTTTATAAGGCACCAAATTCAGATGGGTGGCTGATCTAGCATTTAAAAAAAATCTTCCTTTTTATCCAGTCACTGATCAGTGTTTCATTTCTATTAAAATTTAGGTATATTTACAATTCAATTTTTTGTTGGTCTGAGTGTGGAGGCCGAAGATATCAGTCCTTAGAAATCACCCACCTCGGGTGTTTTTGAGACAGGGTTTCTGTAGCTCTCCCTGGCCTTTAACTCCCAGAAGTCTGTCTGTTTCTGCCTCTTTATTGTTCAGATTAAAGACCTGTGCTACCATGTCTGGCCCCTCCTTGGCCTTTTTGAGAACCAATCTATTCTGGAGCTCAGCAAGTGAGCTAGATTAGCTGGCCAGCAAGCCCTAGTGATCTGCCTATTGGCTTTCCTAATTCTAACATATCACGCCACTTCTTGTTTCAAATGTAAGTGTTGGGGACTGAACTCAGGTTTTTATACTGGCAAACCAAGCACTTTATCAGAGTTGGAATTATGGCCCTATCTGAGAATGTTCTGAAGAGGAGGGCAGTGTTGCGGCAGCAGCAGTGGGGCAGAGGTAGGGGTGGTTAGTGTGCTTGTGAGTACAGGTACCAATGGGGGCTAAAAGAGGGATTCTCTTGAGCCAGAGTGACAAGCAGTCAACAAACAGCCTGGGTGCTTGAAACTGAATTCAGGTCAGGGTCTCTGGAAGAGCAGGAAACGTTCTTAATAGCTGAGCCATTTTTCAACCTTTACTGATAAATGCAGTTTAATCCTTCTTGGTAATCACAGTATTCTCTCTCCCTCTCTTCTTCTCTCACCCCCCCCCCACCCCCCCCGCCGCACATGTGTGTGTTGGGACAAGGGGAGAGATATACTTACAGAGAGCAGATATTGATGTTGGGTGTTGGGTATCTTCTACCTTCATTTACGAGACAGAGTCTCTAACTGAACCTAAAGCTCATTTACAAACAGGGAATATGTATAAAAATTTGAAAGGCAGTAATAAAAATAATAGCTTATACATTTAGATGACTGTATTTGATGATATGTATATTAATATCTTTTGGTATTATGAAATAATTTAAAAATTTGTATGAAATACATAGTAGCTTTTATTCTAACCCGAAGGCTCACTTTAATTCATCACAATGACTGTTTTCATTTGTGTTACTAAAAAACAAAAACAAAACCTTACCATAAGTGTGGTACTAATGTCCAGAATTAGCTAGAATAGTTCTTAATTTAACTCTTATTCTTAATATTAGTTTTAAAATTAAAGTTACTTTTGTTTTTAATAAGAAAGATGTTAAAACTACCTTGTTTCTATGCTGCTCAAGATTTTTTTAATCTAATTAGTATCAATTCTAGTATGTTTTAGTGTAGGCATAGGGTTCCAGAATAATTTTGAAAATTCACAAGAAGTTGTTAACATCAGTCAAATAATTTGCTCTTTTTGTTATTCCATTATCTGCCAAATTGTATATTTGACAAAAAGCTGTGTGTTTCAAAAACTGTTACATACATACGTACATATATATGTACGTATGTATATATGAAGGATTATCAATGAAATCTGTGGCAACCCAATGAAGTTATAAAGGCGTTGTTGCCCAGAAATTAACAGAAATTACAGTTTTAGTTAAAGGCACTTGCTCCAAAATAATCATTGGATCTGTTCTGGTGCCCATTCCATTGGTAAATGGTTCATGAATGAGTAGGGAAAAGAATGACGTTGAAGTTGAGTCTGCAGTGACCACATAGAGTAGAAATGGTAGTAAGCTGGTAGCATTTTCCTTCGGTTTAAGTCCCGGTATTTCACACATGCATTATAAAATATGAAAATACTCTTGATCTGTTATATTTAGTTAAGATATATTCTTATTATAATTTGATGATGTTTATTCTGAGAATAATTTTCATTTTAATTTCAGCGTTTCAGAAAAAAGCTGCCTTCATATGGAATGCAGAAGGTAAAATAATGCTTTCTACTGTTTGATTTGCACAAAAGTTAACTACAGTTTTTTAAAAAAGCTCTTCATTGACAAGAAATACAACTTGGTGATCCTTCTTCCATAGAGAAGTTAACTAAATGCTGTAGTACTCTTAAAGGTAAAAAGGAACCAAAAACAGAAAAACGATTATGAAGCTGTTTCCTAATATTTTGTTTAGAGATTATTAAAATCTTTGGAGTTTAAAAAGTAGAATTCCCACATGCAGTTCTGGAAGATTATGTTACTCTTAATGCAAAACCAAGCTCTTGAGTTAAAATTGAGGTACTGCCAAGAATAGTGTTATGATAGACTAGCTGAATTTCATCACACAGCCCTACAAACAATAACATTGTTCTTCATCTGGCTCTGCCCTTCTCTTTGCCTTTGCTTTTCATAGCACTTACTACCATGTGACCGCCTCTGTGTGCTTCCTTCTAGTCCAACATAAGTTCCCACCTCTGAGCATAGTCCCTTAGTATCTGTGGGGATTTGTTCTGGGCTCTTTGGGGTATGGGGCTGCAGAATAAACCTGTACCCATCAGATGTTCAAATACTTTATGCAAAGTGGTATCGTATATTTCTATAAGCTACATATGTTCTTCTGTATAATTTTAATTATCTCTTGATAATTTAATGTCTCTAATAATATGTATAGATGTTAAGTAATTCTGTACTGTATTGTTAAGGGAATTTTGACAAATTCAGTATAGGTGTAATTGCTTCTTCAAAAACTTTAGTTCTGCAAATGCAGAAACCATGAATTTTGAAGAACAAATGTTTACCAGCTGTGTTTGTTTAAATTGGAAACTTTTTTTCATGTTATAATTTAAATATAAGTTTTATATTAAAATATATAACATTCTTGAAGTAAGGTGATGGTTTTGTTTAAGCAGTAAGTTGCTATTTTGAAGAATATTAGTGTTTAAAACACTATTTCCTCTAAGATTTACCTAGATAGCTGGATTACTTTTCTGAATAGAGTCCTGAATACTTTTGCAGACTTGAGTCAGTGTGTGGTACTCTTCACTCATATTCTCTTCTGAACTAGGAGCTGGTACACCTAATCAATAACCATCAGGTGACAGTAGTAAGTGGTGAAACTGGTTGTGGCAAAACCACTCAGGTTACGCAGTTCATCTTGGATGACTACATTGAAAGAGGAAAGGGGTCTGCCTGCCGAATAGTGTGCACTCAGCCACGAAGGATCAGTGCCATCTCAGTAAGTAAACTCTCTGTGACAACTCTTTCTCTGAGCAACTGTGAGCTTCACTGCGTTTTAAGGTTTGCATTGATTCTTTTTTAGACTTAATATTTGTCCCTGTGAGAGCAGTTGGCAAATTAATTGGCAAATATTTGATAACAAATACATAAAGAGTAGAGATTTCTCTCACCAATAGTAAATACTTGCAAACTCAACTTAAAGTAATTTCACTACAGAGCTAAAAAATGAAAGCCAACAAGTGTTTGCTTTAGAATTGATTCGTAGACAGTCTTCTCCAAGAGATGCTTTAACTTCTGCCACTAGGCCTACTCCTTGTTCTTTTCATGGTCTGTTCCTTCAGTATCTGAGACATGGGTACATGAATAGTAGTAAAAATGGGAAGCTGTAGTTTGCATTTTAAAGCTGCATTTTTATGGACAGTGGGAATTTTTTTTTAAGAATTTTTTTTCCTGCATGTATGCCTGCATGCCAGAAGAGAGAATCAGATCTCATTATAGATGATTGTGGGCTATGATATGGTTGCTGGTAATTGAATTTGGGACCTCTGGAAGAACAGCCATTGAGCCATCCCACCAGCCCAGAGTGAGTTTTGAATGAAGCTCTTTCGAGGAAGCTAGGCTGAGGGATTTAGCATGGATGATATTAATGCAGAATTGCAGGGGGGGATACAAGTCAGGATGACCATTATCATATTTCATTCTCCATTCTGTATTTGATAGCCAATGCTTTTGAAAAGGACTGACCAAAGACCAGGAGTTAAATTCCAGTCTCTACTACAAATAAAACAACAATAAATAGAAGAATAAATGAGAAATTATCAGTATATACCTATATTTAAATTACAGTTTTTGTTTGGTCTGTGGTCTCCCAACTATTTTAGACAAATCAAAAAAAAAAAAGAGAATCTCATAAAAGATGTTTTGAAAATAGTGATGGACTGGAAGGTCTTTATAAAGATGAGAAATTATCAGAAGAAGCTGGTAGTGTCTATTGTGCTCAAAGGGAACGCCACGTGATTTTAAGTCTCTAGTTTCTGAACTCATCTGCAACTCAACTACTTTTTAACAACCCCAGATTTTCAGACAGTTATGTACATTTGTCTAAAGGAATTTGTTTTTTAATTACAACTGTTTTATTTAAAGGTTGCTGAGAGAGTGGCTGCAGAAAGGGCTGAGTCTTGTGGCAGTGGTAATAGTACAGGATACCAGATTCGTCTGCAGAGGTAAACAGTGTTCACTCCAGGTCGTTTATTGTGTAACCGTAGATGATCTTGAAACTTATAATCAGGAAATGTTTGTCCTCCTCTTTTATGTTGGTTCTTCTTATTAGCATTGACATATGTACACGTGTGTATATATTAGAGAGGGGACGAAAAGGGTTGAAGGGAGAAATACGAGGACAACTTGTAGGAGTCAGTTCTCTTTACCACACTATTCCTGGGCATTGAACTAGGTCTGTAGGCTTGAAGGCAATAAGGCATCTTAGCATGCTCTTGCATAAATTTTTGGAAGATAAGCCAGCAAACTTTATGTTGCAGTAAATATTTAAAATGTGCTATACCAGTTCCCCGCATTCTCACTCTGGGCAGAGTTGTGAGGTCCGAGAGCCCCCTTGACGAGTTGTTACCACGCTTGACACACACATTGTGTTCCATGGGCCACTCCAGCATGGCACCATGCCACGCTAACCGCTTTACTCTCTAGCTTCCTTCTCCCTGCTGTCTCTACTAGCTGGGAACTTTGCTAACATCTTCTGTAGCCTGGTAAAAATCAAAGCTCCAGAAACTTGTAATTTATCAGTCAGATTTATATGTGAAATTCTCAATCTACAATACATCCACACAATAAACTTAGAACCAGTTGACAAAGAGATAAACCTCCCACTTAGGTAAAGACAAATTGACCTATAGAAATCTATCTCTTAAAAATCTTCATATCTACCTAGGGCCAGTTAAGACCACCTGGATCCAGGACCTTCTTCTCTGTCTCCATCTTGATTCTCCTTTTTTTCCCCTTTTCCCACCTTACAAAACTTTGTCCCTGCCCCACTGTCTACTGTCTAGTCATATATCACCTTGACCTAACTAGTGCCAGCCTGCATATGGACATCAACCTACAAGTTTATTGAGAAGTAAAGAAATCGTTCCCTGCAGGTGGTTGGCTAGAAATGAGTTCCCCTAGAATTAATATTTAAAGCAGTTTTAATATTAGTTGGCATGTTATCATAAACTCATCTTTTAACCCTAAGGGTAGCATTTTTAAAAATGTGATTTCACATTAAGGAATGATTAGAATTATATTTTAGTAGTGGATCTATTTCTGTCAGATGAACTGCTGTCTTGTGCAGTTTAGTACTACTTATCTACCCCTTGATAGACTTAATATTAGTATTCTCATCATTCATTCCATTATTGATCTTTACTAAACTTCTTTGCTCCTTTTCTGGAGTTCAAGTTGCTTGAGCAGGATTAAAATGCTATTCACCAAACCGGAAATTTAGGGCAGGTAAATTTATTCCATCTTTGAATGTAAAAGGTTATATGTGTAAAAAATTATTTTAGTATCAAAGTAAACTCAAGGCTAGTATTTTCTATTATTTTATTGTGGTAAATGCTTTTATAACTAAAAATTACATATAAAGATTTTTCTTAAACTTGTGGAACTCAATACTTTCTTAGATAAGAAAAGCAAGAATCAATAACTTCTGTCTTTTATTCACAGTCGGTTGCCAAGGAAACAAGGTTCTATCTTATACTGTACAACAGGAATCATTCTTCAGTGGCTCCAGTCAGACTCGTGAGTATGTTTCAGTGAAGAAATAAAGAATACTAGCAAAGAACTAAGCAGGGTAGCTTACGTTTGTTACCCAGCACTTAAGAGATGGAGGCCAGTGGGTCAGGAACCTGGTCCAGCCCTGTCTACATTAGACTCTTCCTTCCCACACCCCAAAGTTTTATAAACAAGCATCTCATAGATATCCAAACATGTAATATTTTGTTGGTTTGGTTTTCTGTTTTGTTATCTTTGGTGACAGGCTTCCCTGTGTAGACCAAATGCTAGCATTGAACTCAGATTGCCTGCTAAGTGCTAGGGTTAAAACATGTGCCAGCACTGCCAGCCAAAGGTGCAATTATTAAACAGGACTGTGTTAGAAATGGTGGCTTTCAATTTTATACTAAATTATAAATTTCACACTTCTCTTCTAGACATCTGTCCAGTGTTAGTCATATTGTACTTGATGAAATTCATGAAAGGAATCTACAGTCGGATGTATTAATGACTGTTATTAAAGATCTTCTCCATTTTCGATCGGATCTCAAAGTAATATTGATGAGTGCAACCTTGAATGCTGAGAAATTCTCAGAGTATTTTGGTGAGTGAAGTTTGATAATACGCTAGAAGAGGTATCAAAAGCCAAACGGTTTAACTTCAAAACACAAAATCTGCATAACTCTAGGTATAATAAAATTGAATGATTACTAACGTCTGTATCTTAACTCTGTTCTCATTTCCTAGATGCTTTTTAAGTGGCACTAGGATCACTTCCCTCCCTGTTTGTTGTTGCTGTGGGTGAGCTGCCATCATTGAATCAAACCCCAGCACTGACATTCTCTCCCTTTGTGTACATGTGAATCTTCTGCACCATTGATGTGCTGCCACAGGCTAAGCTGACAGTTTGCTGGTGACAGTGTCAGTGTCCCCTAAGGGAATGCTTTCAGTGTGTCAGGGAGTTAGCTGTCTCTTCACCATTTCTTGTAACAGCTTACCAGTAAGAACTGGTATAGTTTCAGTTTTGCAAATGAGAATGTAGTCTCTGAACTGTTAAATAACTTTTCCAAGGTTGTGTAATTAAAAGGGATGAACATTGCATCATTAACAGAGATTCTGAGACAAGATTAGTACCTGGAAAAGTAAACTCTGTAGACTTTTTCCTCAGTGTCTTTCTTCCCTTAATAATAAGAAATACTTGGCGGGAAAGACAGCAATTGTATTGTGGTATCAGCATATTTAATTATATTTTTAGTTTGTAAAAATGCCTATAAAATAATATCAGTTTATTGTTTATAGCATTTTGATTCGTTGGGGTAAATATGCCTTTCTGATTATTCATAAGGTTGATATGAATAACCAAGTTTTATGTAGATGAGATACAGAGCAGACAGTGGGGCAGGTCCTTTGACCTCTAGTATTGCTTAGCATTTGTTTATTGTGTGCTTGATTTGTATTTTGGGAGGGACAAACAGCATTTCAGTGACCATACTGAGATAATATGTTTATGAGCTTAAGGTAGAAACAGTTTTAGTATTTAACTTTCTGCCAAAGTCCTTTCAGGATCCCACAAAGAATAATGCTCAATAATGCTCATTTTCTAGATTGTTGATAAGAGAGCAACTCATCATTTTATAATCTTGGATAATAGAATTCAACATAAGATGACTGCTTAATATTTAGTGTTATTTTGTATAACCATGAGCACTGTATACAGTTTGTAGAAACAAGTATTAACTATTAAAACTAAACCTTCTTTCCTATTTTAAGTCAGAAAAGTAGTGTGGAACTATTTCTTAGGTTAAGATTGTTATTCTGGCTTACTCACAGTGTGTTGGTTTTTAATTTTGAGCGTTGAATATAAAGTCATGGGTATGTGATATATTTTGTCTGCCATTTTAGGTAACTGTCCAATGATACATATACCCGGGTTTACTTTTCCAGTTGTGGAATATCTTCTGGAAGATATCATCGAAAAAATAAGGTAAACAATAGGCAGCAAAATAAGTTAAAAAGTTCTAATGAATTGTCATCTCATGACATTTATTTTATAACTCATTGACTCTACCCTCATAAATCCATTTATCATAGAGTTCTAAACTTTAACTATGAGCATTTCTATAGAGAGTCAAGAGTTTTCAAGCAAAGATCATTATTTTATATTTGATTTCTGACAGTTTTCTACCAGCACAAATACAACGTTTCTTGCCAAATAATCTATGTTTAATAATAGTCTTCTACCTAGTTTTCTGGATTATAAATTTAAAAGGATATGGGTGTCTTGCTTTCTGTGCTGAATGACCAGCTTATACCACATTTCATAGCTCCTCCTGACATACATAGCCTCTGAGCTGCGAGGTGTATCCTGTAGTCTTCATAGTCTTCTGTACAAGTGGTTCTGTCAGCTCTGTTGGAATGGCTCTGCGTCTGAGTAATACTAGGATACTCTCTACATTCTCTTCATACATCTCATCATGTGAACTTCCCTCCCTTAAAGGAGATCTCTGCATACCAAACATCCCTGAAAAACGGTTTGAGTAGGCTGTGTACCAGAGTGCCTTGGCTAGTGCACTTTTTTTTGCCCCTCAGTACTAGCTGAGAACCAGTAACAACTTCCAGCGGCCAGCAGTATCCTTAAGCATGCTAAACAAAATTGTCTGTTCATTAATGGAGAAAGGTTAGGAAAGCACAGACTCCCAAAGCCCTTTAGCATCTAGCCTCATTTCCTTCGGATATATCCTGTAGTTTATTAAATGTGCTATTCTTAATAGCCAGTTAAGGCTCTCTTCATGTCTTTCTATCTGTGCACATGTTTTTTCTTTCAGATTCCATGTGACACCTTCATTGTAATTTTATCTGTAAATTCCTAAGTACAAAAAAAAAAAAAAAAAAAAAAAGAAAAGAAAGAAAAGAAGTCCCAATTTCCTGCCATCTCACACTTTTTGTTTTATGGAACTTGTTGACTATAATGATTGTAATGTGTATTTGCCTCTTGTACAAAATCTTTAAAGTTTTGAAGTCAAAGATTTTTTTCTTAACTCATTTTGGTAACTTTTGCATCACAGTGCTTAGACAAATGAATGATTAAGTAAATTATATGTGTAAAAACTTTAGAATTTCAGAAGGCTTACAATTTAAAATTAAAATTGATATCAGAAAGAATCTAAAGTTTATTTTACATGGGGAAAAGTCAGCTGAATTTTGGTTAGATGTTTACTTAACATACACTAAACCTTTTACTTCACAAGGAGCCACCTCGTGAGCATGAAAAAAGGGATTGCTATGGTGGAGATATATATATTATATATATATATATATATATATATATATATATATATATATATATATATATATATATATATATATATACACATTTACTTCAAATTTCTGTCTTGATTATGGGTAAAGCTGTTACATAAAATTTGGGGAAGGGAGTAAAAAAATAAGCTGCCACCATTGTCATGAGGAGATTGGAAATGAGTGAAGCCTTGAGAGTTGGTAGCAAGGAGAGAGTAGTATATTTCAGAGAGGACGGGACTTGTAAAGGAGGGTGGTCCTGGTTTTATAGTCCAGCCATATACTTTTTATGCACTTAACTTCACTTTGAGCTGTGCTCTCTTCTTTGTAGCATGCTGTACTTAGCAGTTCCTTTGAAAGAGATTATACATTTTATAAGGATTTCCTTTTTAAACTTGCTGGAAGACGGGAAAAGATCAAGGAACTGTAGGAAAGAGTCTGATGGAAAAGAACATGTCTGAGAAGTTGTCCTCCAGCTTCAGTACAGGAGGATGATCTTTTTGGGTAGAGATTTTTTGTCAGTCAAAGCTGTTTCCTTCGTTGAGAAGGAAGCACATCAGGAAGGAGGAGGAAAGAAACACTGACTAGACAACTAGGAGGACAGACATGGAGGTTGTGACTGAGTGGCTGAGGACTTACGTCTGAGTGTTTGAAGTTACTGGGAAGGAACCAGTTTTGTCCTTAGCACTTCTAATTGGATCTCAGTCACCTTCACATTGTTGAACCTCAGGTTGTATATATACTTAAAACCTTTATACATATTAAAGACTTAGGGAGACCCTGGCCAATGGTACCAAACAGGAAAGGTGAGTTCCACATTTTGTTTTTTAAGGTTTTCATGCTAACAATAGGATAATAGTATAAACTGCACAGGTCTGACTAAAGCCTGGAAGTTTAATGCCTTCTGCAACCACAACTAGTCAGTGCCAGAGCAGGGAGGGGCATCACTTCCATCTGATTCCACTCATCCTCCCCATTCCATCTAAATGCTATCCTTTGAACCCCTCGGGTAAAAGTATAGCTTCAGTTTTCCTTTGCCTCTTCCCATCCTCTCCCTTTCAAGAGTTTATAGAGCAAGTGAATACTTGGACACGTGTATTTTCTGTTTAAAGTTCGCTGTAGCACTATGGAGTCAATATAGCACTAGGCAGAATGCTAATTCTGCATCTCCCTAACCTGTAACTGGCAGCAGAACTATGCAGTTTCTAGCATGGACCTGATGCTCCTGGAGTTAATTCAAATCCTTGAGATTTAGAAATTATTTTATATGTTCCACAGAGGATTCTTATATGTAATTTTGGTTTGGAAAATATTTCCAAGTCTATTAAACAGTCATTAGGTTTTACTGAACCTTCTGTTAGTTAAAAGCTTTTATTTTGGAGCAAACTTAATTGAATTAAACGTTAACCCAGAAATCAATTTTTCATTGAGATTATTAAGATGGCATATGCTTTTTAGCAGGGATTACTTTTTATTCTAAATGAGAAGTTTTAGGCATTAACACTTGAAGTTAATATTTTGGGCAACATTCTCTGGAAAACAGAGAACATATTCTTTAGAATCTGGTTTCAAATCATCAGTGTAAAGACTCAGAAAGCCATAGTGTTTCAAATGTGGGAAAATGTATAATGCTCTTTTTATTTTAGATATGTTCCAGAACAAAAAGAACACAGATCCCAGTTCAAGAGGGGTTTCATGCAGGGTCATGTAAATAGACAAGAAAAAGAAGAAAAAGAGGCAATCTATAAGGAACGCTGGCCGGCTTATATAAAGGAACTGCGGACGAGGTAAGTCTGTTTGAGGCACGAACACAGTGGCTGAACCAAGGATGACTTCTGATTTTGAATGTACTTGAAAGGAGAGGATTTCTTTCTACCTAATGCTACTGAGCTGACTTTGACTTACCTGTTGTTTATTATCTGAGGAAGTTTAATTGTCTCTCTGTAGACTGTTCATATGCAGACTGATTTAACATTAAGATTGATATCTGAGTAACCCATGGAAAACTTAACAAGCATTTCATGACTCTCTGTGTAATTTTGGTGTAGATACTCTGCAAGTACCGTAGATGTTTTGGAAATGATGGATGATGATAAAGTTGATCTGAATTTGATTGCTGCCCTTATTCGATACATTGTTTTGGAAGAAGAGGTTAGTTTTGTTTAGTTTTTCTTCAAGTAATGAGCTAATTTTATTACATACCAAAGCCATGAAAAACTCATTTTCCTAAATGCTTTTTAAAAAGTGGACTGGAAGAAAATCTCAAACATTGGGGCATTTAACCTATTTAAAGAAAAGATGAAACAAGTATCTTTAGGTCTGTGATTTTTAAAGGGTTGGGTATACATTTAAGTAGTAACTAAATTTCAGAGCTACTCTAATTTTAATGAGGATTTAAGTGTTCATGGAATTGTTAGTGTGATTATTGATGTGATTCTCTTAATAGTAATTTCCTGTTTATGTAGGATGGTGCAATATTGGTCTTTCTACCAGGCTGGGACAATATCAGTACTTTGCATGATCTCTTGATGTCACAAGTGATGTTTAAATCAGGTATTGTATAAATGTATTATACTATATAATACCGAGACTGAAAGTAGAACTCATATAGTCAACAGAATCCTCTTCCTGTTGCAGTAAATATTAAGCACATGGTTCTGTTGTTATCGGCTCCTCAGTTTCACTTTACAGATGCCAATCTAGGAGCAACGCCAGTAGTCGTTCCAATGCGGCGCCTGAGCCCAGTCTCCTAAGTGGTTAGTTCCCAAGCCTGGCACCCATACATCTTGTTCCATGGGCCTGGTAAAACATGACTCCACAATCATTAAGTTATCAAACAGGTTTATATGTTAAATTCTCAACCCACAAACCCTCTATACAAAAAGCTTACAACCAGTGGACAAAGATATAAATCTGCCCATTTAGGTAAGATAAATAGGCCTCTAGAAACCCTTAGAAATAATCATAACAACCTTATCAATCTAGAGGTGCACAGAGAGAAACATCCAAGTCTGCTTCCATCTTGGTTCCCCTATTTTTCCTTCCCTTCTGTCCTCCCAGAACTCTGTTACGGCCCTCTCTTCACTGTCCAGTCATGTGTCACCTTGATGCCAACCTACATCTCCCCTTTTTCTAATGTGAGGTTGTTACGTATGTGGCTACTTCAGTAAAGGATTTTGTTCATCTAAGTCCAGTTCACTTTTTCCTTTAAGAAATTAAATGTTTTCTGAAAGTTCTGAGCTATAAGTCAAGATGGGATGTACATTGTGAAACATTTTAGTTTTATGAAAGTATTATTAAACTTTTTTAAAACTTGCCTCACAAAATTGAGCTTTAAAGTTAAAATATGGGCATTTGGGGCTCTCAATCCTTTCTCCCTCTCATTGGAGGTCTCTTATTAATAGTCAGGATAAAGTTAATGGACTTTTATGAATGTGGTTTTTGATAGATGAATCCCACCATTGGTAATTTTAAGGGGCTGGGAATGGGACTCAGTGGTTAAGAGTGCTTACTGCTCTTCCCGAGGATTTGGGCTCAAGTCACACCACTCCACATTAGGCAGCTTATGACAACTGCTTATAACTTCAGTTCCAGGGCCTCTTCAGTCTTCTGACCTTCACAGGCACCTATACAAATAACATATACAGACAGAAAGACATATACATATAATAAGAAAAATTGTTTTAATATTGAAAGGAATTAATAAGCAAATGAAATATCAATGGGAACTCATCAGAGCATTCAGAAAACAATTGTAAGCTTGGTTTTACTGTATGTAGGAATATAAATTAAGGACTGTGATTCAGCAGCTAAGTTTATTATTTCATGCATGTGCTATATGTGTTTTATGGGGCTTTAATTTAATTTACTTTTTACATTTCAGATAAGTTTCTTATTATACCTTTACATTCACTAATGCCTACTGTAAACCAGACACAGGTATGTTCTTAAATTTGTTTTCTGTCTTTCAGATTTCTTTGATGTTGTTAGTGGGGTGTGTGTGTGTGTGTGTGTGTGTGTGTGTGTGTGTGTGTGTGTGTGTTTGCATGCATGTATACGTTCTTAATATATAAATATTTCCTGATGAGTCTATAAAATGTTGCTTATGTGTATGTAATTATTAGGGCTTATCACTGGGTATTGGTTAACCAATTGGTATGCTTTACCCAAAGAAGACTATTCCTCATCTCAGCATTCCTTACATGCCTGTAGTTCTCTGTCTAGGTTTGAAGCCTTAAGGGCTTTGCCTTTTCACTGTTACCAGGTTTAATGATGATGTGCTTGATTAGGTCTTCTGTAAGTAGCCATGTTGATGAGACTTCATAGGTGTTGCTTCTATGACATTTCTAAGAGATGAAAACTTACATAAGCTTACAATCTTTCTGCCCCAGCTTCTGCTATGATCTCTGAGCCTTAGGTGCAGGTGGTATGTTCTGTAAAAGTTGGTACTATACAACTTGTAATCTCTTGTTCTTTGCCTTTTGATCAGGTACGGGTTTTGGTAATATTTCTGTTAAAGATAGATGTTTATTTGATTAGGATTGAGACCTATACTTATCTGTGAGTATAAGGGTAAATATTTAGAATGTATTTCAGAATTACACTGGTTTAATAAGGTGACCGGAGTAGGATTTCCTTCAAGATCCATAGCTTCACTGTTCCTGAGTTTTTGTTGGATAGTTTATGGCTCTTAAAGGATTGACGTCCCACATGGTAAAATTTCATTTAAACTATATATATATTTCTCTCACAGGCTTATTGTATTATATGTTATTTACCGTCAAAGAACTACTATAAAATAGTGATTCATGTTAGAAATACTTTATAAAGAGCCTTTCTTTGGAGAATAGTTTTGCAAAAACTTAACCACTAGATTAGTTTTGTTAATGTTAGGAAAGTGTAGAGAAATGGTTTTATCAATAACTTGTTTAGGTTTTCTGAATCAAAGAAAAAAAAATATAAATACCACAAAAAACCCAAGCTAGAAATTAGCTGTGACATAGTATGTTGTTTGAGATTTTGATTTATCACATTAGTATATTAACAGATTTCCTGTTTTATCAATAATGTATTACAACTGTTTTTGACTGTCAGATTCAGGATTTTCTTAATGAGAATGATAATTTTTGATACAGTCTGATGATACGTTGATGGGGAGTCAGTGTATCTATTGTGGAGGCTCTTCCATCCTTGACACCCTAACCTAGTAGAGTACACATAAATTTATGAAAGAGTATGCCAACTACTTACTGATTTCTGGTCTATTTTTTAAATCAAGGATGGATACATTCTTTTGGGTGTATGTATGTATTACGGCTGGTGGTGCTTGACAACTTTTTTTCCCTTTAATGTTGGTGGCATTGTTGGGGGTAGTATTTGTAGGATTTGGCCTTTGAAGATGCTATTTTACTCCAGTCTAATCTCAAGCTAGTCTACCATGCTACAGAGATTGATTCTTTTTTTTTTTTTTTTTTGGTTTGGCTTTGTAAATCTTGTCTGCAGATTAAAGCTGCTTTCCTTTAATTTATGCTCACCAGTTTTTGTTAAAGATGTGCTAAAAGTTGGAGTGACTTTGTTTGCCTCTTGTTTGTGACATACTTCTGACATCTGGGTTTACCTAAGGGGGATTTCATTGAGTTGAAAATGTATATGTTAATGATAGGTTCATACACAAGACACATATTATTAAAAAGCATAAATGCTAAAACATCACAATACCTCAAGAAATAACATTGTAAAAGCATGTCAGAAATTAGTATACTTTTGATGTATTTATTCTTACAGGTATTTAAAAAAACGCCTCCCGGTGTTCGGAAAATAGTAATTGCTACCAACATTGCAGAGACTAGGTAAAAACGATTTTAAATATCTGCTATTGGTGATTACATAAGTGTAGAGCTCCATAGATTCTTCACATAGTATAACTTTTATTCTCTATAAGATAACATGGAAATCTTTTTAAAAAATCACTTTTTAGCATTCATTAGTCAAAGATGGCAAATATAAAAATGTAGTTTTCTAAAGCTGTGTTTAGTTTTTTTTCTCAAAGTCGTCATTTAACAAGTTATTTTCCAAACCTTCTGTAAAGAACTATGGGAACTGGAATAGCTTTAGTCCTTTTGTCTGTTCTTCAGTTAGGGATAGTATTATTGTATAATTTGCATGCTACCCTAAACATTTCTAATCATCTTCTGGAGGTATTTATAGCTAAGTTGCTGAAATGTTATTTCTAGAAGTTGCTGTTAACCATAGTTACTTTAGGGCTTCAGAGGTAGGCATAACATGGTGGACGTGATAAGATGGTTGTGGTCACAGAAGAATGTAGCGTGTGATGTAATCACTTCGCTACCACTATACATAGGAACAGTGTACTGTCAGGTGCTTGACTGCTGTATACTGAAAAAATATTGAAATATGTGAGAAGAGTAGGCAAAGGCCTGAACTAATAAAATGCACTTGATCCAATGAAAAAGGATTTTAAACAAATTTGTGTGTAGGCTTAGTATAGTTTTATCTTTTGATGTACTTTTTAATATTTTGTGTATCTTTTTCAAACAGCATCACCATAGATGATGTGGTTTATGTAATAGACGGAGGGAAAATTAAAGAAACACACTTTGATACACAGAACAACATCAGTACCATGTCTGCTGAATGGGTTAGTAAAGCTAATGCCAAACAGAGGAAAGGGAGAGCTGGAAGGTAAGACAGAAATGTTGTGCAAGAACATGTTGAGAATATGCAAAAAACATGTGAGCAAATTTAGAAGTATTATTAGAAGAGGTATCTTTCATAATATATTGAGCTCAACACATCTGTTCATCATCTGTCTAACTCATTCAGTTGAGTTAGATTCTGCATGGGAGCGAACATTTGGTATTTATCTACTCTTTGGTTGTATATCTTGGCTATTTTGATTAAAGCAGTACTCCATTGGCTATGCCAGAACCTCTGTTTTGTGCTGACTTGGATTCCTTTGCATGTACACTTAGGGAGCAGCACAGTTGTCATGTGTATCAAAATATTTGATGTTGGTGACAAAACCATAACTAGTGTTGTTGACAAATTTTTCCTTTATGCCCCCTCCCCCAACAATACCAGCATCTACCACCAGTTTCCAGGTTACTCCCCAACAAATCTGCACCTCCAAAGCCTGCCCCTGACACTTTACTTCCTACTAGCCACCAATAAGGAGGAAAGCAGAAGTTATGTTTGTACTGTGGCTCCCAGCACCGGCCAGTTATATTAAAGGCCATAATGGCCCCCCAATCAGATGTGCATTAGGCTAGACACCCCCTTCTTGCTTCTATAAATACTTGCCTGAAACTGGGCTCGCGGTCCCCTCCTGTGCTGCTGCGTCAGAGACAGTGGTGTGGTTCAAGCTCAAACTTGTAATAAAGAAACCCTAATGTGAATATATCAGAGTAACTCCTTGATGGTCTTTTGGAGTTCACCAATGCTTCCTGACATATTATAGGTTAAAAAAAAGTCAAAATGTTTTTGGTTGGTACATCATATCTTTGTTTTAAATGTGTGCTCAATCTATATAGTTGTGGCTTGTTTGCCGCATTTACAGTTTGTCTCTGTTTAATGTGATTTCCATCTAGTTTCTTATAATATGACATTGATATTTCACAAAGGTTGATTAGATTGAGAGAGCAGAAAAAAAACAAAACAAACAAACAGAAAAAACAGTGTACTGTGTAGTCCCTTTGGGAAATAGCCATTAGTTTCTTTGAGGCTTGTACTACCAGAGAAATGTTAGCTATGATATACTGAGTCTTTGCAGACTTATGCGCCACCCCCCAAATACCTGACAGTTTTAGATCTTTTATTGCTATAGTGGCCAGAGTCTTGAAATATTCTATTTAGAAATATATGACTTCTGTCATATCACTTGTGGCATAAAGTTGCAAACATAAAGTAATTTCTGAGAGCTCACTAAATTGAATACATTTAGATGCTTTTTAATTAACACATGTAGGTTCATCCAGTGCAGGCACTGTTAACAGACATGCTTAAGAGGGGTATTTCTTGTTACAACTCTAAACCCGAGCAGAATAAACATAGCAATTTTGAGCGAGGTCAGAGAACTTCAGAAATAAAAACCAAATTGTGGATGGGAATGTCTTCTATTGCTTTCTGGAGCTGCAGCATGAGACTGAGTTGTAGTGACCCGGAAGGACAGCTGTAGTTCAGAGTGATATATTACATGCTATATAAGGACTAAAAGAGATGCTTGGAGGCTTAGAGAACAAAATAAGAATTACAAATGGGCTGATATGATTAATATTCATATATTCAAGTATATTATACTATACTTAAGATTAAAAGAAACCAGAACTTCAAAAACAAAATAAAATTTGGTTATTGGATTTAGGAACATTCCAAATAGATATGCGGGGATTGAGTTTCACAGACCTGAAGTAATAATGATGTGTAGTTTGTGAGGAAACTACTGTGGAAGGTCCTGGGTACTTTCCTCCCGTCTCCCTTTGGTGTTCTAAAAGTCTTGACACTTTTCTCTTTCTTTTTAAGAGTTCAGCCTGGTCATTGTTACCATCTGTATAATGGGCTTAGAGCAAGTCTTCTCGATGACTACCAACTACCAGAAATTTTGAGAACTCCTTTGGAAGAACTTTGTTTGCAAATAAAGGTATATTAATTGGGAGAATTAGCAAATGACATGGAGGGAGGTGTTATAGTTTTCACCATTTTTAATAGAAAAAGTATAGTATGAACCTACACAAAGGGGTTGTTTTTATGTACTTCATTTTGCTCATGTAAGGAAACTACTTGAACTTCCTTCTTAGGTATATCAAATAGTTGTTAATGTTAGAATCAGGGTACCTATGGTTGGTTCCCACTTTCTACTTGGAAACTTTGCTTTGCTTGATTGAGCAGATTACTGTACAAAATTCCTAAACAGTGTTGGACATATAGCAGTAATGCCAGCTACCCTTTATAAATTTTGTGGTTCAGAGGATTAAACCGCAGCTTTCTATTAGGCAAGCTCTCCCTTCCGCTTTTTTTTTTTTTTTTTTTTTTTTGGACATTGAGATGGTCTTAGTACTTGGCTCCAGCTGACTTTGAACTGTGGCTCCTCCTCTTTCTCAGCCTCTTGAGTAACTGGTATTACGGTCATTGGCTAGCTGTTCTTATGTCTTCAGATATTTCTCTCTCTTGCCTGTGTGCTCATGCTCTACAGCCCTGTTTCACAGTAATCAGCAATCAGCCCGTGGAAAATTTTATATCATGATAATTTCTGTCATCTATTGACTTGCTCATAAAAAAATGTAAGCTTTTGAATATTATGTCCTTTTCTTTTTATCTACCCAGAGATGTATAGAAGCATTCTGAGCCCCCCTTTTTTTCCCTTACACTTTATTTTAAAAAGAAGGTAGGGGATACATTTACCGATTTTTAAAGGCATTTAGGCATAACATTATATGAATAATTTTGCTAGTACTTAATTGTTTGATAGCATGCATAGAAATCCCACTAGTTACCATAAGGATGAAGTACATGTAGGACAGAACGTAATTTCTTCTTGGATATAGATTAAGCAAAATGATCTGTGAATACCAAGAATTACCACAAGGCTATGATCTTAGCTCTTGGATTATTAATGATTTGAGGTACAGATGTACCACACTCTGAGAGGGTGCTATATACATTTATGTTTTTCCCTAAGAAGAACTGAGGCTTTCATTTTTCCCCCCTGTTTGGCCTTTGTTTTTCTTGAGCTTCATATAGTCTGTGAGTTGTTTCTGGGGTGTTCAGAACTTTTGGGGTGAGTATCCAATTATCAGTGACTGCATATTATGTCTGTTCTTTTGTGACTGGTTTACCTCACTCAGGATGATATTCTCTAGATGCATTCATTTTCCTAGGAATTTTATAAAGTCATTGTTTCTGATAACTGAGTAGTACTCCATTGTGTAAATATACCACAATTTTTGTATCCATTCATCTACTTAAGGATATCTGGGTTCTTTTCAGCTTCTGGCTATTATAAATAGAGCTGCTATGAACATTCTGGTGCATGTGTCTTTGTTATATGTTGGGGTATATGCCCAGAGGTGGAATATATGGTCTTGAGGTAGGACTATGTTCAATTTTCTGAGGAACCAACAGATTGATTTTCAGAGTGGTTGTACCAGTTTACAACCCCACCAGCAGTGTAGAAGTGCTTTTGAATATTCCTCTTTCTCCACATCCTCACCAGCATCTGCTGTCATCTGAGTTCTTGATCTTAACCATTCTGACTGGTGTGAGGTGGAATCTCAGGGTTCTTTGATTTGCATTTCCCTGATGGCTAAGGATGTCAAGCACTTCCTTAGACGCTTCTCAGCCATTCGATATTCCTCAATTGAGAAATTTTTGTTTAAGTCTGTACCCCATTTTTTAATAGGATTGCTTGATTCTCTGGTGTCTAACTTCTTGAGTATTTGTATACCTTAGATATTAGGCCTCTATGTGATGTGGGGTTAGAAAAGATCTTCTCCCACTCTGTTGGCTGCACTTTTGTTTTCTTGACAGTGCCCTTAGCCTTACAGAAACTTTGCAATCTCTTTAACTCCTATTTGTCAATCTTTGACCTTAGAGCATGAGCCATTGGTGTTCTATTTAGAAAATTTTCCCCTGCGCCTATGTGTTCTAAGGTTTTCCCTATTTTCTCTTCTAATATTTTCAGTGTACCTGGTTTAATGTGGAGATCTTTGATCCACTTCCACTTGAGCTTTGTACAAGGAGATAAGAAAGGGTCTATTTTCATTGTTCTGCATGCTGAGTGCCAGTCGGACCAACACCTTTTGTTGAATAGGCTATCCTTTTTCCATTGAATGTTTACAGCTCCTTTGTCAAAAATCAAGTGACCATATATGTGAGGGCTCATTTCTGGATCTTCTATTCTACTGATCCAACTGCGTATCTCTGTACCAGTACATGCAGTTTTTAGCACAATTGCCTTGTAATATAGCTTGAGGTCAGGGATCATGATTCCCACAGATGTTTTCTTGTTGAGGATGGATTTCGCTATTCTAGGTTTTTTGTTATTCCAGAAGAAATTGCACATTGCTCTTTCCAACTCTATGAAGAATTGGGTTAGAATTTTGATGGGGATTACATTGGATCTGTAGATTGCTTTTGGTAAGATGGACATTTTTAAAATGTTGATCCTTCCAATCCATGAGCATGGGAGATCTTTCCATTTTCTGAGATCTTCCTTGATTTCCTTCTTCAGAGATTTGAAGTTCTTGTCATACAGGTCCTTCACTTGCTTAGTTAGAGTCACACCAAAGTATTTCATATTGTTTGTGACTAGTATGAAGGGTATCTTTCCCCTAATTTCTTTCTCTGCATGCTTGTCCCTAGAATAGAGGAAAGGTCCTGATTTGTTTGAGTTAATTTTATATCCAGCAGCTTTGCTGAACTTGTTTAGCAGCTCTAAAAGTTCTCTGCAAACAGTGATATTTTTACTTCTTCCTTTCCAATTTGCATTCCTTTGATTTCCTTTTGCTGTCTAATTTCTCTGGCCAGGACTTCCAGTACTCTGTTGAATGGGTAGGGGAAGAGTGGGCAACCTTATTTACTCCCTGATTTTTGTGGGATTGCTTCAAGTTCCTTACTGTTAAGTTTGATGTTGGCTATTGGTTTCCTGTATATTGCTTTTATTATGTTTAGGGATGGGCCTTGGATTCCTGTTGTTTCCAAGACTTTTAACATGAAGGGGTGTTGAATTTTGTCAAATGCTTTTTCAGCATCTAGTGAGATGACCATGTTAGTTTGTTCTTTGAGTGTGTTTATATGGTGGACTACATTGATGAATTTCAGTATATTAAACCATCCCTGCATGCCAGGGATGAAGGCTACTTGATCATGGTGAATGATCGTTTTGATGTGTTCTTGGATTCAGTTTGCAAGGATTTTGTTGAGTATTTTTGCATCAATGTTCATAAGTGAGATTGGTCTGAGGTTCTCTTGTCTCTGTGTGTTTTAGGAATGAGGGTTATTGTAGCCTCAAAAAATGAGTTAGGTAGTTAGAGCCACACTCTGACTCTATTTTGTGGAATAGTTAGTTTGGAGAGTATTGGTATTAGGTCGTCAATATATGTCTGATAAAATTCTGCACTGAATCCATCTGAAATTGGCCTTTTTTTGGTTGGAGGGCTTTTGATGACTGCTTCTATTTCTTTAGGTGTTATGGAATTATTTAGATGGTTTACCTGGTCCTGGTTTAAGTTTAGTATCTGGTATCTGTCTAGGAATTCATTCATTTCCTCCAGATTTTTTAGCTTTGTTTAGTATAAGCTTTTGTAGTAGGATCTAATGATTTCTTGAATTTCCTGTTTCAGTTATTATGTCTCCATTTCTGATTTTGTTTATTTGGATACTCTCTCTTTGCCCTCTACTTAGTCTGGCTAAGGGTTTGTCAATCTTGTTAATTTTCTCAAAGAACCTGCTCTTGGTTTTGTTGATTCTTTGAATGGTTCTTTTTATTTCTATTTGGTCGATTTCTGCCCTAATTTTGATTATTTCTTGCCGTCTACTCCTCTTGAGTGCATCTGCTTCCTTTTGTTCTAGAGCTTTTAGCTGTGCTATCAAGGTGCTGGTGTATGCTCTCTCCAGTTTCTTTTTGGAAGCATTCAGAGCTATGAGTTTTCCTCTCAGTACTGCTTTCATTGCATCCCATAGGTTGGGGTATGTTGTGTTTTTATTTTTATTAAATTTTAGATAATCCTTAATTTCTTTCTTTAATTCTTTGACCATGCTATCGTTTAATAGAGCCTTGTCAGTTTCCGTGTGTATATGGGCTTTTTGTTGTCTTTGTTGTTATTAAAGATTAGCCTTAGACCATTGTGATCTGATAGGATGCACGGGAGTATTTCAATCTTCTTATATCTATTGAGGCTTGTTTTGGGACCGATTATATGGTCAGTTTTGGAGTAGGTTCTGTGAGGTGCTGAAAAGAAGATATATTCCTTGTTTTAGGATAAAATGTTCTGTAGATATCTATTAATTCAAATTGGTTCATAACCTCTGCTAGTTTCACTGTGTCCTTGTTCAGTTTCTGCTTCCATGATCTGTCCATTGATGAGAGTGCGGTGTTGAGGTCTTCCACTATCATTGGGTGGGGTGCAATGTATTTTTTGAGGTTTAGTAGGGGTTTTTTTATGAATATGGGTGCTCTTTTATTTGGAATATGTATGTTAAGGGTTGAACGTTTCTCTTGACAAATTTTCTCTGTAATGAGTACAAAGTGTCTTTTTTATCATTTTTTATAACTTTTGGTTGAAAATCTTACTTTATTCGATATTAGAATGCTTACTCCAGCTTGTTTCTTGGGGCCGATTGCCTTGAAGTTTTTTTCCCAACATTTTACTCTGATATAGTGTCTTTTTGTGTCTCCAAGATGAATTTCCTGTATGCAGCAAAATGCTGAATTCTGTTTATGTATCTAGTCTATAGCCTATGTCTTTTTATTGGGGAATTGAGATTTTAAGGAATAGTGGTTGCTGTTTCCTGCTATTTTTGCTTTTAGAGGTAGAACTGTGCCTGAGTGTGTTTCTTATTTTTGTTTTCTTGCTTAGTTTTTTTTCTTCTTTTTACTAGGATGTTTTACTCCTTGTGCTGGGTTTTCCACCTATAATTTGTTGTAGTGCTGGGTTTGTGGTCAGATATGGTGTAAATATAATTTTGTCTTGGAATATCTTGGTCTCTCTGTCTATGGTGATTGAGAGTTTTGCTGGGTATAGCAGCTTGGGCTGACACTTGTGTTCTCTTAAGGTCTGCGTGATGTCTGTCCAGGATCTTCTACCTTTTATAGTCTCTTTTGAGAAGTCGGGTGTAATTCTGATTGGTCTGCCTTTATATGTTGCCTGACCTTTTTCCCTTACTGCTTTTAGTATACATTCTTTGCTTTGGACACTTGCTGTTTTAACTATTATGTGTCGGGAAGAATTTCTTTTCTGGTTCACTATTTGGAGTTCTGTAGGCTTCTTTTATGCTCATGGTCATCTCATTCTTAAGGGCAGGGTAGTTTTCTTCTACGATTTTCTTGAAGATGTGTACTGTGCCTCTCAGTTGATTTTTTTTCGCTTTCTTTTATTCCTATTATCCTTAGGTTTGGTCTTCTCTTTGTGTTCTGTATCTCCTGGACATTTTGGGTTAGGAGCTTGTTGGCTTTTGCTTAAGAGCTTTTTGGCTTTTGCATCTTCTCTGACTGTTTTGTTTATGTTTTCAACGTTGTCTTCGACCCCTGAGATTCTCTCTTCCGTCTCTTGTAGTGTGTTGGAGATTCTTGCATTTGTGACTCCTGATTTGTAACTTCTTTTTTTGGTTTTCCACCTCCAGAGTTGTCTCTTTTGGTGTTTTTTTTGCTTTCATTTCCATTTTCAATTCCTTTTTCAATTCCTTCATCCCTTTGGTTCCGTTTTCCTCTAGTTCTTTGATTTCTTTGAGTGGTTTTTTTTTTTTTTTTTTTTTTTGGTGTTTCCTCTTTTAAAAGCTTCTATTTGTTTATGGTTTTCCTCCTGTTCTTTTTTAAGTGAGTAATTCCCACTCTTCTCAGAGATCTCCATCATCATCTTGAGGTATGATTTCTGGTCTGAGTCTTCTTTTTCTGGAGTGTTTGACATTCTGCTATTTGCTTTGATGGGAGAGCTGGGTTCTGGTGTTGCCAGGTTATCTTGGTTTCCCTGGGGTAAGTTCTTTTGTTTTCCTCTTGCCATATTGTTGTCTGTGATTATACTGGTCTTGTTGTCAGTGATTGGTTCCTGTCTCTCCTGTGTACCTGTCCTGTGTCCCTGGATCTTCGCTGTCTTAGGTGGCAAATGGCTTGAGCGTTTGGTCTTCATGCAAGTGCCTTCCGGGCGGACACCGAGTCCCTACTGCAGAGTTCCTTTTTCCCTTGACCAACGGGAGGGCTGTGCCAACCATGTGCTAGGCCCAGCCCTCTCTGCGCCTTGGCTACTCACAGTGAAGTCTCTCTAGGCCTGTGTCCGTGGATCTCCACTGTTCCCGGTGGCAAAATCTTGAATATTATGTCTTATGACTTTTTGATCCATGTAACTGTATTTGTGTCCACAGATCTTGCGGCTGGGTGGAATTGCTCATTTTCTGAGTAGGTTAATGGATCCACCGTCAGATGAGGCAGTGGTGCTCTCCATAAAACACCTAATGGAACTGGTAACTTTTTTTCTTTTTTCTTTTTTTTTTAGTGTAACTTGGAATTAGCATGTAAAACACTTACTTACAAGTTTTTATTACTCCAGGGTAGAGCACGGTCAGATTTTATATGACACCTTTCTTATGATTTTAAAAGTCAAGTCTTCCTGAGCTCTGTGGCAATGCTGGTAAATTACAGGATATCCTGAACATTCTCTATAGTGGTCTTCATTTGTGTTCTTGAAGTGGGTTGCTCTAGTCTTCTATTTCTCATTACCATAATGCTGTGTTGTCAGATTCAAGTAAGTAATTTAACTGTAATGTAGATAGTTTATAGAGGCAACTTTTATATTTTGAACAAATATGAACAATTGTCTTCTCTCTGTAATAATGCTGTAAATAATCCTTGAACTGCCATTCACTATCATATCTTGTTTACATTTAAGTTTTCTGGTTTGTTAGTCCTCTTTTTCCATTCCAAGAAACCCTATAAGTAACTACGTGATGACCGCCATCATGTGAGAGGTGCAGGACTGGCCTTAATGCCCAGAGTAGGAAGAGCAGTGTACAGGAGTAGAAGTGCTGTCCTTTACTCTCCTGCTGATTTAAACTGAGTCAGTTAGAGATTCACTGCCTTAGTTATATTCACACATACTCTTTACAGCACCTTTTTTCTCTACTGGACCATGTAGAGAAAAGTACTTTTCCTTATCTGTAAAGTCATGTTGGTTAGTCAGGGTTGGAGGGTGCTGAAGACATGTTTCTATATGTCACTGGTTTGGAAACCTTTGCTGTTGATAATTTTTTAAATTTGGATTTTGTAGCATTGTGGTAGGCTTTTAATACAATACACTGCTTGAAGAATAATAATTCTTATTTATTTGGTTGTGTCTTTATATTTCCCTGGTATCTTCAGGATACTTTTCTAGCTGAAACAGACATCATTCCTATGTGTGCTCCTTACCTCTTTCTGCACCACAACCCCTAAACTAGACTGTTAGGGACTGCATTTCACCCACTTGGTACCTTTAGAACTGCTTTACCACAGGGGATTTAATTTCTAACATAATACTTCCATGTCATAGATTCATTGTGTTTGTATAAGTTAGCCTTTGCTGACATTAAAATTTACTTGTTTGTTCGGTTTTTGTTGAAGGCACTTAAAACAATGCTTGAGGGCTTTGGGGTTTAGCTTTCATGGACTGTTTTGCTGGACCTACTGTAAGAGCAGACTCTTTCCTTTCAGAGTGCTTTGGATAAGCAAGAAGAATTGACACCTCTTGGTGTCCATTTAGCCCGACTGCCTGTTGAGCCACATATTGGAAAAATGATTCTGTTTGGAGCTTTGTTCTGTTGCTTGGACCCCGTCCTTACCATTGCTGCCAGTCTCAGCTTTAAAGATCCCTTTGTCATTCCCTTGGTAAGAGACACAGAAATGGGGCTGAGCACTTGTAATACCAAGTGTATTTACTGTTCGAATCTGTGTTTCACTAGATTTTCAGTAAAATATCTATCATTATTACGTCAGAAAATTGTAAGCTAATATTGTTAATGTTTTAGGGAAAAGAAAAGATAGCAGATGCTAGAAGAAAGGAACTGGCGAAGGAAACCAGAAGTGATCACCTAACGGTTGTGAATGCCTTTGAGGTAAGGTAACATACTGTCCTGCTTTATGGAAGGTTGCTCAAGAGCATGTTGTAAAATACTTTTAAATGACCATTTTATATCTCAGGGATAAAATGAAGAGCGTGGTTTAAATTTTCTGAACATTTTATAAAAATGAACTGTCTTATACAAGAGCTCATCTTTCCTCTTTTGGGCTTATATAAAAAGTAAGATGGACACAGTTGATCACCTTATCTTGTTTTTCATATGTGATGTTCCTTTGTGTCTTTGCCTTATATTCATTATAGTCTGTCCATTAATTCCTACTCTTTAGTCAGTGATAGACTATCAAAATCGTATATAAACGTGTGTGTGTACAAACATACTGATACACACATGTGTATGTATAGAAATACAACCTTGGTTTATATGTTACCTGTGTATAATATGATTTTTAGGGCTTACCATATACTGCTCAGTTTTTTTATTTTTGGTTTTTTGTTGTTTTTTGTCCAAATGACTGATCTATTGGAAAAAGTGGAATATTGAAATCACCTGCTATTAGTGGATTGATGTTAGTCTCTGTCTTTAATTTTAGTAATGTAGCTTAAGTTTTAAAGTTATTATTAACAGGTGTGTGTTGACTACAATCATTGTGTTGTTTTTGGTGGTTGTACTCTTGGTAAAACTTCTCGTTTCTCATGGTGATACTTATTTCTGTCCTTAGTCCTCCTCTCAACGCAACAGATTGTCTCCTGTGGTTTTTTTTTTTTTTTTTGAGATTTGGTCTAGTCAGTATACTTTCTTTGTTTCTTAAAACTTTATTTAAAAACAACAGAGATGCATATACAGAATTTTAAAAGCATTTGGCATAAAACTATATGAATATATTTTTGTCAGTACTTGATTTATTTAAAGGATTGATCATATGCTTTGAAATCTTACTACTTACAATGAACATAAAGTACATGTAAAACATAACATAGAAATAGTCTTAAGTTTTCTTGGTCTGTAAAGATTAAACATAATGATTTTTAAAAACCAAGAATTGCCACAAGGCTATCTTCTTAGCTCTTGAGTTATTAATGATTTAAGGTCTAGGTGTACCCCACTCTGAGAGGGTGCTATACACTTTTTTTTTTCCTAAGGAGGATTTAAAATTCCACTTTTTGGCCTTTCTTTTTCTGAGCTTCATATGGTCTGTGAGTTGTTTCTGAGGTGTTCAAGAGCTTTTTGGGGCTAGTATCCAATTATCAGTGACTGCATATTATGTCTGTTCTTTTGTGACTGGGTTATCTCACTCAGGATGATATTCTCTAGATGCATTCATTTTCCTAGAAATTTCATAAAGTTACTGTTTCTAATAGCTGAGTGTACTCCATTGTGTAAATGTACCACAATTTCTGTATCCATTCATCTACTGAAGGACATCTGGGTTCTTTCCAGCTTCTGGCTATTATAAATAGAGCTGCTATGAACATTGTGGTGCATGTATCTTTGCTGTATATTGGAGTGTCTCTGGGGTATATGCCCAGAAGTGAAATAGCTGGATCTTCAGGTAGTACTATGTCCAATTTTCTGAGGTATCGCCAGACTGATTTCCAGAGTGGTTATATCAGTTTACAACCCCACCAAGAGTGGAGGAGTGTTCCTCTTTCTCCACAACCTCGCCAGCATCTGCTGTCATTTGAGTTTTGGATCTTGGCCAATCTGACTGGTGTGAGGTGGAATCTCAGGGTTGTTTTGATTTTTATTTCCCTGATGGCTAAGGATGTCGATTACTTCCTTACATGCCTCTCAGCCATTCGATATTCCTCAATCGAGAATTCTTTGTTTAGCTCTGTGCCCCGTTGTTTAAGAGGATTGTTTGACTCTCTGGCCCATGAGCATAGGTTTTTTTGAAGGCTATTTATACTGTGATAACTTTCTCTCCTTCACCCATGATGGTTATTTTACAGGGTATGTTAGTCTAGATTTGCTGTCTTAATTTTAATTTTTTAGAACTGTATTGCTCCAAAACTTATTTAATCTTTTCTTTCTATGTTTCCTTTTTATTATTATTTTTTATTTTTAATTTTCTTTTTATAGTCCAGTTATTATTCCCCTCCCAGTTCTCTATCTGACTGTTCCTCATTTCATACCTCCTTCTCACCCCACTATCCCTGTCTCCAAGAGGATGTCCTCAGTCACACCCACACTGAGCAGACCTCCCCACTCCCTGGGGCCTCAATTCTTTCAAGGGTTAGGTGTGTGTGAGTCTTCTCTGCCTGAGGACAGATCAGGCAGTCCACTGCTGTATATGAGTTAGGGGCCTCATATCAGCTGGTGTATGCTGCCTGGTTGGTGACTCAGTTCTAAGAGATCTCAGGGGTCCAGGTTAGTTGAGAATGCTGATCTTTCTGTGGGGTCGCCCTCCTCCTCAGCTTCTCCCAGATTTTCCTTATTTTTTTTTTTAAGCTTTAAGTTGTATTCATTTTTGTTGGGGGAGCGTTGACAGTGAAGACAGTTTGTGAGAGCTCTGTCTCCCCTCTCACAATATGGAGATGAAGGGATCTGACTTTGGTTTTCAAGCTTGGATTCGAGGACCTACCTCCTGAGCTTTCTTGCGGACAGCCTCTCCTCCTTTGCTTATTCTGTTAAGAAACCATAGTTTTAAATTGGAAATATAATGGATTGAAATTTGTTTGCTAATACAGTTTTTTAATGAATGCTTGATATTACGGTAGAAAGATTTTATGTTAAATATACAGTATGTCAGCAATGCTAGGTATTGGCATCATAAGAAGCTTCATGTGTTTGTTCTGAATTTCAAAATTCTTTGACATGTTTTACAGAGAAAGTGGGACACCAGCAAAGAAACTGTTAGTAAAATAAGATGGAAACTACTTAGTAGTATTTGGTGTGGCAAACCATGTGAGTTTCTTTATTTCTTTTGTCCAATAGGGTTGGGAAGAAGCTAAACGACGTGGTTTCAGATATGAAAAAGACTACTGCTGGGAATATTTCCTCTCCTCAAACACACTACAGGTAATACTGGAAGATGTACTTGTTCCGTAGACTAGATTAGTATATATACATCTGTTTTGTCCAATTTTATTTGTAGGAAGCATTAACTACATTAACTTGTGTGTGTGTTTGTGTGAATGTGTGAAGAAATTAACATTTTAATAAAAAATGCCTGGTTACCAGAGAGTGAAAATGATGTGACAATTCAGAAAGATACTGCAGCCCAGAGCTACAGTGACATAGCCTATTTCACATATCCAGTAAAACAAGGAAAAGAAAATAATCTACTAAGAGTGAACTTTGACAATGGACAGACAAACTAAGAAATGAAGTAGAAGGTTAAAGAGCACAACAAAACAGGAAAGCAGACTCTTAATATTAAAAAAAAAAAAAGCTTTATAAGTAGTTAGGATGTGGATGCAGCTAAAAACATAATTTTAAAGTGATAAATAAAATGTTGAAGGACAAGACTATTCTCTATCAGTGTTTCATGTGTAATGGGAACTTACCCAGACATATATCAATAGCCATTCCCTGAAATGGTATAGCAAAATGTCAACTATGCCTAAAAATTATGGAAAGATGGATGCCGAAATCCAGGTTGCCTATGTGAATAGCATATGCAGTGGAGATGTGAGTCAATTGTAAAGAGAAAAAATGAACATTCAGGAAAGCACTAAAGAAATGTCCTCTGAAAACAGCCACTGACAAGGACTCAGTGACTATTTCATGTCACATGACTGACGCTGCACACTAGAGCTGTTTGACATACAGAAGGAACAGGAGTGATGGGAACTGCACTGTGAGGACTGCATGGAGAGATGGTTGCCCTAAGATAACAATGCTGTGCTGACTGGAGGAGGTGGCCATCCATTCATTTAGAAGAATAACGTGGGGAAACTAAGTTACACCTCTTGTAAAAGGAATACTTACATTTTACCAATTTTTGTAATTATAGTCTCTTTGTTTGAATTTGAAGATGTTCTTTTAAAAGATGTTTCTGCAATTGTGAAAACAGATTAATCTGTACCGTTTTCATTTCTGTAGAACTAAAGTTAATTATGCTTTAGAAAAACTTTTGGTTCAGTCTAGCTTCTAGCCTAGGCTGGCCTGGAACCCTCAGTTCTTCTCTCTGAGCCTCAAGTTGCTTGAAGTGTAGACTTGTACTGCAGTGCTGAGCTAACAAGAGCTTTTATAATGTTAAAAGCTGATCTCAAGGTAGGAGTGGTACAATATGCCTATCATCCTATCACTCAGATGAAGACAGGAAGATATCAGGAATTCAGGGCCAGCCTCAGCTTCAGAGTGTAAGGCCAGCCTGGGCTATATAAGATCCTGTTTCAAAAACTCAATAAACAAAAACAAGAAACAAAATAAATAGGATCTCATTCTTAGACTGTGCTTCTTTCTAATTCTTCTGTTGGTGTATGTGCATAGTTTCTACAGTATTGTGACTTTGAAGATTACTGAAGTGGCGGGGGGGACAATTTTCCACTATACTGAGCCACCCATTATTTCTGCTTAAGGCTTTCTCTTATGGGAAATGTTCCTGTGCTGGCATATTAACAGTTGTTAAGCTTGGTAATTATTGTGGGGGAGGGGTTCTATTTGTTTTTGAAAGCAGAGTAAAAGAAAATTCTAATGTGTCTTGCAAAATGGAGCAATTCTTTAAACATTACTGGATGTTTTGTTCCTTATATCATTCAGTTTTTTTTTTTCCACCAAATAGTAATTTAGACTTGTAGGCCATGTGTTTTAAGATACAGAAGAAGACAGAAGCAACCACAAAGAATATAGAAAGTAGAAATAGTTGTGTTCCAATAAAATTTATTTGCAGAAATAAATTTTATTTATTTTTGTGATTTATCAATTCCCTCCTTAAATGGTCATATTTTAACTGCTGAGCTACTGGTTAAAAACTTTTGCTGCAAGGATCCAAGTTGATTTCCACCACCTGAGTCTTGCAGATCTTAGCTGACTGTGAATCTAGCTATGTTATAGGTGGTCTGAAGACTTCAGTCCTCCGCAGGCACCAAGACTGACACTAAATACACATACACATATAATTAAAATAAGTCTAGCTTTACATTTGTAAAGCAGGAGAAGCTAAGAACTAAATTGAGATGAGTGTGATTTAAAGGCCCTATACACGAAAGGTTTCTAGCTGTTACCATTGCTCTCTAGATGCTGCATAACATGAAGGGACAGTTTGCTGAGCATCTTCTTGGAGCTGGATTTGTAAGCAGTAGAAGTCCCAAAGATCCAAAAGCTAATATAAACTCAGGTAAAGAAAAACAAAACAAACAACACAAAAGTCACTTACCATTAATGGTCCAGTGCTTCAGTGTTTTAATTTCTCCCCTCTACTTTTCCTTCCTTATAGATAATGAGAAGATAATTAAAGCTGTCATCTGTGCTGGCTTATATCCTAAAGTTGCTAAAATCCGACTAAATTTGGGTAAAAAGAGGAAAATGTAAGCATTGAAGATTTTACGATCTACTCACAGCTCTTTCTGCATCATTGAAACCCTCTAGTAGAAATGGATTCTTTTATTTTTAACTTTATTTTTAAAAACAAAGATAAATATACAGATTTTTAAGCATTTTTGCATAAAAATATACAAACATTTTTTATAAGGTTGTAATTAAGTATTTGTGGGTACCTATACATACACATATGTATATATGTAATCATAATATAGGAAAAGAGGTTATTGATTTGAGATAGGAGAGAAACTGGGGGGGGGCTTTAGGAAAAAAAGGGGGATGTGATACAGTTCTATTTTAATTAAAATATATTCTTTTTTTTCTTGATCTTCACACAGTCTGTGGGTTGTTTCTGGGGTGTTCAGGGCTTTCTGGGGTTAGTATCCCATTATCACTGACTGCATATTATGTCTGTTCTTTTGTGACTGGGTTATCTCACTCAGGATGATATTCTCTAGATGCATCCATTTTCTTGAGAATTTCGTTAGGCCATTGTTTCTGATAGCTGAGTAGTACTCTATTGTGTAAATGTACCACAATTTTTGTATCCATTTATCTACTGAAGGACATCTGGGTTCTTTCCAGCTTCTGGCTATTATAAATAGAGCTGCTATGAACATTGTGGTGCATGTATCTTTGTTGTGTATTAAAGTGTCTCTGGGGTATATGCCCAGAAGTGGAATAACTGGGTCTTCTGGTAGTACTATGTCCACTTTTCTGAGGAACCGCCAGACTGATTTCCAGAGTGGTTGTATCAGTTTACAACCCCACCAACAGTGGAGAAGTGTTCCTCTTTCTCCACATCCTCGCCAGCATCTATTGTCATCTGAGTTTTGGATCTTGGCCAATCTGACTGGTGTGAGGTGGAATCTCAGGGTTGTTTTGATTTGCATTTCCCTGATGGCTAAGGATGTTGAGCACTTTCTTAGATGTTTCTCAGCCATTCGATATTCCTCAATTGAGAAATTTTTGTTTAAGTCTGTACCCCATTTTTTAATAGGGTTGTTTGATTTTCTGGTATCTTGCTTTTTGAGTTCTTTGTATCCCTTGGATATTAGGCCTCTATCTGTTGTGGGGTTGGTAAAGATCTTTTCCTACTCCGTTGGCTGCCGTTTTGTTTTCATGATAGTGTCTTTAACCTTACAGAGACTTTACAATCTCATTAAGTCCCATTTGTCAATCTTTGACCTTAGAGCTTGAGCTATTGGTTTTCTGTTTAGGAAATTTCTCCTGTACCTATGAGTTCTAAGGTTTTCCCGACTTTCTCATCTAATACTTTCAGTGTACCTGGTTTAATGTGGAGATCTTTGATCCACTTACACTTGAGCTTTGTACAAGGATATAAGAAAGGGTCTATTTTCATTCTTCTGCATGCTGAGTGCCAGTTGGACCAACACCATTTGTTGAATAGGCTGTCCTTTTTCCATTGAATGTTTACAGCTCCTTTTTCAAAAATCAGGTGACCATATACGTGAAGGCTCATTTCTAGATCTTCTATTATATTCCATTGATCCACGTCCCTATTTCTGTACCAGTACCATGCAGTTTTTAGCACAGTTGCCTTGTAATATAGCTTGAGGTCAGAAATAGTGATTCCGGCAGATGTTGTCTTGTTGTTGAGGATGGATTTCGCTATTCTAGGTCTTTTGTTATTCCAGATGAAATTGCACATTGCTCTTTCCAACTCAGTGAAGAACTGGGTTGGAATTTTGATGGGGATTGCATTGAATCTGTAGATTGCTTTTGGTAAGATGGCCATTTTTAAAATGTTGATCCTTCCAATCCATGAGCATGTCTCAGAGTAAAAGGGTGGGAAAAAAACCTTCCAAGCAAATGGCCCCAGGAAGCAAGCTGGAGTAGCCATTCTAATATCGAATAAAGTAGATTTTCAACCAAAAGTTATCAAAAAAGATAAGGAAGGACACTTTTTACTCATTACAGGGGAAATTTGTCAGGAGGAACTCTCAATCCTTAACATATATGCTCCAAATACAAAAGCACCGATATTCATAAAAGAAACCATACTAAAGCTCAAAAAATACATTTCGCCCCACACAATAATAGTGAGAGACCTCAATACCCCACTCTCACCAATGGACAGATCAGGGAAACAAAAACTGAACAAGGACACTGTAAAACTAGCAGAGGTTATAAACCAACTGGAATTAATAGATATCTACAGAACATATTATCCTAAAACAAAAGAATACACCTTCTCAGCACCTCATGGCACCTTCTCAAATATTGACCACATAATTGGTCACAAAATGAGCCTCAATAGATATACGAAGATCGAAATACTCCCATGCATCCTCTCAGATCACCATGGTCTAAGGCTGGTCTTTAATAACAACAAAGACAACACAAAGCCCACATACACATGGAAACTAAACAGTGTTCTGTTAAACGATAGCAGGGTCAAGGAAGAAATGAAGAAAGAAATGAAGGATTTTCTAGAATTCAATGAAAACGAAAACACAACATACCCAAACCTATGGGATGCAATGAAAGCAGTACTGAGAGGAAAACTCAAAGCTCTGAGTGCTTCCAAAAAGAATCTGGAGAGAGCATACACCAGCAACTTGACAGCACAGTTGAAAGCTCTAGGACAAAAGGAAGCAGATGCACCCAAGAGGAGTAGACGGCTAGAAATAATCAAACTTAGGGTAGAAATCGACCAAATAGAAACAAAAAGAACCATTGAAAGAATCAACAAAACCAAGAGCTGGTTCTTTGAGAAAATCACCAGATTGATAAACCCTTAGCCAGACTAACTAGACACAAAGAGAGCATATCCAAATTAATAAAATCAGAAAGGAAAGTGGAAAAATAACAAATGAAACTGAGGAAATTCAAGAAATCATCAGATTATACTACAAAAGCCTATACTCAACAAAGCTGGAAAATATGGAGGAAATGGATGAATTCCTAGACAGATACAAGGTACTAAAGTTAAATCAGGACCAGGTAAACCATCTAAATAATCCCATAACACCTAAAGAAATAGAGGCAGTCATCAAAAGCCTCCCAACCAAAAAGAGCACAGGTCCAGATGGGTTTAGTGCAAAATTGTATCAGACATTTATTGACAGCATAATACTAATACTCTCCAAACTATTCCACAAAATAGAATCAGATGGAAAATACCCATCTCATTTTTTGAGGCTATAATAACCCTCATTCCTAAACCACACAGAGACCCTACAAGGAAAGAGAACCTCAGACCAATCTCACTTATGAACATTGATGCAAAAATACTCAAAAAAATCCTTGCAAACTGAATCCAAGAACACATCAAAACGATCATTCACCATGATCAAGTAGTCTGCATCCCTGACATGCAGGGGTGGTTTAACATATGGAAATCCATCAATGTAATCCACCATATAAACAAACCCAAAGAAAAAAAACCACATGGTCATCTCACTAGATGCTGAGAAAGCATTTGACAAAATTCAACACCCCTTCATGCTAAAAGTGTTGGAAAGAACAGGAATCCAAGGCCCATCCCTAAACATAAGAAAAGCAATATACAGCAAACCAACAGCCAACATCAAACTTAACGGTGGAAAACTTGAAGCAATCTCAAACAAAAAAATCAGGGACTCGACAAGGCTGCTCACTCTCCACCTACCTACTCAACAAAGTACTGGAAGTCCTGGCCGGAGCAATTAACTCAAACAAATCAGTAGCTTTTTTATATTCAAAGGACACAATGTGGGGAAAGAAATTAGGAAAAAGATATCCTTCACAATAGTCACAAAAACTATGAAATACCTTGGTGTGACTAACTAAGCAAGTGAAGGAGCTGTGTGACAAGAACTTCAAACCTCTAAAGAAGGAAGTTGAGGAAGATCTCAGAAAGTAGAAATGGATTCTTTGGTAGTTTAGATGCATAGGAATTGGTGAGCATAGGGATCTGTTTCTAGTCACCTACCTGATCACCAGTTTACAAAATAGGTTAAAGATTGTGTGTGTGTGTGTGTGTGTGTGTGTGTGTGTGTGTGTGTGTGTGTGTGTGTGTTGATAGCTATTTGAATAAAAGTGTAATTCCATTCTTTGGAGAAAAGGAATGTGTGTCCAGTTAGACCTTGCGGCAGTTGGAGAGAACAGTGAAGAGTATTTCTGCCTCATAGTTTATGCTAGCATGGGTACTGACAGTCAGGAAGGCCACATGGGATTGAATTGTCACCCTGCGGAAGGTTTCTGTTCAGTAGTCATTGGCTCAGTTTGGTTTATTGATAATTTTATATTTTAATTTGGGTTTATTCTAAGGAGTTCACTCAAATGCGGGTCTTTACTAGCAATGGGGAAATTATGGCTTAAAACTGTGGTGAAAGGTCAGTGTAAATGAAAACAGTGGGGATCTTGTGATTATACAGTTAGAAAATACAGCTTGCCCGGAGTGACCAACATTAAGACCATGTTCTAGGGCTATGATTCTCAAAGTGGGGTGTGTCCCGCGCAACCGTCTCGCCTGCAAGAACGACGCGGCACACAAAATAGAATCCTTCTGCGGTAAACTTTATTAATCTGGAAAAACCGGTACTTGCTTCATGTAACGAAAAGGACGGGGAAAACCAAGAGATCCAAGGAGACGAACAAGACGAACAAGCTCCACGAGACGGCCGAAAACTACGAGGGGAAGAGAGGAAGAAAAGGGGGAGAGAGAGGGAGAGAGAGGCAGAAGAGAAAGGAAGAGAGAGAGGAGCTATCCAGCCCGTCCCCTATAAAAGGATCAGTCCTTGCCTTGGACGCGGAGCCCCCTGATTGGTTGAGACTCAGCAGGCCCTATGACGCCACGGGAAGAGGCGGAACTCATGAAGCGGAAGTTACCCGGCCTGTGCGCACATGGCTTGTTTACTGCTAACTCCAGCCAGATATCAGCGCCATCTTGTAATGGCGAATGCGTGGGAATGTGTGGGCGGCGCCCCACAGCCGGATATCCGCGCCACCTTGTAATGACGGAAGCGTGGGAATGTGTGGGCGGCGCCCCACATCTCCCCCTATCTTTTATACTTTAAGCAAAGTAGGACACCCATATTAGGAGGGCGGAGATAGAGGTCAAATCCTCATTAAGGTGTATAAAGACCATGTACAGGAGTAACCGCTAGGCCTTTTGTAGCCCGCAGTACACCTGACCTGTCCTCTGCCGTTTTTCTGAGGGAGGGACACTGGGGCAGGAAACCCTCATACAAATGGCTTATCTCCCGGAGAATACCCCGCGACCAGGGGTTTCTCAGTGCGATGCTAAGCTCGGCATCCCTCAAGGGCTGCTCAAACCAGACACTCTAATCCTGTGCAATGAACCGAAGTTCTAGGAGTGCAAGAGCTGTCTGGCCGGCGACCTACTGCTTAAGCAAAGACAAACAGATATCGGCTGATGCTGCATGTTCTAGAGCGACTGGCGCTTGGGCAGTAACCACCTTGTCTCTTTTTTGTTTGGGCCTCGAGCTTACAAACCAGCCAGAGAAGCAACGCAAGTCCGCAGCAAAGGATTGCTCCCAAGAGTCCCACCCCCACCCAAGTTAGTATCGGGGGTGAAAAGGTTAGGGGAGACTGTAGCATCAAGTTCCGCTGGAATTGGTTTCAGGACTGCCCACAGAATCGCCCATCTCGTCTCTTCTCTGGCTCTCTGGTTCCACCGCGTCAGGAGCAGGGCTGTCATCAGGAGTCTCTGCCGTTTTTCGCGTGAGCCTCTCGGGAACCCAGAAAGGATTATTTTCATCCTGAGGAAAAACACAAACAGCTCCCCTGGATCTTATCAACACAAGATCCGGTCCTTTCCATTCATTAGTTATGACATCTTTCCATTTTACCATCTCTTTTGGTTTATCCATGGGTAGGCAATGCCTTTCAGCTGCCGTATGGCCATGGTCATCAAGATTTAAAAAGTTTAAGGTGAACAGTGCCATGGATATTGCTGTCCTAGGCACGGGGGGCAAGGCCTGCATAACCCCCCCTTTCTGTTTTATTAGATATGATTTAAGAGTGCGGTGAGCACGTTCCACAATACCTTGTCCTTGTGGATTATACGGCAAACCTGTAAGATGAGTCACAGCCATCTGGCTACAAAATTGTTGAAATTTTTGTGAGGTAAAAGCCGGCCCGTTGTCTGTCTTTAAGAACTTTGGCTTACCCCAGGCACTCCAAGCCTCCAAGCAATGTTGGATGGCATGTGAGGCCTTTTCTCCAGATAAGGGAGTGGCTACAATTATTCCTGAACAGGTATCAATGGATACATGTACATATTGCAGCTTACCAAAGGCGGGGACATGGGTAACGTCCATTTGCCATATTTGAAGAGGCTGGATGCCCCGAGGATTAACCCCCGAGTGGGGCGCAGGCAGAAACTGACTGCAATTTTGGCAATTGACAACAATATCGCGAGCCTGTTTTCTGGAAATGGAAAAGCGGCGCCGCAAAGTTTCGGAAGTTACATGAAAGTTTTTGTGAAAACTTTTAGCAGCCTCTAGCGGCGAAGACATGGCTATAGCAATTATTTTTGTAGCCCTGTCTGCCAAATCATTGCCTTTAGCCATAGGTCCTGGCAATCCAGAATGAGCTCTAATGTGAGTAATAAAAAAGGGCGATCTTCTGGCTAGAAGGCAATTTTGAATTTGCGCGAAAATTGAGGCAACTCTGCTAGACGGTTTAATAATGCCAGCCGCCTCAAGCAAATTGACAGCATTAACAACATAAGACGAATCAGACACTATATTTATAGGCTCTGAAAAACGTTGTAAAACCTCAAGAACCACTAAGCATTCTACCACCTGTGGGGAGGTTTCTGTGTACTGCCTCGAGTAGACCTGACCGTTAACCACAAAAGCCCCCAGCCCAGTTTTGGAACCGTCAGTGTAAATAACTAACCCTTCTTTTAGGGGACTACAGGACGTTACTTTGGGAAAAACTACAGGTTGAGTTAAAGCAAACTGTAAAATTGGGTGTTTTGGGTAATGATTATCTATTTTTCCTGAAAAGGAAGTGACTAAGATAGCCCAATCATTTGAAGTGGCAGCAAGAGTGGAAACCTGCATGGCATTATAGGGAACAATTAACAGCTGTGGCTCACTGCCAAAATGCGTGATGGCAGATTTTAGCCCCCTCAGCGCTAATTGCGCCACAGCATCTGGATACCAGTCAATTATTTTAGCTGGCGAGGCATTAGGATGCACCCATAATAAAGGCCCTTGCTGCCAAAGCACTGCAGTAGGGAGCCGGTTTGTTTTAAAAACACATAATGAGAAAGGTTTATCATAATCCATGCGAACCAATTGTGCATCCTGTATAGCTTCTTCTACCAACTGTAACGCTCTTTCTGCTTGCGGGGTCAAACTTCTAGGTGAGGAAACATGCGGATCCCCTTCTAAAACATCGAACAAGGGTTTAAGTTCAGCAGAAGGAATCTTAAGAAAAGGTCTAAGCCAATTAATGTCTCCCAGTAATTTTTGAAAATCATTAAGAGTGTGGAGGTGATCCCTTCTTATCTCAAGCTTTTGAGGGACAATCCTATCAGGGAATACCACAGACCCTAGGAATTGACTAGTATCAGAAATCTGAACTTTTTCCGTGGCGATACGTAAGCCCATATTTTCTAACGCTTGCTGCAATAGGGGAAAAGCCTCTGTTAAGATTGACAAATCTTTGTCACATACTAGGATGTCATCTGTATAAAGAACCCAGGTTAATGATGGAAAATGTCTTTTAACAGGAATAAGGGCTTGGTAAACATATAACTGACATATAGTCGGACTGTTAGCCATGCCCTGAGGCAGGACTTTCCATTGAAACCTCCTGTCGGGTTCTGCATGATTAATAGAAGGAAGGGTAAAGGCGAACCTGGGCCTATCTTGAGAATGTAAAGGTATGGAAAAGAAACAATCTCTAATATCTATTATCATTAAAGGCCAATGTTTTGGGAGCGCCGTGAAAAGAAACAATCTCTAATATCTATTATCATTAAAGGCCAATGTTTTGGGAGCGCCGTGAGAACCGGTAGACCGCGTTGTACAGGGCCAAGCAAATGCATTTGTTTATTAATGGCTCTCAAGTCATGCAACAATCGCCACTTTCCCGATTTCTTTTTAATCACAAAAATGGGGGTATTCCAAGGGGAGGTTGAGGATTCTATATGACCCAATTGTAGTTGTTCTTTAACTAATTGGGTAACAGCTTCTAACTTTTCGGAGGTAAGCGGCCATTGAGGAACCCATACTGGCTCCTCCGTTTTCCAAGGTATGGGCCGTGCTGCCTCAATGGCGCTTAGGAAAAACCCAGACCCTGCCTTTCTTTGTTAGGGTTAGGCGAGGCAGGCTCTAGGGGTCCTTGTTCGTAGCGTCCTAAGCCTTTTCCCTCTTTATATCCCATCTTACCCATAATATCATAAGCCTGTGCCGAATATTTATTGGACAGAACTAGCCCCATCTGTTGCATTATATCTCTCCCCCATAAGTTAACCGGAAGAGGAAGTACATAGGGGACAAACTGCCCACATTGGCCTTCAGGGGTTTTCCAGGTGAGCGAGGCTGCACTAATGGTGGGGCAGGACTTATAACCCAATCCTTGTAAGGAGTGTGATGACTCTACAACCGGCCAATTTTTGGGCCACCAATGAGTGGATATAATACTCTTATCAGCCCCTGTGTCAAGGATACCCTGAAATCTCTTCTCATTAACCCACAAGTTAAGCCTAGGCCTGGTATTCAAAGATACCGCTAAATAAGCTAAGTCGGTCCCAGAGGAGCCCATCTGTTTTTCTGCCTTTTCCGTAGTCTTTCTATTAGAGCTATCAGGGAGGAGCAATAACTGTGCAATCCTGTCACCCTGAGTTACAGAGAATATGCCGGTTGGGCTGGAGCACAGTACCTGTATTTCGGAGGAGTGGTCACTGTCTACTATGCCTGGGTGGATGATTAATCCCTGCGCTGTAAGGGACCCCCGTCCGAGGATCAGTCCTAGGGTCCCCGAAGGCAAGGTGACCGCTCCTACAGGGATGGGCTGAACGCCCATCTGAGGCATTAATACCAGTGAGGAGGAGGCACGCAGGTCCATTCTTGTTGGCCTGTCTGTGTGCTCACCTTGCTCTCCCCTAGGGGTTTGGAAAATTTGCTCCCATATCTTTGCGGGCCCTGGGAACGGGGGCCCAGTGACCCGTTTTTTGGCATCTCATTGGTCTGGGCAGTCTGACTCTCTAACGGGGGAAGGAGCCGGCCTCTGAGGTCCCTAACAGAGCGGCAATGTTCAGCTTTATGGTACCCCTTGCCACATCTTGTGCAAAGGGTCGGAAGGTCCCTAGAGACCATCCGACAATCCTTTTTTAAGTGTCCGGATCTTCCACATCTAAAACAGACCCGTCTATCAGGGGCTCGTGGCGGGCCCCTCTGGGACTGCAAAATGGCTGCCGCGAGACCTGCATTAGTAAGTGGCCCTCCCAGTTCCCTACAGACTCGAAGCCAGTCTTGAAGACCTTTGCCCTTTCTAGGGGCGATAGCGGCTCGGCATTCTTGGGTGGCCTGCTCAAAAATAAGCTGTTCAATAAGAGGGGCGGCCTGCTCGGGATCCCCGAAGATCCGACCTGCCGCCTCGGTCATGCGGGCTACAAAATCTGAAAAAGGCTCCTGGGGTCCCTGAATGATTTTTGTAAGCTGATTATCGGCCCCTCCCTTTTTTGAAAGTGCCTTCCAGGCCTTAATGGCTGTGCTTGACACTTGGGCATAGGCACCCCAATGATAAGCTGTCTGATCTGCCGCATAGCGACCTTGGCCCGTCAACAGATCAAATGTCCATTCTTGTTGTTCAGGAGTCAACGCTGTAGCATTGGCTCTTGCTTGGGTTTGGGCAGCCTCATACCAAAGAGCTTTCCACTCCATATACTGTCCCATGCTCGGTAGAGCAGCCTTGGCGATTGTCTGCCAATCGGAGGGAGTTAGGGCAGAGGTAGCCAATCTATCAAGCTGAGCGATGGTAAAATTGGCGGTTATCCCATATTTTCTGACTGACTCTGCCAATTCTTTTATCTGACTATATTCTACGGGGGCATGAACGCGGCCACCCTCAGCTGTCTCAAACACAGGGAAAGCGAGACACATCTGTCTTCTCACCCTTTCCGGGAGGAACGAGAAGGATTTTACAGGCGTGCGTGCCGCGTATGGAGGAGGGGCCACCGGTAAAGGGGGCGCTGTGGGGACAACTGGGGACAAGCGCGTGGGCCTATACTGCTCCTCAGGATAATATCCTTTTTCCTCATAACTAGCTGCTCCTTCATCTACCCCTGCCTCCTCTTCTGGGTCTAAGCCTTCTCGCTCATAATCATCATCTGAAGTCTCGGGGCTATCAATGTCTAGAGCCTCGAAGTCTTCTACAGGGTACAAACTGACTCCCCTTCTCCTAACATCAGAGGGCATAAGGGAATAATAATCTGAAGGTTCGTGGGTAGCTACTCTCCCGCTATACCGCGTTTCTGGAGGTCCTTTTTCCTTAGGGGGATAATACCTTTTCCTGCGCGCGCCCATTCTCTCACTCTGTTCGGCTTCTGATAGCCTATCCTGCGCTTCACTCAATACCTCTTGCCCCGCAGCGACGGCGGGCCTACAACTCTCATCTCTTAAACAATTTTGTACCATCGTCCAAATAGCCATGGTTCCGGGCCCGAGGTTTCCGGCATTCTGTGCACAGTTTAATTCTCTACCCAATCTGTTCCATGAGGCTGGCGAGAGAGACCCCGAAACCGCAAACCAAGGGGCCGTTCGCTCAACCTCTCTTACAAAACGCTGCAAGATGCGGGTGGGCAATTCTAAATCTCTCTGCTTAAGAATTGACTGCAGGGCTGTAATGGTCGAGTGTGAAGAGCCCATCACAGCGATGTAATGCCCGCGGCTTATTCGCGTGGCGGCCCAAGGCGAAACTGAAAGGCAAGTCTCAGCGCGTTCTCGCTTTTTTTATCTACAAAGACTTATGGAACGCAGGGGTGCCTCTGCTTATCTACGTCCGACTTAAGCACAAAATTAACACCAGCCCCGTTGGACACAGAGGAAATTAAGAGGAAGAGAATAAAAACTGCACTGACGAAGACCGGAGCCTCTACGGACCCTTCACACGGCCGTGGAGGATTTAAACCAAATTAAAGAAAGATCCAGGATCAGACATACCTTGCCGAACTAATCTCCCCGCAGTTCTGAATTCTGTGGTGCAGACGATGGAGTGGTCGAATTTCCCGGGTTTCGGCACCAGATGTCCCGCGCAACCGTCTCGCCTGCAAGAACGACGCGGCACACAAAATAGAATCCTTCTGCGGTAAACTTTATTAATCTGGAAAAACCGGTACTTGCTTCATGTAACGAAAAGGACGGGGAAAACCAAGAGATCCAAGGAGACGAACAAGACGAACAAGCTCCACGAGACGGCCGAAAACTACGAGGGGAAGAGAGGAAGAAAAGGGGGAGAGAGAGGGAGAGAGAGGCAGAAGAGAAAGGAAGAGAGAGAGGAGCTATCCAGCCCGTCCCCTATAAAAGGATCAGTCCTTGCCTTGGACGCGGAGCCCCCTGATTGGTTGAGACTCAGCAGGCCCTATGACGCCACGGGAAGAGGCGGAACTCATGAAGCGGAAGTTACCCGGCCTGTGCGCACATGGCTTGTTTACTGCTAACTCCAGCCAGATATCAGCGCCATCTTGTAATGGCGAATGCGTGGGAATGTGTGGGCGGCGCCCCACAGCCGGATATCCGCGCCACCTTGTAATGACGGAAGCGTGGGAATGTGTGGGCGGCGCCCCACAGGGGTGATTTCCTCCCAAGAAACATTTCAGTAGTAGCTGGATGTACTTATTGTCTCCATAATCAGAAGAGATCTTTTCTTGTTTCTTAGGCCAGAAATAGTATTAAGCATTCTTTGTTGTACACACAACATAGGTTAAATTACAGGGTTGTGGGTAAGAGGATGAATTTTAATGTGGCTGAATTATCTATATTGTAAATAGTCTAGGTTGGTTTGTGGTTTTTTGTTTTTTGTTTTTTTTCATTTTGAAGCATGGTTTTACATCATAGCTTCTACCTGCCTCAAACTCTTGTTCCTCCTCACACAGGGGAGGGTTATCCAGTGAGCTACCACACCCCCGCTTCCATGTTTTTATCTGTCAGCAGTTTGCTAGATTCCTGTTTCTAACTTTGCTGACACTTTAATAGAATAATATTAAAGTGCAAACATTTAATTATTTCCTGTCATCATAAGGGAGCTTCATGAAAAAAAGCGACAGTTTTCATTGGATTATTGTACTTGTTCAGTGGTTGGTGCTAGGAGCAGTTATAAATGTTATAAGCCAAAAGTTTTTTAGTACATTTTTACTGGGACACAGTTGTGCCTTCCTGCTTGTATGTTGTTTGCTTTCCTGCTTGCTTAACAGACTTGGGTAGTTGAGACAGACTGTAAGGCCAAGTCTTAATATACATTTGGCTATATGCAGAAATTTCCTAACTTCATTTTCAGAATGACACTGATTGATGAAAAAGTAACTTATGTGTTTTGTTCTGAATAATAAATTATAACTATGATAGAATTTGATACATTATGAATCCATAGGACCTTAAAAGCTCAGAACAAGGGATTATGAAGTAGCAAATTCAATATATTACCATTGACATTGTTTAAAAACAAACCATGAAATGTCTGTCTGAATGATATTGATGAATAATTGACTCACAAAAATGAGTACCAACAAAAAGAATGTCTGGGGCCTGTGAGATTGCTTAGTAGGCAGGCACTTGTCACGTCTGACACCACAAGTTCCATATCCTCCTGCCCTGAAGCCACCATTGTGAAGGGGGAGGATGGGGATGGCTCTCGTTCTCCCTCGCCTTCATGCATACACTCCATTCCACACAAAACAAACACTGCAGGAAAAAGAATGCCCCTAAGAAGTCAGAGTAAATTAACCAACACATACTTATTCTGAAGATATATATATATTGAAATTGAGATTTTTGAGTGGGCATTTAAAAACATTTTAAAGGGACTGAAGAGATGGCTCAGCAAGTAAGAGCACTGGCTGTTCTTTCATAGTTCTTACATTCTGGCTTCTGTGGGCAGCAAGCACGCATGTGCTGCACATAAAGAAACATGGCAAGACATTACACCGAAAGTAAATTTAAAATCAGTGTTAGCAAAAGTTTTTTCAACAGAATTTTAATTTTTGAAATTTTGGGTCTTTTGGGAACACAGTTAACCAATGGGCATTTTTAGTTGATTTCAGTTATTGTCTAAGTTGGGGGATGTGGTCATGTCAGAGTAAGCTTCTCCCAGTCCTCTCGGGTGCTTTATTCTTTGTTATGTGCTGTGTAATGAGGGAACAATCCCTTGATGCACTTACAAACTGTATTGTAACTTTTTCAAAGGGTGAAAGTTCACACAAAGTCTGATGGCCTGGTTTCTATTCATCCTAAGTCTGTCAATGTGGAGCAGACAGACTTCCACTACAACTGGCTTATCTATCACCTGAAGATGAGAACAAGCAGTGTAAGTGAACATTTAATGTAACTGTATACCTAAATGTCAGTCTTGTAGCTTTATGATTTTATACCTTAAAAAGTACAGTTTTCTTCTGACATAAATTATAGCTTTTTTTCTATGAGTAGATAGTATAGTACATCATTTACTTATTTATAAGGTTTTCTTTCTCTGTGAGGCTGCTTTCAAAAAGTGCTATCAGGAATTTGTATAGTGTAAGGATTTATTGGCATGACAATATAAGCTAAGTAGTAGTCAGAATAGTAAGTGAGATTTTTATTATTTCGATATACAAGTAATAGTCATTTTACCTTTATTGGTTAGTTTTGACACTTAGAAAATGTTCAATTTCGCACAAAAATAGAAAATGTGTAGGAATTAGGATAGGTTCACTTAAAGTCTTATTTCTTCAAAATTCATTTTCAAAATTACATAAGCAAGTTAGTACCTATTTTAGAAAGAAGCTGATTGATGTCTGGGATGTTGAATTTGACAGTAGTGCTCCTTCCAGATATACTTGTACGACTGTACGGAAGTTTCGCCATATTGCCTCTTGTTCTTTGGAGGAGATATTTCCATCCAGAAAGATAAGGATCAGGAAATTATTGCTGTAGATGAATGGATTGTGTTTCAGTCTCCAGAAAGAATTGCCCATCTTGTTAAGGTACTGATGTTAATGATTGTCTACTAGGTTGCATCTTTGTGAGTTTGTGGGCCACAAGATGGCTCAGCATGTAAAGCATCTTGCTACAGAGCCAGCAGACTTGCTGACTTGCATTGGCCTTAGGGCACACACTGGGGAAGTGTGTAACTGACTTCTGAAGTCAGGTGTTTCTCTGACCTCCACACAGTTCATGGCATACATCATTGACTCCAAGGTAAATGTTTTTTAAATATTCTGTTTTTTGCTCTATTGCATGAGAGCTAGTACGGTTGACTGATCTTACTTTTACAAATTATTTTTAATGCAGTAATACTCTTTCAGTCTCTTTAAAAATTAGAGTTTGAATATTTGCCCTCCTTTGTATTAGCTTCTGAAAATCCTTGTCACCACCAAACTCAAATTTGTCTTTGCTGTTATAAAAATCTATCTTCCCTGATGAGCATGTCTGCTTCCTTCAACCTTAGGGACTCAGAAAGGAACTGGACATCCTTCTACAAGAGAAGATCGAGTGCCCTCATCCTGTAGATTGGAATGACACGAAGTCCAGAGACTGTGCGGTGCTGTCAGCTATTCTAGACTTGATCAAAACACAAGAAAAGGCTACTCCAAGGAACTTACCACCACGGTCACATGACGGATATTACAGCTGACAGCTTTCTGTGGTGGCCTAAAACCTTTCCTGATGTCCATAATTACCTTTTTTTTCTTAGTTTTTGGCAAAATGTCAAGCCCTGGGTTATGACTCTCTTTTGTGCGTAAGTTAGAAACTTTGATTGGGTAGTAAAGAGTTAATGTGCATGACTGAACAGTGCCATCTAGCTACTATAAAGACATTTGGAAAAGCAGTATGTTTTCTGACCTTATCCTTTGATGTAGATATGTCCATGCTTTGGGAGAATTCCCAAAGTTGTAACATTGAGATTCCTTTATGCCATTATGCAAAATTAATTTTATGTCCATAATGACTGTCTAGAGACAGTAAAAATAGAAAGTTGGGCCAAAAAGCAGTGTGAAATAAGAATTTAAATACAACCACATTTTTTAGAAATGAACTTCTGTTATAAGTAAATTTGTTGTAATAAAGCCCAGTATTTAATAAAATATACAATGTATAAATCTCAGCTAACTTCTTGGTTTCTAGAGTTCTGCCTATCACTTGGCTGACTTGATTGCTTTTATTTTTGTGCTCTTGTTTTTTTTTTAACTTTTTAAAAGTGTTCTTATATGACCTACCTTCCTGCTCTCTGTAGCATAATGTAGCAACTGAGCTCATGTCTGGATGTGATGGTGGAGGTCCTGTATCAGCTCAGCCCCTTTTTCTTCTCTGCGAGACAGGTAAAAATTGTGAGGGTTAAATATGGAAATACCTGTAAAGGAGCTCAGACTAGTGTCTGACGCAGGTGGTCCTCACACAGTGTTTGTTAGCATTTGTCCATGAGGTATTTTTAACCCTTAATAATCAATTTTACTGTTTTAGTTTTTGTACTAAGGACCTTGGAGATCATTGAGCCAAAGGCCTCACATGTACTAGATGAGTGCTGTATTGCTGAGCCACATCCGTAGCCCTGTAATACACCACTTATCCCTTTATGCCCTTAATGGAGGATGACAAAACAAGGCTGCTTTCAGGCTTGTTAGAGCTACTGTTTCTTTCCTGTGTTTGGACTCCTTTCTTGTTTCCCACATGTAATCCCTACCTCTGGTTGCTTTTGTCCTATCCATGAGCCAATGATTGTTCTGAGATCATCAAGTTTGGTCTTATTTCTCCAGTAAGTTGTGAGATGACCAGGACATATGCAGAGTACTGCCAGGGGTTTGCTGCTGATGCCGGTTCAGGTACTGCTGCCATGTTGGAGTGTATGTCACTTGGCACTGTGTACAAAGATGTGAATGTACTGGGCCCTTTTTTTCTTTTGAACTTTCTCAACAGAATTATGCTTCTCCTAAATTTAGTCCTAGTGGTGTTATTATAGTCTATTATTTTTGCCCCTAAAGTCAAGGTGTGCTTACAAGCAAGTATTTAGTCTCCACCGCAAATGCAGAAATGCTTCAGAGTTGTTTTACAGATGGGCAGTACAGAAACAAGTGGTGTCTTACCACCGTGTGCTGCCGCCTCTGACATAGCGAAGCAGGTACAGGCTGGACTTCGGGGGCTCTAAAGGCTCAGCTTCTTGTTCACAGATGAGGACTGCTGACTGAAAAATGCACACCAAGCCTCAAAATGACCCAAAAAAATAGGTCATCAAGAAGAAAAGGCTGTTCTACGTCACTTTGTACAGCACAAAGAACAAACTGGAAAAAAAAAAAAAAAAAAAAAAAACACCGCAACAGAAACTTAGGGGTAAAATGAAATACACTCCTGTGTAATGTTTGAAAATCGTTAAGTACATGCATATAATACCTTCCTAATAAATTGTCCTGGCAAAAAAAAAAAAAGCAAAAACTGTAATTTTAAGTCATTTAATTGCAAAGTGCTTTTCACTGCATTTGTAAGAGAAAGTCTACTTTAAAATTATCATTTCAGTGTCTGTGCACCCAGACTCGGTAAATGATGGCTTATTCCCTTCCATTCTCAACAGTGAGCTTGTATTTATTCTTACATAACTATAATTACCTTTCATATCTATGTAATTATAATAATTCTATATGTTAAACAGCATTTTTATTCTGATTTAAAAAAAAAAAAACATCTTCACTGGAGAATATTGGACAATGTATCCAGGAATGTAAATCGTGTTACCGTTGTTAGTTCGTGATCTTCTTCAGTGCTTACATTTTTAAAGCTTTAAGGTATTATATATAATTAACCAGGTTCAGAATATAATCTCAGTGTATTTTGTCTGCTGTGTGAAACTGTGTAGCTAACAACAGCACAGTCTTGATGTAGAACATTCCCATCAACCTAAGATTTTCTTCTGTTGCTTTTACAGGTCAAATGCCTTTCCTGCTTCTACCCTCTGGTGCCCAGGGAGCAGTTGTTCATCAATAGTTTTACCTTTGCTAGTTTGTCTGTAAATGGATTCACACAGTGTGTATGTCCAGCCTTTTTCACTTAATATACATGGAGATAACTCATGCTCACTATACATATTAGTAATTTTTATTGTCTAGCATTCTCTTTTATGGTTATGTCATTGTATTCATTTTCCACTTGGTGGGTATTTCATGTATTTTTTGTATTTTTGCTGCTAATGAATAAAGCTGCTCTTAATATATATACAGTTGTCATGGTTCTACTTTCTGTGTAAATATGTTCAAGATTAAGATAGTTCTATCAGATAGAAAAGTGTGTCTTTTTAAAGAGATTTTTATTTTCATTCATCCATGTATATATAATGTAGCTATGAAAATTAATGTATTTACATGCCTATGTAAATAAATTTATCACAGGTATGCAGGTATCCATGGAAGCCAAAAGACAGCATTGGATCCTCTGGAGCTGAAATTCCAGGAAGTTATGAGTTGCCATGTAGATGCTGGAACCGAACTCAAGTCTTCTGTAATGACTCATAATCCTTACTCATACTTAAGTTATCTTTCCAGCCTCCTGGTAAAGTGTGCCTTAGAAACTACCAAATGTTCCTGAAGTGGCCGCATCACTTTTGCTTGCCCAGTGTCTTGTTCCTACTTGGCGGTTTTATTGGTTTTTAGTTGGATTTTTAACATACAGTTGAATGTTCTATTTCATTTTTGTCTTAATTTTTGCTTCTCTTATTAGCAGTGAGGATCTTTCCAGGTGGTTAGTTGCTGTTTTGCTTAGTTTTATACATAGAGTGTTTGATTCTTTACCTCATGTCAGATGATGGATTGAAAGCTATTCCTGTCTCGGGAGATTGTTCATTTTAGATGGGTGTACTGTTAGTGTCTGGTTCAAGTGGAAAAACAAGTGCCAGAAGAATATGGCACCAACCACGAGATAAAGGATAAGGCATGAGCACAAATCTGGGTGTTGAGTACCACGAGAGCAGCTGCTTTTGAATTCATCATAGATCCAGTGCATAGTGAATGGGGTCCAGTGACTTTAAATTCTGACTTTCCTTCTAGTTCTTAAATTTGACACATGACAGACGTTTTGAAGTCAGAGTCTTAAGACAGACTGAGTGGCATTCCTTCTGAAAATGGGCATCATGGATAGGTGAGAGTTGATTTAATGTGGTAGAATTCTTTTCCAGGATTCTTCCTGAAATTGACAACACAAACAACATTTTAGGGGAGCTGGGAGATCAGAAGATTTGCAATAATTTGAAAAGATTGCACTGTTTATGACAAGAACTAGTGAAAAAAAATTTAAAAAGGTCTGTCAGTGCATAAAATGGATATTTGTAATTATCAAAATATATACTAATCTATTATAAAAGTTGAAATTTTCCAAAACTTAGACAAAGATGCCAGAGTATGCCAGAGTACAGAGAACTATATAGCATTAAATCTAAAACTAGTAGGATCATGCTAGTATAGTGAGCTCTACTGTAGTGATCTTGCAGCCATTTCTAGTTGCTCTTGTGATGAGCTTGCTTCCAGAGCCTGGACCATTAGTGGTTAAGAACTGGAGACTTTTAAACTCTTCAACTTGCATGGTGGTGGTTGTCTGGGGGTTTCTATAACTGATGGAAGGAAAGGGTTTCTTTCTATAACTGATGGAAGGAAAGGGTTTCTAAAGGAATTCAGGACGGGAACTCAAATAAGGCTGGAACTTGGAGGAGGAGCTAATGTAGGGACTGTGGAGCTCATCATGGCTTGCTTGTTCTGCCTTCTAGAAGGAAGGACTAACAGACTGCCCAGCCAACCCAAATGGGCTAGGCTCTCCTCCATCAATCACTAATTAAAATGCCTTAGAGCTGAATCCTCTGAAAGCATTCTTGTCAATTTAGGTTTCCTCCTTTCACATAACTTGTGTCAAGTTGACATAAAGCTATTCAGCATAGTAGTGTTAAAGGGTGAACTATATTTTCCATATTTCTGTTTATTCTTTGCCATATCTTCCAGTCAGTCTCTTTGCATGTGCTTTTTTCTTGTTTTATTTTCAGTTCATAGAAGCCAATTGTTTTCTTTTGATTTTAAGATAAAAATGGACGGATGCGTGCCTAGTTTATCTATTCACTTACTGAAGGTCATCCTGGTGGCCTCCAAGTTTAGGTGATGGTGAAAACAGCTGCTGTAAACATTTATGCACATTTTTATGTGTATGGTCATGTTTTGAACTCACTTAGATATACCCAAGGCCTATGATTATGGTAGGGATTATGTGGCAGAAACAACCTGATTGCCTTCCGGAGGCCTTATTGCATTTCACCTAGCAGTAAGATTTCCTGTTTTGGTTTCCTCATGAATGCCTTGGGTTATTAGGGTCTTACCTTTAAATATTTTACTACTTTTATTAGGGGGGGCTCATTATGTAGACTTGGCTGGCTTGGAACTCAGAGGTCTCTCCAGTATTGAGATTGGGATTATAGATTTAAACAGGTTTACCAGGCTGGTCCTTTTTAATCTGTTTGAGTGTGACTGGGGATAATTGGTCTTTGGCTCTGACATCCAAGAGTTGCTTTTTTCTCCCAAGGTTTGTGTGTTCTATGTATGCTCTGGTGAGCTATCCAGATCTTTGCTATTGTTTAAAATTGAAATCATTTCTGGACTTTTAAGTTAAAATTTAAGAGCTCCTGGTATATTTGGGGGTGTATATTCATTATATTATATATTAACACAATTTTTAACGTTATATATACTTTGATATACTTCCCCCAAACCTTCCAGATCCTCTCACCCTCCTACATACCTAACTTTAAATTCTTTCTCCAAAAAGGAAACAAAAACCCAGTACAACAACAAAGAATTCCCCCCAAACCAAGAACACCCCCCCCAAAAAAAAGCTCAACAAACTAACTAAACACACACACACAAACTGTGGATTTTATTTCATTATGTTGGTCAAGTACTCCTGAGTATGAGGCTTGTCCTGGAGTGGTTGATATATCATTTCACTGGAGAAAACTGACTTTTCCCTCTACCAGCAAGTATAAGAGACAGTTCGGTTGTAAATATTGACCCTAGTGACTAGGTTTTCCATCATTCATTTAAAAAATATAACAAAATATAAGATAAAACCTATTACATTGAAGTTAAACAAGACAAACCGACAGAAGAAAAGGAGCAAAAATTAGATCCACTCACACTCAGGAATTGCATCAAAACACTGAACTGGACGTTTATCTGTGTAAAGTACCTACCTAGTACAGACCTCAGACTTGCTTCAGTCTCAGTTTGTATGAGCTTTATGTCCATTTTGAGGGCCTTGTTTCTGCTATGCCCAAGTTGCAGGTACCCAAAGATCACTGAGGAGCCAATTCTGGTGTAAAGCACCACCAGCTCGAGCTCAGAGCTCACCAACTCTTGAGCAAGGTCTCTCACACATCCCTGTTGCAGTGGGGCAGAGTGAGCCCTGAGTCTAGGGGCTTAAGCTTTTTATTGTGGTCACAGCAAACTTGAATTTCCTTACAGGTCAGCAAGTTCCTATCTTAAAAACTGCATTTCTGGTGTAATCTTCAGGAACCAAACATGAGGGCTATACCAGACAAACAGGATGGTTAGGTCTGTTCTCTGCAGGATGACTTGGTTATCTCTTATACCTTAGTCCTGCTATGGTAGCCTGACTGGCTGTTGCTAAGGGGAGTGGGTTGCTATAGGATGTTTGCTCAGGTGAACTTTGTGATTCTTTTTTTCCTGGAATTGGAGTTTAGCCCCTGGTCTCTCACAAAATGGGGTTTCTTCAGAAACAGAGTTGCTTGGGCTTTAGTTTCCTTGGTGTCCTCCATCCCTTCTGGATCTCACACACTGTCTTTTCTTGCTTGGGGTATGGGGGGTCCTGAGCTCTGAAAGAAAGAATTTTATGGAGACATCTCATTTAGGACTGTGTGTTCCAAGGTCTCAATGTCTGCCTAATGTCTGGCTATAGGTCTCCCTCCCTCCCTCCCCCCCGCTCCCCATCTGTTGCAGGAAAAAGCTTCTCTGAGGATGGATGAACAAGGCACTTGATCTATAAGTATAGCAGTACCATTAGGAGGCATTTCCTTTGTCAGCAATACACTTGCAAAACCTCACTCTCTGAGGTTTTTTAGGGAAATTCTAGTGAAACTTAAGTTTACCAAGTTTTCCTCGGTTGATTATACCTTTGATGTTTTCTTTATCACAAAACCAAGGTCACCTAAAGTTTCTTCTATGATATCTGAAGAAATAAAAAGCTTTGCATTTTACGTTTGTGTCTAAGTTAATGCAGGTGTCCTTGTGTAGGCATAAATATAAGCTGCATTAGGATACAGGCATTATCTTTAGTCAGATCTCTTAAGGGTCATTCATCTAATGCTGATATACATGTAGATGGTGAGTATTTATCTTGTTTCTGTGTCTACAGAAATGTGCTCAGCTGGAGGGAAGCCCTTTGCCCAAGATGGCTCTCCCTTCATAGCACAGCTTACTTCCCAGGCTGGCTGCATCACCCTGTTCCTCTCTGGCAATCTTCCCTTTCTCTGCCTCTCCTGGGACTCATTTAAATTCTGATAATCTCCATGGTTACCTCTGTGATTGTCATCGTTTCCTCTAGCCTTTCTTTCAATTTTTGGGATCTTGTTTAACTAATCTCATAGTTAACCATAATTTCTAGATGTTTCAGTTTCCTTTAAATTTCTGTCCTTGCCAGATCCTATTCTATTCTTAAATGAGTTGTTATCTCTATGAATATCAGTCGTGAATATTCCTGTAACCTGAATATTTTAGGATCCAGTGTCTCTTTGCTAGTTTTTGTATCGAGTCTTTGCTGGACCTATGGCTACCTGCCTATAGAAGTACCTGCGTTCCGGTGGTGTTTGTTTGCACCAGTGACGTTTTGGTTTCCTTCTGCTAATGTTAAGAGCCCACTGAGCAAAAACTGTCTGACCCATATTCCAGAGTAAGGTTCTGGGGCACTCAGTCCACAAATGGTAATATTACACTCTGACCTGCATTCTTAAACTGCAAACCAAAGGGGCTCAGCTTTTCAGTGGCTTCCCAGTGCTCTGGGCAAAGGGAGCACAGGATAATGCATTCTGCTGCTTACTCGAAATGGTATATATTGCTCTTCATCCCAGGCAAGCTTAAGGAGAAATGTAACATGCGTTAGACTGCTGAATTAGTGCGGAGGAATCTGATGGGTATCTGCTATCACATGATGTTCTGTAATAAAGTGCGAAGTGCCTAGCATTTTAAGGTTTTATGGTGGCTGATGGAGTTAATCATGAGTTAATCATCAAGGAAATTATTTCATGAGCCTAATTTAATCATGAATCCTTTAAAGGATTGAAAGCATGAACAGGGAGTTAAATTCCAAGAACCAGTAGTAAGTCTTCTGTTGCTGCCTTGTTGATTGAAGGATAATATACTGGGACTTCTGACATTTCATATGTAAGATTCTACATAGACACTTAGTGAGAATTGTTTCAAGTCACTCAATTTTGTGGCAGTTTGGTTTTTTTTTCTTCTACCATGATTTACTAGAAAAGCACAAAAACAGTAGAACCCAATTCCCAAAAGCACCTGTTTCCTAGGGTAGCTGAGCCAGCACATAGCCCAGAGTTGAAGGATAATGCTGGCTATAAGTAACTTTTCAGTATAGCTTTTATCTAAGCACAAATCCCCCAAGCCATAAACGTCATACTACGAGTAAATCAAATCACACCAGCACAGAAAGACAAATATATATAAAGTCTTTATAAATTCACAAGCTTTGTTGAAAGTTGTACAAGCAGTTTCAATTTATTGGAACAAAAGTAACATTTCTGGTTTTGCAGGAGTGAAGTCACTGTACATTTTTAAGCATAAAAAATGTTAAAACAATCACAGTTGAAATGAAAAGCTGTGACCGTTAAATACCTGCTATAACAGGAATACTTTAATAACAGCGTTGAGCTGCTTGACTTGAAGGATGCATATATTCCACACTGTTTAACACTTATAAATTAATTCACAGGATTAATGATGCCTCCTCGAGCAACACCTTCTGCCCAAGTAAGACATGACATTAAACTACAGCTTGTTAGCACTTCTAAAAAGTTTGAGACATTGAAGAGGAGACAGGCTTCCATTTTATATTCCTGGGACATCTCTTGCTGTAGGCTACTGGTATTGCTTCATTCACATACTTAACTCATACCTCCAAGGACTCTGGGCCTGGAATGGCTTTGGCAAGGAGTACAGGCAAAAGGAAGACAACCCAAAGGTGGAAGTGCTGGGAGCCCGATCACTGTACTACTGAGGCGGATGGGTTGCAGGATATGAGCCAAGCACACCTACACACTGGGCTTCTGGAATCTTACGGTTTAGATGCTGTTTAAACAGGAGCAGGGACATGGACAAAGATCTGAGCCCACGGATAATGTCTATATAGATTTTACATGGGGAACAGAAGAGGGGTTATAGCTACCAATGAAAATATTTCCATGTCAGTCTATGAAATCTTCATTACTTTTTAATAAACTGTAGTATACTACATTTTCTCTCCTTGTCCCAGTGGGAAAAATGTCTTTTTGGAACTCGTAGCTGAGAGTCCAAACCCATCTACCAGATAGTGAATGCAGTGAATTCCTGCTAACATCAAAATTTTTCAAGCAAGTATTGTTTAAGCTTAATTTTCTTCCTGAAGATAGTGTGTGTTCCAGCCATTTTCAGTCAAAAACAAGAATTTTCAGGAACCATGTGTAGCTAAAGGCAGAGCAATCTTGTGTCAGCTCTTCAGCAGGTGACCCGTAATACCCTGTCTTCAGGATGTTCTCACATCCTAGAGCTGTAAATCCCATATCACTTTAGTAGCTTAAGGTTGTGATGCTCTAGTTATCTAAAAACAACACTGAATGAGGTGGGTTTTTAAAAGTCCTCACTGGGTGGCACCTCACCTTCCTTTCTTCTAATAAAAATGGTGGCAGAGTTCAAGTGTCAGTTTCCCTTTCGTAGAAAGAGGCTTAGAAATGACAGCTCACCTACTGAACTATTATTAGTTTCTTTTGGAATTAACATCAGGCTAAGACACAATAAGTATTTACAAAATGGACACTCTCAAACTTGCTGATACTCTGGGAACACACAAAGAAACTCACGGGGGAGAGCAACTTTGTGAGTCAAGTGGGGGGCAGAAAAGCCAAGACACAGCATCTCAGAAAACACAGTGGAAGTGCCAGAAGCCAAAACTGTTGTCATCACTGAAGTAGCCTGTTCAGTGGACACAGGTTTTCAGGACATTATTATGCAAATACTGGGCTTTGTGGGCCAACTGCATCGGATAGCTGTTCTTCCAAAGTGCAGAATAGCTTGGCAAGCTTACAGGCAAGTGTTTCCAATCTTTTTAATTAAACAGAATAAAGGTAAAATTAGCCCCCCATTCTATTGGCTGTCTGAGAGGTTACACATTGGTTTCCAGTCCTAGCAAGCGCCCCATTCTCTCCACATTCTTATCAATTGTGGCTTGACATGTTATCTCCTTTGCACATTCCATTGGAAACCAGCCCCGCTCTCCATCTCGAAGTCGTTCCCCTTCATACCAGCCTGTAAGGAAAAACAGGCTGCTTTACACAAGGAATGTGTAGAGGTATTGTACTGTAACAGCTTTCATCTGTGGGCTGGGTACCATGGGTAACAGTCAAGAAACTTCAGTGCAATAGATGCCTGTTAAGGTCAAACTACTTAACGTGAAATCGGACGAGGTTGCAAGAGAGAATGAATCATGCATTAGAGACTGAACGTCAGCAAAAGCTCTGAAGGAGGAGGCTAAGAGAGACCCAACTGGCTGAGCTCAGAAAGGGAATCCCGCAGGCAGGAGCTGTAGGCAAGTCTTTCCTTTTTTAAGTAAGGGGGCAGGGCACAAAAGCTTGAGGTGACTGCATATGAGTCTCAAAAGTAGACATGGAGAGAAAAGGAGCTCAGGGGCAGGGTGAGGGTTTCCAAATGCATCATCTCTAAATTTGAAGGGCTCTGATAAGCTTCTGAGTTGGGACATGAGTTGTCAGGAACGTGGGTGAAGAGCAAGAGGGAAGTTGAGGTTGCCTTGGATAGAGGAGCTGAAGCATTGATGCATCAGGATACGGAATACAGGTGTTGCCAAAAAAATGAAACTCCTTTGACTGAGGCTCTGTGAGCGCCAGTGCCAGTGAGAACAATCCTACTCACCGTCGCCGACACGCTGATAAATGAGGACCACGTCTGCCACCTGCAGGGAAAGTTCATCTGGCTGTTTGGCAGTAAAAGACCTAATGATTTCCACCTGGGTCAGTGCTGCGGAGGAAAAGGGACAAACTGAGCTTCCAGGGGCCGAGAAACAAAACCTGTACAAAGCAGCGCTTATGCATTCACTCACTGGGCTCTGTGATGTCAGGGCTGGCAGTTGCAGGCCAAGATTCTGTAACTCATACTATCTGCCATGCCTGAGGCTCTACAGACAGAGCTTAGAAAAATCAAGGGCTCCAACCAAAAGGTGGCCAGACTCATTCAGAGCACCCCGAGTGTTGATTAGCAGGACCACAAGCTCAATAGAACTGACTGGCATGGCTTAAATTATTTGTTTTTAATATAAAACTGATGTAAAACCAACCACTTTTGCTTTGACTCTAAAGGCTGTGATGTTAAGGATCTCCAGAAAGTTCCTTTGCAAGCCTCACCCTCCAGTCCTCCAACACGTCATCCAGAAATATAGCATGGTAGTTAAAGAACGTACATACTTCGACACCGGAAGAACAAAGTACATTTTCTTGACATTCCTACTTACCCTAAAAAGGATCATGAAAAATGTAATTTTCTTTAGACCAAAAACTTGTAACCGGATATGGCAGCCCTGTAACCCCACCCTTTGGGAAGCCAAGACAAAATTTGAGTTCAAAGCCAGTCTGGACTATTGTGAAACCCAGGCCAGGCAGAGCTACATAGCAAATCTCAAAGCAATAAAAATTAAAAACACCCCCATTAGTAACTGCTGGCTATGAGAAGTTTATGGTTCGAGCAGGACTTTTACCCTCTGTAATTGACCTTAGTCCTCCTGATAACCCACACTGAACCCAATGCTTTTGACTCACAGGTGGAGAAATAGACCCAGAAAGGCTAAGCAGCAATTTCTCACGTTTAGCAATTAATATGGGAGGAGAGGAACCTTCTAAAGTAGGTACAGATGAAGACAGTAACCATAATGACCAGCAGAGGGCAGAGCACCTTTGTGTTCCTAGAAACTTACTGGTTCTGTCTGGTGGCTGCTTCCCGCTGCTGTGTCCCAGGGCTGTGATCCAGCGGGCTCGCTCACTCCTAAACACAGAGCAGGTGTTTCAGATTCGTCCCTAGAAAGTAGTTTATTCTAGACAGCCACTGCAAACCCATTCCCAAGACAAGGGATCCAGCAGGAGTGACTTTGATAAAGGGAGAACAGTTATCATTGTCAAACAAATAAATGTGGCTAGTAATTGGAAAGAGGGGACTTCTCATACAACAGACATTTAATGAAGAACTGATTAGCAATTGAATCAGATACTTAGCACACTCATCTGATGTGCTAAGTTCAAAGGACCAGATTCACGTGTAGGGCAAGCCTATAGATAAAGCAGTTTCCTTTCCCGCCCACATACTCAGCCATTCTGGTAAGGAAGACAATCTCTTTTCTATTGTGTGAGCTTTATTAAAACAGAAACTCTGACATATTCAGACTATTCTCAAATGCTTTAAAATATTTTCATGAGTATAGTTAGAAAAAAATAGCTAAAATATTTTAATAGGATAAGCTAGAGCTGTGCAAAACAGAAACTGGACTGGGACTACCAGAAGTCCTGTGTAGGCACAGGACTGTTCCACCACATGTATTTATGAAAGCAATTAATTAAACTACATGTATATACTTCTTTAGTTCTGTATAACATCTTCCAAAAATGCCGTCCGTCTGTGGATGAATAGCGTTTTGGAGGTGAGCAATTTAAGCCAGTGTACTATGCTAATATATCTCCTGGACAAACATCTTTAAACCCAAATACTTGAAGAATATTTTATTTTATTGTCCCAATACCTTGCGACCTATTTTCACTTCCAGACATGTACTTCTCTGCCATATGAAGCAGAACAGCTCAGATAATGCAACAGGGCACAACGGGGCAAGCATACCAACCAGCCCATGCTTTCCTCTGTGCTCTTCCCACTTCCCTTTCTTTTCTGCTGGCTTTGTCTATTCCCGACTGCCTGTTAGAAACCCAGCCATTTGGGGCTGCTGAGATGTCCCAGAGATGGCATTTGCTACTGTGGAAGACTCAAGTTCAGTTCTTAGCACCTACATAGGTAGCTTACAATTGCCTATTACTCCAGCTCCAGGAAATCCGATGCCTCTGGCCTCTTCTAACACCCCCACTCACATCACATATCCACACAGATTAATTGAAAATAAATCTTAAAAAACAGTGTCACAACATAAAAAACAAAGCAAACACAAGTGCTTTAAGAATGCTTAAGTCTACAAGTGTTTACTTATGCAAACCGATGTCTATATGCCAGACCAGAAACACATGTCTTCTGTCCAAAGCAAGTACCTGATTTGTACCCATACATTAATTCCTTCTGTTTTATATATTAGAAAATGAAGTTCTACAGAACATTTTTGTTTGTGGCTTCTTTGGTATATAAACTCTTAATACTGACAATATGAGCCTCACCTCTTCCAAATAACTTCCCCCTATATGGACACCGATTGCCTTCCCCATTCCTAACTGATAGTCTGTCCCCAGGGCATCATCTGCCCAGCCTCACCGTATTGCTCGTCCATAGCAGCCTCCTAAAAGCAGGCCTAGCTAGTTAGATTATCTCCAGAGCACTGTTTAGTATAACTAGGGCTCAGTAAACCTCTGCTTATGAGAGAATCATATTACTAATCACACACTGACCTTGATCATTTACAAGTTGTTGGATGCTATTACCAGAACACAAACTCTGACAGGCAGGAGATCGCCACAAGGTAAAGGCCACTCTTTGCAATAATGAGATATACTCAAAAAGCCAAGCCAAAAATAAGCAGATATATGTTTTAAAGTAAAATAAGTAGGTAACACAAAATTCGGATGAAACTTGTATACTCAAATAACTTTTAAAAAATGCAAAGAGGGGGTTAAGATTGTTCCAAGGCTATAGCTCGTGCCAGGCATAAGCTTGGATCCTCAGAACCCATGCAAAAGCTGGGTTCTGTAGCGTTGTAGTGCCTGCAGTCCCAACTCTCCTACAGGGCCATGGGAGGCGTGGAGAATCTCAGCAATCTTTGGGGTCACCAATGCATAATGGCAATGAAGCTCAATCACCTGAGATAGTTCTCTGACCCACACACGTGTGGCTACATCCACATGCCGAGACTGACAGAAATGAGGTGTCGGATAGTAACATCTACAATTACTAGAAACTGATGATACCATCTTGTAGGAAGCCGTTGGCGCCAATAGATGGCGCCAGCTTCCCGCCCATTGTTCAGCCTACAAAAACCTTTCCCCTCGTGTTGCTTGGCAACCACATAAGTCACAGCCCACTCTTGGGGCACGTGATTGAGCTACAGGAGGATGCACCAATCAGGTAGCAACACAAGTCTCTTAGGCATATATAGCAGTGCATTTTCTCCCCCACATGAGGAGGAGAGGAAGATAGTGGAGAGATTGCGGGAGACCCCACGTGGAGGGATGGCGGAGAGATACCACGTGGAGAGAAACTCGGTAAAAGAGATTGCGGGAGATCCCGCGTGGACAGAGACTGGACAGAGAGATCGCACGTGGGGGACTGCGCGTGAGAGGTCGCCTAGACAGTAGAACCCGGTAGGGAGTCCCCGGCTCAGAGAGAAGTTTCCTGCTCAAGAAGCCCCCTGCTCAAAGTGCTGTACAATAAAGGTTATCCGCAGAAGAATCTGTTTGTTTGTTGCACGCCTGTTCCTATCGGCGGGAAGCATGGGCGCGTGACACCATCTTGCTTCTAAAACTTTAATACAGAGCAAAGTGCTCAATCTTTTATAAGGAGTAATTAGCATATAGCTTCATTTTAATCAGTTCCCAAGTAAACACTTTAAATTCTGCTCTTTTCTGGGGAAAGACCCTTATTATGCCACAGGCTGAACTGGAATTTCCGAAGTACAATGGCAACTGAAAACTACTATCTAGCAGGTGAGTGGTTCACCAAGAGTGGTTCACCACAGCTCAGTGTCTGTGTCTCTCTGTGCTGTGCCAAAAGCAGGGCAGGCCATTAATCCATTCCTTATCCTGCCCAACCTGCTGCCTTCCCATTGCACTTTGGAATGGAATCCTTTACACAGGACTTTGCAGACAAGGCCAATCTCAAGATCCAGCAGCTGGCCCCTGCCACTGAAGTTGAGCAGTCCAGATGAAATCATTCAGTCCTGTGCCATGCTGTCTGGGTATTAATGGCCTCCTGTAGACAGTGCGGCCCCTTGCTGGGACTCTGGAGGACGGAACAAGACACTTGTTGTTGCCCTTGCTGAATGGAACTGTTTCTTGAAAACATTTCAGTTGAATCAGTACCACCCCCTCTTAGAAGCTGTCAAACCACACCAGCTCCCCTGGGGCTTCTACATGCCTTGCCAAGGAGCTGGCCCCACCAGGAAACTGGAAGGAGTGTGTCTCTAAAGCAGGAGCTGAGCACTTGCTAAAGACAGGAAAGCCATTATTACAGTCCATGGCTTGCTCTCATCTCCTCTCCCCTGATACCATATGAAACAATAGGAATTCGCAACCTACCACACATGCAGTTCAGACTTTCCCCTTTGTTCTGATACCTGTGGGCTACCAAACCCCAAGACAACAACTAATCCTTCCTTGAGCCAACTTTCACTGAGTGTACAGGCTCTGCACTAGACTGTGGTTCTTTGCTGTCCATAGCCCTTAATATGATGGGGCAGACAAGCAGAATAAAGCATGTTCAAGCCCCAAGCAGTGCGCAGAGTGTTGGGAAAGATGTTCCTTAAACTGCATTTAACCACAAAGAAGAAAAGACTAAGTGGAAAGGAGACTAACAGCCTTGTCTATGCATGACACTAGAAGACGCTGTGGCAGTCTCCTCATGGGGAGTTAGAAGCTGAGCCCCTTGGTCCTATCATCTAACTGAGCAGTAGGCATGGCGGGTTTACACTTGCTTGCAAAAAGGTTGCAGACACAGAAATCCAATGTTTCCCTGCATCTGCTAAAGATAAGTATTAAAAAGGAAAGCTCTAAAACAACAGCACACACTACAGCCTCAGCACTGCTGGCAATCCCAGAACTTAGGAGGCTGAGGATCACTTCAGCTAGCATGAGCTACATGGCAAACCTTATCTCAAAATGAACAAGTATCAAGGGCACCCCCCCCAACTTTTTTAGAACAAAAGTGCTTATTGAGAACACAAGAGGTATTAATTCAGACTTGTAGTTCCGACATCTCCCTGACCCACTGGTCCTGTTACTATGGAATACTGTTAAAGATAACCAGTGAAGTTAATATTGACGGAAATATCAGTGCTCACTGTAGCATAGCCTGATCAGAGTATCAAATGATGGCCACTTACCCAAAGGGCACGTGACATTGCTGTGTGCTGTTTAAAATGCTCTACCTATGGGGACAAAGAGAGGGCTCAGTGGTTAAGAGCACTAGCTGCTCTTCCAGAGGATGCAGATTCAATTCCCAGCACCCATATAGCAGCTTACAATTGTAACTCCAGTACCAAGGGATCTGGCACCTCACACAAACATACGTGTAGACAAAATACCAGTGCACATAAAATAAAAATAAATAAATCTTCAAAACAATGTTCTACCCATTTCTACTTAAAATATCTTGTTTGTTTACGAAAGGTGCAATTATAAACGGTGGCTATAACTTGACTTGGAAGAAAGGGAACAGCAACCCTCAAATGTGAAAGATCATCTTTGGACCTAGACTCTAGATTCACAAAGGAAAGAAAAGGAAAACTGCAGCCTGAACTAGATGAACCCCAGATAGACTGCCTACGGAGTAAAGAATATGAAGAACTCTGAGATCCCATTTACAATTCTGTTCTGTCCTTATACTTCCTGTTGTAATTAAATCATTAACCAAAGCAGGAAGAGGGCAAAGCTCCCTGCCAACAATGCCTCTTTGTCAGAGCCCAGCACCCAGTCTGGGCCGCTGACAGCACAACCCCATTCATTGGGCTCTCAGCTTCTCATTTATGATGGCTCTATCCTACAGTTACATGTGTGGGCGAAGAGAGCTTGTCCCTCACCGTAGGTATCTCATCCCCCAAAACACTGGATCCAAAAAGGCATCCAAATTCTACTGCAAATGCAAGAAGCCAAGGATATCATTTGTTACAGCTTGTGGCCTGTGGGAACTGCAGCTGTCTGTGCCTCATTTTAATGAAGGCAGACAAAAGGGACTCTCCATCTCCCCCATTCTCCCTGAAAAGCCTAGAGGGGAAAGAGATAACAATAAAACATTCTTGCCCAGTCTTCTTACTAAGAGTAAGACTTGTCCTTTTCAGACTATTGTCTGGTGAGCAGTACAGTGACTGGAGGTGGGTGACATTCACCATGTGCACAACTAGATGTCCTTCCTACAAAATGGTCAGCAGCATTCTTATGAATGAAAGTTGAAAACCAGGAGAAAATGTGGGGGGGGGGGGAGCAATGGGAAGTAGGACATCTTAGGAGGTGGTGGGGTTTACTTAGTCAGACATACATGATATGAAAGTGGCAGGAACAATGGTGTAGACAGTTTAAGCACTGGTGGAGTGGAAGACTAAAAAAATGAGGGCATGAAGCATGAGGGAGAGTAGCCAAAGGGACTAAAGTATGAAACAGCCATACAGAAAGCAATATTTTTATAAGCAAATTAATATAAATAAGAGGTAGAAGGGAGATATCCTTCTTAGTTAGAGAATTCTGCTCCTGGAGCCATGGGTATTAAACAGGAACCCCAGTATCACATGTAGCTCCCCACCCCCCATTAACACAGGCTCTTGCCATTCTTCCTGGCTACCTACCAGAAGCAGATAATAAGACACCAAGGACACCACTTATTATCGGGCAAGTGGAACAGCCACCAGACCCCCCCCCCCAAAATGGGTAAGGTCAACGCAGATTTGACATCCCCCTCCCCAGTAGCCTAATAATTGAGAACAGTAGGCATTAAAATCAGCTCTCAGCCTGAAATACGTGACCACAACACACCACTAAGAGGACCCTGACAACCAGTTACTTCGTATAAAAATCTAGTTCTCCATGCTAATGAGGTATCTTGATAGGCTCCCAGTATTTAGTCAATAAGCTTCCTTTCCTGGGCATCCCATCCTCAAAATGGTATTTAATCTCTGGTTAACCCTGAGTAAGACAAACATCCTCATCCATCATGAATAAAATAGTTTGGACAAGCAAGGACTGTCTCCTTCATCAAGAACTGAAACAGTAGGTGGGGGTGGATCCTTTGTCTAAAGAGCCAAGCCTAGATCCCATAGAAGGCCTCTCTTCTAGTCCCTCCATACTTTTGGCACTCATTCAGAACTAGGTCGAAAAACAATTGCAAAATATAGTGAAACACAAGCAGAACCTAAAGCCGAAAGCTTCTTTCCTGCTAGCTAGCTTTCGTAATGCTAGAGGCATCAACTGTGAACCCTATGAATTAATATCAACCACTAGGCAAGAAGTGTTCACTGCTGTAAAAATGGCAAATCCATTACAGGGGCAACTAATGTTGTTCAATTGGATTCAGGGATTGTTCCACCGGAGAAAATTCGTGATTTATACTATGAGCCTAATCAAAAACATATAACTGGGGAAAGCACAGGCCATAGAGGCAACCTACTAGTGTTGTTCAGCTAAATTGACATGTGTTGAACTGTTGTCTAAACATGTGTATACCCATAGAAAACACTGCTTTCAGCCTTAATCAGAGAAGCTTCTCTTCATAATACATATGTGAGGTTAGAGTTGGTTGGCTGGGTGCTGCAGTAAAGAAAAGTTGAGTGGACAGCCCTACATGGGACATTTATATCACCCCATTAAGGCTCAGAAAATACTGAAGGAGAAGTGATAGACGGACGAGACAGATGGTCAGGAAGCAGAACTCATAGCAGCTGAGTTGCCTTCACTGGGCTGGCACAAGGCTAAATCTGTCAACAGTCATGGATGGAACGGGGGCTAACAGGGCACTGCCTATCTCTGCTGAACTATTGGTCACTGAAGGGCTCCTGGGTAAGAGCTACTGGTCAGCCTGCCAGGATTCGTCAGATGTTCCCTGCCCAAGGTCACTCATGAGGCCCTAATTAAATACAGTGGGTTAGAAAAACCAAACAAAAACACACATGAATGTGGAAAAGCCGTGTATAGGGAGGAGGAATTGAGATCAAGAGAGAGAAAGGGGCTGAGAGGAAGAGAATGCAGTATGTACTTGTATGGATTATCAAACAACTTTTACTAATTAAGAAGTATATATTTTAAAAGGGTGACAGAGACTAGGAAAAAGCAGCCTCTCCCTCAATATGGCTGCTCTTCCTTGCCTTGGATATAGAAAAACTAATTCTCTTTTTGTATCAGTCTAAAAATGTTTTGGGAATATGCTAAATACAAAGACAGGGAAAGCCAAGAACGGACCCAAGACTAGAGATTAGCAGTCAACAGTGCCGGGTGAGAAAGAATGTTTAGAATTCTGTCCATGTGGTTCAAAAGTCAACCTTGGGAATGAGATAGTGAAAAGGAAAGTTAAGGAAAAATGAAGCACACTGTTGTACATTCACATCCAGGAATGTAGAGTAAACTTCATTTTCCTAACTTAACTGTTAATGGAGCATATTAATCAAATAACACATAGAAGGTGGGAACAGCCAGGCAGTGTTGGTTCCTGCCTTTAATGCCTACAGGAGGCAAGGAAGGCAGATCTCTGAGTTCAAGGCCTACAGAGTGAGTTCCAGGATAGTCAAGGGTGCACAGAGAGAGGGAAGGAGGGGAAGGGAGGGGAAGGAAGGGAAAGGGGACAGAACTGAACTGTAAATATGGTGGCTTAGAGACAAAATGACTTGGTGGTCAGAGTGACTGCTGTGCAGACATGGGAGCCTAGCTGGTTCATAGCGCCATTTCAGCAAATAGGATTGATTACTCCAGCTCCAATAGGGTACAAAGGCTGGGGCCTAAGATGTAAGCCCCAGTTCAAGAAGAAGAACATGAATCAGAGACAGAAAGAAAGTGATGGACATTGAAGCCCTATTCTGGCTTTTGTGTGCTTGTATAGGCATGTATACCCACATGACATGTGTATATACATGCACAGACCTGTACACAAAAAAACATATTTAAAACCAAAAGTACAACTGTATATTTTACAAATCTTAGATCCAAAAAACAAGCCTTACACTGACTAGAACTGATCATTCAAAACCAGATAGGCCATACTGTAAAGAAATAATAAATGGTCGTGATGTGAACATATGTTAAGTTGATTTAAACAGATCATATTGTTATCAGTTTATCACTTTTATGTTTCCAAGTTTAAGTTGAAAACAAAATCAGAAAAGCAGGAGCTCAGAACTAAACTACAGATGTATATTCATAGCATGTGATAACTTGCTAGAAATTAAACAACGAATCTGTGAGAGTAGGTGTATCTGTTTTAAGGAAAGCACATTTTGGTGGGTCTTTTTTTTCCTACCAATGCTGTTTTGTATCTTGACAGCAGCTATCCATTTACTGAAGAATTGTCACTTTTACATTAAGTATATAAATGTTTTGCCTGTGTGTATGAATGCACTGCAAAAATGCCTGGTTTCTACAGACACCAGAAGAGGACATATCCTGGAATTCTGTAGATAGTTGTAAACCACCATGTAGGTGCCGGAAAGTGAACCCAGGTCCACCACAGTGGTTTTGCTCTAACCACTGAGTGACCTCTTCAGCTCAGTCTGTTTATGAACTTCTCAGCTGTAATTGAGGGCAGAGGAGGGAAGAGAAGAACGACAGTCCCTCCTTCTGTTCCCAGAGACTTCTGTCCCCCTCCCCCATCTCTTCTGGAATGTTCTCTTGCTCCTAATGAAAGAACTACAAATATGAGTCATGGTCATGGGTTTATGGGTGACATTACCAAAGATTCTGAGAACATGTCTGGTTTAGAAGATGTACAACCACTCCGTTTAAGGCAAATCAAAGGCTAGAGGGTAGAACGGATTCTACAGTCCTGGGAAAGGATCTAGCCTTTGTGTAAAAGAGCAGAGCACTGACTTAGAATATCTAAGAAACGAGTAACGGGGATTTCCTGAATAAGAGTCAGAAAAAGCTCTGTCGTACATCAGTGAGACCAGAATGAAGAACAAACTGTGGACAGAGGAGGAGGTCACAAGCAAAACCAGCACTCTCTCCTTTTCTAAGTACAAATTCCAGCTTCTGTGAATTTCCTGGAATGCTAGACAAGTACTAATCCACAGAGTTTAAGCTTTTTTTTAAAGTTGCACAAAGCCCAGCATACTAATTACATTTTTTAAAGAGGTTGCTGCACGCGCGCGCACGCGCGCACACACACACACACACACACACACACACACACACACACACACAAATCTAGTTCTGCCTCTGATGCCCAAGGACTTCTAGAGTTGAAGAAATGCTTTCCCCAAACCTGGCCTTGGTTGTGTTCTATGCTGGTTTCTAGACACATAACCACAGGACACCGTCCTCTTCAAAGCAGCAGCAGACACTGGGGGCAATGTAAGGAACTCTACTGCCCCAGGGGAAGAACTGTGGGCTCATAAAAAAGACCTCTTCTGTGACAATATACATTTACAGAAAGACTTGACTAGAGTTGGGGCTGTTACTCACTACTATCTGCTGATCCATTTTAATGACTCCATGAGAGACAGGAGTAGGAAACATGCAGGAACCTGAGAGGACGCAGACATAGGGAACTCCTTTTCCTCCACATCTCTATTTCCTAACCCAGTACGGCTCCTGCCCATAATGCCATAATGTTTCCGAAGAATTTGGTCAGCCATGTCAAAATGAACCAAGTCATCAATGTGGACTTGCAAACCAAACTCTAATCCCCTCATCCAGTGTGAGCACACTTTGTGCTGGTGAAGTCACAGGCACCAGCAGAATACCTGACTTGCCTTCAGAAATGGTCTGGGAAGAAGTATCATGATATGCTTTCCTAAGCCGAGTTTGTTTCTGAGAGTTCCTTTGCTCTGTTTGACTGAAGGCAAGGGACTCAGAAGTTGCTTCAAATTCAATACTGAACAAAGCAAAGTCTGCTTAGACTCTAACTACTACTTAATCATTTTGCCTAAACAGATGAGCCATTTCCAAACTGTAGCAACTGCAACACATCCATATGAAATGTTAAGTGGCCATGTTCTAGCTTTTGGCAGTAAAAGCAGCTTCTCAAGTGCTACAAAAAGTCAAGACAGACTGTTGTCAAGCTACAGCACATTCCAAAGGAACTTGAAAGAATAAGAAAATAGGGAAAGACTTCATCCGAATGATTTTGAAAATATCAGATGCATATGTCAATGAAACTGTTCAATTAAAATCCATCCATCCTTCAAGATTTACAGGGCCCAGTTGGCATGACACTTCGCTAAAGATGCTGAGGAGATCATGTCCGTATCTGGATGTTATGCTTAGCACACAGTAGGTACACAACAACAAAACCAAATAGGCCACTGTTTGTAGAGAGCAAGAGCAGGTCGGCAAAGCAAAGGGAGGTCAGGGACCCTGAACCTTCTCCCCGACTGTGTACTTACTGGGTCTCAGCCCCGAGCAGCATGTCTACCTTCTCATTGGCATGGTTGCTGAGGATGGTCAGGGTAAAGAGGTGAGTGATAGAACTTTGTCTTGAGTAAAGCATCGTGGAAGTGTTCTTCCCTGGAGAAGAATTAAGCTCTTCATTGTCACAAGATTCCACCAACAGCTGGTCCCTTAGTGAGTAGTCATTGACATTGTAGCTTTCTTCACTAAAAGAAAAGGAGTGAATAGGTTAATTACTCAGTAGCTACCACTGTGACACTGTCAGACTTCAAGTCACATTTCTCTAGAAGTGACCAGGATATCCAAAGGGAGGGGAAAATGGCCTGTTTGATAACACTGACTGGAATCTGTTTTTGATCTCTGGATTACCAATTAAGAGAAGCACCGAGATTATGGATATAGCATACTAAAGTACATCTCAGATAAAACCATACATTTTTTTCAAACACAGATCTTACAGGGACTTAAAAATCAACACAAATGAAAGGTGGATACTTCTTGAGTACGAAACTATGAGAAATTTCTACCAAAGATACAAGTATGTAGCAGGCAATACCATGTGTGTCACACTGACATTTTAGGAACAATAAGCAAAGGTTAGATAGGTGAAAGATGAAATGTTGAATAATTCCACTCAATGAAGAACTTCGAGGCTCTATTTGCCACTGCTCTGTAACAGTTATAGCGAATGCAGTGAGACTTATACACATCCTGGTCATAGGTGCACTCCCCCGCTTTACCCACACCTCTACCACAAAATGGAGAGGACATGATAAAAGTCTGCCCATGCTCTGAGTAGCCAGGTCTCACCCCTTATCCACAAATGACCACAGTAGGAGACACAAGCAGTACCCCAGAAGGCTGACTATAGAAATCGAACATCAGCGGTTCCCCCAGGAGACCTGCTTGCTCTGGCAAAGTGTTCAGTCTGTTCTTCCCATAGTATGACCTGTATTTCAGAAACAACCAGGCTGCATCCTTCCATGCCCCCATTCTTGATTATCTCAGTCTCTCAGGCCTCCATTCCACAGTGTGAGGATGGCTAATTCCCCAGGACAACTGGCTCTTGAATATTTCCCACTATGCCCTTCTGGGAATTCCCTTCCTTAGGGAATTCAGGAAAGTTTTGAGCCTCAGCCTCTTGTTTGAACCTTCCCTCTACCTTGCAATCAAGTAAGTTTCCTCTAACAGAATCTTGGTTTCCTCTAGAAATGCTGTATCCACGGATGGCTCTGCTCACTTCTACAAAATGATTGCTTCCTGCTCCAAGGCCTAAACTCTGGAGTTCACAATATTGGTCTCTATCCCAATTACAGGTTTCTACAGGCTTCAGAGTCTCTCAACCCTCCCTTAGGGCTCCCAAGCTTATTGCAGTAATTATCAGGATTCAAGCAAGTCTTACTGACTATAACTGTAAGTATTACAGAACAGTGGCAAATAGAACCCATGAAGTTCTTCACTGGGTTTACTATTACTTTCTTCTTTACATTCCATGAACAGCCCCTGCTATTGCGGTGCTCTCGGTGCTTTGACTTCTCTGATGGCTGCAGGTATGCTAGCTCAGCCTTCTTCCTAATCTCACCATGGCTATCAAACGTGCCTCTCCCTTATTCCAGCAGCAGCCTACACACACCGTGCTCTACTAGGCACCCATCTTTCTAGCCTAACAACTCAAATCCTTATCCCCCAAACTTAATTAACCCACTAGTTCCTACTCAATATGACTTTTCCCTGTTGATGGATTCCACATGCCCCCTCACCTGTAGACATCAAATTCTCCATTTTGGATTCCTTGTAGCTAGCTAAAAGCACTTCTTATACACATGCTTATCTCCATTGGCTCTGCTTGCCTGGCAAATTCCACTTGATCTTAGCCAAAAGGCCGAGAAGCAATTGCCTGGCAAATTCCAAATCTAGCTATATCTATCTCTTTCTGCTCTCTTCTGTTGTCAGAGCTAAACCTCAACTGAACTGGGGGAAACAGATACCCCTACAGTAAATTCTAGTGTACTCTAGGAACAATGACATTATCTCATTTAATAGCAAATAAAAGTATCTAAGCTTAAAAGAACTGGAAATAAACTCCCTGTGTCCAAATATAGTAGGGGTTTTTAGAACAAAACATTCTGTTGCTTTCTTTATTCAGCAGTAAACATTCTGCCTTGTAACTGTCATCAGGAAACTTTATGGCTTTTTTTTTTTTTGTTTCCTTGAAGTTTAGTTTGATAAATTGTCCATCCAGAAACAGCACGCACAGGTTCCATCTCTAAAAACTAAATATACTTTCTGACCAAATCTCTTGTTAGAATAAAGTCTGTATTCACTATAACTTCCCATTGCAAGATCTCCAAATCTTCCCAGTGGCTGCCACACTCAGGCATGTAAGTTGTTTTCCCATCTAACTGAGACCTATCAAAGCACACATTATACTCTAAGGAAGAAAGCAAGACAGTGCACCTTACAATCAAACATGGTTGTATCTTTAAAAGATCTTGTTTACTAAGAAACAAAAAAGTCAATTGTTAGCAGGGAAGAAAATGTTTACAGTGCCAGGACATCTTAGACATAAATTTAACAGCCCAGGATTCAGGATGTGGCTGTGTATACACCCTACCGCTAACACCAGTATCACACACACACACGCACGCACGCACGCACGCACGCACGCACACACGCACACACGGAGAGAGGGGTGGAGGGAAGATCAAGACAAAAAACATGAAAGCACAAGCAATATCTCAATATCAGTAGCAAAAACTACTAGAAAATAAGTGTTCCTTGTTATTCTCTTCCTTCCTCTCGCCCTCTGGCTGCAATCAAAGGCTGTAAATGATCATCACCCTGTGACATGAAAATAGTCCCTATCAAAAATTATTTACTGGATAGAGAAGTTGAAGAAATTAATATTTTCTGAATGGGATAGCTAGGTAAGCCCTGAAGAATTACAGTTGCATTGGGATCAAGGTTACTTCTAAAGAAACAAAAGTTGGAAGAATATGTGCGTGATAATGCCCTAGTTTACACCCAGCCAAGCTTCTGCCTTTTCAGCACCAGGGGATTTCCGTCTTAGTTTGTCTCTGGTAGACCTTAAGGACTGAGTTCCCAGGAGACAAATGTAAACTATGGTGGTTAGTCTTTCCTCTGCTTCACTTTTACAATTTGAATCTTCCAGAAATTACCTAAAATAACAGCTAGAAAATTTTATTTCATCAATGTTTTGAATATGTTTTAGGAATTACTAAGGCCAGAAGCAGATACATTTTTAAACTGTGCATTAATTATTCCTTTAAACAAGTTCAGTACCATTGACTGCAGCTGTGGTAGTTATTTGACTCAGGTAGACCAGTCAGCCCTTCCCACTCTGTGATCCTCCTACTCACAGCTATAGGACCTCACCCACCTCTGGTATTTGTCCAGTTTCAATGGAGACCTTGGCTTAGTTTAGATATCTAGCTCCAAAGCCATTTCCAAGACAAATGTTTCCTATCTGTCTCCTAAGTGAATGCTCTCATTCATCCAAAAAAAAAAAAAAAAAATCACTGTTATCTACGTAGTGAAATTTTGCATTATATGCTTATATAGAGCCTAAAGCTTTACTACTTTTTAAAAGTGGGTTTCATATAAAAATACCTTTATCATTTAACAGTAGTAAAATTAAATTGGTTATTTATACTTAAAACTCACTGAAACAAAAACTGACGAGTGGCTGACTTAGTCTTATGAGAATCCTTCTGGTGATTCTCTTATACACTCACATATATATATTTAGTCCCCCAAGGGTTCAGAATGACAACCATTATTCTACTGACTGAATCTGCTGACTACTGCAGAAAACTCATTCTTCAGTCAGCACCTGAGCCTCCCCCCCCCCCAGTTCAGACAGACAACTGACTACAGTGTGTGCTGGAGAAGAAGGCAGCCCACCGCCAGGCACCTCTATGCCAGTCTTTCCCCTTCTGCTCACTCAGGTCCCAGAAAGCTGAGTAGAGAAACAACTTTTCCTCAGGGAAGCGACTCTATCAGACTTCCCGTGTTTGTCTCCATCACTTAACAAATATGCTGTTGACACAGTTTCTGAAACAATTTGGATCATGAAGTGGAATTTCTCAGGGAAAAAAAAAAAAAAGGCAGATGGAAAAACCACCTTTCTTTGCATGGATGGGATTCTGTGGAGACTTCCTTCCATTGTGCCACGGGCTCTCACTTGCAGCTGCCTTGGCTCCCTGCTCTGTGCAGGCACTTCCGATCGGGCGCAGGGACCCGATCAAGTCCACAGAGGTTGCTCAATGCCTGAAGCAATGAGTCTCTCCACTGAAACCTACCTGAAGTCCTAGTAACCTCTACCCAGACTCTTACCCTTGAAATAATTATCTTGAAACAAGTAGCTATCTGTTGAGAACAGGAAACAATGCTAAACATGTCAGTGACTTTCCCTGTGAAGAAGCCCCCATAGTGTCTGAATGTATGCTGCATGCTGCTGAGGTTATGTGATGAGGCTTGACTGTTAAGTTCCTTTTTGGTTTTTGCGTGTTTACGCGTGTGTGTGTGTGTGTGTGTGTGTGTGTGTGTGTGTGTGTGTGAGATGCTGGGACTGGATCCCAGGACCTAGCACATGCTGAGTCAGCATTGGAGCAATGAGCTCCATCCTTGAACCCCCCCTGCTTTATTAGGCAAAATATATTAAAAATTATATAAATATATGAATTAGATAAATATATAAGAAATTATGGAACCCTTTACTTCCTGTCCCATGAAGTTGGGGCAGTTCTTATAGGGAACATTTATTTATGAATATTATTTATTACTTTTAGATCAGAAAGACATTTAAAGACCACATATAAGAAATTCATGTTTAAATATGGCATAGGTACATGGAAATTTGCAACACTGAACACAGACTCTGAGAATTAAGCACCCATTTTGGCACAGTCAGTTTGGGGAAGAGGAAGGACAGACTGAGGACAAATGGACCTTAATCTGCAATTTTGACCAACTTGGGTTTTCTTTTAAGAGGAAAGTGTCTAACATTAACTCCCATGGCAAGAGTATTTTAGTGTGTGGTGATTTTCTGTACACTTGACCTATTTTAAAGTAAATGAAAAAAATCAAATGAAAATGTGTTTTAAATCCTAAGTACATGGATGTGAAGACTTTTAGTACTCCAGGTGTCTGTGAATTCCTAAGTGTGTGGCTGAATCAAGAAGAAGGGAATGGAATGTCACGTGCATCCTACTAACAAGCCACCTGTGTGTAGAATACATCACTAACTGAAATATAACCATAAAGTGACCACGAGTTCACACTAATGACTTAGAAAAAGAACTCCAAATAATGACTCTCCTATATATTAAGTAATATGATCAGTGAGGGTCAGTGAAACAGACTCGGGGGTAAAGTTGCCCAGAGGATCTGAGGTTGGTATCCAAGCCATGGTAGAAGGGGAGAACTGAATCTTACAAGTTCTCCTCTTGTCTTCACATATATGATATAGCACTCCTACACACAAGCACACATGCATACAAACAAATGAAATAAAAAGTTTAATACAAATAGATGAACCTATCTCATTTATAACATCAGAAAATTTCTTGGTATTTATGATGTATGAGGGCTCACAGAGACTGGGCTGGACCTACGGCCCCTACACATCTGTAGAAGATGCTCAGCTTGGTTTTCATGTGGAGGGGGGGGGATGTCATGGTCTCTGTTTCCTGCCACTGGATCACTTTTGATTTCTGCCTGGTTGGGCCTCAGTAGGAGAAGCTGTGCTGGGACTGGATGTCCCAGGGTGAGGAGTACCCACAGGAGCTTCCCTCTCTGAGGAGAAGAGGAGAAGCAATGTGTGGAGGGATATGTAAAGGTGAGACTGGAAGGAGAGGAAGGAGGGAGGTAGGTAGGCTGTGATCAGGATGTAAAGTGAATTTTAAAATAATAAATTATTGGAAAAAGAAATAAAATAAAATATAATAGTTTAAAAACATATTTGTGATAAAGCTTCTTTGGATATTCTATATGTGGAGGTCTTTGATTTACTTGGACTTGAGCTTTGTACAAGGAGACAAGAATGGATGGATTTTCATTCTTCTGCATGCTGACTGCCAGTTGAACCAGCACCATTTGTTGAAGATGCTGTGCTTTCTCCACTGAATGTTTTTAGCTCCTTTGTCAAACATCAAGTGACCATAGGTGTGAATACATTTCTGGGTGTTCAATTCCATTCCATTGTTCTACCTTTCTGTCTCTGTACCAATACCATGATGTTGTTATCACCATTGCTCTGTAATAGAGCTTGAGGTCAGGGATGGTGATGCCCCCAAAAGTTCTTTTATTGTTGATAATAGTTTTTATAACCTGGGTTTTTTTTTTGTTTTGTTTTGTTTTTTGGTTTTTTTTTTTTTTTTTTTTTTTTTTTTTTTTTTTTTGTCATTCCAAATGATTTGCAAATTGTACTCTAACTTTATGAAGAATTAATTCAGTTGCAATTTTGATGAGGGTTACATTGAATCTGTAGATTGCTTTTGGCAAGATGCCCATTTTTACTATGTTGATCCTTCCAATTCTTACCTTGGTGTGACCCTAATTTCATTTGTTAAGGCAGGCTGAATCCTTTGATTTCATAAGTCCATGTCTGAAAGAGTCCTAATGACGTGAATCGTGAGTAACATTAGTAAAGTCAGACCTGACTTGTGGTGAGGCAGTTTTTAAACATGCACTGCCCTGTGGAGGAATCTCACCTTGACCCTTGTTAGTAATCATCCTAGATACCTACTCTCGTTGGCCAGAGATGAGTAAAGGATGCTTGACCAAAATGGATCCACAGGATGAAGGAAAGAAAAGTTGTCAGGGAAGGCCAAAGGTCTAGTGCAAAGGACAGCTTCCCTCCTGCTTCCTGTACCAGAGCACGTGTGTACACTCACGCTCATCAAAGAACTCTCTTACATGGACCAAGTACAACAGATGAAAACCTGAGCAACACTTTTGATTCTTGTTTTTGTAAAAAGTTAAATTAAGAGAAAAGTGTGTTATAGAGACCCCCCTCCCAAAACATCCCCATGACTCCCAGCACGCATCCTCCAGGTAGTAACATGGGCTTTTAAATCTATCCAGTATGCCTTTTCCGTAGGTTTTGTTTATAACATTCAAAAGCCCCTGTCCTCAAAACCAAACAGATAAAAAACAGGCAGCACAAAGACAGATGTCTCCCAAGCCAGCAGTTGCCTGTGGATCCTCAGACCAGCACTCACAGGACAGGGAAATGAAAGACGTCCCCACAGTCACACTGGCCCAGCATCCATGAAATCCAGTGCCGGCTGGCTTTGCTATTACTCTTCTGGATGTCGGCATAGAAGTCAACAGTGTTGTGCACCTGTGGCACTCTGAAATGCTATCCCCGTTTAATGCCCTCCATGACATTTCCCAGGCATCTTTCTTCAGAACCATTCCTGTACAGCTACTTGCTTTTCTGACAGGAATGTCATGGGTCTGTGACTCAGCCAGGAGCATAGGGAATTGCAAGAAATAAAATTTCATTGTGTTTCCCTTCGGAGCGTGCACAAGAGACCTTCCTCTGCAGACTGCAACTTGGTTCCCTTGCTCGTGCAACAGCATGGTTTTGAAACCCCTGCTCTGGCTTCTATGCTTCCCTGCCATTAAAATACTCAGTGAAACATCGCTGAGACAGGACTCTGAACAATGCTAGCATTTATTTCAAGTTAAGGAATTAAAAGGAAAGAAAACCTGATTTACCTGATTGATATTGATTTCATGTGTAAAGCTTGCTTAGGATAATCCTAACAAGTAAGTTGCATGGAATTTTCAGAAGATGCAGGTTTCAGCATAGGAGGTAAGGTTACAGATCTGACCCAAAGGCCTGCTTAGAGTTAGCCCGTCACATACCTGCTTTGTGGACCTGAGCAGGATTCCAAACCTCTCCCTGCTTCATGGCTCTCATCTGCACAATGACAGTAACAAGAAACCAACTTGTCGTGGGAATTAAGTGAGGTAGTATGTATATTATCTTCCTGTGTAATCACTCCTGGGTTATACCAAACGTTATTTCTTTTGTTTTCCTAATAAAGTATTATCCATTTAAATTGCATGAGAATTTTATAAGGCCTGATAATTACATTATCCCCTGCAAATGGATAAGTAGACTAAGCATGATTCAAATCAAATACTAGTATTAGAGCTCATGATTTGCCAAAAGGTCTGGCTCACTCACAAGGAATAATATTTACACTGAAACTAATTTCAAATAATCTTACTGCTTCAGTTTCTCAAAATAGTTCTCAAGAATAACAAACATGCCACACATTTCCTATCCATTGTCAAGAGGAAAACAAAGAGTAGAGGTGAGCATCACATGCATTGGTAGAAGAAGCATCTATTGTGATTAACACCAAAAAAAGCCAGCCAGAGAGTGCAGGGCAGGGAGAGACTTCAGGACACCCACAGTCCACAGCCCAACACCAGAAACTGGAGCTCTTGATTGAGCAAGAGGAGACAAGTGGTTGTAAGAGGCTACAAGCAGCTTGGTAGAGCTCTCTACCTGTAGTGACCAGGACAAGGCATCATCAGAGAACAGTCTCTTGCATGGGTAACAGGGTTACTCCATGTGGTTTGAAAATGCTTGATCTAGGGGGTGGCACTATTAGGAGGTGTGGCCTTGTTGATGGAAGAGTGTCACTTTGGGGATAGGCTTTGAGATCCTTCTCCTAGCTGCCTAGAAACCAGTCTTCTCCTGTTTGCCTTCAGAACAAGATGTAGATAGAACTCTCAGCTGCTCTAGCACCATGCTTCTGGCCATGAAGATAATTGACTGAACCTCTGAACCCGTAAGCCAGACCTAATTAAATGTTTGCCCTCATAGCATTAACACCCTAACTAAGTCATTCAGATAATGAGAGTCCTCTCCACACTCAAGATTAGGATGAGCACCACTGACTCACAACACTGAAAATGAAAACTGCGGATGTGTTGTACTTTACTAACATGGGGGACTGGTTCCAGAAATCTGCAAAAATGTCAAAATCTGAGGATGTTACGTTTGTCATACAAGGGTGTATATTTGCCTATAACCGTCTCATAGCATATTTTAAATACTCTCTGCATTGCCTATAATAACTGGCCCACTATGAAGATAGTTGCTATGTCATACCATCTAAAGAGTAACTACAAAAACATCTGCACAAGCACAGAACTGCATCTTCGTCCCTTATTTTCCATCTACCAAGGGTTGAATCATGGAAATGGAGGCTGACTATAATGAGTCCTCCTGGGTCCACAGGAAAGGATAGTGTTAGATGCCCCACCCCAACTTCTGAGAAGCAGTCACCATCTACATCTCTTTGTAAAGAATGAGCTTGTGTCACTAGCTATTCCCTCCCTTGATGGTTGTGATGCATGATGGGGAGAGACAGGCATTTATTCCCTAGTCATTCCAATTGCAAAGGCTATAAAACCAGACCTGGTCCTGTAGTATGTCACAGCCTTCAGACGTGAAATGCAGCACGAAGACCTTAGACTGCTTCTTACATAGTGAAATAGTACAGGAATAATAGTTTGATTTATAGCAAGACTTTTTAGAGAGATGTTCTCATCACAGAAAGTAATATTGAGAGTATCAGTTACTTTGTAGGGATTACTGCATACGCTAAGCCTCCCTGTGCACTCTTACTACATTTGCACACACTCCATGGTAAAGATGATATCACTGCTCTGACTTTACAGATAGGGTCACTGAGGCACTGAGAGGCTAAAAATGCCTTGCACAAGGTCATGTGGCCAGGAATTGGATCTACCTCATTCCCAGGCATTGGTACTGTGCCACTTGGCAATCATGCTCTGAACAGGGAGTAGCAATGTCATTTCTTCTTAGAGGCACAGAAGAACTTTGTGTTACCAATGTAATAAAGAGTGGAAGGGGGCAGTGAGAAAGAATAAAACAAAAATGAAAACCATTCTCATTTGTCTCCCATCTCACTGTCCTCCATTTAGAAACAAATGCTACAGTGTTCATCACACTTAGTGTACCCTGGAGATACACTGACTTAAGTCAGAATTCTTTAAGGTTGATTTCCCAAGACATTCATTCTGCAGAGAAAGACAACTTACGTCAGGTAGCTTCAGTTTTCTATAATAGGAAAGAACATTATCATGGAAAATTTTATGACAGGATGGAACCAGACCTTCTAGACACTAGAGGCTTGTCCCAGAGCTGAGTTATATGTCTAAGACCCAGGTCTAAGGCACAGGCACCAGCGAAGAAAAGAACAGTCAGAATTTCCCAAACTCAGTTTGATTCTCTGGTTTTGTTTTGTGAATTCAAGTGTGAGAGCTGGTGACAGACAAAAAACAACCTAGGCCTGGATTCTAGAATGCAGAAAAGACGTACACCTGGAGGAGGGGTGGGAGGAAGAAGAGAGATTTGATGGAGACAATTTAGATATGACAGCAATTTGTGAAACCACCAGAGTAGCTCAAGTCATATCATGACAACCTTCTGAAAATTATTTAAAAATGGAGTGGATTCATGTAAAAGAAGCATGTGGCCGGAACTACCTTAGGACATCACTACCCATTCAACTGTGATGCTAAGGAGTCGGGAGTATGACGGACCAGACTGAATGCTGCAGGAAGCATGATGGAGCCCTGACTCCTGGCACATTGAAAGTTGCCTTATTTAGAAGGGAAAAAAAAGCCTTTGCAGATGTCATCAAGTCATATGGGACCGTAGCAGACTCTGCATCCAATAACTAAGAGATTGGAGGTGAGGACTCGAAGACTCACAGAGGCACAGCAGAGAAGCAGGCCGTAGGGAAACGCACGTCGATTGGAAAGCATGCTTAGACTGTGACAGGCGTGTGGGCAGGGCTTCTGGACTCTGTGATGCTGTGAAACCGCAGCTACTGAAGATACTCAGGGACAGAGCTTCTGCTCTCAGAGTCAGATAAAATTAAGGGGAAATGCTGGGCCTATCCAAGGCATTAAATAAATGTGAGATAGTAAACTGCCTCAGAAACTTGGGCACTTTTAACCAATTAAGGTCTCAGATTCAGTTCATGCATTTCAAAAACAGGACCTAACTCCATGAGGCTGTCCACGTGGGTAGAGTCAGAGCACCCAGTTTGTGTTATTATATGTTAGGGTTTTATTGCTGTGAAGAGCCATTATGACCCAAGGCAATTCTTATAAAGGCAAAATTTACTTGGGGCTGGTTTACAGTTTCACAGGTTCAGCCCATTATCATCACAGTGGGAAGGAAGCATGGCATCCTACAGGCAGACTTGGTGCTGAAGGAGCTAAGAGTTCTTCTTCTTGATCCAAGGGCAGCTGGGAGGAGGCTCTGATTCCACACTGGGTGGAGATGGAGCATAAAAATCTCAAAGCCCCCCCTGCCTCTATCAAGATCACACCTCCTAATGGTGCCACAGTCCCCATGAGCCAAGCATTCAAACACATGAATGTACAGGGCCAGACCTACTGAAACCACCACACTTACCATGTTTATAACACATTACTGTTACTGCTGTATCAAGCCAGAAAGCAAAGCTCGCTTACGATCTCGCATTAATCCAAAGTGGCTCTTAGCTGGTGATGGATGGCTTGGTTATCACAGTGTGAGGAAGTGCTATAGGCAAACAATGGATAGACAGGGGAGATACCACTCAACACTCCATCCTGGAACCACCCACAACAAAGTAGCATGGGCTCCTGTCAACACTGCTGACCTTGGAGTTCTAGTGAGACCCAGGTTGTCACAGCTTCCAAAACCAAAGAATTCACCTTCTCATCAAAAGTAATCACATCAGACGTATCTCTTTTAAATTTGGTAAGATAAAATATTAACAAAATGGCTAACAAGCAACCCAGAACTGATTTAAAAAATACTTTGCATTTTCTTCTAATTTAAAAAAGTAAAACAACAAAACAAAACACCAGCACTGCCTTTGAATACAGCCCTATGAACTAAACACCACGTCCTGCTCTGTAAGCATCAGCTACATGCTAAAAACTACTGGAGATGGAGCAGCTAAACTCCTTGCTTACGCCCTGTAATTTCAGTCAGTGGGTGGCTGGACCAGTCCTAGAGAGCTGGCACAGATAATGATCCCTTATCTCTCCCTTGTAGCTATGTCTGAATCATTGCCTGACTCCAACCTCCTGTGCTGCTGCCGCTGGCATGCAAAGCATCTGCCATGGAAGCTAACCCCAGCCTGTTTACCAAGCCTCTTTCCCACAGACTGACATCATGAACAAGAAGAGGCTCTAATGATATCTCCTCAGTTGAGAGGACTTTAGACACACGGTGACCCTATGGACAGAGCAACAGAACATCAGTTCTGACAGAAGTTCATTTAGTTCTCAGGTTGTCCTCTCTACTGGGAAAGTATGTTTTGGTCTTTGGGTCATTACGATTACAATTTCTAAAACACGTGAGCACATGAATTTGGCATAGAGGGATCGACATGAAATGTAATGATGGCAAAGCCACCTGTGCAAAGCAAACTCATTTATGGGCACACTGGGTGTAGAACCATTATGAACATTTCCTAAGTGAAATCAAGAGTCATACTGGAGTTTCCCTAGCATGCCCGTAACCATTTATTTTGATTTATACAAAAGCTCTATGACAGAAAAAGTTTTAAAAATGCTATGGGGATAGAGTGCAGCCTGCCCAGGCATGAAGGGAGAACATAGTAATGTGGAAGATCATTCAAGGCTACCTGCAATCAAGAGGTTCGTAGTCAAGGCTTAATGCTTACAGTTAGAAAGAGTGAAGGTGGTTCAATACTTAGGAATTATACACCGATTAGCTATGCTTTAGGAAGACGGTGCCCTAACAGGCAACACTGAGCTGGCGCTCACCTCTTCTTTTTCGTGATAATAAGCACATCGTTGAACAGGAAGAAGTAGACCTGCTGTTTGGACATCCTCTTTGAGAACAGCACCGTGTCTTCCACATAGGCTGTCAACTCCCCTCTTTTCACCAACCACCGGGAAGAGGAGACCAGGGGGAAAGGCTGTAAGAGAGAGAAACTCAGTGCCCATCCACGTCATGATCTCATGGGATGCATCATTACTGGGTAGGCAATGAAAGATGGCATATTCTCCAGAGAAAAATCACATTAATTTTTGAACCTTAAAAACGTGCTAACTTGCCCATACAAAACTGAATCTACAAGAAGATATTACCGGGCCACAAAATTATGCCTTTACTATATTATCTCTGAACCAGAAAAGAACCCTAGAGTAACTTAAAATTGAAAACCTTGGTGACGAAATCTATCAGTAAGTATCTCGAACTCAAGATGCCCACAGTTTCCAAGAGGCAAGTCCAAAAGTCTCTATTCACTTTATGAACTACAAGAGGATGTTTCAAGAAACAAAAACAAACGAACAAACAAATGAAAACAAAACCAGAAATCTACAGAAATCTTCTGAGCCTACTGTCAAGAACAACTGTTTTTACGTTTATGCCGTTTGCACTGTGTAAATGCATCCTTGCACGTTTCATGCCCCTGTCTGCTATGAAAATGGAGTCCTACAAGGATCCCTCGTAATCTCCCAGAAAAGGCTGCATCCAAGGAACTACATACTGCTTTTCTTTATTCAGCTTTATATAAGCCAAATGGAAAACTCTCAAAACCACAGACTAATTTGCACTCTTTAGAGTTCTTTCCTTTTTAAAAGAAAATAAAGTTACTAGATATGCATGCTGCCAAAAATTGATTTAAAAATAGGTATCAACACAAAACCAAAAGTTCCTAGATATGCAGAATGCAGGCACAGTAAGAGGGCACAGCAGATGTCCTTCTCTTACATGAAGAATTACTACAACTAGCTAAAGGAAACTGGGGATGTTATGGAGGAAGTGAAGTGAAGAAAGAATTTCAGTTTTCCGACTTTATAAAGGACTTTTTACAGGAAGGTTGTTCATCAGCTGCATACAGATTCAGCAAGGAAGATGAAAGATTAAGCATAAACACAAGCTTTGCAAACTGGTTTTTAAGGAACACGTGGAGTTTCTAGCCCCTTAAAAATCACACAATTATCTCACAGCAGGGCCCTCCCCGTAAGGCCAACAGAGAAAGGACCGCTTATGATAACATAAACACGAGTCTGGATGGGTGACCGGGAGCTGCGGGTGCTGGAAGCACAGGATATCTTGCCTTTGTGCAGCAGCCCTGAACCTGAACCAAGGATACTTATGATGGAGTTCCGGAATACATACCGCCCTATGACAAATCTTCATTTATGTGCTAGGTTAAGAGTTTTCCATTGTTTCCTTGTTTTAAAGTAGATTGATTTTTTTTATAGCCTCTGAATTCCACTAGGAAATACTAAATTTTCATTTCTTCACTAAAAGCTGAGAGTAGTTTTCAAAATGTCTTTGCTTCTTTTGACAACACAAACGTATTGTGTGAAAAACTTTCCCATTCTTTCTCCCCCACCCAGTTCCCACACACTGACTCCTGCTTCAAAGGCTAGATCTTTCTGTGCCTTTCCATACATTTGTTTGGCAAAAGCTTTTTTTAACATCATTTTTTTTTCATTTAACGATACATAATTTGTATTGCTACCTAAAGCCTCAATCATCCTTCTTCTTTGTCCCCCAAAATTGCATGGTTTTATTCTGCTACCTGTACTGATTCATGTACTAATGTAACTAGACCTCCATAATACCAAGGTTGTTTCTCATCCACTGCTTAAACAAATTCTACATAACTGTGTGATCTTTATACTCAGCAGTCCAGAATAAACTACTGGGATCAGAATTCCGGGGTTACAGTCACTTGCTTTGTACCAGTGGCCTGCAAAGTGCCATTTCTATAACCTCACCAATAGACAGTCTTTTCACTCTTCTGGACTGTTTTCTACTTGAATGTCCATTAACAATTCCTGCATGAAATAAAGTCATTTTTCAAAAACATAATAGTCACTTGTCCTTTCCCTTCTGGCATCAGCTTTCTAACTTGTCATTCCTGGTGTCTGTTCCCTTGCTTTTCGCTGTCACTCAGATTTTCCATACGAGGTGTACTGTGGATGCTGTATGAAGAGAGCTGCCACAACTTCATGTGTGAGCAGCCTCTGCTTTTCATCTTTATTGTTTCTAAGTAATGAAAAGTTAGTAAATCTTCACATAATGAAGGAAGCATTTTTTTCATTCTATGGCCTCTGTATTTGCTGTATGTTCAGAGGCTTCTCTTCTCCCGTGGACATTATCTCTACCATGCACATGGGATTGTGTGCATGATTCTTAGACAACTCAGTCAGCCTTTTTTGCACTTTTATTTCTTTTTCATCTTTAAAATGAACTGAATACAAATGTTTTTTAATTATCCACCAAGAGTTATAAGACCATAAGTTGTATTAAATAATATTTCTAAGTGATCTAAATTAGACATTAATCTATTTTATGAAGATAAATCTGCATTTAGCTTATTAGAGTCAGGGTATTATAATAGAAGAATTTAGAATTCAGTCAGGACACTTGGGGCCCCTTAGCCTGGTTTCACCCCTATCCTGATCTTTACCATCCTTAGTTGAGTAACTCTGTTAACAATGATTCTCTAGGTCTTGTTTTCTTTGTTGATACAATAAAAGAGTGTGGCTGTGCCATCAGTGCTTCCTAAGATCTGTGCCACGGCAGAGAAAATGCATTCTGCAATGTCTCCTTACATGTCAGTCACGAGGAAACTACTGTGTAACGTTAGAAAGTTTTTCGGAGAAAAAATACACAGACATTTTAACTGTCAAATTAAATGTATGTTATAGAACAAAATAGAATCACGGTCATGAGCTTATTCATCAAGAACTCCAACAAGGAGTGGACATGGACTTAAGTTTGCCACTTACTGCCACTTTCGGCTTGTGTGTCCATCCTGACATCCACTCATGAGCAGTATCAGACAAGCAGTAATAGTTGACAGTAAGTGGACCCAAAAACAGTTATGAATAAAACACAGTAGAAAGAAGTAATGAACACCAACAGAAGGCTACCTTAATCTTAAATTCCAGCTAAGAAGTAGTGAACACCGACAGAAGGTAACCTTATTCTTAAATTCCAGCTAAGAAGTAGTGAACACCGACAGAAGGCTACCTTAATCTTAAATTCCAGCTGGGAATTAATTGTATACATCATCTCCGTCCGCTCCATCTTCCGCGCTCCTTCATTGCACAGTCGGACCAACTGGAACATAACGTAAGGAGAGGTAAGAACTCTGAAGAGCAGCCTGTTTTATTTTATTTTACTTGGCCCCTTCTCCCACAGGAAACCACACTTTCAATTTCATGTCTCTCCCAGAAAATGATCTACTCTGCAGAAGTTCCAGGGATCCATTTCTGACAGTTAGAGAACTCACAGTTCCATCCAGGAGGGATACCGTGCCCAGTCGTGAAGCATGTGACCAGGAGAGAGAACTGTGGTTGGGGCTGGGTAAAGAACTCAGAATCTGTTGCCTCTGGCGCTCCACATGAAGTCTCATCACACACCTTAGGTCTCAGTCTACTCTGCCCGTCTTCTGTCTAGCCTTATCTTTACCTATAAGAACCCAACTCTACCTCAGGGCAGGCTACAGCTCCCCCTCTCTTCCAGACCACGGCAGGAGGAAGACTATCAACTTCATGGGCAAAGTCCAAGCTGTTACATGTAAATCATGGGACCACAAAAAGATTCTGGAAGGTGGAAGTCTGGTAATTCTTCAACAATACCCAGCTAAGGGAAGCTCTGTTCAATTAAAAATATTTGATGATCTACAAACAAATGGCTCATGGACCTTTGATGAATGCCTAGCAAATATTTGGTTCGATGAACTAATCCTAAACTTTGCAACCTGGCTTTTAAAGAAGAGTAAAATAAAGAGTCTAGAAATAAGACCTTAAAGTGGAAAGAAGATGTTTTCCCATTCATGCAGAAAACAAGCAACAGGAGATAACCAGGACGTTTCTGAAATGAAGTCTCCACTCATACGTCACCCACAGGGATGCCCACTTTTTCCTGCTCTCTCAGCTAACAGTAACTAAACTTACAGTTTTCTATCTTTAAATAAATATTACTTCCCTTTCAGCCACAACTCTTTCTCTGTGTACTGAGGGCCTGGTTCCTGAAGGAGCCAGACACTGAGCAGCTGGCTGTGTGGTTTACACACGCTGTTCATTGCTCAGCATCTCTAGGTATGGTTTCTGTGTCATTTACAAATGGCTAAATCATATGTCCTGCTTTCTTTCTCAGGAGCATCTGTGATCTGTTTAGCCATTTTCTAGGCTGTCCTGTTTTTCCTTTCCTCCACATAAGAGTAAATATCAGTGTTCTCTGGGATTTTACCCAGGCGTCTATACTCCCTTTCTGCGTCCTCATACCAGGTACAATCCCTTTACACTTTAAGCTCAAATATCACCTATGCTGATGATTCCCAAATCCAGATCTCCAACATATGTCTCTCCTCTAAATTCTCATGAAAAATTCATGCTTTATAGGATCTGCATTATTATATATCCAGAACGGAACTCATCTTTCTACAGTATGAAATTTAAAAAAAATGATTCAGTTGTCCAACAGGGGATTATATTTCCTTGACTCCTGTCCTTCAAAGTGCTCATCATTTCCAAGCCTACTATACATATATATCTACACACACACACACACAAACACACACACACACACACACACACACAGAGAGAGAGAGAGAGTTTCTTCTCACTTCTTATTTAAATTTATAGCTCCATCATCTCATCATCATCTTGGACCATAGCTTCCAATTCCCTGACATATGTAACAGGTCCCTCCCTTCTCCTCCCTCCTTCCCAACCTGTCCCAATGAATTCTTCAAATCCAACACCAAAAGCATTCTTTCCGTGCCCTGGCTGATAGCCATTCTTGCTGTAGATCAGTTAAAACAGCGCTCTGTATCCCACCCACCCCATCAGCCATCACCCTTTACTGTGATTCCATTTAGTGTGTCTTTCTCTTTATTCTGAACATACCGTGAATGCAATAACCACATCTGCTTATCAGCAAACATTCAGGGGGCAGAACTATTCCTGGTACAGTAATTGATACTCAATAAATATTTGTTAGAAGGAGAGAACAAATAGCTTTTAACACAGCAGACAGAAGGAGGTATGGATGGGTACAGAAAACAAATCCTGTGTAAACAGTCAACATACACATTAGGTGAATGGCTTCCTGGATCTCAGTCTCATACAGCAAGCACAGACCTGCAAAACACATCCAAGCTTTCTGCATGGCTTACTGTTATCATGGTAAACAGTTACCTTGCTCACTTCCTTCAAGGCCCTTTTGCAGACTTCATACTTCGGAGAGTCCTTGGGTGTTTTTTGGCAGATAGTCTAAGATGAAGTAAAAAGAAGCAAAGCCAACTGATTTAACATAGGTAAAGAAATAAATACTATTTAGCTATTTCCTCATACTCATACAAAGCACTGTTTCTGGACACAATATTAGGGATGAGGACATTAAAATGCAACTAACATAACTAGAAAATACTCTTTAAACACATAAAGGCTGAGTGAATCCAGCTAAGTAAGAAGGAAAACTTCAGAGGTCAGTAGGTGGGCTCAGACCTGCCTTATGCTAGATATTTAACCATGGGCAAGTGGCTGATGTAGATAAACATCAGTTTCCTCCTCTGCAAAGCTACAGAAATGCCAGGTATAAAACAGGCTATTGCAAAAGGCTAATACATGTCTTGTTCTGTTTCCTGTGCAGGATTCAACCTGGCATTGCCCATGCTGAACAGGTGCTCTTCAGAGCCGCCTCCCAGCCCTGTTCCAAGAGAAAAATGGTAAGTGCTCTACACATCTTATCTAAATGCCGAGCATACTGTCAGCTCCCAACAAAAGTTACTCTGATAATCCATTAAAGGTAAATTGAATGTCTAAAATATGAAAATATAAAATCCTAAATCTTTAAAAATACAAAACTTTTCGACTGTCAGACCGTACCACAAATGGAAAACTGCATACCATGGAACTCTTGTGTGTACAAACTTATTAGATACAACTATCTTTAGAATATGTACACAAGGTATGCTTGAAACGCAAATAAATTTCATATTTAGGCTAGGGTGCCATTTCTGTCCTCTTAACAAATTTAGTTACATTTCCAAGTGAAGTAAAATTTAAGAGTGAGCACTTTAAAGTCATTTGATTTTTCCTGAGTTCTCACATATGGTAAACAGATGACTGGCCAAAGTCATCAGGCACGGGCAGAATGTGGTCGGTAGTTGACGGGACACTGTGTCTTCACTGCATATGAGTGAGTGCAGTCTATAAATCTGCACATCTGGCAGTGGGATTGCTACTATCTGAGAGAAGTGTGGAGGGCAGAATATGTGGGTTTGTATTAATGATTCCCCCCTCAGATTTTGACCTAGTGTAAAGAATGCTATATCCAGTTCATATAGACACATAAATTAAGCAAGGATTTTTGTAAGAATATTTAACCATATTATGAGCCACATATACATCTAATACCTCACTTTCTGTCCTATTGCACTTTTAAAACCCTGTTTATGATTCCAAGATCAATTTTGTCCCCCTTAATGACATAAAAGCACTATGAGAAATATTGGGTTATTTTCATGAGGACAGACATCATTCTCTGGGAACTGTATAATAAAATTTTAGATACAATTGTCTGTATGCAGTAATTATCTGGGAAGATAGGTTACAGCTTCACTGAGAACGTCCAGGAGGATTGTGACAGAAAAGCACAGAGACCCCTTTATGTAATCACACTGTAAATAACCCACACTGTGCTGTCTTGGGTGTCAGAAATAGCACTACCGTTCTGTTTAACCAATTGCATTCAAATTTGGTTCTAAGTAATTAATTGTTAATACATTCTATCTTTAGATATGCTAAATACTGATCTAAAAAAAATTGAGATTTTTTTCCAAAACTCTGAGTTACTCACTGGGCCAATGACGGACCACATACAAGATTTACAAGATTATTTCTCCCAGACATGCTGAGGTTGAATTAGTAGAAATATGCTTGGTGATGCTACATGGCACTGGCATTGTTAACCATGCATTTCTCAGAATGTGCACCCATTGGTAACCAGCTCTGACTATGTTTATTCAGGAAAACCTCTCCTAAATTACAAACAATGGCTGAAAAGAAGGAAGTGCGAGCAGAAAGGAAGGCATGTGAATTCAAATTCAGGGACAAGTGAAAATGCTGTCCCACAACTATGACAGAGCAGGAAAGTGACAATCATCACACAATTGCTGCACGTCAAAATTCCACTGTTGTTTGCGAGCATCTCAGCATTTCCTGTGGAATATGGAAGATGGAACATATTTTTGTAACTTTACCCAATTATGTAACTGATAAATTTTTCTCCTATGTTTTGATCTATAAAAATAAATACATTAAAGCTGATATCATGCCAACATAATGACCCAATTTTAAAATACATCTGTGACAATTTGTCCTAATTAGATCAGAAGACACACTCTGCCCACTGGCTAAGCAAGTCCTATTACAGGACAGATGGTATCTGTTCCCTTCCCTCAGCATGTCTTGTCATTACTCAAAGTCAAACTCTCACTTCCATTATAGTGAACACTTAATACGCAAAGGATGCTGGGATTTTTAGCTCCCTTTGCACAATGTGCTGTAGTGACTACAGGAGTCACATTTCCATGTGAAATGGAACCTAAAGCAGCTTAGAACTTTCAAGATAGAAGGGATCTAAACCAAAGTGACTATCTGAGGTATGATACTTAGTGTGACTTAGACAAAAATTGAATCCAGGCCTCTTAACCTCAAAGAAGCCAATATCATTCCCATACCAGAAAAATTGAGTAATGTAGGCAAGTTTCACCAGAGTGGCCACACAAGTCTAAATTAAAGATAAACTCCAGTGATCTCAAACACAGACGGACTTTGCAACTGGATAACATCTTCTCTATTAGGGAGTTTTATAAGAGACATATTCATCAGTGTAAGCAAAACAACTGTAATTTACTTAATCATATTCACGGCAGCTCATATTTAAAAGACAAAGCCATCAACTCATGCCTTACATCCATCAGCAGGGGAAGGCGCGTCACTCTCTGCATAGGGAGAATGAGAAAAGAGATCATAGGTAAGTTCCTACAGTCTTCGTGGGACTCAATCCTTGACAACACTTCCTTAAAGGAGGGGTTGGTTGCTCTGCAGGGAGACAAACAAGAAAGAAACTTCAAAATATTTCCTTTGCAAGCCTAAAAGCAAACGAAAACACATTAGTGAATACTAAGGTCAGTTGCCACAATATCAATGACCCTTAAGCACATAAACCAACATACTTCATAACACACTGGAAAACAGGTGGCCTTCCTGCCTTTTATATTTAATGCTAAACATGAGCTGGAGCACCCTATACAATAATAACAAAATAAAACATATGAATCAGCAATGGTAAAAGCGGATGTAAACAGGAGAACACAGCATCATGGCGGGGAACACAGTAGTTGTGACTTAGCATGAACAAAGCAGATCTTAAACTTAATCACATACAGCACACTCCACCAACACAGTCATCATGTTTCACACACTGCTCTAGCCCTGGACACACTCAAGAAACAAATACCACTTAGGCAATACTATTAAGGTTGTTTTGCCTTCCTAATTAAAAAAAAAAAAAAAAAAAAAACTTAATTTTTTTTTCTTTCTTTTTTACTTCAATGGGTGTGGGGGGAGGTGCAGTTTTTTGGAGGGGGTTCCTCTCCAGGCTTGCTTCCAGCTTGTAAGCCTCCTGAGTCCTAGGATTCCAGGTTTGTCTAGCCAGGAAACTTTGCAGTCATATACACCGGAGTATTTATTTCTCTTCATCTCCTATGGAGGTGAAAATGGCTGTGCTACTGGTATATATCCATGAACTATGCCAGACAATCCCATACAGAATCTCAGTGGAGCTGTTTGAAGAACTTAAGGAGGAGGAGGGGGAGGTAGAGAGTCCAGTTGAATGGGGCTTACACAAAGTAAAGTTAAATTGAACTTTTCTGACCCTCAGCCCCACCTATCCCTCCCCTCCTTTGCGCCTATGGAGGTCTGTAGCATCTACGGCCCTCATGTCCCACGGGACAGGAGGTTTGCCGAGCCAATCAATGGCTTTGCGGAACCAAGAAGGAGGACAGTAGCCATGACGATCATTTTATTTAAAAAAATACCATTTGAAAATTAGATGATGTGGTTCAAGATTTCTAAAACTAGAGAGTGACACATCAGAATATTAAGTTACAGAGAAATGTCTTATTCTTATTGGTTCACACTGAGACGTTTTAGACAGTCCTTTTTAGCAGTTTTTGCTTTTCTCGTTTGGTCCTTCTCACCCCCACTCTACCCCGAGACAGGGTTTTCTCTGGATCCCTGGCTACCCTCGAACTTGATCTGTAGAGCAGGTTGGCCTCAAACTAACATACCTTCACCTCCCTGTGCCTTCTGAGTGCCGCCCAGCGCCTAGACAGTTTTAAAAGATTTTTAGGAAGTTAAAAGCAAACTTCATGTAGGCTTCATATGTAAATCATACAGGTCCCAGGTCCCTCCCATCCCTAAAGAGTTGTGATTAGGAAGTAATGAACTTGAGGTTCTTTGCTAGCTAGATTTTGAGGGTGCCTGGGGGTTTCTAACCTGCTGGTGAAGTAGAAATCAGTGCTCCAACCTTGAAGGCCCCTAAAGACACAAATGCTAATTTCCATGTAAAAGCCCCTATGATGATTTGATTAAAGTAATCTAGAAGAAGTCTATTTTTGAGAAAGTCACATAACACACAGCAGAAACTATTCACATATTTTTTAATCCTACAAAGCAATGTCCTTGCTAATCCAAGCCTTGGCTTTCAAGCATGACCATGTACATTCAATAACAGGGCCCCATCAGGGTATGGGATAAAGGAAAAGAAAAAGTAAAGGTGTGATTTTTTTTTTTCTTTCTTTCTTTGGCCTTCTGCAAAATTTGGAGACATTTTTGGCATCAAGAGGGTAGAAGCCAAATTAAACACCCTAAAATCACTGAGAAGCCACCACAACAGGCTCATCAGCCTTGAAATCTCCAAAGTGCAGGTGAGCCTTTCCTTACATAAGTATCATAACTGGAAGATATCAGCTGGGTATTCCATCCTACCCATGAAGCACAGCAAGGAAGACACCACCCTTACTGTGTTCCTTAGTATGCTGGGAACAGGTAAACTGAGGCCACCTTTGGGGTCTTAGTCTCACTAGGAAAAGATTTGCAAATACATTCAGAAGGAAGTTCAAGGACAATTGCTAGAGTTTGAGAAAAAGATATCGGGAGTAGACCAGTGAAAGCCCAGGCAGAGGATGGAGAGTGCGAGGAGGAAGACAGAAAGTAATACCTTGTGAAATGGAGGTTGGAAAGCATCTGAACAGAAAATGATGGGCCCAGATTGTCTGGGTAAAACATGTTTAGAAGTGCCGAGCCAAGGGTCTGGGTTCAGAGGCCCCTGATTCCAGGCATTTGTGTCTCAGGGCAAAGGATTCCATCAGGGATATATGTTTATAAACAGAAATACAAACAGCTGATTAAGGAAGGACAAGTGCTCTCTAGAGTGAGAGTGGGAAAGAGCCCACAGTGTTGAGTCTCTAGGGGCATGACCCTTCTGTAGGACAGGTCTGTAGCAGCAGCTTCTTTGGACTTTATTATCTGAAGAGTTTTCTCATGGAGTTTATATCTGAAGAGTTTTCTCACCCATCATACTTGCCACAGGAAACCCAGGTGGGGAAGGTTTCCAGTCTTCCTGTTCCAACTAGCTCTTTCCATATGTAAATCTTGGTGTTTCTGTCCCTAGGTCCCTATTCTGGTGCACCATGCCCTTAGCCTCTTCAAAGACCTTACACCTGCCATGAAGTGACCAGAAGAGGCTCCATAAATGTCACTAGTCTAAGAAAAGAATGAGGATAACAATAGTCAAGAAACCACACGCTGGGTTTCCGGTGGACAACTACAGTATAAAATAGCTACTTATGGCAGTGGGGGTGGGGGTGGGGGACTGTCCAAATAAAACAGTGTAGAAACTGCTCAGCTTGTTGATTCTGTCCAAGATGAAGATAGGCCTGCACTTCACACCCAACTCTCAATCATCTAAAAAGAAAAGAATCATGAAGAGAAAGAAAATGTTTGGCTCTTTTCTTATGGCACAATCTCCAAGCTCTTCTTTTTTTCCAGTTCTTTTAACCTCCTGCCTCCCCCTAGCAACTGACACCTACAGGACCAGGGAGGGGGGCCCTGAAGTTCCTGTAAACAGCTTACAGAGGTTAGAACAGTAACAGACAGCCTGCATCCTACAGTCTAGCCCCACTTCAGACTCCCCTCCTGCCCTCTGGCAAACCACTTCAGGGCCAGTCACTTGATTAGAAAAGAGGGGGCTGGGGAGGTTGAAGGACGACAAGTAAAGTCTCAGGAAGATTAAGGGGAGGAAAGGCAGGAAAGGGGGACACAACAACTTTATCTTACTTTAATCTTCTAATTTAGAGGGAAAACTCTCCACCCTCAAAAACTTCACTCCAAAAGTGACCCTTTTACACACCTGCCAAGGGGGACACTGTCAACTAAGAGAATGTCTACCTCTGTCTACAATGAGCTCTAATCAAAGGAAGTTAGATGAAAACCGGAGCATTCAACACTGCTTACAACAACTTCTGCAGAGTTCGCTGTTGGTAGACTTCATTGGTGCAATATTTCACATAGGGGTCAAACGTGGATGCTGTGTGCTTTTCTACAATGTCACTTATATCTTCTATGAAGATGTTACTCTGATGTCTTGCCTCCAACTCTGTGAAGAATCTAGAAAAAAGACAAGAAATTATATTTATTTCTATAACTTTTATAAAACTTAATAGACAAGAACTATCCCTGTGTAGGGTTTAAAGATAATAACACTACATAGTGTATAAAAAAATTAAAGAGATTTTTAGAATGTACAAATAAAACAATTCCCCACAGAAAAGAAAAAAACCCTTAATATTTTGTCCAAATTTAAATGTTTAAATTAGTGCTTTAAGTGTTGATCTTAAACCATTGATAAATCTGCCTTTGGGATTTTTAAAAATAAACAGATTTTTCTATTTCTTAAGAAGTCTCCCTGACAGAAGAGGGAGGTCATGCTTACAGACTGTCTGGCCACATACCGGAGAAATCAGACTATGCATTTTTATAATCCCAGGGCTGGGCGAGTAGAGGCAGGAAAATCAAGAGTGTACTTGTAACCTGGGCTGCACAGCAGGTTCTAGGCCAGCCTCTGAAACATAGAGAAACCCAGACTCCACAACAGAGGAGAGGAAAGTTTAGCATACAAAGCATCCACCTGACTGCTGAGAAAAGGAGTCTGCAAAGAACCTAATCTCACAAGCTCTTCCAAATAAAAAAATTATTTCAAACATATTAATATGCACAGTATTTAAATATGCTCACAATTTTTTAGACTGCAATTCAGAGTAACCAGACCCTGTTAATGAGACACATGAACAGTAATTTAAGATTGTCTGATTTAGTTTTTACACACAAGCACAACCATTGGTTACACAATCATTTTCGATGACTCTTTCAGCTCCCATACAACTATGTGTTTTAATCTCTCTTTCAACTCTTTGTGTGTATGAACAGGGAGACTGGAGTTCAATACTAAGAGTGTGTCTACCAAGACATGGTCATGTACTACCAAGAACCAAGACAAAAGATTCTGGGTTACATGCCAGTGACCACTAACTCACTAAAGGAAGGTTGGGTAAAAACCATCTTTCCCCTCGGGTACTGACTGATAGGACTCATGGTACAATTACAATAAGCAGATGTGTGGCAAGATAAAATAATAATAATATTAATACAGACTTGGTTTTCATTCCCAGTTTTTTTAATAGATTTTTAAGTCCTTGGGATCTCCACATTGATACTGTCTCTTCTCTGATGAGCTAAGAGGCTGGGAAGCCTAGGTGGGTGCAGCATGCAGGCTGGTGGCCAGAAAAGCCAACCCACCTTTACCAAGTTAGACTTTTCAGCCTTTCTCCTCACCTTCAAGAAAAATGATCAGATTTCAGGTTGATTTAGCAAGGGCCTATAGTCTAGTATGTCTATACAATGATACATTTACAAAGATCCTTAAACAATGGGCTTCAGAGAGGGTTGAGCATGCTGAAGGGCTGGGGGCAAGCCTGAAGAGGGCATAGGGACTCTGCCATACGCCCAGTCCCTTGTACTGAGTAGTTCATTTGTCTTTCCCTGAAATGTCTTCCTGTACTCTGTGGGCTGCTCTAGCAAACCATCCAAAAAGAAAGGGAGGTTTGAAGGAACCCCAACTTTGTAGTAATGATAACTGGAGACCCAGTAAAAACTCCACAGGGGAGGTGACTAGCTAAATGGTATGTATGGGTAAGGAGGCCACGAGCTGGATCAGTCATCCATGACTATAAGATGGTATAAAGAGTGAGGAGGAGAGAGAAAGCCACGTGTTCTATGGGTCTCGGTCAGGAAATGGGGAGTTTATGAGGCTGGAATGCAAACCACAGAATAAGTAGACAGACTGGGAAGCATGCAGAACAGATGAAAGCTAGAATGCAAAGGTTTGGCTGTGTGACCCCAAGAATTACTACATGCTAGAAGCTAGGAAGGCATCAACCATGGTCAGAAGTGGCAGGAAAGTAGATGCTAGACCATGCTGAGAGGAACACTGATTGGGAAACAATTTGGAGGTAAAATGAATAGAATTGAGAAACTTAAGGAAGATGCTAGCGTTTCTCAGAAACAGTTCCACATGCAGAGCAGGTGGGTCATTAAACCCTGAAAGGAGACAGGGGCTTTAGGAGGGAGGAGGAGCAGCAGTGAGGAAACCATCCATTCGGCCTGAGTGATGGCTTACGGACAACTGAAAACACACATCTGTGAGAACTCAGAGGCCCTGGAATGCTGGGCACAGCTCATGTTCAGCTGGATTTCACATAATTGCAATATTTACAACTGATTTGAACCCAAATGTTTTAATAAGACATTCAAAGAAAACTGATAAAACAAGCTAGTATAAGTAATCACCATGTAAATCCAAAATATAAATATCTAATGGGTTACTATTCTTTCCAGCTTCCTGCCTTTAGCCACTTTCAGCAGCCTAAATAACGCAATTACATAAGCAAAACAGTAACTTTGCTTTTCCTCATGAAAAGGAAATTTTTATTTATCACTTCAGAAAGTTTGCCAAAATACAGGATTGAAAACAAGATGTTAGGGAGATATCTGTCCAAGAAACTTACTTTAATACAACATAAACTAAGCTGTAGACTCTTTATTTTGGCATTAACATAATAAGGGTGTAATTTAATGCTTTCTCAGTTGGTTCCTTGGAAAATTTGCATATTTTGCTAACCAAGCTGAGCTGCAGGAAGAACAATATATTTCTGAAGGAGACATCTCTGTAGTCAAGAAGGCTGGTGATTCATATCAAATGTGCAGCCAAAGGGAAGCTCTGAGGTTCTGAACAGAACTGGACCAAATTTAAGGAGCAATCTGGCAGATAACACTAAAATGGAAATTCAGACTTCGGCTCTGCGAAGTCTCTTCCCCCTGTCACAATACTGAGTTCTTCCCTCTGTATAAGTATCAACAGCCAGACTGTTCACAACAACCAAGGTGTACAACTGCTACCCCCCACCACCACCAACACTAACCGCTCTGTGTACGTTGTAACAGGCATCAGTGTGCCACAGGGGTGTCCTTGGATCACCTCCCTAACCAGAAACCCTTGCTCACTTGCCCTTGTGGCTGTTAGCACACCATCCCGAGAGCACCTCATTCTGCCAAGATCCTCCAGTGCTTCCTGAGACTGCGGCCTTTTCAAGCAAGTTCCTTAGCCAGGCAGATCACCAGAGACCCAAGCTCAGCCTCTCCATGGGTAGGATTTCTAAAGAACTCAACTGAGGCATTTGTTTGAAGAAAGGCTGACATAAAACCTACTCATGATCCATGATGCATAAACCTGTCCTTAGACATTTCCCAGAAACACAGTGACTCCATCTTCTTCAGTCTAGGAATGAACTTCATGAATCTAAAATTGGCTGCATTCTCAGATGTGGAACTCTATGTCCGAGGAGAACACTACTAATTCAAGAGTGAGGTATTTGCTTCCCGCATGCCTGACGGCCGCACTTAAGTGCTCTGTTTGCCTCTGGAAAATGGGTAAAACAGAACTATGAAGGTGATGCAGTACTGGCCTGCAGCCCAGGATTGAGCAGTAGGCTTCTGAAGGACATCATGCACTTGGTAGGCAAATGGATGAAACTGAAAATTATTATGCTGAGTGAGATAACCCAAGCCCAGAAAGACAGACACCATAGACCCTGTCTCATTTGTGTATCCTAACTGTGAATCTTTGTATTTGAGTACATAACCTGAAATATCTAAAGAACTCAGGAAAGCAGAAATGGACTGTGCTGGGGGTTGAGGGATAGGGAGAGGAAAGAAGTTAGCGATAGAAAGGGGAACATTAGGAGGCCCTACGAATATGAACGGGGTGATAGGTAACTAGAGGGTTTTTATTTGGGAGGGAGGGAAAAAGGTAATACAAGGAAAGGAAATGAACACTAACGATGTTTGAAAAGCTACAGGGCTACATATTATCCTATGTGCTTAATTTTAAGTATATATATATATATATAGATAGATAGATAGATAGATAGATAGTGTGTGTGTGTGTGTGTGTGTGTACATGTGTGTATAGAGTAGTAGTGTGAAAGTGCCAATTGTATCTTAGACTTCAGGCCTGCTCAAAAGGAGGTGATTCATGGCCAGTAGTGTAAACCTAGGCAGCTCCCTGTGCATGGACAGGTCATAGAGCTGAGAGGAAAACCTAACTAACTGTTTTCTAATCCAGTATTATTTCTTACTACATTCTAAATACTTATACTTACAGATGAATATAGTTTTCCTCCCTCATTTAGGAAGATGAGTTTTAAAACAATCAGTAGAGACTATTGCAGAAATCTAGACCTGGTTAAAATGCAGAGAGTAATGATGATTTTTGGACACCCAACCCCAACTAATACATCTGATAATGCAACTACTACACCCAAGGCTCAGGGACAATCAAGGAAGAGGAGCCAGAAAGACCATAAGATGTAAGGCCCAGAGTACCTGTTATTAGGTATTAGCCCCTATGGAATGACAGAAAAATACACCCATAAAATCTCCACAATAAGGCTTCCAGAACAAGACCAGAATCCTAATAATACCAGATAACACACCAATGTGAACAGGAAAAGCCCATGGCCCCATCCCTCTATGAGATTAGGATAGCCAATGGCTGCTGAGGCAACAGTTTAGTTTCTTCCAGTGATATCCACCATATAGGATGATGTCCAATCCCAATGGGTAATCCTGGACACATGGAGTTGTGAGCAATGCTAACTAGAGACATGCATACTTATGTGCATATGTATAATTAAAGAAGAGACCATAAATGGTGCAGAGCAGGGTCAACATAAGGAGCAGGGCTGGGGAGTGATATAGATACAGCGTTCATATGCAAAGTTTTAAAACAGAAAACAAATCTGGTAATCAAGCTGGCACAGCAGACGATAGACCTTGGAAAGCCTGCACAGTAAGGCCAGCCATCTACAGGGGATATTAAAAGACAACACAGACCTAAGGCTTGCTTTTTAGTGTCCCACACAGGGCAGTGGGCATTGGTGGGTGTCAGAGAACAGACCCTTTGTGAGTCCTGAGCAAGACCAGTGTTTCATTCCTGCCAAGCTGTCTCAGTGTCATTCTGTCCTCATGTTTGTTTTATGAGGCAGTTACTGTACCCATTTTAGAGATAAGAAAGCCAAGACTGTAGAGTACAAGAAAAAATTCTTAACACCTGAGCTTTAGCTTGAACCCAGAGACAGAGGCCTTCTGCATCCACACAGCTTGTGGTCAAACCAGTAAATCTGCTACCTCTGCCCTCCGGTGAAAACTCATCTTGCCTACCTGACAGTCCTGGCCAGCCCTCAACACACATCCAGGAAGCAACAACAGCTTGAAATAAAGAGAATCATTAGTGTCCAGTGACAGCTGTTGACTAAGAGTGTTATGCAATCAACAACTGCAAAGGCCTTTCCGGGAAGCCTAAGCCACGGTATGTGAAGACAGCACGATGCTATGGGCTCAGCCTCTATCCAGGAAAGGTCATGAGAGAGGTGCAGCCAACAATGACAGGTAGTCCTGGACTAGAAATCAGGAGCACTGGTCTACAGTCTCAGGAACCATCCCTGTCCCCTGAACTCTTCGCCTTTGCCCAGTGAATGCCTACTCATGGCTCAGATTAAATTCTATAGGCTACAAGAAACCTTCCCCAACTCTGCTGCATTGGCTTGTGCTCCTTGCTTTACGACTTTACTAGACATTTTATAATTTGTATTTGCTTCTGTCTTAAGTCAGGGGGAGACATGGTTCTGCTTCATTCACTGTTATAGACACAGGTCCTGCCTATAGGAACTTGAACTTTGGAGATACTCGGTGTTTGATACGTAAATAGAGAATAAATATAATTTATTGCTTCAAATTGAACATGATTATAAAGTTGAAATTTTCTTTTTTGCTTTATTGTCATTTTACCAAGAATGTGCTAAGCAAAAATAGAAAGTCGTCTTTCTTGTTTTTCTCACTAGTCTATGAAGTTAGCACAGATTTATTGGCTGTGGGCAAATCGGGCTTTCAGAACTACCTAGATGTAGTTAATGGCCACAGCTACATATGCCAACTAGATGCAGGCCTCTCCATCCTTGAAGACACAGACTCCCAGCACAAGCTGCTGTGGTCATGTCAAAGACACACTGAAACCCAGGGCAGCCTGAGTTTCTTCAGTGACAGCTGTACTTTCTGAAAAACCTGCCCGACCAGCCAGTCCAGGAAGGATGCCAGCAGGGCGGACCAACCCAGCATTCAGCACCCAGCTCTGGAAGAACACAGCAAGTGGAGCTCTGGCAACCATCAGCACGGTCTTGTGTCCTTGGAATGGCATCCTTTAAAGGACTTTTCCTTCATTAACATCCATCTGCCTAAAGCAAACCCAGGCTACTCCTGGACTTCTTCACAGCATTGAGCTGTCAATGCTAAGCTGCCTGTCCCTTTCATCTGGTCACAATGACTCACCAAACAGGATCATAGTCAGGCTGCAAACATGGAAGCAGATTCCACATACCCACAGTGCTATTACATAATAAACTATCTTCTCTAAACAGAAGTATGTCAGTACCTACGTACTCCAATAGCTGCCCAGTATTCTAATAGCACCCCCAAAACACTCTGTACTCCATCAAAATAAATTTATATTCTGCTGTGGATATGTGAGACATGTATGTTTTCAATATTGTATATATATGGTTATTTTGGTTCTAATGATCATTATCAATGTTATTTAACATAATGAACTAAGGACAGCAAACACATGGCAAGAACTACCAACACCAACCCACAACAGCCATCATTAAGGGACTGAGGCACTCTCTCCAGGTCTGTAAGCTGTACTCTAGGCAGCCATTGTCAGTCAGTCAGTCCAAATCAGAGACAATGTGGAGCTCATCGTGTCCCCAGATGCTGGCTGAGAAAATGTGAGCTGGTCTACAGAAACACAGACGGCCACATCTCAACAGAAGACCGTACATTCTGAGCTAAAAAGGGTCCAAAGAGGTTTTTCCCTCACTAGACAGACAGAAAGGCAGGTAGGCAGGAGTACATCACACACGTACACACATATGCAGGTATGTTCACTCCTCCCATGTCTTAAGCAAGAGTTTGTATGTGTGTGTGTGTGTGTTTCTACCTTCTCACATTTCATTTGTACTTTTTATTTTGAATCTAGACTAATCAAATAATAAAGCTAAACATAAAGTGGTTTAAAATAATAGTTCCGAAAAAAAAGTTACTGTTCTACTAGCTTGTATACACATTCATTTCTGTGTACAGACAGACATGTGTTGTGTGTATATAGTTTATTGTGTGAATGCACCCACGGAGGTCTGCACTGGGAGTCTTTATCACTCTCCACTGTAGTTTTGAGACAACATCTCTCGTTGAACCTGGAGCTCACCCACCGGCTAGACTGGCTAGCCAGAAAATCCTAGGGCCCTTCAGTCTTCACGTCTCCACTCTGAGCTTACAAGTGCACATTTCTACTCCCAGCTTTTCACATAAGTGCTCGGTATCTCAGCTCAGGCTATCACGTTTAAGGACAGTGTCATCTCCAGCTTAGCTTTCCCATTCTAACAGTGACCACTCTTAACCCTTAAAGTCACCAGGGTAATTTTTTACAAGAAATTCTTTTTTAAGGATATTTTTATTTATGTGTATACGTGCAGGTGCCCATGGAGGGCAGAAGAAAATGTTGGATTCCCTGGAGTTGGAATCATAGTGGTTGCTAGCTACCAAATGTGGGTACTGGGATGGGTCTGATGTGGGTCCAGCCTCCTTGTTCTTATAATTTTGGTAAAACTTACCACAGATATCTGTATCATGCTCCATTATAGCAGGAAAACAAGCCAAAAGAGTGACACCAAAAGCCTTTTCTAGATGCAGATCAAAGAAAGGGCTTCTTACCCATTATACCACACATCTCAAAGCTTAGGTTTAAACTCAGTTTGAACTTCCTCCTGCAAATCCCACAGAAAGTAAGAAAAGGAAGGATGCAGAAAGGCTCCAAGACCTGGGGAAGTCCCTCAGAAGTTAAAGCTTATACTTACTTCGTCCACATGCTCTGGGATGACTTACCTTTCTGAAGGAATATACCAATATAATGATATCTTAAAAGTCCTTGACACTTTAAATTCTACTTAAAAATAAGAATTCAAAAGTACTTATCATCAGAAACTTCTTCATGAGAAAGTGCACAAATGGGGAAAAAAAGGAAAGAAAAAAAAAAAAAGGCTGGTTCCCATGGTAACTTTTGTGCATACTTGTACCTACTGTTCTGTGCTACTAAGTCCATGCATTCATATTCTAATTTCTTCTGGAAACCAGGATGAACTGTGAGAAGGACACAAAGCACATGGTAACACCCTTAATAAAATGTCCTTAGCAGAGACAGAAGCCTGGGGGCCCTGGGTTGTTAGGGAAGTTCTCTGTTTCTGCTTTGGCTCATTAATGTCCATCTCATGAAAGTGTTGCTCCCTACAGATATATATGGCAATGAAGACTTAGACCAATAGTGCCTCACCCAAGCCAGGTCTAGGACCTAAGAAAAATGAATGTCCAGAGAACATGCTATGTGACTTTTAGGAGGCATTTTATTCCTCTTTGTCCCAAACAGCGCAACAACAAACAGCAACACAAAGCAACCACCTTTCAGGCATAGCAGAAGTGCTATAGTAAAATATGCAGGTCCTGAGACTGATCAGTGGAGGAACAAGGCAGTGTGTCCAGGCCAGCCTCCCAATCCTCATGGTTATCTTCCAACACAGCCTCTGCCACAAAGGGTGAGGCTCTTTCCAAAGAGTTCTAATTCTCTGCCTAGCAAAATTCCTCAAAAACCCCAAACATAGAAAAGCTTTATGACTTCAGAAAGGCTGTTTTCTTTTAGTGGGTGATGGCTTCAGAAAAAGTTCTGTGCCCTTTTTGCTCTGCCCTCCTCCCCCCAGAATGACATAGCCCGATTTAATCCTCACTCCTGGCAACTCCCTGGGGAGAGATGGCTTGGCATGTTGGCTGTCTAGGTCCCAGCCGTGTTCTCCATTTCCCACGTTAACAGGCATATTGTATACATGTCACAGACTATAAGGTGCCTGAAGCTTTCCACAAGTACAATTGGGGTATAAGGTAAAAGCAAACTAGACAGATGAAGACTCTTGTTTGCTGCCTGGAAACACAGCTAATAGACTGGAACAAAGCTAAATAAAACAAAAACAATGGCCTCATACCAATGGCCTCATTGCTATTGTGGATTGGGTCTTTTGGGATAATAGTCAGCACAGGAAAGAACACACTTACCTTGAGCACTATATTCAGATTCTTTGCAGGGTGGGTATCCAGTACTTTAAATAGTAATTTAAACAACAGGTAAAAGAATAACATGTAAAACCAGTTCCAAGTCATTACTCACTTAAGTTTTCATGCTTTATATCTCAAACCTATCTTCCTAAAGAACCAAGACCTGGGCTATAAACTCAAGGACAAAATAATATGCTGTCTACAAAATAAAAACAGCATTTCGGGTCTTCCCTGTGTTTCAGAGCTATTCCAGCCTAAGGAGCAGTTGACTCCCATTTGTCCATTTCATGAGGCCAACTCTCCTTCACCTTTCATCAAGGACTTTGAAAAAACCTCCTTTTTAGATGCCTCCTATGGTGGGCTAGCAAACCACTAGGAAAATTTGATTTGTGGTTAGATGCGATGTTCTTGCTCTAATTTGTGAAAAACAACAAATATTCCTTTTCTTATTAAGGTAAGACAAGCAACCAAGTGAAGAAAACAGAGTGAGCCACCTTCAGGGCTGTCACCTTAACAAGCTCCCAGAAGTGATCTGGCAGTCAGGAGAAGGAAGACACAAATCAGGAAGAACAGAAGCAGTAACCCAGCAGAACCGACTGGAAAAGAGTGAAAAGAAACAACAGCTACTGAGCATGTGATCTAGCAGCTCAGAAGCCAGAGGACATTCTGCTCTCTCCTCCCAGCCTCATGAGTGCTGATGCCCAGAACCTCTTACTGTGGGAGGTGACAGGATATCTGTAAGTGTAAAGTTCACCCACTGTTTTACAGTACAGTGAGGCCAATTTCTTACCCTGTCTTGAGTTCAGTCCCTAAAACCAAACCACCTGGCTTAAATCCCAGCTTCTCTTTTACTATGCATGAAATCCTAAGAACTTATTCAGGTCTTAATGTCTTGATCTTTCTTTTTGTAAAATGAAACCATCATGGTATGATGTGGTTCTCAGGATTAAACATTCTCAGGTAGGTACAATAAATTTCCTACTCTCCTATGAACCCACATCTTACAGACGATGCCTGCTCCCTTCCCTTCCCAGACCACTTAGGGCAAGGATGGCAAGTCTAGCTTCTCTGTTGCTAGTTGGTGTAAAAAGAGGTGATAGAATCCTGCCATTCTCTAGGTCTGTGCTTAATCATAGCATCAGGTTTATTCAACAACTTAAAAAAAAAATGTAACAGGCACTTATCAACAGTAAAGGAGAAAAGAACCTCACACAGACTCAGTCAGATTCTATTCTGTAGGCTCCTCCACAGTAAGTTCCAGATGGGGAAACAGGAGACCATGGAAACCCGACTGTCCTCTGGACTGAGAAGCAGAAAACACTTCATAGAAATGAGCTTGGACCCCCACATTACATTACATTAGATGGAGAGGGTGGTTGGGAGAGGGAGGGCCTTCATGGAAGTAAAGGAAGGGGGATGAAAGTAGGGGGAAAGGGGATAACATTTGAAATGTAAATACAGAGAATATCCAATAATTAAAAAAAGAGTTATAAGCCAAGGAAGACCTCTAGAAGATGGAAAAGAAAAGGATATATGTCTTCCCCAGAGCCTCCTGAAAGAAGCCACCCTATGATTTTAACCACCATGAAACTGATTTTTACACATCTAACCTCCAGAGCTCTAAGAGCATAAATATCAAATCCATGTAATTTTAGATTACTAAGCTTGAAGTAATTTGTTACAGCAGCAATAGCAGATTAATATATACATTTAATCTTTCTTGTACAACTGCCCCATTCTTTCACTAGTGCTCAACACCTCCTGTCTGCGTTAGTGTCTTTTGGTCACTGGGAGCTTGGTTATTGTATCTCTTACTATAGGCTTGGTAACTGGGCCCCTTTTGTCTTTGCTACTATGTCCTTTGATCACCATAGACTTGGTTACTGCCCCTCCCTCCACCCCCCCCACCCCACCCCCCCACCCCCCCCCACCCCCCGCATTACTGTAGGCTTTGTTACTGAGGGCCTGCCATAACTTCACTGATCACAGAAGGGTAGAGGTTCCAGACCCAGCTCTATTCCTGATGTGGTAGAACAATTTCTGTGGTGGTAGACGACCACAAATGCCATTATTTATGGGAGACTTTAGGAGGTGGGGCAGTTACAGGAATTAGCCTACTTGGACTGCAGCTTTAAAGATTATCCAGGTCCTGGACTTACTTTCTTTCTTTCTTTCTTTCTTTCTTTCTTTCTCTCTCTCTCTCTCTCTCTCTCTCTCTCTCTCTCTCTCTCTCTTTCTTTGCTTTCTTTCTTTCTTTCATTCTTTCTTTCCATCCTTCTTTCTTTCTTTCCTGCACATCATGATTGGGTAGCCGGTCCTTCTGGGGCCATATAACTCTGCCTTATCACTGTCCAGACTCAACAGAGCCAAGGGCTATGGACTAAAGCTTCTAAAATCTGAGCCACTAAAAATCCCTCTGCCCTGAGGGTTTCTGTCAGGAAACTTGTCAGAACAAAGAAAGTCTGACTGATGCTCTTCCTGCTCATCAGGGGGCTATTTACTAAATACTTGCTATGCACCAGGCTCCATTTTCTGTACTCAAAATACAGAGGCCAGGACAATTCCAAAATACTCCCTGCCGATGTAATAGGAGAGTCCTTTGTCTTGTGCTTCCTCGGAGTCCTGCTATAGGTACCAATACAGTGGTGGAGCCAAACATTCTCTTCCAGGTTCTATGACAGACCCTAAAGGGATGATATCACATTAAGTGACCACTAAGACTGATGTAGGTAAGAGATGCGAGAGGTGAGGAAGTGGTATAAGCAAGACCAGGACAGACATGTTGTGCCCAGGAATGTGATGGTGAATGTCAAACAAAGATTTCTAAGGGTCTAGTATAACTATAAACTTCTGACTGCATGCTACATGTCTCAAATCAGCACAAATACACATTTTTTGTAGGAAACATTAAATATATGCTTTTAGATTTGAAAAACAATTTAAAGCTTGTAGCATAGAGAAATGGATAAACCTCTGGTTTGAATAATGAAGCATCTCATATTGAAGGATATGCAAACCTGGTAAATAACTAGAGGAGAAATCTCAAATGCCACCCAGGCCTAGACTGTACTTAAGTGTTGCATTAAACAACTTGAGCTCTTTTCTTAAGTAACAGAACCAACAAGATTTCTGGTGTGTTACTATAGTAACTCTATGATCCTGGTTGATGTGCAGGATTGCTAGGCTGGGCAAGGCTGAACAGAGATGCAAAGGAAAAGTCGACCAGTTATCACTATCCATATCATACAAGCTGAAAATAGAGTGCGATACTTTGAATGTTCAATGGTTTCCATGATCCCAAGTAATTCCACTCTGAGGAATGGACCCAAGAGACATAAAAACCTGAAATGCAAAAACTCACACACAAGTGTCTACAGCAACAAATTTACAATAGCAGGAAAAATAACCCAACATCCAGGTACTTGTGAACAGACACATAAAATATGGCATGTTTATCAGCAGCAGAAATGAAGTTCTGGTACACATGCATCATGGCTGACTTTGGAATGATTCTGTTAGTAGACAAAGCAAGACACAGAGGATCACAATTGCATGACTTCACTGACATGAAATGCCCAAAAGGTACAAACAAATAGAAAAGAAGCCAGAAGATGCCTAGAGACGGGGAAGTTTGGGGCAAGTAGAGAACATGTTAGTGAACATAGCATTTCTTCCTGAGAAATGAGAACAGATAAGTGATTGTGATGGTTGCACAATCTGTGAATATGTCAGAAAACTAGTTCATTATACAAGAGTATTTATTACCCTCTCAATAGAGTAAGCCCTTTAGTAAAAGTGGTCAGAAAATGCAGAGAAGGAAAGACCTGACATCAGCTAATTCTGTTCATATTCTGCTCTTTTCTCTTCTCTTCTGCTGCCCCAGCGCCATGTGTGATGTTTCATCTCCTTGAAACTGATGCTTATGACGCCCCACAAAAAGCAATAATGGAGAGCTGTTCTGTTTGAGGCAAAGTCAGGAGGCCCAAGCCCAGTTGTCTGTCTCCTCTGACACCCAAACTGGCTGACATGAAAGTGCCTCTAGGCTCATGGGATGCAATCTGAAGCTATTTGACATATCCACAATGCTGAGTTATGTGGGAATGTCAAGCATGTTTCTAGGGAATTTGGCCAAAATTCCTGTCACACCCAAGAACTAGAGACTGTATATCCTCACGGAAGCTAGCCTCATTCCACAAGGCACAGCCCTTCAACCTAAGACACAGCATCAGTCAACCTTCAGCTCAACCGCCTCAGTGGATACCAGCATTAGGAGATCCAGAAAGTTTATAGGAAGTTAGGAAGAGTTTGTTTCTATCCCTTCTCCCAGGCTTTCTGAGAGCTTCAGTGGTTGCAACAGCCTGAAGAAGGGTTAAAAGACCCAGGAATTCTCTTTCCTATCCCAAAGTCTGTGTAGTATTTGACCATAACCAAGACCCTGGCACCTTGAACTTTTTTCAACTATGATGAGCTTCAGAATTGCAGAGTAGGTTATCTCCTCCATTAGAGATTATGTCTATAGTTTATATACTCTTAATATGTATTTTCTGCCTCCTGACCTCATTTTATAAACCATAAAAATCACATGTCACCATTGTTTAAATGATGATCTTTTGAAAATTTATTTATTTGTTTGTTTGTTTGTTTATTCAATATAAGTACACCGAAACTATCTTCAGACACACCAGAAGAAGGCATCGGGTCACATTACAGATGGTTGTGTGCCACCATCTGGGAACTGAATTCAGGACCCCTAGACAAGGAGTCAGTGCTCTTAACCATGGAACCATCTCTCCAGCCCCCGCCAATAAGATTTTTATATAATCCTTTACTTCTCATTTCTCTCCTTAAACCCTGATCCCAAAACACTCGGATTCTCTAATGGTCCTTTACACTAAGCCTGTCCTTCCTCTCCTGACCTGACCCATTATCCAAATCCCACTGAACTGTGTTTCCTCACATCTCTGTATCCATCTTATTCTCCCGTCTAGACTACCTGCATTTCCAAACTACCAGCTTTTAACCACAAACTACCCAGTGAGCACTGTGCACACAAAACTTGCCCAGCTTCCTTCCTACTCAGTCCTCTTAGCTACTTTATTTAGGTCAGTTCTAAAGCCCAGACCTACCTAAATCATTATGGAATCTTACAGAGATGCTAAAAAGGGTCATACCAGATCACAATGGCTATGTATTCACAAAGACCCAAAGTACTTGGTCCAAGGTAAGGAATAACTCTATGAGTTCAAGGTCAGCCTAGTCTACAAAGCAAGTCCAGAACACCCATTGCTGTTACACAAAAGAACCCTTATCTCAAAAGCTGAAAAGATAAGTAAATAAATAAATAAACAAACAAACACATACATACATACATACATACATACATACATACATACATACAAGCTTATCTAGATGTCAACCCCTCCCCACAAAGAACACACTTTGCATTCAGTCCCTTTTCTAAAAATATAACTCCTAGTGTACCCCTCCATTCCTACTCTCTGCAGAGCTGGCCCCAGCTTTTAGTAAGACCTGGAGAAAGATCAAAGAAGATACCTACCTATGGCATTTACTTGGGAGGGCTGCCCTAAAGCCTTTCAGGAGGGATAGAGGTGGGCGAATCTGGGTGAGGGAAGGAACAGGTTCCTGCTAGCATGTGTAGAGGCTGCAGATGCTGGCAGCTCTTCCAGCTCTCAAGCATAAGAACCTGCACCTATCTTGGAACCTGTGCTAACAAAGCCAGCATGAACTTAAGGAACATTCCTATACCTGATAACTATATCTTGTATTGTATTTTCCATGTGAACTTTTGCTTCTCCTGCTCTTAACAGTATCATTTTAAAGTGCTTTCCTTAGAACCTACTAGAGCCAAGAAAAAGAAACAGCCAAACTAAACAGATTAAGGACAAAGCAAAGCAAACTGTAGATTGTGACTACTGAGGTGCGAGCTGTACAGGATTAAAGCCTTGTTCAACTACGGAGAACAAGCTTCTCATCCAGGCTGGGCACGAGCCACAAAAAACAGTGGCCTTAGCTAGGAATGTTAAGGATTTCAGAGTTTGAAATGTAATTCCATAAAAGTTGCTTTTATTCACAATTCTCCAGGTTTCTGTAAATTAATTCCTTGAAGAATTTTTTTATTAAAGTAAATTTAAAGATTCATGTGAGAAAAATAAAAGAAAATTTAATTTCCATAGAAAATTAACCAAACGACTGTGTTTTTAAGTTTTAATACTTCTTTGTATTTTAAGTGAATGTGCTTGGCCCACATGTATGTTTGGGTGCTGTGTACATGCACTGCCCGTAGGAGCCAGAGGAGGGCATCAGATTACCATGGGAACTGAAAGTGCAGAGGATTAGCAGTCACAATATGGTGCTGGAAATCAAACGCCAGTCAAGTGCTTTTACACACTGAGCCATTGCTCTGACCCATAAAACAATCATGTTTTAGGTAAAAAGAGCAAAGCCTGCATCTTTCCAGCAGCAGCTGCAAGCTGCCCTACTATCATCTGCCCAGCGCTGATTAAACACAGCTGCAGGGGTAGGGGCAGAGGTCTACCCTGAAGCCATCAGTGTCTCCAGAAGCCTTAAAACAAGAAGAAAGAGATCCCTGCGTGTGTCTCATTCCCTTAAACTTTCAAATCCCAAACTTGCCTTCTACTTTATGACAGAATGGTGAACACAGTGCTCTAAAGGAACAAGGGCAAAAGCATTATAGGGAGGATGTGCCCAGTGATAAAATACAGCACCCAGGCTGAAGCAGCTTCCCTGGATATAGGACCTGGAGATTCAGTTTGAAAATGGTATGTCTGCTGTCATCTTATGTTCAGTATTTATGCAAGGCTGCCCCTCCCCTCCCTCCTTCTCTCCTTCTCTCTCTCTCTCTCTCTCTCTCTCTCTCTCTCTCTCTCTCTCTCTCTCTCTCTCTCTCTCTGTCTGTCTGTCTCTCTGTCTCTCTCTCTCTTTCCTTTCTTAGTCAGGGTTTCTATTCCTGCACAAAACATCATGACAAAGAAGCAAGTTTTGGAGGAAAGGGTTTATTCAGCTTACACTTCCAGATTGTTCTTCATCACCAAAGCAGGTCAGGAAGCAGGAGCTGATGCAGAGGCCATAAAGGGATGTCACTTACTGGCTCGCTTCCCCTGGTTTGCTGACACTACACTCACACTCCTCTGTATCCAGGGCTTTCTCTATTTTTTAAAAATTCATTAATTTTCAGTATTTTGTAATTATTTTATGTTCTTAATAGACCAATTCATTTTAATCAAAAAATTATGGGTATACATACATGCATACACACACATATACATACATATATGTTCACCTGATATGCTAGCTGCTCTATTATATACATAAATAAAATTTTCCTGAGAAGTATTCCTCAAAGTATCCTACATGATGATCCAAGAGAGGAAATAAAAGAAGATAAAAATGTTTTTCATTGAAAATCACACAACTATATTTTGCCAATGTCTCAAAGTATGTATTAAGGGTAGGTATGCTTATAAGTATCTGTGCTTAATTTCTCTAAATCCTGATAGCAGCATTCATCCTGCTACTTTAAAACATATTCTCCCTTTTCCCTCCACCTCTAGCTGAGGTTGCACTCTGGCTCTCTAGAGACCTTGAAGAATGTGAGTGAACACATGCACGGGTTCCACCCACTTCTCAGGCTAACTGAAACCAACATAATTTTTGGCCGGGTTAGGACCCCGGGCAGAAGGACTCAAGCAGTAGGCACACACATTACTTGCTGATCTCCCAACACTAAAAAAGAATATATCTACACACCCAGATTTCCCCATTTTCCTGAAATGTATTTGACAATATTGAGGTCACCATGGCAAAGATAGGAAGGCTCTTACAAGCCAGGCTATGGTGATCCCTTACCACTCAGCACCATGTGACAGACACTGTGACTTCCTCAGCAACAAGCCCAGCTAGCTGCCTCTGTGTCTGCCTGCAGAAGGTACTTGGGTCCTATTAATTTAAGCTCTGCTTCTCATCTGCTAAAGAAGATATAATGTCATCTGCTAGTGATGGTGAGGTTTGGAAATGTAAAGAAACAAGAGCGTAACCCGGTATGCCCCACACTGACCGGCATAAATTGTGGTTGACGTTATTATCGTTGAATGACTAGGCATATAAGACACACTAGTGAAGAGCTGCCACTGAAGCCAAAACAATTATGGAAATCTATTTCAATCCTCCCACTTGGAAACAAGCTTAGTTATTAGGAACTCATTAGGCTTTTCGTCCTGCATGGCAGGAACCTGTAAGTGCCAGTTCTGTGTGGAGCCAAAAATTGATGCTTATTTGCAACTTCTGCTTTGTACTTAGTTATGAAGAGAATCAGCACCTTGTTCACTGGAACCACCTATGTTGATCAGTCTGCCCCACACTTAAAACGTTTCTCACATTGACATAAATAAGAGTGAATCTTCCACTAATATCTAAAGTGTTATTTTTACTGTGAGCAAGAATTAATTATCGCAATTACCACCCCATTTTGACAGATGTGTATGTGGAAGTTATTGGTCTCTCATTAGCAAGGCTTTGAAGTTTATAATTTTCAGTAACTGGTTGCACGGTATGCAGTCTAAATAACTGGAGGGCATTTACAGTTCACTCACAGACAGAGTCTGTGAGACGAAATGAAATCAGAAAGAGAAAGTATGCCTCGCCATTTCTTCATAATCTTAATGTGGTCTTAAAAAAAAATCTCGCCGATGTATATTCACAGTGTGAACCAGAATAAACTATATCAGAAGCTAAACCCAGTTATTTATATCATCTGGCAAAACCCCAAGACAGAAACAATCATTCTTAAAGGGACTGTGGCAAAGCATCCACAAAAATCTTGTTGCTAAGTTTTCTTCAAATATGAACAGACATCAATAACACCTGGCTAAACCCACTATATTCTGATACATAAGCTATGCTATAACGCTATCATAACAATTTCTCAATTGTTTTGGCTTCAGAATGTATGTGAAAATTGGTATGAAGAAAGATCTTGTTTAGCTGCCTGCTTCCCAGGAGACTAAGGTCTTATTACAAAGCCTGAAAAATGGAGTTCTGTTTTCATCTTCCTTAGTTAGCGTACATGAACACCAAGGATGCCAAGCAGCTTGCCCACAGCCAGCCACACAGGCAGGAGGTGCAGCAGAGACTGGAACTGGGCAGCTCCAGCGCATGTTCAGCCACCACACTAAGCTGACAACACAGGCACCAGTCTAACTGTCAACCTAGAGAATGTTTAAAACAAGCAACTAAAAAGGAATTCGTGTTTTTAGTAGTCTGGAAAGTTCACTACTAGGGTATTGTTTCCCCTTTCATTGAACCTAGAGAAAGTTGTTCAGAATTTTCCCTAAGATATAATGAAACAATAAAAAGAAAAACAGCCAAGTAGTACTTTCAAGCAGTGGGACACTTCTGGTTTCGCAGTTGGTGGTGGTTCTCAATATTTAGTGTTTCTTCTGCAAAGTTGCTACAAACACTGGAAGAGTAAATACTAAGCAAACTAGCTGCTAGTAAAAACACCTGAGTTAAGCTTCTAGTCACAGTACTTTCATCAAATTATATATATATATATATATATATATATATATATATATATATCCTTGTTTAATGACACCTTATTATATGTGTATGCATAGAGACATCCACAGATATCTGATTCTTTAATCTAAATTTACACTAATATATCGGTAACTTTAGTTATAATTATATGAATATGCTGATTTGCTGGCACTCAACTCATGCCAGAAGCACTGAAACTCCAACTTAAAACAAGTAAATGTATCTAACAAATACGTTTTCTCCAAAGGTGTCCACAGTCCTGTTGCTGTGGAATACTACACTTTCGATAGCTCTCCAGCCTGCTGTTCTTTATGTAGCAGAAATCACAACTAAAACATAAAGATGAAAAAAAAAAAATATGTAACCAACTCACAGGAAAGATCCTAGTTAAGGAAGCAATAGCAGATGGTTGGTTTAGATTGTAAGCGTCATAGCTCATTTGTGAGGAGCACCCTAAGTTAAAGTGTTTTTAGAAAGCATGAACTAGGAGAGAAGATCCACCCTGAATGTGGACAGCACTACCCCATGAACTATGATCTTCTACTGAATTTTAAAAAAAATTTAGATTAAAAAAATGTAGAAAGCCAGCCAAGGGCCAAGGGCCAGCATCGATCTCTTTCTGCTCTCTGGTCCACCCAGAAGTTAGGAGTCTCAGCCACATACTCCTGTAGCAATGGATGCTACCACGCCTTTCCAGCATGACAGCCTGTACCCTCAGACCAGCCACAATAAACCTGTATTTTTTTAAATCATTTTTATTGGGTATTTTATAAATTTACATTTTGAATGTTGTCCCCTTCCCCACTCCCATCCCCCATGTCCCCTCTACCCTCCCCTTGTTTCCAAGAAGATGCTCCCACTCCCAACCACCCACTCCCACCTCATCACCCTGGCATTCTCCTACATTGGAGGAACAAATTCACAGGACCAAAGACTACAAAGAATGGAACAGGGACTGAAGAAAAGATCATCCAGAGACTGCCTCACCTGGGGATCCATATGTAACCACCAAACCCACACACTATTGCTGATGCCAAAAAGTGCTTGCTCACAGGAGCCTGACATAAATATCTTCTCAAAGGCTCTACCAGAGTCATACAGATACAGTTGAGGATGCTTGCAGCTAACCATCAGACTGAGCATGGGGACCTCAGTGCAGAAACTAGAGAAAGGACTGAAGGAGGTGAAAAGATTTGCAACCCCATGAGAAGAACAACAATATCAACCAACCAAACTCCCAAAGTTCCCAGGGATTGAACCTGTCCTTGTAAGTTGCCATTTGCCATAGCAATGAGAAATTGTTAATCTGGGCAGTGCTATCCTGCTCAACTTCAAAAAAGCTTCAAACGTGTGCGTGGAAAGGTGGAAAAACTTAATCACAAAACACAGTAAAAACAAGATGAACTTGTATATGCCGGGTGGGTTGTTCTGAGAACTGAACTAACAATGCTGTTTCTGTGAGGTTGGAGAGTTCCTGCACACATGTGAGGTTGGAGATTTCCTGCACATATGTGAGATTGGAGATTTCCTGCACACATGTGAGGTTGGAGATCTCCTGCACACATGTGAGGTTGGAGATTTCCTGCACACACAGCTGGTTCACTATTTACATCTCCACTTTCAAATAACTTAACCACATATTTTAAAAATAAGGTGAAATCTTGACTTACAGAAATTTGAAAACATTTGAAAGTATTCCCTACAGACATGATGTAAAGGGATATTTTAGTAAGCTTGCAGGAGCCAGATGACTTTTCCTTAAGATGTATCAAAGCACTCATTACCAAATCCTCAAAATGTATAAACCCCTCAGAGGCAGGAAAATACATGAAAAACTATGTACTCAAACTAGATGTAGGTTTCATATTTTGAATTGAAGCATGACTCAGGTTTGGGAGCTGTTTGAATAATATGTCTTTGTATCGATACTAAATGATTTATTTGGAGCATAAAATATTGTTTTATTAAGTACACTGTTTCCCATGTTGTCTGATTTTCATCAAGTTATTTTCAAATATAAACAATTATCAACTTGTAATGAGTACAGTACTCCTAGCTGGGTGAAGGCCATTACCTTATGAGTTCAAGCTCATGAGTTACATTTGCAGGCCAATAATTAGGAGGTAAGGAAGGCCACTTCCTGGTTCCCTGCAGCAGGTGAAGCTCCCACTTTAAGATGCTCTTGTCGTTCTGGCATTTCCTCCATGCATGTTTAACTCATCCGTCACAGAGCGGGCACCTCGGTCTACTCTGTGTACTATTATATTGCTAGGGCTCAAAAGGTATTCTAAAAACAAACAGCCTCATAGCCTAAGTATGTTTTCAAAAAAAAAAGATATGCTGCTTAAAAGAGTCCTATATTCACAACAATGATTATTATCGATACAAGTCATTACAAGTTCCCACAGTGGGGCCAATAAGATAGGTTGATGTATAAAGGCACGTGCCACCAACTGTGCAGGTCTGATGAAGGCACGTGCCACCAACTGTGCAGGTCTGACGATCGGAGTTCAATCCCTCTGACCTGATGGAAATCTGGGAGAAGAGAACTGACTTCACAACGTTGCCTGTCCTTTAACATTCTCACATCTGCACCATGGCGGGTTCTGTCTCTCTGTCTCTGTCTCTCTCTGCCTGTCTCTGTCTACCTCTATCTTTCTCCCTCTCTGTCTCTTCTGTCACCCACCCACACACACACACACACACACACACACACACACACACTGTTCCTAAGGAGAAGAAAATAGAGAAAGCGCTAGCATATTTGTATAGTAGGGGAAGGGAGGAAATGACACTGAGTGTTCTTTTTCATTTAAAACTTTGGCTATTTGACAAACCAAAAGAAAAGTCACCAGCATCTGTGCATAAACTCTCTGTCCATGTTCCTGTGGAAATGATAACCTACGCTGCTTTATTGGGGACTTATTTTCACAGCATAGTCCTTGATAGCATTTGAATTTTTCATGTATACAATTATTATTTGGAGTGGTGGAAGGCAGACCCTCCAAACCACCATTTCCTGGAGTTGTAAATCAAGAGTAACTTCCTCCAGATGCTTAAGTGCTGAGCCAGCCACCAAGGAGGGTCACACAGCTACCAAGGGAAACGAAACAGACACCAGAACTGGGTCAAAAGCAATTCTGGATGGTGCATGCTTTCCTGAATTCAGACTTTGCCTACACAAAGAAACCCATCAACTAAAATTATCAAAACATGCTACATTTTCCTCAAAAAAAAATTTTTTAAAGTCCTCTGACTTGCTTATAAAGCCCTCTTCCCACCTGTTTTTTTTTTTTAATAACTTTAATGTTCACTCTCAAAAAAATAATTTTAGACCCATCTTCTATTAGGACATTGGTTCTCAACCTGTGGGTTATGACCTCTTGGTCTCACATCAGATGTCCTGCATATCAGACATTTACACTATGATCCACAGCAGTAGCAAAATTACAGTTAGAACAGAGCAATGGGATGATTTTATGGTTGGGGGTCATCACAGCTACAGGAACTGTAAAGATTCGCAGCATTAGAAAGGTTGACAACCATTGCTTTATGATCATTTACTTCCTCAGACTAATCCCACCTAGTAAAAATACTATTGTGATACATGCAGCCATACCTCACAGGACATCCCCAAGGCTGTCACCACGTCTAGGGTAGGACAGAAGACACACAACCAAGCCTTCAGTAAGTTTGCCAATCCCAACTCTGTGTTTTCACGGTTCTGACCCACATACCACTAGAAGAATTTACAACCTAGAAAGGCACCGACTGAATACGGAATTCTCCAGCTGATAGGAAGACCAGCAGAAGCAACCAGCCCAAGGATCAGACTGAGATTCCTCACTCTGTTATCAGGAAAAGAAATATGGTCAACAAAAGCCAGTCTTCAAAGTTGTGAATTGGTTCAATCTTAGAAAGCCGAAATAAAATAGGCAAAGTCAAGTGTTTCTCTACTAGCATCCCTAAAGAATACAGCGAGAGTAAAAATGTGCTTTTTTTTTCATATGTTTTGATCAGCGGCTTGCGAGGGGAGAGAGAGTTTTAAAATAATAATATTCTTCAAGAATAGAGATCACATGGTCCAGAAATAGTACTAAGATAGCTCTCGATTGTGTCTCCATGAAGAAGGTAGCAAGGGCGCCATGTGCTACAAGCCAACTCCACGCTCGTCATACATGTACTCCACTCTCGTCATACATGTACTCCACGCTCGTCATACATGTACTCCACGCTCGTCATACATGTACTCCACGCTCGTCATACATGTACTCCACTCTCGTCATACATGTACTCCACTCTCGTCATACATGTACTCCACGCTCGTCATACATGTACTCCACTCTCGTCATACATGTACTCCACGCTCGTCATACATGTACTCCACGCTCGTCATACATGTACTCCACTCTCGTCATACATGTACTCCACGCTCGTCATACATGTACTCCACTCTCGTCATACATGTACAGGATGCCAGTAAGCCAGATGCAGGCCAGGCAAGTGAAAAAGGATAAAGGAACGAGCAAAGGTCCAAAGCCAGAGGTGGTGTGAGCAGAAATGAGGCAAACCAATCCTTCCTCAGAATGAGTTCTTCTTAAAACCTGCCCCAAAGTATCAGCTGCTCCAGATTATAAAGACGACTGCTAAACCTGTGACCAGGAAGTTAAAAACTACTCCTCCTAAAATATCTGTCAGAGAAATCTAAGAAATTCACTGCCTTAATAAGTGGGCTGGGGGGGTTGGTGTTTAGTTGTTTGGTTGTGTGTGTGTGTGTATGTGTGTGTGTGTGTGTGTGTGTGTTGGTGGTGGTGGTATTTTGTTTTGTTTCTGGCGCTTTTCTTAATAAAATGGAATCAGGTATAATTTCACCTTGTGAGATGGGTAACTGAAGAAAATTTGGAAGGCAACTTCCAGCACACTCTTCAAGGGACCCACATACATAAGTGCAGGCTTGCATCTGTATGAGTAAATGTGCCTTGAATGCACACCCGATGCAAAGAGAAATGGGACCCTTGTGCAGGCTGCAGGCAAGCACAAACCCTGCTATTGTGCCCGGTTCTGCTTCTCCAGATGGGTCTCCTCTGGAGAAAAGACATTCCAATGAACTCCCAATACAAAGGCAGTTTGCTAGTTACAAGAAGATCTTTGTCTGAATCCCCCACAAGTGACAGGGTCAATCTGAGCCAAGCTTGACATTTCCATGGAACTTTTCCACAATATTTTTTTTCAAAGCCCAAGTCATTTCCCAAAACCTTTTTGAAATCCAAAGAAAACACTGTGTAGATAAAGTATCTGTTAAGACCAATACCTAACACCATTCACTGTATGAGCTCCTCAGAATACTCTTCTAGACATACAACTTAATCCATAGTCTGAAAAAATTGTAGAGAATGGTAATAATATACCAAGTTGACATTTAAGATATTATTCAACTCTCTTTTTAGAATACAAAAATTTAATTTTTAAATTTTTAAAGGAAATGTATTTTCAGAGCTTTTTGCACAAAGTTGAGGTCTTTAAAAAATTGAAATAAAATTTGATGACAGATTGCTCAACATTTACATTACTACGCAAGAGTTAAAGAATTCCTTCACTTAAATCTTGAGAGGCTCTCAAAAATTTTTAACAAAAGTTTGTTTTGGAAATATATTTTTTATATTGAGTATCAGAAAATTATAAATCTGAAATAAGTCCTCACTTTCCAAACACACATGTTCCTTTTCTTCCTAAACTCACTGTAGCGGTTGTTGAAGGAATTTAACATGAGCTAAAATGCCTTTTTAACAATAAAGTATGAGCTGTCAGACACCCGATTTGTGGATTATACTGTGGCAGTGCATCAACGGGGAGAGACGGGGGTGGGGCATGTGCACACTACATTCAGAAGCTGCTAGCTTACAGTGAAGACACTAGACAATCTGCCTTGCTCACATGGGCAACCCGGACATACCAGAGAAATGAAAACAGCATGCCTCAGAGCCTCGTTTTCTAAGGCCTCCATGTTTGAGGAGGTTAAAGCTATTCAGAATAAGAAAAGTATCTACAATTTTGATTCCACTAGAGGATACACACCAAAAAGAGTAAATCAGTAATTTTCCGTGTGTGTGTGTGTGTGTGTGTGTGTGTGTGTGTACATGTGTGTATGTGTGTGTGTATACATATGTGTATGTGTGCTTGCTAGAACCCTAAGTTGAAATTTAGATTTAAATTCTTTAGCCTAAACTCTTCTGACCTGCATTACATGTGTATCTTTGATAGGTTTTCCAAAGTAAATACATCTGAAAAATCTAAAACCTCATTTGAGCAGTGAGTTTAAATAAATTCGCATAGTTACTTTGGCTCAGTATGTCTACCCAGAAATGTAAAATTATGTACTTTACAGTATCTGAGAAAGATCAAGTCAAATAAAATGACAGATATTGGAAATATGGATAATAATAATGTGGATAGTCATAAAAATGGACGCACAACAGTTAGCAGCAGACCGAGCACTCACAACAGCTTGCCTCATAATTTCATTTATCAACCACCCCTCTTGCGCTCAAACCAAGTGCTAGATTTAACTTGGCTAGATTTTCAAGTTTACATTAAGATCTTTTCCACTGCCAAAAATAAACTGGGTGGTCTTGCTAGTTTTACTCGCACTGGCAGAGTCAAAAAAAAAAAAAAAAAAAAAAAAAGGTTTAAAATCCACAGCTGCAAATGCAAGGCAGATGAAATAAATACTGCAACCAAACCCCAGCCATTGTTTCTTTTTCCATCGATTTCAACTCTAGTTTAAGGCTGATCACACTGACGAAGTTGCTCACAGTGTAGTAGGCTCCAACTGGGCTCTTTATGGAAACTTAAATCTCTAAGTGACAACTCAGAAATCACAGGCTCTTGGAGATTGTGCAGGCAATGCACCAAGGTGGAACAGGAGGACTGTAGTGGCCCCAAAGACCTGCAAAAAAGCTCATCAGAACAGCCCTGCTGGCAGCTGCTGCATGCTAGGCTAGGGCCTTTGCCAAACACTGATGTGAAGACCTCACCACTTACATGGGAAACATCAGGCTGAAGGAGGTTTCAGTTACCAGCTGAGTCCTGATATATTCCCACAACTACAATAGCCTTCATGTGCTTTGACTCTGACTTCATTCAATGTCAAAATAAAGAAAACTGGTAAAATTGTATAATACTAGGCTGTGTTCCCTAATGTTCTAAGTTCGTATCACTGTTGCTGTGACCAAACACTGGCCAAACCAACTTGAGGGAAGAAAGTGGTTTTTGGTTTTACACATCCATATCCCAATCCATCACTGAAGGAAGGGATTCTGAAGCAGGGGCTGTGGAGGAACACTGCTTTCTAGCTTGCTCAGTCTGCTTTCTTACACAACCCTGCCACAGGCCCACAGTGGGCTGGGCCTTCCCATAGCAATTATTAATCAAGAAAATATCCCACAGACATAGAGGCAGTTCCTCAACTGAGGTTCCCCTTCAGAGAACTCTACTTCAAGGCTGCTTTTCAGCATTACTCCTTCTTGACCAGTGCTGGCAGAGACAATTAGAGAATTAAAAATGAAAGTTATAAAAAAAAAGGGGGGGGGGCTGGAGAGATGGCTCAGTGGTTAAGAGCACTGACTGCTCTTCCAGAGGTCCTGAGCTCAAATCCCAGTGACCACATGGTGGCTCACAACCATCTATAATGGGATCTGATGTACTCTACTGGTGTGTCTGAAGACAGCTGCAGTGTACTTATATATAATAATAAGTAAATCTTAAAAAAAAAAAAAGAAAAGAAAAAAAAATCCAGACATATTTCAGATATCTCCACGAGGAAGGATGCTTGTGTCCAAGACTGAAGAGCCTCCACAGTGGAAGTTGACCTACACCTTGTCCTCAGGCTGTGGCACACGTATGTCCCACACATACACACATGCTTCCTGACCTTACCTGCAAATGTTCTAAACTATTTCCAAATACTTGAAAGAGAATTCTTAAATCATAGCTTGCATCATGTTGTACTAAAGATGTTACAGATATTTATTATCAAAATAATTTATATTTTATATGAGGTTTTCTCAAAAAGGGGGGAACACCCTAAGATTTAGAATCAGTAAGGTCTTTCCTAACATGTTCCTAACATGAGCACAACTTGGAAGTTTGAGGGTTACGTGAAGGAACTATAGTTTTCAATACATTGCTTCCTGCACATGCTGGCAATAGTAATGGTGTATTTGAAGATAAACACTATTGATGAAGCACGTAAAATGCTATCAAACCTATACTATGATAAGAGCTATTTGAAAAGGGGGGGGGGGGCGCAAAGGGTACAGTTACCTGTCTTAGGTTTTCTAGATTCCAAAATACCACTGCTGGTGTCCATTCCCATGAGTTTACAAATTGAAGGCTCATATCATCCTCCCCAGGATTTTAGAATAAGGATGTTTCCAGTTACACATGTCCAGCATACATCTCCCACTCAATGTAAAGCCTCTAGAGCTCATCCACTATACTTTTACATTAACTAAAAGAACTGCATCTGTGGAGACATCGCTAGCTCTTATTTTCCTGCTTGAGATTACTACTTATCTCTTCTACAGCCCCCCCACACACACATTTGTATAAGAGACTTTGGGATAAACTCATTCAACAACTATCCCCAGGTGAGGAAAAAGTCAATAAATGCCATAAGTGGCTTCTATAGTTCTGCCTGAGAAGTGTCAGCTGAAAAAGACAATTGGCTTTAGAAGAAAAATAAAGAGGTAAAAAGGTTTCTCTGCTTTATAAGGGCAAGTAAGGCAGTGGATTTACTTTCCAAAGTGTCTGGGGTAAATTATATTTCAATGTTGAGTAAAGAAAGAACATTTGCTAACAAGAAACACCAGAAGAAGCATTACTTCAGGGCAAAACCTAAACAGGGCTCTGGACCTAAAGAGCTCTGTATTCTTTGGCCTAGTTGTGTTTAATATGCTTTTCTTTTAGAAGTTAGCTGTATGACAAGGATAAAATGTTAATATTAATGCCATTAAAGACTTTGGGAGGTTTACTGTTATTTGGTTAATGCACTAAAGTTTAGAATTTTAAAATTAAATCGAAAACACATTTTACATCACGCATAGGCTTTGCCAGTATTTGGACAAAATGCCATTTATGACACTATTAAGCAATTTCATAAGGCATATGTTCTTACAATAGTATTTAATGTCTCTTGATAGTTCAATGTCAATATAACTTGATTAAAATGAACACACAAGTGAGGTAAGTACTGTTTATTATAATTAGAGTTTACTCCCTAAACAAAGTGGGAACTGGAAGAGCTTGGGTTAGCTGCTCATGATATGCCAGGAACAAAATCACCTCCTCAGGACACAAAAGCACAGGGAAGGCCATTCTGACTACTCTGCAGGATACAAGCACAGTGTTGCTTCTTATGCTTTTCAGAGAAGTCTTTGCGAGGCTCACTTACTAGTTATTTTACTGGCTGCAAATAACAGCAACAATATTGCCAGCGTGACATGCCACTGAGATAAAAGGACAGAACTGGAGGTAAGAATACATTACATAGAAAAGATCAAAGAATCATCGAATTTTCATTTTGCAGAAAACTTTCTAACACTGCTAGCCCTTGCTTAGACCATACCTAAAGCTTCTGACCATGCAGCGTGGAGGATACATTGTAGCAGATGCGTGGATTTGCTGACTGACAGCATCACCCTTTGATAGGGAAGTACTTTAAACTCATAAAGAATTACAATTGGATATATTCTACTGCAAATTGATGTAAGGCCATAACCTGGATCACTATTAACATGCACATTATTCTAAATGGATACCCAAATTACATGGACAAGCAAAGTACATGTCATGTGTGTGATCTATTTACGAAACACAGATCCTAGTTTTAAAATGGAAGAATACAGCAAATATTATTTTCACTTTTCATTACGAGACTTTTGGGCCTTATAAAATGAGAAAGACCATGAATGATGTAGTTCACAAATTTAAGACAGAGGCAAGAGTTCATTCAGTTAAGGCTCAAGTAAAGAAGAAGCCCAGGGTTGGGAGGCTGTCCACAGACTGGCCCGGAGCCATCCTAGCACCAAAACAAGAGCGGAGCACTGCTTTGCAGGAGACTAGTTTTCCTCCACAGAGACTCTTAACAGGCCCAGAGTACTGACAGAGATCCTATCTAGATGCAAATCCTATCTAGGGCCAAAGGATTAAAGGTTGGTACCCAGTACAGAGTTCTGCTCAAGTGTTTCTGGGTCCAAATGCTGGTGTTCATCTTCTTTGTACTCCATCCATGTGTTTTAAGGCAGGTATACACATGTGTGCAGTTGCACCCACACCTCATCTGCTAACAATGCCAGTCACATTCCCAAGTCACAGGATTACCCACAAATACATTTCCTACTAGTCTTGGGGGTAAATGGTTTCATCACTGCCGCAAGGCAGATAAGTTATCGAAACCCACGGTGACAGGAACCACCGTCTGTTCTGTACCAGTGTTCAAGATCCTTCAGAGTTCTGGTTTCTCCTTCCTTCCTTCCTTCTTCTTTTGTTCTCTTTTTGGTTTTGTTTGTTTCTTTTGTTTCTCTGGGATAGGGTCACATTATGTAACTCGGCTGTCTCCGGAAGTCACCAGGCTGGAACACAAAAAGATTTTCCTGCCTCTGCACACTGAGTGCTGGGATTAACACCTTCTCGCCATGTTCTATATTCACATGTCCCATAATGGAGCCTCTGTCCCTCACTAAATTATATAATAAGGAAGCAAGTGAAAATTTTCCCTTCCCACCAAATTCTAAACATCTGAGTTCTTACTCTGTTTTATCACTTTCTCATCAAGGTTGACTTTGTATTAGAAACTGCCTCAAATCTCCCCCACCTGCCCTTACCATGTTTTCTCTCTACACAGATTCTACATTGTTCTCTGTAACACCAACACTTAGCCCCCTATGCAAATGCTAAGTGTGAAATTCCTCAGCAAACAGTAGAAAACAGCCACTTGCTCCTTTGCTGGCCACCTACTCTCTTCCTCTCCTTCAACCTCACCGGGGCCCATAAGCCCATGACCCCGATGGTGACCCAAACATTCCTATTTCCAGAGATCTGTTAGGCTTTGGGATGCCTCAACAATATCCTGGGGTTAGTCTACCAACAACCAGCAGCCTCATAACACCAGCATCCACAAGGCAGACATCAGCTAAAATGCAGTGTAACCCAGAGCCTGCCAAAATAGGAGGCTCTGTAAGGGTAAAACATACCATTGGCAGAAACCTATGTTTCCACTCAAATCCAGAATGGTTACTATCCTTGCTGCCTGTGGGCAATTGCTATCAGACATAAAACGGCCTCCTGGTGTTTAATTAGAAAGCAGAGAAGCCTGAGGTGCCACAGAGGGCACCAGATGCCACCCTCTTGATCTGGACGTCAGCTGTGTTCTGACTTTGATCTGCACCAACTACACTGTTACCCGCAGCTATTGTTTTTCATTAAATAAAGGAAGAGTCGTGCAGATGGGCATGGCTTTGCTGGCTCCACACGATCTTTTTCATCACCACTGACTACTTTGGTAAAGGGTTTACATTTTCTTACAGAGACTCTTTCTCAGAAGAACTGCTGCCACGGTTCACCTCTTTGCTCAGAGTCACTCCTGAAGTCCACTATGCAGACACTACATCACAAAAGCTCTGTGGTCTCCTAAAAACTTTCAGGTTTTTAAAAGTCTATCTGAGAAATGACATTTCAGTTTAATGACATCAGTGTTTCCAGTTGCAGTTATTGGAGTAATGACACAGAGTTATCAGACAGAAAGGGCTCAGTTAAAATACAGATCGAACAACTGGAGCAGCTATCCAAACCAGAGCATCCTGATGTATGGAAGCAAAGTAAAAATGTGATCAGTAAAGGTCCTTCTGGTTTTATTTTGCTAATGGAAGCACCGAAATTCCAGAGTTAGGGTTTTTTCTTTGTTTGTTGTTTATGATTGTTTTAGATTTATTTATTTTGTGTATATCAGTGTTTTTCCTGAGTATGCACACAGAAGTCAGTAGAGGGTGCTGGATCTTCAGGAACTGACTTTATGGCTGGATATGAACCACCATGTGGATGCTGGGAATTGAACCTGAATCCTCTATAAGAATGAAGCCATCTCTGCAAACCCCAGAGCTTTAATTGTTAAATAAAATTCACATATTAATGTTCAGAATAGCTATTTACTATGTATAATTATGGAAAGAAAAGCCTTGCTATAAATTCTTAAACTATTTAAACTGTGCAAATGGTTAAAATTAAAATTGAATTTCACAAACTTACTTATATCAGGATTAATTTAATACAGCCATTAGCTTGCTCTCTATTACTTTTTTTGGTACACAATTCATATCACATATTTTGTTTCTCCTTTTATGTGCTCCTTTTTCTGACTTCGGTAAATGTGGGACAAATTGTACAAGGTAAACTACAACAGCTGAAACAATAATTCTATTAAAGATAGTTACTCTTTATTGGTTTCTGTGGTTGTTGCTGTGTGGGATTTTTGTTCTTGTTGTTGTTGTTTTGTGTGGGGTTTTTTTGTTTTTTTGTTTTTTTTTTTTTTTTTTTTTTTTGGTTTCTGAGACAGGTCTTGTGTGGACCAAGGTAGTCTCCGGTTCAATACGTAATCAATGATAAACTTTCCACCTCCTAACACTTGGGGTTTCAGGAGTAGCACCTTATCCAGTTTATGAGTTACTGCAGATGGACTTATAACGTTAGACAGCATTCTACCAACTCAGCTATACCCCACTCCATCCTTTATATTTAGATAAAAATTATTAACTTTCAAACAATTAAACTGTAATACAATATAAAATCCTCCTCTTCGGATCTTCTTCATATTCTAAATATATTATGAAAATTTTAACATTTGAAAACTCTTCCAAGGTTTTTAATTGATTGCACAATTACTGATATACATCTATATCTCAATTAAACCAACACTAATAAATTTAGAAATCTTTCAAGAAATTCTGGCTTCCATATTGGGGGGGTGAGTTGATGTGTTGTGTGTTACAAGTTACCCAGAAGACTGTACTGTTGAGCATCCTGTGGCCTTTTGGTCAGCAGTAGGCCATTAAAACCTTCTAGTGCCTAACCACTTCATAGTGGCCATGTGGCCGTAAAACAATGCTGTGCTAGTGTTTGTGGTAACACTGGTGTGATCAATCCTACCATGCAAGAGCAGAGAAGTACACGCCTTTGAGAGAGGCAACACCATAGCAATGGTTCATGAGTTTCCTTCTTATCCTTTAACCATTAACCAATACTCCGTCCACTGAAAGAGGAAACGTTTATGCTGCCATATTTATTCCTGTTATGCTGGCAGGAGCTCCTTCTATCACATATTTCCTGTGTCTTATTTCTCTTATGCTTCCTTACTTCTGTTTTGTTCATTGTGGCCCTAAGAGAAATAGCCAGCATCTTCTACATGTACATAACACTTGGGTGCATAGTAGGCTAACTGTCTAGGTCTGTGCAAGTTGTGCTCAGTCTTAGGAGTTTTCACAGTGACAAAACCCCTCCCAGTGATGGATTTCTGAGATCTTATCCTGCCTGGTAAGCAACACAAGAGTATATGCTAATGCCATCATTAGTGCCTTCAGGCTTCATTGTCCCACATTTATTATTGAGAATAGTCCATTTCCTATGCTAAATAAACCAACATTAACTTAGTACCAGTTGAGTTCTAGAATGCTTTAATTAAAAAAAAAAAAAAAAAAAAAAAAAAAAAAAAAAAAACTTGGGAAGAAATACTGAAACTATATTGAGATAAGACATCTTGCTTATTAGACAGACCTCTGGAAAAGCTATAGAGACCCTGGGGCTTATCTATTCTTAATAACAGTAAAAGGTGCTCCAAATACTTTGTGGGAAATTTGGTAATACATTACAAAAGTACATAAAGGTTTACCCTTTCTTTAATAATGCAATTCGTCTACAAATAGTTCCAAAGACAAAATAAGACACAATGGGTCACAGGCACAAAGCACAGCTCTACAACAGGAAGGCTGAACAAATGTTTGTCTGTTCATAAGTAGAGGGCTACAAAGAGTCAGGACATGGCCTCTCAATGGAATCCTGCAGCCAGACATAAGAACAACTCTCTTTATAAGTGACTGGGGCACAATCTCCAAACCCTCTCATTGTGTGAGGAAAGTGTAAGGAACATACATAAGAGAAGCAACGCAAAATGTGCGTATACATACATGCCCACACACTTGTATTAAAGACAACGACAAACAGTGACTTGAGATGAGGGTATGAGATGGCTCTTCACTTACTGCCAACCCTAACAACCTGGGTTCAATTCCCAGAACTCACACAGTGAAAGAAAACTTACACTGCACCCCTACCTCAAAATAAATGGAATAAAACCCAGTCATTTTTAAACTTTGAGGATAGGAGGGAGCAGGGTGGTTGGAACAGTGAGAGAAGACAGAAGGTAGAAGGCTTCTTGGTTTGGTAAAACTGTAAGCTTCACAGAGCTTAAACATATAAAAATTCCAGCTAGTATATGATTTTAATGAGTGTAAAATACCTACAGACTTTTGTTTTTTAGTATATCTTGTTCTGTAGGTGTGAATTTGAACTCTTTCTTTATCTACTGAAGGTCAAAGAACCATCCAGCAAGGAGCACCCCCTGAATTCTTTGAAAATATCAAATGATACTAAGGCTCTTCAGAAAAGCAGCTGATGCCAGATCTAGAGCAAGAATTAGTAAACTGATCTTGAAACACTACATAGTAAGAAGAAGGCCAGAGATTATAGCCAGAGATTATAAAGACTAAAAATAGAAAAACGTGGACAACGACAGCAGAGCCAGGGCATCACTGTACTGATGGGCAAATATGCATTCCCTTAGAGAACTACACCTTACTAGATGAACAAAGCACCCTGGATTAGAGAAACAGCATTCCACAGTCCTTACTGAAGGGATCAGCACCCTCATGTTCTACACCCTGAGAACTACTGCAGAACTCATGATCTGGAGACTAGGATAAATATTTTCAATGAAAAAGTATATTTTTAAAGAGAAAGACTTCTAAGTATAGACATGTGATGGCTTGTAAAACTTAGGTGAAGGGGGATGGGAAGACTCATTTTCCACACAGTGTCACCATTTAAATAAAAAAAGAGAAAGAGTTTATTTTCTTATATAAATCATACTCTATATTGTAGGATACATGCATAAGGAAGGAGGAATGTTTGCTCTCAATGCTTTTCAGGCAAGCAGTTCATAAACGGAACATAACATAACATAAAGGGAACTTGTGTTTTTGTGGCATCTTCATTTTCAAACAAATGAACCTATTACACACATACACCTATATACACATAAAAATAAATAAAATAAAATCATAAAGAAAAGTATAGTTATATAGGGAAATGTTTCTTTCCTTATTAAACAGTGAGGCACTTACCAGTATAATTTCATCTGTGTATATCTGAAAATATTTAAGTGAAAAAAAGCAAATCTGGGGGGGAGTTAAATTTTGAGTGCATGAGTCTATTACAAAAGGTATCAACTTCTAGTGAGAAAACTAAAAAGCAAAGCAATTGAAAACAGCTAGTCTACCCAAATATTACATACATACATCAAGCCTCTCTTTTTTTACTAAAATCGCCAAATATCACAGCCTAGCCCAGAACAGACTCCTTCCTTCTCCTATAAACAGAAGAGAATGGAGAAGCAGATGCAGAGAAACAGAGCTGAGGTAGCTCCCTGCAGAGACAAGTGGCCAGTGCAGATGCTGACCATCTAAATAGACAACTCAAAACACATCTTAAAACGGACTTCAGGGTCTAAGGACACCAGTCAGCTGGGTGGTCCAGAGACTTCTTAACCCATTGGTCGAGGACACAAGTGTGGCCTGGTAAGTGTCATCCCAGACCGGCCACAGGGACACCAAGGAACACTTACTTTTTGCTGGCCTCCCAGACATCGGTAATGTTGGAGAAAAGGTGGTGCCTCTCTGTCTTAGTCATTGTATCAGTCAGTTCTTTCGAGTCTTTAAACATTCGTATCAAGATCTCTAAGCTGAGTAAGTACGAATGTTCTGATGATATGACTTCAAAGATTGCCTGGGAAAGCAAAAGGATGAGTGCTTTGTTAACCATTTCAACTGAGGAATTAAACATGGGCTCTAGTCTATGGGAACCGCACATCCTCAGAGAAGGCATGTATACCCAAACTGAGGACTGTAACCGCCTGAAAGAGCCAGGATGACTTTCTACCAGGACCTGAGGTTGTGCCTTTGCCACAGGGTACAATCTAGGGAAGGAAATAGGGCATGTCATAAAATCTCACTGTGACACTAATTAACCTTTGGGGTCATGTCCTCCAGCCCCGCTTTTTTTTTTTTTTTTTTACTGCTGCGGAGCATGAGAACTTAAGATCATCTGCCCCCTTGCTCCCTCTCCTGCGTGTTCTCTCTCTGTGTCTTAATAAGACTAACTTGCAGTCAACAGCAGCAAATACAGTGTGGTAAGGCTCCTACCCTTACAAGGTTCTTAGCAGCCACAGGAATTCATCTCTGTAACTCATTCATCTGAAAGCAATTCCATCTGTTCAACAAGCCACCTCTTCTACACTCACCAGTGTCTCGAGGAGGAACAAAGCACCCTTGGCAGAGACCCTTGGTGACAGACACAGGTTTCTGATAACTGTGAATGGTGAAATACAGACACCAACGCCCTGTGTAAGGAATTCATCTACCTCTTCAACAAAGTCAGAGTTAGATTCTCTACTCATGGGAGTGCCTGAAGAAGTTCTCCACGTGGGCGGGGGAGTGCAAACTTTCTCACAAGCCTGGGTACCTGGACCTCTGGGTCACAGAGGGTGACAGCTGGGTGGAAGCAGGACAGGCGTGGCAGATGGGTTCCCAGCTGGAATATATCTGGCACATCAAGTTACTGAGTTCACCTCAGCATTTGCTGCCCCTTTTAATATCTGTCAGGTTTTGGAGGCTTTGGCCTTAAAATGCTGGTCTAGCCTCAGCTAAGACCCAAGGAAATAACTGACATAACTACTTTAAAATTTTATTTTAGAAAATTTATTTTTATTTTTTATTTTTTCTTTAGAAAATTATTTTTTTAAACTATTTAAAAATTTTCACCTTAGAGAATAAGACTACTGAGAGTTAGCCTGTACCTTGTATAAATCTATATGATCAACAAAACTGACCCAAATAAATACATAAATCAATGGAAGAAAAATACAGCTAAAGAAAAGTCTCCATTCCTGAACAAAAATAATAATAATAGATGCTTGATGTATTTTGGGCCCTGGAATGACTTCAAATATTTTCAACACTAGCACCCCGCCCCAAAAAAGGACATAAGATGTATTGATCTTCACAGCAGAGATCACAGGAAAAGGCAAGTGCTGGACCCGCTGTGGAAGAGTTTATGGTGGTAACGTTGGCTGTAACGGAACAGGCACTGAGAAAAAGATTTAAGTTGCACCGATTTAAATTTAAAGTTATAAAGTCCTGTGACCTTCGGTGTCTAAGAGTAAACTTTAATGCGAGGGTATTTCTTAGTTTATAGGAAGTTTGCAAAGGTTTCCCATAAGTCCATGTGTCCTCTTCCATTTCCCCAGCAGGGCACGTTGTATGGGGACTGACACAAGCACTGTATTCTGATTTGGCTTTTTCAGCTCAGGATCCAACGTCTGTATTTCCACATACTTCTTCCATGTGCCTTGTTGTGTCAACACAAATGCTGTTAAGATATGTGGAACTTTTATGCAAAGATATAATTGCTATGTTCCTAGAAAGAGAACATTGTTTCCGAACACTGAACAGGTACACATTAGGTGAAGACAAAAAGAAAACATGCATGATGGACTACGTTGCTGACCATACCTCCTGTCTCTTTCTTTCCTCCTGGCTTACTGTCTGAGATAGCCCATTTCTTTTCACCTGGAAAAAAAAAGTAAAGCAGAGTTTATCTCACTGAATGTAAGTACTTGCTTTCTACATAAAGTCATCTTTTAAAAGATGAATTAAAATAAACCATACGAGATATGGAATTAGCACAGTTCAAAGCAAAAAAACTAAAACACAATGGCATCTGCTCCAAATTTTGTTTTGGTCTTTAGTTCCGGTTGTTTCCAGAAGATCATGTTACATCCAAGTCGTAAAGAAGAAAATCAAAAATCAAAGAAAATGATAGCTCTAAGAGCTAACTGTCCAAGTATACACAAAGACGCCATTTTATCACTTAACCACTGGGATGTCAGAGTTCCTCAGCTCTTCCCACCACCGAGCCAAGCAACTGTGGTCTCAGCAGATTTAAGTAAGAAGCAAAGCATCGGTCTGCCTGTGTTTGGAAGCAGCAGTGCCTCCAGGACACGAAAGCACCAGCCATGCACTTGATCCTGAAGTGGATGAACAGTTCATCTCCACCACATACCTATCTGACTGCTGGAGCTCTATCAACATCCAGTTCCTAAACCCCAAAACGCAAGGGTCGGCTTTTCTTCTGGCACACCTAACACTTCCTTGATTTTCAGCCAAGGTTCAGGGCCACACCCTGAGCGTGACAGAGCTGCTCCTTTCGGGTGAGAAATCTGCAGCAATGAAACTGGACTGTCTTTAAACCCTTTGCCGTCTTCCTTTCCCAAAATACTAAGAACTCTTTATTAAACTGATGCCTAACTTTTTTTTTTTTTAGGTTTTAAACTTAAAAACCTAAAAGATCATGTCTGATAACTATTACAAACTCAAATTTTTAAAATTCACCCAACGTAACATAAAATTGTAATTATTTGATATCCACTGTCATCTGTGTAAAACAAACCAATTTCCTTAGCAGTTGAACAGTTCAAATTGTTCTTTTCTCTTCCTGAAATCATATTTTCATGACAATTTCCTACCAAAATGTCATAGTGTAATATAAAAAATTGAGTTCAGGTGTCCTATTCATCACTACTGTAATACTTTGAAACCAGAGATATTTTTCAAGTTTCCTTGTCTAAAAGCCCTATAGTCACTGAGCTCCAAGTATAAAAAAAAAAAATCTACCTAAAACAATCACCAAAGATGTCACACAGTTACTAATGTTTTGTGAGGTTGTCTGGTTGTTTTTGTTCTTGTTGCTTTTGGTTTTTTTTTTTTTTTCTCTTACTATGAAGCTCTGACTGTCCTGGAACTTATACTGTAAAAGCTTCAAACAAAGATCCATTCACCTTTGCCTCTCAAATGTAGGAATTAAAGGAGTGGGCCACTGTGCCTGACAATTACTAATTTCATTCATTAAGATAAAAAGTAAAATTTTTATGAAGACAGCTGTCACTAAGAGTCAGATTCGTGATGCCTTTAACCTAAAAGATTCCATTAAAACCAGTATTTCAAACTTATTCTTGTCATCGGGGTTCTCTTGGGTCCTAGATTTTCAACTCAGGACAAGATGCCATGGCAAGATTTGAGGTGGGTGAGAGAGATCTCTGTGTATCAAATGGGCAAGCAGACAAATGGGAAAGACATCTAGGGGAGTGACACATGGCCAATCGTGAAGGTCACTGAACCATGGTTCTCTCTCTACGTATTACAGTTGTAGAGACTGCAGACAATCACACCATTGTCCTTCATTTGTTCTGATGACAATTTAGAGAGGAGCAGACTGAGTCCCAAACCAATAGTAACATCAATAATCATTCAACGCTTATTTGATGCTAGGAACTGTGTTCAGCACTTCTTATATTTTTCCACTGAATTCTCATAATTTTAGAAAATTAAGAGTGTTCACAGATGGTGTCAACTGAGGCTTGGGAAAGAACGTAGCTACAAAAAACAAGGCAAGGATCCAGCCACTGCCTGCCCAGCAACAAAGCTTCACTTTTAATGATTGATACTGACCCCTGCTTTTCTATGACAGGCGCCTCATTTCTAGGGTTGGGCTATCATCACTAAGACTCCTGCTCATGCCAAGTCTGCACCAAAGTTTCCATGTGTGTCTTAGACCATTGCCTATCATGGAATGTTCTTATCTTTATGAACTATCCTGACCCAAGGTCAAGCTGTCAGCAAGAACTCGTGGGTATGAAAGACTTCTGTACATGTTTTAATAAGGCAACAGACTGGCCAGAGAATGAAATCCTTCTGAGCTCCATTTGGTAAGCCTGGGCAGGAATTTGACAGGATTTCCTGCCTGACAAAGTCCTAGTGGATGGATGTACAGGCAGGCTTCGCACCACAATTCCTACAGGTGAGGTCACCAGCAGGCCTTGCTACACTGCTGGCTCTCTTCCTAACTGGAGTTTACATCTGAAATTTTTCGGTGGAGGAAAATCAAATGCTCTGCTTAGAAACCCACAGAATGACAGCTGGTATTTCTGAGGGTTGAGGAGTACCTCTTCATCCAGTCGAGGGAAGCAAAGATCGACTAAAGCAGTCATCCTAGGGAGGGGGAAGACGAAATATTTTCAAGAAGTTGAACTATCAATGTAGAGAAGTATCATTTTTCTGTAATATTAATGCAATGAACAACAAAATATTCATTTCACCAAGTCATATATAAAAGTCATCAGTGTCCCTAGACAAATGTATTGAGGAAAAAAAAACCTCCAGACAGTACTCTTCAATAATGATTAAGGAAACTGAATTGGAGCAGATTCAGGGAATCTGAAAGTTCACTCTAGTGAGTTATGACAGAGTAGTCCCTTGTGGCTGGAAGCCAAGGTCACAGGGCCTGTCTTCCCTCTGCCCATCTTCCTGTATCTGCTAATAACACCCTGGACAAGATTCCAGAGGAATCATTCTGTCTACCTGAGGGCACATCCATGGTAAGAAGTACAGCAGCTGTCTGGAGGCACAAGGTCAGTGAGGATCAGATGGCGAGAGATGAAGGTCAGAGTGATCCACAATGCCACTCAGAATGACGAGTGGAAGCCAGGGAAAGCCAGCAGAAATGGTACAGAAGCATAAAGCAGGAGGGACAGAAGAAAGGGAGGAAGGCATGTACAAAGGGGGATAGGAGTAGGGAAAGAAGAATGTGTACAAAATGCTTTGAGAAAGTCATTTTCAAATAGATATTCATAATTCAAAACAGTAAACTTAAGCCGAAATGACTAGACGATCCAAGGCCTTCCATTTTAATCATAAAAAACCTTCACAGATTTCAGTGTTACATGCTTTCTGAAGTTTGCAAGCTTTTGCTAAGAGAAACTAAAGAATAGTCATGTTTATTCCATGTCTATAAGCACATGTCTTGCTTCCAAGTATGGAAAAGAAAAATAACATACAAGCTACTGACACATATGATTTCTAATTTTCCATCTAAAAGCAAAGTAACTAAAATTGTTCAGCTTTCTACTTCTTATTTCTAATTTTTTAATCTTATATTTAGCATGGAAATCACAGTACCCACACTTTATCGGCTATAATGTTGGTTGCTCATTGCTTGGGGAATGAGCTTTAGCCCCGTGGGCAGCATCTTATGCCTTCTTTGCCTAAGCTGAACTTTCACACTACATTCTGAGCAAACAGCTTTCCTGTCCAGAGCCTCCTGGGAAGATTCAAGAATGAGAGCCTCCTTTGTCATTTCTTAAATACACACTTCATACCAAAGCCCCACCTGTGTAAAAAAAGAAACAGGCAGATGGCCAGAGGAACCACATATGAACCTTCTTGCTTAATTTAACTTACTTATCATCAGTAAGTAGAATTTTGAAACTATATTCGTGAAAGTTCAAGAACTTAATTCAGTTCTTGAAAACCCCTCTGTGAGTTCTTGACTTTGCACAATCTAACCAGTTCACAAAACTGTTCAAACCTGGCCATGTAGACTCCACAGTCAAACATGTCAATATTTTTTCTATTTTAAAATTAATTCAAATAAATTGAATAAAAATTAATTCAAATAAAGCATCAGAATGTGAAAGACTGTACTTCTGGCCTGTTACAGTCTGGAAAGTATGTCTGTGGCTTAAGACAGAGAATGCAGAGAACTCACTATACAACATGTGTAACTTCACAGTTGTAGGTTATATATTCCCAGTTGTAATGAGTACTTAATTTCTTTTCCTTTAATCTTGATGACTTTTATATTTGACATATCTGAATGATCAATTAACAATTTGCTAAATTCAACAGAAAGCATTTCCTTGGATATGAAATTGCCTAGTCCCCTCCTCAAACACTTTACCAAATCACTAAAAGGGTTAAGTTAGTCAAAGCAAGAATTCAACTGTCATAAATGTCTTTGGTTCTACTACAGCTTTTATCTTCAAGTCTGCCATGTCTGACACTAACGTGTTAGCCCTGTTTGAAATATCTATGGCATATCTTTCTCTATTCTTTTGTTTTCAATGTATTGGTATCTTATAAAATCGTTCTCTGTAGGGAAAGCAAAGGAGCACAGTACATATTTTTTTCAATCTGTTCTACAGTGTCTATTTCTAATTAGGCTGTATTACCCATTCCTGCAGTCACCCATAAAGCAGAATCTGCATAGAGCTTTCTTTGCTGTCATCTCTCTATTCCATCATCCCGGTCTTCTTTGATGTTATCCAGATGTCTGCTATTGCCACATTTTAATCCACTTCAAATTTCTTCTACTTATCTTAAAACACCACCACCACCACCACCACCACCACCTGGCAGTTCTCTGGCTCTGAGTCTTTCAAGTTCTCCAGACGCTAGCTCATCTCCGCACCTCTAAGGTCAGGAGTGGCGTTCACACACGGACCTCCCTGGGTTCTCATTCTCATCTTTTTGTCTTGTTTATTTTTGCCTTTTCATTTTCTAGGTACTGTTTGTCAAATGTGCAGCTTTTTTTAGTTTTGATGAAATGTATTATGTCTGTTTTATTATTTTTGTCCAACCTAGGCAAACTTTTCCCAACCCAAACTTGGGAAGATTTTTCTTTTGTGGCTTAGAAGTATTAGGTTTTGTATTAAGATTTCTAACCTATTTAGATACACTTTTATGAGTGTCTTAAGGTGTAGACATAACAGTGGTCAGTGGTTCTTTTGGGCATAAGGCTTTCCCATTGCTGCAGCACTAGGTATTGAAGAGATGACTCATGTCTGTTTCATATGTATGTGTACATTTGTTTCTGGAAGCACCTTTGTGTCCAAATAAACACAAAGATGCCTTTTAAATACTTTGTTAGTTGCTGTTAATGTTTTAAAACAGTAATGTGAGACTTCTTAAGTAAATGTAATCGTTTATATTAGAAAAAAAATTCAGATGTTAATTCATGCCAATTTCCTGCCTGAAGTCTGAATGCCTTGGCCTTCCTCTCAAATTCACATACTGAGACCCTATCCTCCAAGCTAATGGTATAAACTCACAAATCTCCTAGGCAATGACAAGGTCCTGTAGGTGGGGCCCTCTGACTTAGATTAGTGTCTTTAAAAACAAGGCAAAGGGAAACAAACCCCTTGCCCCTAGCACTATGTAAATGTGCAGCAAGAAAGAACTAAGTCCTTCTTTAAATACCAACCTTGAACCTCTGCCTGGAACTAAACGTGTGGACCTTTGAAACTTATAAGGAATAACTTCTGTTTGCATAATCCACCTAATCTGTGGTATTTTCTCATAGCAACCTGGACATTGGCACTCTACAAAGTCTAAGCTTCAGCATCGAATGTCGTGGAGAAGAACAGGTAAGTTTCCCCACTGATTTCACTTCTTCAGTCAGCACAGCTACACACTACAGAGAGCTGACAGGCAATCCAGAGACCTTACTCAGTATTTAATGCCCCACTACAGAATTATCAGCCAAGTTCTCAAAGAAAGCCCCTTAACGCTGAACTTTTCCATGGCCCTCTCTGTACTTGACTCATTCGATCAATGTTTTCTGTGGTGCAGACATACTCTTCCCCGTCTGTGACACCACGCTCTTTCTGGATAAGATGGATGTTTGTGTTCCTTTTATTTCTTTGACACTCAGGGAAAACAGAATAGGGAGACCCATCTAAACTGAATACTCGAGAAGATTCAGAACTGTAGTCAGTTAAAAATTATACTACATGTTTATAATGTAAAATCCCTGTCATTTCACAAAGCACTTCACATCAGTTTGCACTAAGCCCTTTGAACTTGCTAGCGTTTACTCACTTGCGGGAAATAAGCTGGTTACTCATCTACACTCTCAGCTACCCTTTCCAAAAGCCTAGGGGGAATGGGGCTGCAAAGCACAAGTTAGACTACAGGACACACTCATTCCTGGATCCTTTCAGTCAACCCTAAGAATAAAGGATCCAGAGTCGCTTCCATGCGAAAAGAGCATAGCATCAGCAGTAATCTGTGACAATGACACAACTGATGGGGACCAGAAACAGTGCCATCAATCTAGACACTCCAGGGGTTCTCTCTAGTTCTACTTCATCAACTGAGAAATCCAATTAGAAAAGCTACAAGCACGGAGGACACCTCTCTTTCAAAGTATAAGAGCTCTGCATACTTAAGATCAGACACGTTAGATCAAGATGGCGGCAGCACCATTGTCCTGGTGAACAGTGAGTAAACAGAGAATGAAGGAAAGAAGCAAGACAAAAATGGAAGAAAGAGAGAAAGAACCAGTAAGACACAAACCTTACACATTTGTAGTTTAAAATATATCAAGTAATGTGCCAGTGTCCTCCCATTTCCTTTGTTTAAGAGACCAAACCCTCTCTGACCTGTCATTAAGCTCAGTTGCATCCTCCTCCCCAATGTTCTTGGCCTTCAATAGCAAGCATGCCTTGTCAAGCAGGCAGGCACCAGATCCACTCCCATGATAGAATGTCAGATAACACAGGGCGGGAGATGGAGGTTTTTATGGTCATACACAGGGTCAAGATTCCCAAATGAATGTAAGTTATTACAATACAGATGTATGTGAGGCTGAAAATGCAAACAGACAAGTTAGTAAATGAGCAAGAATTAACTGCAGTACTTGCTGTGATGCAGGAGATGAGCGTGCATCCGTCCTTTGCAAGCAGCTCTATCTCCTGCTCTCACTAGTTCTTGGTTATCACCAATGTCAAATGTTTATTATGCATCAGGGCACAGTTCTGTTCAAGCATCTTAAACCTCCAACCCTTCAAGGTAAATATTATTATCCCTAGTTTACACGTTAAAGTTGTAAAAAAGCTTGCTTTTCAGATCTAAGCTTCCCTGCCTGTGTGTGTGTTATTTGTGAATGCATGTTTATGAGTTTATCAGAGGCAAACTTGGCTATTGTTCCTCTGGAAGTAAGCACCTTGTTTTTGAGAGTTTTGCATTGCTTGAAGCTTATGGGTTAGGCTAAGCTCACTAGCCAACTAAATGCAGAGATCCTGTCTCAGCCTCCCTGGTGCTGGCATTTAAAGCACATGTCACCATCCCAGCTTTTTCAAGTAGGCTTTAATCTCCATGAATGTTATCAACTGACTTTTCTCCTGGGTCCCTCAAATGTCTTTATTGAGGTTGGAATCATGATTGGCAGCTACTCCTGCCCAGGTCCTCTGGCTCAATGCTTTAGAAACCACAAGTCATTGGATTCCCAGAGTCGGCTGCATCAGGAGCTGAGCTGTCAGCACTGCCTCCCAACTGAACTACTTTAAGCCCAACATTTCTCCCACTAAACAAATCCTTCCCCTTTATTTACTGCTCTTTCTCACCTACATCCTCCTGTGTGCTTTCGAGTCTGAGCCCAAATTTACTCATTTTCTACCCCCAAATAAGGGTAAGATGTGTTTCTTGTGTATTCTGCAGTAATTAGAACAGAGTATGAGGTTTGCTAACATGTGGAAGTTAGAGAAACAGAAAAGAGAATATGTAATATATAAAAGGGAAATTCTATGTTATTTAACAAAACAGAGTAGTCTCACAGAGGGGATTGTTTAATAAAACAATGAGGACAAAAACAGGAATAGCAATGAGCAGGTGAGTAGTTGGGACTGGACTTGACACAGCAGCTGTGTCTGAAGAACATGTGTTTGTGTCGCTACTGCAATGAAACATCTTAGGGGCTGAAGAGAGGGCTCAGCAGTCAGAAGCGCAAACTGCTTGTACAGAATTCACTTCCCAGCATTCGTGTAATAGTTCACAGCCATCTTAAACTGCAGTTCTGGGAGACCTACTGTCCTCTTCAGACTTCAGACTCCAGGCGTGTACATAATACACGTGCACACATACATGTAGGTAAATACTCATGCACATAAACACATTAAAATGCATATTTTAAATCATTTTTTAAAAATTAATATTAAAATGTTAGATGAATAAATTAGAAACAGATGACAACAAATAATTAGTTTAAAAAACTAAATTTCTACTTACTTAATGAAATAGTATATGGGCTTTAAGAAAATATAGAAGAAAGTATGATAAGAGCCAAAGCTGTTAGATGAAAAAGGAAAAGGATCGATCAGACAATGAATGTCCATTTACAGACACAGGCACTGTTAAAGAAACAAAGGACAAAAAGCTACTTCTACATCACTGAATTTATGCTTAAGAGAAAATATCTATGTACATAGTTTTAAAAATCTTCTAATGATTTCTTCCATGTTTAAGTATGTATATTTGTAAGGGTGTGTGTATGTGCTGGGGCACAGGTGTTCATGGAGGACAGCAGGGGTCCAGATCTCTAGGAGCTAGAACACAAGTAGTTCTTACAGCACTCGGGGTGGTTACCAGAACAGAACATCCTCTACAAGAGTGGTATGTGCTCTTGACCACTGAACAATCTCTCCAACCCCTCTATACACACATTGTTTTAAAGACCAGAGAACTTCTGAACCAAATTGTCAACAGTGACTAGATGAGGAGAAAGCTGAATTAATTTCAATTTTCTTTTTGTCTACTAGAATTACTGACTTCCCTATAATAAACAGGTCTTAGCTTTTCCATGAAAAGATTGCTTTCAATAGCAAAACCCAGAAAGCTTTAGTATCTTCCTTCCAAGAAGAGAAATAAAACAAGCAACGCATCCAAATAGAACCATTTAAAGATGCCAGTAGTAACAGTATTGCCTGGTGGCTGTTCACAACTAGAATAAAGGAAGACAGTAAGATAAAAGGAGGCAACAAGTAAGATTTGAGTCAGGGCCAAACCAAGCAAGGCTATGAGGCTGTGTTAAGAATGAGTGCTGACAGACAGGGCTGCAAGCACCAGTGATAAGGAGGATGGTTGGGATGGATTCCGCATACCTGGCAATGATGTCTTGACACATAGCCCAGGCCTGAGTCAGGAGGGACTGAGGGTGGTGGAGTGAGATGCTTCTCTTAGAGAAGAAAGGACACCTGCTTGTAAAGGTGGTGGCAGTGCCTTAGCTGCTCTTTTTATTTCTGTTTATTCGTCTTGTAAAGTAGCAGGTGGATGGGGATGGCAGAATGCAAAACAACGAGTTATTCACAACACTGGCACTGAGGTTACATTCTTGGGTCTGCAATCAATTTAACTTGAGCAAAATGTCTATCAGAAAACAATGGGTGATAAAAGCTAAAGTTTCTATTAGGTGTGCACCAAGCGTACAGTGGTGTCTTCAGGAGTAAAGCAGCTCATTGTACAGAGGGCAGACACCAAATGTTGTCTCCCTTCTTTCTCTCGCCTATGTACAAACTCTCCTGACACATGTTTTTACATGTATTGGCTTAATTGGTACCTCTGTGCCTCTCTGTCCTGTTTGATCTGTTGATATCCTAGGAACAGAAGTCTCCTAGTCTTTCCCACTGTATATGATTTCTGTATCAGTCAAATTCAGTTTTTTCCTATATTCTTCTAAAAACATTCATTGCCTAGGTCTTTTATTTTCTAATCGACGACTCTCCAAAGTCCTAGAATATATATATATATATATATATATATATATATATATATATATATATATATATCCCAGTCACTACACTGCAGTACCAAACAAATGTACTGTCATGAGACACTAGCACTTTTCCAAGACATTACAACTACTCACACACACACACACACACACACACACACACACACACACACACACACACACACGGGGTGGAGAGAGAGAGAGAGAGAGAGAGAGAGAGAGAGAGATTGATTTGTATTATGCTACAGTGATACAAACCATAGTTGCAATGATACTCCTATGGACCTCTATAAGAAAAGTTAGGAGGGTCAAGAGAGGATAGAGTTGGGAGAAATAGAGAGGGGAATGTCTTAGTTACGATTTTTATTGTTGTGATGAAATACAACAGACAAAGCAACTCTGGGAGGAAAATATTTTCCACATTGTGGTTCATCATTGAAGAAAGTAAGGTAAAGAAGTAAAAAAGGGCAGGATCCCGGAGGCAGGAGACGACCCAGGTGCTGCTCACTGGCTTGCTCAGCCTGTTTTCCTATAAAACCCAGGAACACCAACCCCGGGATGGCACCACCCACAGGGAGCAGGGCCCTGTCAGCATCAACCGTTTTTTAAAGATTGATTTACTTATGTATATGCGTACAATGTTGCTGTCTTCAGACACACCAGAAGAGGGCATCAGATCTTATTACAGATGGTTGCGAGCCACCATGTTATTGCTGGAAACCGAACTCAGAACCTCTGGAAGAGCAGTTGGTGCTCTTAACCACTGAGCCATCTCTCCAGCCCAGCATCAATCACTAATTAAGAAAGTGTCTTACAGCTGGATCTTATGGAGGCATTTTTCTCAGCTGAGGTTCCCTCCTGTCAGATGACTCCAGCCTGTGTCAAGCTGACATAAAGCCTAAGGAGAGAGAAATAGAGAGAAAAAGAGAAATGCACTACCTGAAGTGGTTAGTGGCCACACTGTTTATCACAGCACATCACATTGGAGACTGAAGCTGGCTACAATTGAGCTAGGCAGGCACCTGGCAAGGACTCCATGTTTAAGTGAGCTGTGAGGTAGGAGAAAGAAATGGAGCATATATACCCCTCTTCCTCACGAAACCAACCTGGTAAGTTACATCTGGAAGCTGGAAGGAACATTAGAGTAGGCCACGTTAGGCAATCCCATGTCAGAGTTATAGGACCACAGAAACTCTGAGTCTGTAGGAGCTCTGAAGGGAAGGCATACTGAAAATGGGAAAGAAATCAAGTTATGAGAAAGAAAGAGAGCCGGCAGACGGACCCTCAGTCATCTCATTGGCAAAGCACTAGCGGAAAATGCTGGACCTCCTTTCCAGCGACTGAGCACATGCATCCATTATCGAAAGCTGTGTTCCAGGCCATCTCAAGAGTCTAAAGCAATGAGGCAGACAGACATATTTAACAGACTCAAAGCTGCCTCAATGTTTATGACGTTCTCCCAAGGGCTACATAAACAGTGAAATGACCAAGTCCCGTTCCTGGCACATGAGTGCTCTGGTGGGTAGTTCAACTACATGTAAATTAATCATCATTTTCACGATCTATAGAAGGTCCCAAGAGCTCTCTTGACGACCAGCTATTGAACTGCTGCTCATGTGGAGACAAGATGCATGTGTCCGTGTCTCTCCAGGCCTCCCTATTGCTCTGTGGGAGGACAACCGCACACCTGAGAACAGCACTTGCAAAAGTAGGCTATTTTGCCATCTAAAGTAGAAACTGCTGTTTCAAAGGCACTGCAATTTAACCTGGTGGCAGAGTTCACTTCTTACATCAAGGGGAGAGAATCCATCTACAGTTCTCTTTTACTGCCAGTTCTTTTCGCTCTGTTTGCTAACGTCGCGCTCAATATCTTCTCGAATAACAGGCATGCAGATAACAAATGCCCAAATAATTCAAAGGCCAAGTGCAAACTGATCATCTGGAGATCATCAGGCTATTAATGTTCTGGGTGAATCCAAAACACTCTTGAGTAACAAAGACTTGAGGACTAGCTCCCCATGCAAAGATTAAGAGTCAATTCTGGTGGCCATGGAACCCTGCAGACATGGAGAGCGTCGGTTTCATCTGCTCTAAGAAACAGCACATCACCTGAATGTAAGAGGTGACTCCAAAGGAAACATTTTAATAAATAAAACACACATCGCAAGGCTCTGCACAGTGCCACCATTTCTTTGCCGAGCTTCTGAACTCCTCAAAGGAATCAGGCATTTATTTACTTGAGGCTACATTTACCAAAGATGCCACTATTGATCTTGCATGTGTCCCATCCACCTCCCTGAAAGCTACACCTGGTACACTTTAATTTGGTTTCACAGTCAGACCTCACTAGCAACTAGTAGATACAAAAAAGTCACAAAAGTGACAAGATTTCCAAGCAAGTGCAAGTGAGTAAAGATTGTCAAGGACTGAGCTGAACAAGTCCTCTATAGATCAAAGGGTGCGAGGGGCTAACAAGGAAGATCCCGAAGCCAGTGTGTAGGCCATTCCACTACCCAGCTTATCTAAGGTCCCTCAAACACTCAAGTTATGTGTTCTGTCTGCCTGAGATTCCTCCATCTTCCACCCTGCCTTGTCAACTTTGCCCAGCCAATTGGGATGCTATCTGGATCTCTTCCATGGAGTGGACACTTTCTCTCCACTGAGCAAATTCCTCAGACAATGCTGTTCCACATGGGATCTCATGGCACAATAACATCTCCCTCACAGCCTGACCAGAGTGGAAATTGCATATTACTTTATGAGAAAGCTTGGTATTTGATGTCTGCTCAGTGATGCTGGCCAAGACATAGAAGCGAGGTATCCGTGCTCTATCTCACTGTTCAGCACAGACTTGTAGAGTGAGCCATGTTACAGATCAGACACTCTGATCTGTCTTCTATCAGTACTCCACACTGGTTTTGTCACTCAGTGAGATAATGTCCTCTTTCTCAGGATTTCAGGAGCTGGTTTAGGAGAGTTTTTTTTTTTCTTTTGTACTTACACTATCTAAATTAAATAGCCTATGCTCATCTCTCCCCACTTTCTCGGAACACCTGGCTGTGGCCTAGTTTCTACTTCCCTAAAGGACACCCGAATGTACACACACTCACCACCCTACCCTTCTATACCATACTTTTCCTACAGAGGAATCCATAATGTTAATATTGGCATATCTACCACTTAGACCATAACAAATCAGCTCCAAACAGAATAATTTAGTTCTCTGTTTCTCTGCATTTGTTCACAAGATAGACAATAAAGTTTCAGTGTGGCTACAATCAAATAAGAAAACGAACAAAAAAACATTTTTCTTGGTCATAGACATTGAACACCCAGAGCCTCATTCATGTTTATTAAGTACTATATCTCCTGACCAAAAGTAAAACGTTAAATGTGTTATTACACTCATATATATGTGTATGTTATGTGTGTGCCAATGCACACGTGTGTGTACACACAAGCACACGTGCTCATGGTGCTTGTATTATGGGGCAGATATGGAGGTCAGTCTTCTCCTTCCACTATATAGGTGCCAGGGGTCAGCATCATGTTGCCAGGCAAGTGACTTTACCCACTGAGCCATCTCTTTGGCACAAGAAAACCCTTTAAAGGTGATTGTAGGCAACATTCAAATGGTGCCCGATATATAAAGATGTACAGTAAAACAGTCCTCAAACATGGAAACCACTAAAAAACAGCAACAACAATAACAAAAAACACTGGGAAAACACCTAAGTAAATATATACAGTAAATGTAAAGAAAATGGCTATACTACCAGAAGCAATATACAGAGTCAAGCCAATTCTCATCAAAATCCCAATGGCATTCTTCCCGAAACAGAAAAATAAAAAACTTCCCTAAGATTCACATGGACACACAAAAGGTCTCAATCAGCAACAATCTTAAGTAAAAAGAATAACTCTGCCACTATCTCAAGAGCTGATTTCAAGTTATATTACAAAGTTACCACAATGAAACAGTATGGCACAGACATAAAAGGACACAGGGAGCAGAGTGCAGTGCGGTGTGGTGAGATGTGGTGCAACATGGCACAATGAGGGGCCCAGAAAGGAGCCCGTGTAACTACAGTTCAGAATGAACCTAGACCTCAGTCTCTCATCCTGCACAGCTCAGATAAGTCAACTCAAAATGAATCAAAGACATCGATCTAAGGCCTGAGAATCATTAGAGGAAAACATGTCAGACTACAGGCATAGAAACAAACTTTCTGGAAAAAAAAAAAAAAAAAACTGTGAGAACTTCAAAAGAATGATAAAAATTGACAGAATTCCATAAAATCAAAAAGCTTCTATATATCAAAGGAAACAGCTGAGTGACTGACAGATTATAAAATGGAAGAAAATCTTTGTTGGCATATTATCTAATAGACAACTATTTAGAGTGTATAAAGAATTGAAAAACACTAATTATCAAAATAAAATCCAAAAACCCAATCAGTAAGTGAGCTAATGCAATGAATGGCCAGACAGTTCTCAAAAGATGCAAAGCAAAGGGGCGGAAACATAGAAAAGCACATTCCACATCCTTAGCCACCAAGGAATACGTGAAGACAACTGCTGGTCAGAGTTCACAGGAAATGGAACACAGCTAACAGAGATGTCAGTTAAACCGCTGCTATGGAAACCAGTATGGAGCTCCATATAATCCTTAAAATGTGACCCAGCTAAACCCTAAGTCAATAAACCAGAGGAACTGCCACATTTATGTTTACTGTGGCACTATTCACAGTAGAAAAGTAATGAGATCAGCCTATGTGTCCATTAATAGATGGCTAGATTAAAAACATTGTATAAACATATAAATGTAAAAAGGTTACATATATACAACATATACAATGGAGTTCTATTCGGCCACAAAGACAAATGATATACCATTTACTAGAAAACAGATGCAGCTTGAGATTACTGTATAAAACAAAGTAAGTTACACTTAGAAAAACTAATATTGTGTCTGCTCATTTCTGAATCCTAGATGTTATAAAGACACATAACACCATTTATATGTACACAACCTATACATATATGATATAATAAAAGAAAGACTGGGAAAAGGAGGAGACTGACACAAGCAAGATAAAAGGGAAGTTATGGGGAAATAAAACCAAGTACATGAAATACCGCAAAGAAAACATCTTTATGAAATCCATCTCTATATGCAATGAGTACGTGCCAGTAAAAAGAATAAATCAAAGTAATTTCTATGAATCCTACAGAATAATGAAATAATCATGGCACTGTCAATCATGTATAGATCTTAAACATTTCTAAGCATCTAACTCAGAAAAGGCAATGATTACATTATACACGATATATATGTTATATATATAATGTATATACATATGTGTGTGTGTATATATATATATATATATATATATATATATATATATATATATATGTATCACCTATTTTTCTTAAGCCTGTATGTGAAATTTTTAAAAATGCTATCAAACTTAGAAAAAACATATCTATGGGAAAGGAAAAAAAATTGAGGTTAGATAAAAAAGCTTCAGTTTTATTTGAACATTTGGATTCTTTTCAGCATGGGGACAATGTTACATGTTACTTATGTAAGTTAAAGTTAATTTTCAAAAACGCTAGAGAATACTTCAAACGCAATCACACTGAAATGCTCCTATGTTTACAAGTCCACTGCCCAACATGAACATGTGCACTGGCACCAGGAATGACAACATAATTACAAGAGGTAAGATATGCTGAAGTGAAGGCTGACTATATGTTACACATAAAAGAGAACAGGCGAGAGTTCAGGAGGTTATGGGTCTTGCTGAGCTGAGTTTGATCCCTGAGACCTGAGCCAACCAGTTCTCAAAAGTCTGACCCCCACTGTACAGGATGGTATGCATTGGTATGGGTCCATGAGTGTGGGCACGGAACAAATGAGTGTAATGGAAAATCAATCTCAAAGTGGGCAGTGGTGGTGCACACATTTAATCCCAGCATTTGAGAGGCAGAGGCAGGTGATTATCTGTGTGTTCAAGGCCAGCCTGGTCTAGGGTGAATTCCAGGACAGCCAGGACTACACAGAGAAACCTTGATTTGAAAGAGGAAGAGAAAGAGGAGAAAGAAGAAGAGGGAAAAAAGGAGGAGGAGGAGGTTAAGTTCAAAAGATACAACAGACAGCATTAATTACCATCTAAGGTTTAAAAAAAAAAAAGTGAGATTGCTGTCTTAAAAACCTATTAATGAAAAGTTGTTGGACTTTAGATGTTACTATTTTAAGCAACAAGTGTGGGCAAGTAATAAAATTTTAAACACAAAAAAATGAAAGTTTTCTTTGGCTTTTAAATGTATTAAGCATTTCTTCAAAATAAAATATTTATGTTTTTTACATTTATTGTCCTCTGGTTTTAAACAAAAACAGTATCTTCTGAAATATGTAAAGTCTACATCCCAAAAGCATAAGTCGCATCAGATTATACTGCTAAAACTAAAAAGATATGCCTTATCTTTAAGAGAACAAAATTATTCTCATGAACATTTCGGTTTCCCTTTCTCACTTCTGCAAGCTCCAGGAAGCCTCCCAAAGACATGTACAGAAGCAGAGGGTATGAAGTTCTACACCATACCATTAGCCACTAAAACCAGCCGAAGTACTTTAATGAAAATATAAAAATCAGTTCTTGGACTGGAGAGTGTGAACTCTGTAAGCACACAGAGTAACATTTGAAGTGATGTCTGATGCTGGGCAGAGATGCACGTCAGCAAGTGCAGGAGTGTCCATGAGAGGATGCCTGTATTAGGTAAGGAAAGTATGCAAGCATTATCCAGCCCCTGCCTCTGGAGCCTGACACCCTTCTCAAAGGTACTTGGCATTCAAGGTACCAAAAATTATACAAACACACCCCTCTGCCAGGGGTGCGGCTGTCACTGAATGTAACTGAATAAACACTGGTTTCGTCACATACATTCTTTAAGGATCCCCATCACATGCCTGGGGAGAGGGCTAATGCTGAAAAGCGAATCCTTATAGAAGACCAGGGTATTCCTGCGATCTAAGAATGACAAAACTTTGGAGGAAAGCAGAGCTCACTTTCCAGCCAGGGCTCAACTGGCAGCGCACCTGGCACTGGGCGTAACAAGTACCCAGTGTTCTACTCCTGCCTAACACAATCAATATTTTCCTTTAAACCCACAGCTTTTCCCAGAGACCCAAGAACTGCTGGCTTGGGTTCATGCTGTCGATTTCGGTGACTCACTGAGCCATTCACCTGTGTCCAGCAGGTTCCCTGATTCTGGGCACCGGGCCAGATAATCATCTCCTGAGGTTAAAACAACTTCACAAGCTCAAAACTCAGTCCCCTCCACATATAAGCAGCTAAATCCTGGTTACTAAAATTCCTGAAGGGAAGAACAGATGTGACAACGATCAAGTGAACAAGGACCGAGCCTGTCCTGTCCTAGGAGATGAAGGAATGTAACTGCATTCTGGATTACAACAGAACATCCCATTTCTACAGGGAGAACTTGTGGCCTGAGACATCACTCCTAAATGCAAATACCACCAGTTCATCGAAGTCTGTGCAATCTAAATGGTCATTTCACTGAGGGACCACTTAACACCTCTCTTACACAGGCCTGCCTCTCCTTTATCCCTAAATGATCTTAATGTCGCAGTTAAATCTGTCCCATCCTTGTGAGGACTGCCTGCCCCCAGCGCAGCTGAGCACTTTCCTACCTGGCATTATCCAAAGAATCAAAGGCGTCATATGAATAAAAACACTCAGATAAATTATTCTACAGAATGAAGGTTAAAAGAGCTTATGTAACAGCCATAAATTACTTCGAATTGCTGCACTTCAAAAGAGACTTTTGCATAGTGCATGCTCCTTACAGTCAACAGATAAGAAAATTGCATCTTATGAGAATGCAGGCAGGTGTTTGCAACAGAGATATGAAAGTTTTAGAAAATAAACATTCAACGGTGGCCAAGGCGCATGTGCACTCACACAGAGGCCTTCCAACTAGAATGTTAAGTGTATGCCAAACTGAGACCTAATGACTGCTAGAAAACTGTTTGTCTTACTCTCTTACAGGGAGCAAAGCCACATTCATGAGAGATTTTGCATAAACGTGACCCACACAAGGATCCTAGGTGAGAGCTACTCCACTAATTTAACCCATTAAAAATTAGGCACAGCACAATGATACCAAAACCAGTCTAAATAACAGAAGTCTCCTGCGAACCACCTTCAACACTGCTTCTGCTCTCTTAGAAAGCATCAGCACACAAGGGCAGCAGGTACGGAGTGACCAGGACCACTACCCTGATAGTGTTACTGCCTCATGAAGCCTCCTCTACTTAGGGTGCTGACTGCAACCAGTGCATTTATTAACAGATAGATTCTAGTAGCTGCCTCCAGGTATTAAAGTATCACCTCTGGTAAACTCCAGAGCCAGTTTCATCTTTGTTCTACAGAGAATTCCCATCTTGGGTAAGCATGGTGGGAGGCATTTGTTATCACAAGACTCAGAAGACTAAGACCAGAGAAAGCAAGGATAGCTTGGGCTGAACAGTGAGCCTTAATTTTAATAAGAGTTTTAAAAAAGTAAAACCATATGGAAAAGGCAAAGACCCTCCAAACAGTGATTCCCCGGGGAAACAAGAGGAGACCACGGCTGAGCAGAGGCTGCCTCAAAACAAACAAAAACAAAACAGAAGCTGAAAAATATAGGTTCATATGTTAACTATGATTCCTTCGTTCCTTATAGCTGATGGCGACACAGAGATGGATTCCCTTTACAAACAGCTCCCTGTGTGTGTTAAAGTTAAATGTGAGTAAAAAAAAAAAAAAAAAAAAAAAATATATATATATATATATAATGCAAAGGAAATACAGACCATACCTAAGCAGCTATACAGGTAGCAAGAGTCTGATCTGGGAAAAGCCAAGCAACACAGTTAATACACGTGAGCCCTCCAGGAACACTCTAATCTAAGATAATGCATGCAATGTAAGTTAAAGGCACACCAGCACATTTTCTCCTGGCCTAGGAAAAATACAAACTCACGTAAAACTGTACTGAAGGATACACAGTACTATTTAACTGCATCTGTGTTTGTTCATCTCAATGAAAACCAGACACCGGGAGATCATAAACATGGCAGCCTCATGAAGCAAAGCTGGATCAAACTGTAAGTGACATAGAAGTCCACATTTCTGCTGACAGTTCAAAACCAACCCCAGGACTTAGGCTTATAACAAATATAGCTGATGTCACCCAGGGAAAATTCAAAAACAGGTCTTTTCTCCCAGGTCCTCTACGAAATGAACTGAATTTACTTTCGAATCCGGGAATCTGTTTTGATATGTACATATCATCAGACTCTTACATTAGAGCATAGGACTATGAACACATCAGCTTTCTGGAGACATTTTAGCAACTAGCCCCATTAAAAAAGAAGGAATATCATAGAAGTCGCACTATTAGTGGAGAGGCCAAGACTAACAACATGCAGATATTTTGGTGGCTTCTCATAACATTTCCCTAAAACTTCAATTCAAATAATGCTCATCAAAGTCTGGATTTCTGCATTGGAGGACCTCGTAACAATGAGCTGAGGAATAGTTCAGTTTACAGAAGAACTGCCAATCACAGCCCTCACTTCTCCCATCACCCACAGCCAGCACTATCACTGACAAACGCTGACTGACGGCCCGCTCCTATTAGCATTGTAATGCGGGCCACAATTTCATAGGCATCACAGCCTGGAAATACCAGAAAGAAAGAGATTTGTTAGAGAACAAGCTTGGGAGATGCAGCCAGCCGCGTGTGGTGACACACACCTTTAATCCCAGCACTGGAGAGGTTGAGGCAGGTGGATAGAGGACAGCCTGGTTTACTGAGCAAATTCCAGGTCAGCCAGAGTTACACAGACTACAGGATGGAAAATACACACACACACTAGAAGACGGGAGGAGAGGGAAATGGTGCGAAAGGATTTGATTCTAGACTTTGAAATTACATAACTGTTAGAGAAGGAGACATAGAATCGGAACCAGAAGTTCTCCCTCCTTTAGCATTTCCAAGATTCAGGCTGATTAGCACCAACATATGCAACTGTTTCCCATGCTGGTGGTGGCTTTCAAAGCCCATGAGAATCATGACTGAACAAAGCTCAGCATGGCTTAGGAGGGCGCTGCCTCTGGTCCAGCAGTGCCAGAGACTCTCAGAGTTACACTAACTTATTTTGATGCAGTCGCCCCCCCCACCCATAGCATACCAGACAGTCAGACATGCAATGCCTAAACTCCATCTAGACAACAAAGCACTAATGGAAGTCTATAAGCCTGGAAGAAAGCTGGCTACAGCTAAAAACCAAATAAGTTTTATCCAGAAAGACGAAATTACACATTATTACAAAAGCATTAGAACCACATACACAGAAGATACACAGAGAAAAGATATTTATTAACTAACTTCAAGAAAATATCAGTATGGCTATATGAAATAAAATGCCTAAGAAAAAACTGCAATTGATTCCCCCATTGTAGATAAACATACAATCTACATAAATACCCATGCATGCAACACATTTATATATATATCCATGTGTGTGTATGTGTGTGTAGTAAATTATGAATGAATTTGTGATATATCATCGCTACATTAACACTGTATAAAAAAGAAAAAGGAGATTACTGAGAACTTAACTGAGTCCACAGCACACCAGTCTCAAAGCATGCCATTTTAGCAAACCTGCTTTTTCTGATCAGAACTGCCAAGCTCCAAGTTCTTACTAGTGTTTGCAGAGCATTTTTGACTTAGATTTACAGGATCATTGGTATAAAAAGATAAAGTCCACATGTATGCATGGCTTCAACAAATTGGCCTTTTCCTCCCACAGATAGAAAAGAAGAATGCAAACACTCACCGCAGAGAGCTGGCTCCACGTGGATCGCAGTGGCTTATGGTGAATCACAATTTTCTCCTCTGGCTTCTGTTCCTTGGGCTCTGGCTCTTCATCCGAGTCGATATCGAGGGCCTTTTCTTTGTAGTTTTGATACAGGACTGCATTTTCTTCAAAAAAAGCAAGTCAGATAGGTCACTAATTGACCTCAAAAGCTATGCTACTTGCTCCAAAAACAAGCTTTATAGTTATACATTGTTTAGTGCTGGTTTAATTACTACCTGAAAAGAAGAGACATATACATTTTATCACCAGAGAATTTATGACATTCCAACTAAAGCAAACTTTCAGTGTCTTTGTCTTGTACTCACAAAGGTGGTCAGCCTCAACCCACTGTAATTTAGGGTCCAGTAAATCCATCTGTTAGGCTTCCTTCAGTCTGTCAGTGTTTGCTCACTCACCTACTTAGCAAACAATTACCTTCCATCATAATGTCCTATTTTCTAACACTAAAAGGAAAAAGACACTTCTTATTTCTTCAGGAATCAGTAAGTCAGTAAGAAAGTGAATTTTATCCTCATGCATTTATTTATTCATCCATCTGACATTTAGGAAACGTCTACTAGATGCCAGCAACTGCCGAGCAACCGGGGATACAATGGACAAAGAAGATGAGAAATCTCAGTGTTCATTAAGCTGACCTAAAAATCAAAGAGAAGTGAAATACACAATCAGCTTTCATACTATTGTATATAGGGCTATGTTGTCATGGAGAAAAACAAATGACAGAAAGGAATAGGAAATTCTGGGAAGAAAGAAAATTCATTTTCAGGAGAGTGGTTTAGGAAGGCCTCACAGAAGTGACATTTGAGGCAAGACATAAGAAGTAAGAAGGCAAAGCACCTGTATAGCTAATGAAAGAGCTGTGTATATGTGCCACTGTGTGTGTGTGTGTGTGTGTGTGTGTGTGTGATACCAGTATGTAACAGCATGTGTGGGAAGTCAGAAGACAACTTCTGATGTCAGTCTTTGCTTCCCTCCTTGTTTAAGACAGGCTCTCTAGTTCATAGCTCTATACACCAGCTCACCATAGGACACTTGGTTTACTCATGATCTCTACCCCATCTGGCTTTATGTAGGCTTAGGTAATACTAACTCAGGTCCCATGTTTGTGTTCCAAGCACTTTATCTGCTGAGCCATCCATCGCCCCAGTTCAGGGAAGAATATTTCATGGAAGTTCAAGTGCCTTGGGGCAGGAATCTACCTAGTTTGTATGAACAAGGAACAGCAAAGCAAGTGTGGAAGGAAGACCAAGAGAAGGCCAAACTCACAGATGATGAGGTGGAAGAGGGAGTACAGGGCAGATCATGCTGAGTCACTGAAAGAACCCTGACTTTTACTCCAAGTGGATTTACTAGTTATTAAAGGGCTGAAGGCACATGGTCTTACATGAATACATGCTGACACACAAGAAGTCACGTATGTATAGGCACTCCAACAGAACCACCAGAGTATGATACAGCCTAGAGGAAGGAGAAACACCAATGAGGAAAATCCAAGCTCTGAATGCAGAGAAGCAGCAGAGCTCTAGGAAAAGGCAGACAGACAAATTCTGAAGCAAAGGACATAGACACCTTGGAAGCACTAATGAAAACCTTTGTGGCTGCATGGCAGGGTGTACACTGATTAAACGCAAAATATGCTTACAGAGAAGCGAGCCACACAGTCCAAACCCAAATAACTTGTGTTAAACAATTTGATTTTATCCTGAGATCAAAAGGATCTTTTACACTTTGGTAATTGTAAATTATCCACAGTGCAAGGAAATCCACCAGAAACAGAGCTACTTCAATGAGCTAGTCAAGCACTAGCTATCCAGGGGCTAATTAGAATGCCAATGGAGTAGTCACTTAAGGTAAGAGAGACCTGAGCTTCCCCATTTAGCATGGACTGTCAACAGACTAAGTGTGGGAGTAGAGAGAAGTAGGGTGAGCTTTCAAAACCCTCCAATTATACAGACAAAAAGCGGGAGATGGAAATATCAGAAGTGATTCTGGCATAGATGAGGAAGATTCTGGTGTAGGACTTGGATTATTAAAAAAGCTTTCCTACCTCAGCTCTTTCTCTTGGCAACCACACATAGCTCTGTGGGTACTGTGTCTACAGTATCACTAGAATGTACACAAGACTTTACTATTCTGTGATTATTCTACACATGAAAATAAGTCAGTCAAACCCAGTTTCTGTGACGTTTTTAAGTATTTTCTGGACAGGCACACAGCATATGCACAAAATCACTGATGCTATTTTCTAGTCATTCCCACAAAGAATGGGTCCCATCTGACACATGGGACAGGGCTTAAGGACACATAGGTCTTGCATCCCTGTCACTCAACTGATGATTAGAAACATCCAGACACAGCACTGCTTTTAGTGGTTCACTCCTGTAGGCCATTACAGATAAGAATCCTGCATTCCTCATTTAAATATATATATAGAAATGGATTTCTCCACTACCATGTGTAAGAATAGACAAGATACTCAGAAACAGCTCTTGATACAAGGAGATACACATCTGTACTGACTTTAAAACACTCAAAATGTTCAAGCCTTTAAGGCAAAAAACTAAATCAAGTTGAAGTTCCAAGAAGAAAACCAAATCCTCTGAAACAACGGTTCTCAACCTGTGTTCACATCCTCTTCGGGAGTGAAGGACCTTTCCCAGGGGTTGCATATTAGATATCCTGTATATCTGATATTTACATTATTAATCAGAGCAGTAGCAAAATCACAGTTACAAAGTAGCAATGGAATAATTTGAAGGTTGGGGTTCACCACAACATGAGGAACTGTATTAAAGGGTGGGAGCATTAGAAAGACTGAGAACCCCTGCTCTGAAGGAAATATAAATCTGAGGGTTGACTTCACAATCCTACCACGGTTCAGGATACAGCAGAGAACAGAAAGCAACAGTTCCTAAGTGTGTGTTGCCACAGGTGTGGGGGAGGGGAGTTACTACTAAAATCTCTCAGAGCTTTTGATTTCCCCAGTTACAGAATCAAGGAGATTAATTTATCCCAAATAGTAGAAATCCTACGACTGGGTTGCTTCTCCAAATAACAATAACTTTCTACAATGACTTGATAAGCCACTCTTGGGGGGGGGGGTTATGCTCGGACAGTCATCCAAAATGTATTTTACATCTGCATGGTTTTCAATCAGCTTTTCTTATGGAAGGACACACTTCCCTTCATTTGTCCTTAAAGAATGGAAACTCCCAGCATTTCAAAGCAAGGAAGAAATAAGTCTACTCAAGTCCCCAGGAGCTTCCGGCCTGCAGCTGGGACTGTTAACCAGGTTCTCCACAATTGACCTCTTGACCCATCTATTTACAGAGTCCACTAATCTGATTAGCAAGTGAACACCTGGCTGAAGCTGCTTTTGTTTTTGAAATTCTCAACAACAATACACAGGTTAGATTATGGTTTCCCCTCCCCCACCAGAAAACCTGCATTTCCCCCAAAGGTGAAGTTTAGGAGAACAGGAAGTCAGAAATGAAACACGAATATGGAAATACTGCAAAAAGAATATTAAGAAAGAACAAAAAATGTGGCCTAAGGAAACCCCACAGAGGATCCAAGCTTCAGTGTCAAAGAGTCTGAGTGGAGTGTGGGGAGCCTCAAAGCCCCCCCACCCCCGCCACGTAGTGAGGCAGGTGGGGATGGAGCCAAGCTAAAAATAAATAAATAAATAATAAGAAAGCTCTCAAAACATAGACTAAAAAAGTTACCAGCTTATAAACATGCCCCCTATAGATAAACAAGTTTAGCTCAGTGAACACAGCTTTGTTTTGGACAATCCAAGACAAAGTTGGGCCATTCTTGTTTGTTTTTTTGTTGTTGCTGTTCTTTTTGGTTGTTTTTTTTAAATCTCAAGTGTCTTTCTTACTGCAGCTAGACTTCAGCTTATAATTGATGCACCATATTGAAGCTGCAATAAAAGTCTGGAAAATCAGATGCTTACCTTCCCCATCAAATGTTCCTTGTCCTTTCAGCATTTTTTTCTAAGAGACAAAAGGGGGGAAGCAAACTGTGTGAATAAGCCAAGTACAGCTATTTTAAGTTAAAAGTCCTGCTTTGCGATTTCCCTCAAATTTCTAAAAGCACATGGCAGAGAATCTCCATGGCAATTAACCACAACAATAAAATAAAGTGACATAAAATAAAGTCACATCCCGTTAAACTAAAGAATCCTCAACTGGCCAGCGGTCTGCTGGGTTATTTCACTGTGATTCACTCTCACTGTTGACTGAACTTAGCTATCCCTCACAGTTGGGGGGAGGGGCACAAAAATGTTATGTAATGTCTTTCCTTTAAGACATACTTATCTAAATAAAAACAGGCTTGCTTGTGTATTACGTGTGCCAGTTGTCTGATTAATCAAGAAAAAAAAAAATGTGACTGCCCTTTGGCTTAGATGTCTTGTTTCTAAGAAGGTGGCACACACAACAGAACATTCCTCTCTGATTGTCCCTTTCCCTTTATGAAAATATATATATTTAGTAAGGGCCACTGATAGGCCTGTCACATCAGGGCACAATATCTCAATCTCTCACCCTCACACAAGCTCTGAGCTATTAGTTTGTAAAACAAAAGGTCATTTAATTAATAATAATAAAACACCTTCATGGGAGCTGGGGGAGGACGATGGGAGGGAGAAAGGGGATAACATCTGAAGTGTAAATACCTAAAAAAGAAAAAAAAATGATAAAACACAAACATGGGACATGGTAACTAAAGTAGACAGAAGGCAATGAGTGCACTGTTCCGTGATTTGGGCAGCTCATTTAAATTCATGTGCCATGAGCATTCAAACTTTCCCCCCAACACATTCCCATTGGATTTAATGAGTGGCATGCCAGCCTGCCCAGTCCTACCTTTATCCTTCCCAGGCTAGAGAACTTCTCCTTGTCTTCCATTACTGCTTTCAGGACAGGTTGGGACATTCTGTTCTTCTTCTTTGAGCTGGTGGGACTGTCAAAATCAAAGCCGCTGACCACTGCCCTTCGGTAAGATGTGGACCGCAAGCCTCGCCGAAGGGAGCCCGGGCTGTCTATGTCGTTGTCCACTTCGCTTTCCTCCCCTTCGTGGCCCAGGGGTGCTCCCAGTCCCTCCACCATGCTGCGCACCTTGAGAAGCCTCCTGTGGGGCTCCACGTTCTGACTGTTAGTTTTACTCAGTTTAATTTCGGAGGCAAGGCTTTTGGGGATGATCTGCTGCTTTCCCATCTTGAGGGCCGCCGGGCTGTTGGTACTCAAAACCACGGAAGGGTTCAGGAGCTCATTCCCTTGGGAGGACAGCCTTTGGAGCGGCAGTTTTTGTTCTGGAGACCTGTGCTGGAGAGCAGGAGACAGCCTCGAAGGGGCCGGCTCCAAGCCCCCAGCTGACTGACCAGTTTGTAATACTGAACTAGACGAGTCGGTTTTAGGGGCAAGGCCATTGGCAATGGGCGATGATACCTCACTGGCAGTCACCGCGGTGCGGTCCCCATCCGGGGCGCAAGAGGCCGGGAAGTCTGGAGTCCGGGAGGCGCGCGACAACAGCGCCGCGGACGAGGCCGCCGTGCCATGAACAGCGGACTTCGGGGAGCCGCCGGACGCCGCGTAGGAAACCAGGGGTGACTTGGGCCGTCGGAGTCGAGGAGAAGCAGCTCTGTAGTCCGGGGACACCGTGCGACCATTGGTCACCGGCCTTCGATGCGCACACAGAAGCTGCGGGCTCCTGGACACCGTTCTGCCGTCCGGGCCGGCGGCTACGCGGACCTGAGTTTGTGGCGCGGGCAGAGCAGCTAGCTCCTCCACCGGGAAGTCGGTGATCAGCAGCCCGCTGGGACTCTGGTACGACTGTGGCCGCGGTTTGCTCCGGCCGAGCAACTGGAGCGGAGGGGTGGACCGTCTCCGCCACAAAGGGGTGACGCCGTTGCTGGAAAAATCCACCTCGCTTTCGCCATCCATAGCGGGGCCTTTAGGCCGGCCCCGAGAGGAGGAAAGCTGCTCAGGTTGCCCAAGAGGAAGGAACTTTGCCTTCGGACAACTAGGCTTGTCTGGGAGCCTAGCGGGGTTCCAGCCCGGCGGTCACACGGGTGTCGCGCGGGACTCGGCAGCGCCGCACTTACCCGCCCTTTCTCGGGCACAGCGCCGCCGGCCACACTGCGCGACCCACGATTGAGATCCGAGCCGTAGCCGACTAGATGAATCCGGTCTCTGCGCCCTTCCCGCGCCCCAAGCCCGCTGGCACCTAGAGAGCTCGCCGCCACCGCAGGACACTTGGAAAGAGTTCAGCTGGCTCCGACAGCCTGCCGCGGGACGCTCCCCCGCGTCTCCATTTAGCCGCCCGCCCCACTCCAGTCCACCGGGCCCCCAGTACGGGCTCTCCAGCGCGCTCACCCTTCCCGGCGTCCAGACCATAGACCAAGGAGTGCTCCCAGTCCCTGTGGGTGGCCTGGGTCCTCCCCAAAGCGCCAAGACGTGCTCAAAGCCCAGCGCGGCAGAGGCCCCTGGCGACGGCGACGGCCCCGCCCCCGCGCTACGCCCCGCCCCTCTCGGCCCTGCCAAAGCACGCCGGAGAAACTCCCACGGAGGCGCCCTGCAGTTCCCGCCCCCGCCTGTCCGAGTGCGCTCAGAATGTTTGCAAACTGGATGCGCACACCTGAGCTGGGCGGCAGGACCAGAGAACTAGGATGCAGCAGCGCGGGCGGCAGCCCTAGGGGCTAGCTGGAGGGCGCGGTCGCGGATCTGAACACAGCAGGGACTGATCAGGAGAGCTGAGAAAGGGGTACTTTTATGATCCTCCAGCCAGGGAGGAGGAGGAAGTTGGAAGGGTGAACCACGTTGGAGCGTGGTGCTCACTTGCGGTCTTCAAACTGAACTCGACTCTAGGGTCTCCCTCTGGGTTTTTCTTCTCTACTTGCAGTAATTTGTGGACTATAGATAGGTTCGCTAGAGGCTAGGTGGAACATAGCTCTCTGCACTTCATGATCTTTGGGCTTTGTATGTTGAAAGTCACACAGTAAAAGTAAACAAAATACAAAATATTTATTAGTGTGTAGTTGTGTATAATACAAATTGAAAATCTGTGTGTAGAATAAAATACCGTACAAGGAATAAATAAATCCTTATTAGAGATTAAGAGGCTGGATAGAGGTGGGCCTGCCCCTATAGCCTACTCTTTTCTCACTACCTTTTTTAGCGAAGTCCACAGCCTTAGAACCTTCACATTTATTTCTTGGCCTTCTGGGTTGTGACTCCATTGCAATGGGAGTTGGAGTACTCCCTATTGTTTATTTCTCCAACCACCTGACCTCTTTCTTTTCTACACTAATCAAAATTTGTACATCTGTATACTTATATGTTTATGTATAAATACTTAATCGATTCCGCCTTTGCATTGTAATTTTGAAGAGGGTGGGGCCATGTTTGTGGTTTATAAACACTGTAAATGATAAATATCTGTGGATGGATAACAGAAATTAACCTTACCCAGTGTACTGGCTGGTGTTGTCACGGAGAAAGGAGCCTCATTTGAAGAAATGCCTCCATGAGATCCAGCTGTCAGGCATTTTCTAAACTAGTGGTCAATCAAGCAGGGAGCCCCCCCCCCCCCATTGTAAGCCAGAGTAAGCAAGCCAGTAAGTGACATCCCTCCATGGCCTCTGCATCAGCTCCTGCTTCCTGACCTGCTTGGGTACCAGTCCTGACTTCCTTTAGTGATGAACAGCAATGTGAAAGTGTAAGCTGAATACACCCTTTCCTCCCCACCTTGCTTCTTGGTCATGATGCTTGTGCAGGAATAGAAACCCTGACTAAGACAGCCAGAGATCTCTTTTAGATGTTGGCTACCAAATTGGCTATGTCTTAGTGAAATTACTGGCATGTAAGAATAATGAGGTGACCTGAGAAGACATGAATTTAGTTGGTTACAACTGTAGAATTGCTTCTGCTAGCAAGACACATGGCAGTCTCCAAGCAGTCACCGTTCATGCGAGCACCCACTGTTTAAAGCCCTGCTTCCTTCTGCTTTGGGTGGTTAAAGGAAGCAAGATATTTATCGTGTTCCTTCATACTTTTATGTTCTTACCAAAGATGCACAATGAAGATCTTTGACCTGAGAAACTTCTTTGAACTCAAAGAAATGGAATCAAAATGTTTGTCAAATTTTTTTTTAATTTAACAACAATTTCAGATGGGATGAAGCAGATTCTATGTTCATCTGTGGAACTTAGTAATGGGAATTTTCTTATCAATATTAGTTTTACATAATAAATTTAATTTCAGAACATATGGAGATTGATAAATGGCAGGTTTAATATGGATCAAAATACAATCTGATTTATTACAAATCAAAAATTTTACTATTTTTTTGGCTAAATCAAACAGCCCACTTAATTTTGTTTTGTAAAATTTGTCGAAGTTATTTATTTATTTTAATTTTATTTATTTACATCTCACTCATCTCCCCGCCCACACAATTGATCATCCCATTCCTCCTCCCACTTGCCTCCAAGAGGGTGCTTCCCCACCCCTAGCCTCCTGCTTCCCTGGGGCAAGTCTCTGGAAGATTAAGCTCATCTTCTCTCACAGAAGCCAAACGAAGCCGACTTCTGCTATATATGTGCCAGGGCCCTCTAACCAGCCCATGTATGCTCATGTGGCCCTGTCTCTGGAAGCTCTCTGGGGTCTAGGTCAGCTGAGACTGCTGGTCTTCTCCCCTTCAGCTTCTTCAATCCTTCCCCTAATTCAACCATAGGGGTCCCGGGTGTAACTATGGGTGTCTGTCTCAGTCAGCTGCTGGTAGGGCTTCTCAGAGGTCATCTGTCTGTAAGCTTATCACAGCAGCAGTAATAATGTCAGACCTTGAGAATGCCAGGTGTGGGTGGAGTGGCACACACCTTTAATTCCATCATTGGGAAGGTAAAGGCATGTGGATCTCTGTGGGTTCAAGGTCAGACTGGAGCACAGAGTAAGTTTCAGGACAATCAGAACTACATGCAGAAACCATGCCTGCAAAAAAATGAAACCAAAACTACTTCTTAAGAGCATGTTGTAGTTTAGAGTCTAGGATTTCCTTTCTAGCTACTAATAACCATATTGCATTTTTTAATTCAATACAATTACATGGATGCGTGTGTGTTTGTGTGTGTGTTATCATTACAGTAAGTTGGCTAATTGCCGCTTTATTAAACAAGATTCTTTTCAAAGAATTATTTATTTTATGTATATGAGTACACTGAAACTATCTTCAGACACACCAGAACAGGGCATCAGATCCCACTAGAGATGGTTGTGAGTTGCCATGTGGTTGCTGGGAATTGAACTCCAGACTTCTGGAGGAGCAGTCAGTGCTCTTAACAACTGAGCCATCTCTCTAGCCCAAATTGCTCCTTTCTTGATAGCAAAAATCATTCCAGCTTCAGAGAAATTGAAAAGCAAGACTAAATACTCTTTAAACCCTAATGAAAGGGTACAAGGAGCAATGTAGTTCACTGGTATATTCAAAAGCCATGCTGAATTACTGGAATCATTAGTGGTATACTATAGGATATATTTCTGCATTTACTTTTATTGTTTGGCATAATAATTTAGCTAATATAAAGGGAGTATGTTGATTAGACTTATTACCTTTGCACTATGCCCATGTACCTTCTTTTATTTAGATTTTCTTTCTTCAAATACTTATTTAATGCAGTTAATAGTGAAGCAGTGAGTCATGCCTACTTAAATATTACAACTTGTCTCAAGTACCAAAAACATTAAAATGACAGGAGAAGACACTCAAGTTGAGTGAGATCTGAGAAGCTTCCTGGTCTATGGAAACCTCTGTTAAGGGAACATAACAGGGCCAAAATATTCCAAGGTAGAAAAGAATTAATGGGCTTCTGAAAGAAATGTTCTAATGTGAATACCCTGTGGGACAAGGACTGGACTCCCCACATTTAAGTGCCAACTATGTTAACCTAGTGTACAGATCTGGTAGATGATTTCTGTTTAGAATTCATCTTGGAAGATGTATAGAGCAGCCAAGTGTGGCTACTTCACAGAGACTGAAAGGGAAGGAATTGGGCATTTGGCCCAGGAAAGACAAAGGAGTACACTGTCCCACTTCCCTCCTTTCCTGGAAGGCCTGATCATGGCTCCGGGATAGCTGCAGCACACACCTATAGAATTGCAGAAGCAACCAAATGAGAGTCTGCCAGTCTGTCCTAGTAGACAATACCGCACAAAGTGCTGCAGATTGAAGAATAAGCTATGTGTGTGTTGGAGGGTGGGGGTGGGGGATAGACTAAAGTCCCAGTTCCACTGATAATTCTAGCATTAAAAATACCAGTTTAAGGATTCAGGGATTCTAGTTCTTTTGGAAGTGAACCATCTCTGGAATACTGGGTGAGGCAGTAGGAAGAGCTCAGCCTGGGCATTTTGTAATGTGTGTTGATTTCGAAGCACACCTGAATACATACAAGATTCTTGTGTTGTTCTCCCTCAGTGCACAAGTACGAATTTGTTTGCCCAATATATAAAACCCTTGTGTTCCTTAGGCTTCCTGTCCACTTGCTGGCAGGGCTTCCTGCAGTTTGGACACTGACAGGTACAAGGAGAGGGCAAGCTTGCCCTTCTGATTTCTAAGTCTCTGATTTGGACTCTTGATACAAATAAAAAACAGATACAATATCTGGATAGTAACTATCAATTCAGGTTAACCAAGATAAAGAATTTAGCTTTGCAATTGGTGGGGAGGCTCTACAACATGGCTTAGCAGGAGCCAGAAAGTGCAAAAACAGTTTTCCAAGGGTTCGGCAGCCTAGTGATTTCAGTGCATGTGAGGAGGAGACCAAGCCTTTGACTTCCAAAGGTCCTCTTTCTATCCAGTGACATGGGCTTGGCAAAAGACAACTCGATTGTTCAGAGGTGCTTAGGGTTCAGTTATGATCCTTAGGAAGATAATAGAGACCTCTTCAGTATCCCTCCCTCCCTCCCTCCCCACCCTCTCTCTCCCCACACAGGTATATTATGTGGTAGACATGAGTTCAGTGAGCTAGTCCCTTCCTACTCTTGACTCTATGGGTCTGATCTAGTCACTGCCAGATCACTGCCTTCCATCAGAGACACAACCAAACTAGAAAGAGCAGCATGTTGAGGAGGAGGTTGTATGAAGGTTGAACCAGAAAAGAGCTCTTCCTGCTCTCTATAGTACTGTGAAGGAATTAGTGCTAGGAGGCAAGGACCAGCCTAGGTCAGCTCTCATCTGAGTGTACACAAAGTCCTTTAGCTGAGCAGTCAGAACTCAGCTACTATGAACAGTCTCATCACACCCTTTCTAAGGGACAGAAATTCTTGTGGGCCTCTTTGGATTTTTTTTTTTTTTTTTTTTTTTTTTTTTTTTGACAACAAGAGCTTCCCTAGTTGTTTGATAAAATCTGCTCACAGATAGTATTATAGAAAATGGGAAGCAACAGCCATGTATAACTTCTTCCCTCTGGCATACTCCCTGAGTAAGGGTTTATGAAGAGAAAGAGGGTAGGGGTGCTGAGGTTAGCAAATGGTGTTGTTTTGTTTAGAATGCTTTTCTTACATCTTGCTGTACCCCAGGAAAGGGTAGCCCCATCTATCTGGCATGGCTTCATGCTCTTGCCAACTGTACCACTTTCCCTGTTCACACTCTAGAAGACTCAGGAAAAACTGTCATGCTTCCTTATGTTTGGACTGGAATGGGAAAATAACTGTTTATGTATTGATGTATTGATAATATTGATACAGTATCATACATAAAAGTTTTCCTTCTTTGACCAGATTGCAAGTCAATGTCCCTGCTTTACCTGCATAGTTACAACTTTCTGCCCTCCTCTTAGGTCCTTAGCAGAACCTCAAAGACTGAAACATAGATGGGGTTGGTCCTTATTTATTTTCTGCACGCCTTTCTGTATGAATCTTTCTTGTTACACAAGGCATTATTTGGACTTCGTGGACTGATTTGGGTTACATAACCACAGAGCTTTGGCCTAAGCAGTATTGCTGCCTTTTCAGAATTTTCTCCCCAGACTTACATCCTGTTTGCAGGTTTCTTTTCAGTCTAAGAATTATGAAAATGTTTTAAAAAATTAAAGTTTAGTAAAAATTAAGTAATTTAGAGTTATCCTTTTTGCTCTGAAATTTTTGGTAAACATTCATCTAAGAGATTGTCATGGAAAAGAGGCTCTAATTGGGAGTCTGGCCTATTTCCTAACAATATTTTAGAAATGGAATGAAAGTAAGGAAAAATGCAATGGTCCATGGTTCATTCCATCTTACTAAAGGAGGGAACAGAGACACAACTTCTGTTTTAGGGGCATTTTTTTTTTGTTTGTTTATGTTTTTATTTTCTCTTCCATCATAGGAGGAAGAGGTGAGAAGGACTTTTGGATAATAGTTGGTGCCTGTTATTTCCCTCTTTGGTCTAGTTTGCTTTAGGATTTGGTTCCGGATTTGGCATACCACCAGCCAGAGTGGGATAGAGCAATAGCCTCTAATCTGTATAGATATAAGGTAGGCTCAGTCTAGCAGTTGCCAGAAGGGCAAACTACTTTTTAAGGAGATAATGGTCCCTAGTAGTTGACAATGGTTAGACACTCTCCTTGTCCTCCTATCCCACTTAGTATTAGGTTCCTACACAGTTTAGCATCACCTGAGGTACAATAAATAAATAAAAGAAATCTCAACTACAAGGGTCCCCAGCTTCTGTTCATTGGTTGGGTGTAAGTATCTGCATCTGCCTCTGTCAACTGCTTATTGGGCTTCTCAGAAGGCAGCCATGCTAAGCTCCTGTCTGTAAGCACATCAAAGCATCAGTAATAGTGTCAGGCCTTGGGGCCTCCCCTTGGATGGACCCCAATTTGGTCCAGTCACTGGACCTCCTTTCCCTCAGGCTCTTCTCCATTTTTGTCCCTGCAGGTCTTTCAGACAAGAACAATTCTGGGTTAGAGTATTTGACTGTGGGATAGCAACTGCATTTCTCCACTTGATTCCCCTGTCTTTCTGTTGGAGGTGGGCTGAATAGGAAGGTGTCCCAATAGGAAGACCAGCAGTCTCAACTAACCTGAAGCCCTGAGAACTCCCAGACACCGAGCCACCAACCAGGCAGTATACACCTGCGGATATGAGGCCCCTGACATGTATACAGCAGAGAACTTCCGGGTCTGGCCTCAGAGTGGGGAGGACTAGTGGGATGGGGATGGGGACAACCTCTTGGAGATAGAGGAGGAGGTATGGGATGAGGAACAGTCAGAGGGCAGGCATGGAGGAGGATAATGACTAGACTATTAAAAAAAGGTTTAATACTAATAATGATGATTATGATAATAATGGAGTCTCAATTGAATGATTGCTTTTATTGGGTTAGTGTGTGGGCATATCTGTGAGAGATTGTCTTGACTGTTAATTCATAAAAAAGAAGAAAAGACCTAGTCCATTGTGAGCAATACTATTCCCTAGGGCATGGTCTTCAGCCATTTTGAAGAAACTGGAAAAAAAAAAATGAGCTGGAGGGAGCCAGCAAGTAACATTCCTTCATGGTTTATGCTTCAAGCTCCTGCCCTGATTTTCCCCAGTGATGGGATGCGACCTGACCTGGAAGTGCATGGACTGTGACCTGAAAGTGCAATCCTGGACCGTGACCTGGAAGTGCAATGCTGGACTGTGACCTGGAAATGTAATCAAAACCAATTTTCATCACCGAAGCTGCTTTTGGTTGCAATGTTTTCTTATTAGAAACATAAAAGAGCCATGTGGTTGTGGCACAGGTCTTTAATCTCAACACTTGGGAGGCAGAGCAGTCTACGCAGTGAGAACCAGGATAGGCAGGGCTACATATAGGGAGGAAGAGGACGAGGAAAAGGAGGAGGAGAAAACAGAATAGTTCTGGACCACTTACCTTCCATCCCTGTAACAGCAGCATCCCTATTCTTCCATTTTAAATTTACTACATCAATCATCCTGTAATTCTATAAACTGCTGAATGAGTATATGAAGGACTCTCTTCTTCCTGTGGTTTGAGGACATTTTATCCCCATGCATTTCCACCATTTCCCTGGCTAGGAGCTATTCCTAAGCATCACTGCTTGCTGAAATCCTTGGGGCATAGGATGGGGTTAGTGTGAAAGTCACCACTGGTTTTAGGTTGGAAGGTTTTTTACCATCATCACCATCACCACTATCATCTTCATCATTATTGACATAAAAAATCAATTCTACATAGAGAACTGATTAACCCTTTGAGGTCCCTTTGTCCTTAAGACAACCTATGAAAATAAACTAGTACCTCACCACATAGTCCCCTCCCCACATCCCCCATCCTGCATCCCCATCAAATTTCTGGGCATCATCTTCCACTGAAGCCAGACAAGGCAGTCCTGTTGGAAAACAGATTCCACTGACAGGCAACAGCTTTAGGGACAGTCCCTACTCCACTTGTTGGAGGACCCACATGGAGACTGAGCTGCACATCTTCAGTGGCCACACCTAGGGAAATTTACAGGCACATTTGGTCAGCAGGGCTGGGTTTCGTCTTTGTTCCCAGTGTCTGGAAGTTGCAGCATCCATTTGGGTGGTCCAAAATCATAGTGACAATGATTGACATTTGAAAGAACTCCAGTGCCTTTGTATTTTGAGGAATCTTAATTTATTCAGAGCGAGTAAGTGCTTTGCTCAGAGAACCCTCTAAGTTCAGGTGACTCTCAGCACCAGTCAGGTTTGTGTGTTGTTCTTGAATTTCAAGGATAAGATAAGCATTTTAAAAGTCTCTCTCTTCACTGGGTTCCTGTCTGAGCACACAGGATGGAAGAACAGGACATTCATCTCTTTTAACAATTGTGTGCCTGGGACTTTATTTACTTAAACACTTTATTAAGAGATATTAATTATATTTAATGGGTCTGATTATGGGATTTTTCATACACACATATATAATGTATTTTAATTTATCAATTTCTGCTTAATGTCTCTCATCTGCCTCCCACTTCCACTGGTACCCTATCTCTTCCCACCCAGTTCCCCCTTTACTGTCATGTCTTCTTTAGGGTTGATTCAAAATGAGTTTAGTTAAGGTTGCTTACAGAAACCTGGGTGAAGAACTATTTACAGAAGTACAGGCAGCAGACCAGGGGTTATGCCATAAGAAACAATGTCTCTCCCTCCCCTAGCCATGGTTAATTGTAGATAAAATCTCACAAAGTGTTACAGCCTTGCAAGCTTCTCTATCCCTCATGAAAGAGTGCTGAGGAGCCCAGTCTATACAGGTCTTGTTAAAGTACCTATAGCTCTTTCAAAGTCATGGCCAAATATGCCGTGAAGAAAACAGTTAACAGTGCTTCAGACACTTTCTCCAGCTTACATATTCTTTTTACCCCTTCTTCTGCCTTGTTCCCTGAGCATCAAAGGGCATAAAGTAGATGTTTTGTTTTGTTTTGTTTTTTTTATTTAGGGCTCAGTTTTCATCACTCAGTTATTTTTATTATCTGGACTATAGTTATGTGCCTCTACAGCAACTGAAAAAAAGAAAGAAAGAAAGAAAGAAAGAAAGAAGAAGAAGAAGAAGAAGAAGAAGAAGAAGAAGAAGAAGAAGAAGAAGAAGAAGAAGAAGAAGAAGAAAACTTCTCAACTCCAGCCAAAGTTGACAGTGTCTTTAATCTACAGTGGTGTACTGGCTGGTTTTGTGTCAAGTTGACACAAACTGGAGTTGTTACAGAGAAAGGAGCCTCAGTTAAGGAAAGGCCTCCATGAGATCCAGCTGTAAGGAATTTTCTCATCTAGTGATCAATCAAGCAGGGAGGGCCAGCCCTTAGTAGGTGGTACCATCCCTGGCCTGGTGGTCTTGGGTTCTATAAGAAAGCAAACTGAGCAAGCCAAAGTAAGCAAGCCAATATGGAACATTCCTCTGTGGCTTCTGCATCAGCTCCTGCTCCCTGACCTGCTTGAGTTCCAGTCCTGACTTCCTTTAGTGATGAACGGCAATGTGGAAGTGTAAGCTGAATACACCCTTTCCTCCCCAACTTGCTTCTTGATTATGATGTTTGTGCAGGAATAGAAACCCTGACTAAGACACATTGGTACCAGAAGTAGGGTATTCCTGTGACAACCTGACCATGTTTTGGGAACACCATGGAAGGACTTTGGAACTTTGAGCTAGAAGAGCCATTAAGATATTAAGCGCTCTGTGGGATTTTCTGTAGGAGCTTGGAAGATAATGTTGAGAACAGTGCAGAAGATGGAGGCCTGGCTTGTGAAATTTCAGAGGAAAGATTAAAGGCTCTTATCAGGACCATTGCTGTTTTGATTGTGAAGATTCTGTGGTTTTGGTTAACTGGGGTTAAAGAATTATCTGTGATTAACAAAATACCAGAACTACTAGACAAAACCTTTGCATTACTGGGACTATTGAGGCTTGTCAGCTGGAGCTAAGAAATTAGTAGTGATTAAGAAGAGACCACCATCACTGACATGAAATCTTCTGGGAAGTGTTTTCTGAGAGCACAAAGAGGCTGTGTTCCAGAGATAGCCAAGGCTGTACCTTGTGCTGTGGCGGGACTTGGTAATGTATGTATAACAGTTACCCAGGTGGTACTGGTTTTGAAGGCATGAAGGGGTCATGAAGAGCAGCTGAGGCTAGTCACTGTGAGAGGCCATGGAAGGCCATTGGTGAAGGTACAGCCTCAGCTGCAATTAGTGCCCCAGGACTGAAGGGGTCCCGCAAAGGAGTTGAGGCTTGGCACCATGATGAGAGCCTATGAGAGACTATTGGTGAAGCCTAGTTGCAGCATAAGGCAGCAATGTTTCAGAGATGCTAGTACCATGAGATGACCGAAAAGAACAGCAGAGGCAGTGGAGAACAAGATCTGGAGCCTAGAAGACAGTTGTGTGCTACAAAGGGCAGAGCTGGAGAAGTGACCCAAGCCAATGGAGGAGCCCAGAAGTTCAAAAGTGAATCTGAGACATTGGATGGTTAGAGTTTGTTTGTACTTTTGATAGGGACTGTGCCCTGATATTTTTTTCTCTTGAAGAAAGTATTTTAGTGGAGCCCACAGTTAAGAGAATTTGAATTGCAAAATGATTGAATTTTAAAAGAGATTGAATATTTTAAGGGGATTGAAATTTTAATATGACACAAGCTGGAGTTATCACAGAGAAAGGAGCCTCAGTTGAGGAAATGCCTCCATGAGGTCCAGCTGTCAGACATTTTCTCAACTAGTGATCAAGGGTTGTAGGCCCAGCCCATTGTGGGTGGTGCCATTCCTGGGCTGGTAAACCTGGGTTCTATGAGAAAGCAGGTTGAGCAAGCCAGAGGAAGCAAGCCAGTAAGTAACATCCCTCCATGGCTTCTACATCAGCTCCTTCTTCCTGATCTGCTTGGGTTCCAGTCCTGACTTCTTTGGTGATGAACAGCAATGTGGAAGTGTAAGCTGAATACACCCTTTCCTCCCCACCTTGCTTCTTGGTCATGATGTTTGTTCAGGAATAAAAACTCTAAGACAGGTGGTAAGGCACAGATGTAGTAAACACTGGGATTATAAAAAAACTCAAAACAACAATAGAAACTTCCTTATTTGCCTATAGTTTCTTTCATGTCCATTTTGGGGCATCTACTAGAGCAACATGCTCTAGTTTGCAATAAACATATTAATGCAGATACAACGAGCACATAGATCCCTATGTATCTGCAGCACAAACCTTGACCCCCTGTATTAGTCAGATTTCTCTACAGGAACAGAACTAATAGATTACATACAGATACATACGCGAATACATATAAATATATACATATAAATATAATTCTATATGTATAATTTATTAGACTGGCTTCTAGGCTGTGCTCTAAGTAGCTCAGCAACGTCTTTCTCATGACAAAAAGGTGGAATATCCAGTAGTTACTCAATCCATGAGGCTGGTAATTCTGCATTCACAATAATATGGTACGTTAGGGAAAAATGTGAAGTTCCTTTAGGTTTCATCTTTCCCATAATTTGTTATTTTATTTCTTCTATGCACAGGTGTCAGAGTAGGCAACATAGTAAAATAACTAAATTAATAATAAATAAAATGTCAAAACCTGAACATCTTTTTGAACACAACTTGTATTTAGCATAATGATGACATATATATATATATATATATATATATATATATATATATATATAACATAAAATTATAACAATGAAATCATACACTAATATCCTCTAAGCACGCGTGGTCCTTCTTTGTTGATATTTCCTCATGGATGCTATCATCCATGAAATTTTTCTTTTGGTGATGATTTAGCAGTGTTTATTTACTTCATTCTCTGTGCTTTGTTGTATTCTAAGCTTTCTCTGGATTAATAAAACAGCGTGTAGAGTCACAACTCTTGTTTCATGAACTTTGATAAGTAATTTGAACAAAGGTGCATCTGAATGGGCCACACTGCTCCTTTGTGTGAAGAGTTCTGTTTGTAAAAGAACTCAAGATAAACCAAATTCTACTCAAGCATTCCTTTTTCCAGGTAAAATTATATCAAGAGTCAGGTGGGGATACTTAAAACTGGTCAGTATTTTCAAGTTTTCTCCTGCCCAGAATTGTTTGGAAGAAATCCAGTCTTAACTATCTTAAAAATCCAGCAGGGTAAAAATAAATCTCTGAAATAATGTGAACCCTGTGATTATTTAGTTCTTTGCTTACTTAGGTGTTTGAGAATTTGATGAAAAACAAAACCTTTTTTAGACATACTTTTCAAACTCTGTTTTGCCACTGATATTTTACTGGACAGAAACAGTAGTTGGAACCAGAATAAAGCTTCTTGTGCTATACACAGCCAGGCTTGCTACCAAGCTCCTCTTGCCCAGCAGTGGCAATCAAGTTTGAAAAAATGCTTTCCCAAATGGAAACCTGCCACCTAGCAACCACTTTGAAATGCTTAAGACAACTCAAAATGCCCAGTTTTGAAACTGATGGGCTGTTGTATAGACCAAAGCCATTAAAGGAATAAAACTTTGTTTTAGGGCAAAGACACGCAGATCAAGTGGATTGTTTTAATTGCTCAATTGATTTTGTAGTAATGTTGGCAGATAAAATACAGATGAAAAGTTGCATCAGATAAACTATGATAAAATTTATTCTCACTGTTAATGTGAAATTCAAATTTAGCTGGGAATACTGTATTATCATTGCATTAAACCTGGCAATCCTATTCCAGAGAATATTTTGTAGTCAAGTGTATTGGGAAATTTGTAAAAACCTGTATGATATATATTGATTCAATTCCTCCAGGGCCACTGGGCTTAGGACACTTGTTTCAGAACACTGGTCACTGGACCTGTGAAGAAACTTGAAGCACGAGGCCATGGATATGGGTACAGCAGATATTTACAGCTGAGGATAGGAAATCACTCTAGGACTGATACTCAGGAAAGCCAAACTGAAGAGAGAACAGGAGAAGGGAAGTGTTGAGCACACAAGGACTGTGGTACCCTTCAAGGTGAAATGGTTTGTAATAGGCAAGAGAGATTTGCTCATAAATATAGGAGGGGATGGAAGTCACAAGAAATCAGCAGTTACTTTAATTTTGAAGAGAGAGAAAGAGGTTGAAAGTGAAATCTTTGCAAAAACGTTCACTGTGAAACTTCAGCTGAGGTTGGAAAGGTGATGCCTGTGATCAGTTGAAGGGCATAACATTGCTACATAAACACCTCACCAATCTTCAGCCCACTTGCATGGATATGTGGTGTCCTCTTTGGATCAGAGAGGCTTAGTCAAGGTCTGTCCCTTCTACATGCCCCAGGTCCAGCTAACTCTGAACTGAAGAAAGTCTATCATTTTATTCTCAGTTTGTCATTCTCCTCATGGTCTCCAGCCACACTTAGCTAACCAACCCTGCAGTGCAAAATACTTAAAGCACTGAATATATCTCTGAAGGATGTCGTAGCTAGCTGGGAGAGGTGCATTAAAGGGGTAAGTCTAAGAGGAGTGAGACATATTTATGACACAATATTCTGCGTAATTGTCCTTATTCATTTTACTATGTGTGCATGTTAGTGACATATATTTAAAGAGAATTTAAATGTAATAACTATGCATGGTAAATTCAGCCCAGAAATCTGACTCAAATTTAATCTGTGAACATCTTTATTTTAAGATGAGTAATTATGATAATAAATTTTACAGTAGGCCTAGATATGACATTAGACAAGCTTTCTAGAAAATATCTTGCTGCAAACCCTCAGGCCATCTGGCACTGGAACAGCAGAGATCCAGGGATGAAGGACTGGTGATACTGCACTGCAAGTAGCTGGGACCCAGAAAGGTCTGGGCCAAGCACGCTGAAAGTGCTCCCCCACTCTGCCCAATTGGTTCAGGGGAGCAGGAACTCTGCCTCAGGGACTCAGTTTCCACCAAGAGGGCCCATGCTTGTGGGCCAAAAGCTCAGGCCATTTGCCACAGAGAACAGGGCAGATCCAGAGAAACAGGCCAGGTACACTGGAAAGATGAGAACCAACCACTGACAACAAGATGGCAAGAGGAAAGTGAAAGAACTTACCCAATGGAAACCAAGACAATCTGGGAACACCAGAACCCAGCCCTCCCATCAGAGCAAACAGCAAAATGCCAAACACTCTAGAAAAAAAAAAGACTCAGACCCCAAATCATACCTCAAGATGATGATAGAGATCCTTAAACAAGAATGGGAGGAAAAGCATAAAGAAATAGAAGCTTTTAAAGAGGAAACAAGAAAAACACTCAAAGAAATCAAAGAACTAGAGGAAAACAGAACCAAAGAGATGAAGGAAATGAAGAAGGAATTTAAAATGGAAATAGAAACAATAAAGAAAACACTAAAAGAGACAACCCTGGAGGTAGAAAACCTAAAAAAGAAATCAGGAGTCACAGAAGCAAGCATTTCCCACAGACTACAAGAGATGAAAGAGAGAATCTCAGGGGCTGAAGACAACATTGAAAACATAAACAAAACAATCAGAGAAGATGCAAAATCCAAAAAGCTCCTAACCCAAAATGTCCAGGAAATCCAGGACAAAATGAGACCAAACCTAAGGATAATATGAATAGAAGAGGGTGAAGAATATCAACTAATAGGCACAGTAAATATCTTCAACAAAATCGAAGAAGAAAACTTCCCTACCCTTAAGAATGAAATGACCATGAGCATAAAAGAAGCCTACAGAACTCCAAATAGGTTGGACAAGAAAAGAAATTCCTCCCCACACATAATAGTCAAAACTCCAAGTGCCCAAAGCAAAGAAAGAATACTAAAAGCAGTAAGGGGAAAGGTCATGTAAAATATAAAGGCAGACCAATCAGAATCACACCCGATTTCTCAACACCGGACTTCTCAACAGAGTATGAAAGCTAGAAGATCCTGGACAGACATCATGCAGAACCAAAGAGAACACAAGTGTCAGCCCAGGATGCTATACCCAGCAAAACTCTCAATCACCATAGATGGAGAGACCAAGATACTCCAGGACAAAAATAAATTTACACAATATCTGACCACAAACCCAGCACTACAACAAACTATAGGTGGAAAACCCAATACAAGGACGGAAACTACATCCTAGTTAAAAACAAGAAAATACCTAAGCAAGAGAACCCAAAGAAGAGAGACCCACAGGTACAATTCTACCTCTAAAAGCAAAAATAGCAGGAAACAGCAATGACTATTCCTCAATATCTGTTAACATAAATGGACTCAATTCCCCAGTAAAAAGATATAGGCTATCAGACTGAATACATAAACAGAATCCAGCATTTTGCTACATAGAGGAAACTCATCTCAGAGACAAAGAAACTATCTCAGAGTAAAAGGTTGGAAAAAACTTTCCAAGCAAATGGCCCCAAGAAGCAAGCTGGAGTGGACATTCTAATATCTAATAAAGTAGATTTTCAACCAAAAGTTATCAAAAAAGACAAGGAAGGACACTTTTTTTTACTAATCACAGGGCAAATTTGTCAGGAGAAACTCTCAATCCTTAACATATATGCTCCAAATACAAGAGCACCCATATTCATAAAAGAAACCCTACTAAAGATCAAAAAATACATTGTATCCCACACAATAAAAGTGGGAGACTTCAATATCCCATTACCATCAATGGGCAGATCATGGAAACAGAAACTGGACAAGGAAACAGTGAAACTAGAAAAGGTTATGAACCAATTGGAGTTAATAGACATCTACAGAACATATCATCCTAAAACAAAAGAATTTATTTTACGGCACCTTCTCCAAAACTGACCATATAATCGATCACAAAACAAGCCTCAATAGATATAAGAAGATTGAAATACTCGCATGCATCCTATAAGATCACCATGGTCTAAGGCTGTTCTTTAATAAAAACAAAGACAACAAAAAGCCCATATACACATGGAAACTAAACAATGGTCTAATGAGAGATAGCATGGTCAAAAAAGAAATTAAAAAAGAAATTAAGAATTTTCTAGAATATAATGAAAATGAAAACACAACATACCCAAACGTATGAAATGCAATGAATGCAACACTGAGAGGAAAACTTATAGCTCTGAGTGCTTCCAAAAAGAAACTGGAGAGAGCATACACTAGCAACTTGACAGCATAGTTGAAAGCTGTAGAACAGAAGGAAGCAGTTACACCCAAGAGGAATCACTTTTCCTGTTTCTAAGATAAAAATCTCCTGACAAAAAATCTTGGGGGAAGGAATGATCTATTATGGCTCAGAGTTCTAGACTACAGCCCGTCATGGTGAACTCACAGCATCCTGGGCTTGAGGGATCTGATTATATTGTTTCCAAAGTGAGATGAACCAAGTCCAGAGAATGAGGCCATCTATTTTAGAGTATGTCTTTCTACCCCAATAAACCTAATGACATAGTAATGCCTCCTAGATATGTCCAGAGACTAGCCTAATATAGATAATCATTACAGTGCCTGGTGGCTTGTTTCCTAGGTGACTCATGTCAATATTAATCATAAAAGCCCTCAACCGATGTTCTTTCCCATCCTTTCTTGTCACAATCAATGCACAAATCATGGCCACAATTGCCACCTCCTTGGGCATTTCTGACTGAATTGTACCAGGTCACATAGGAAAGCCTTGAAATATTCCTTATAATCTGAGATTGTTTTTGTAGCTTAATATTCTGTCTTTTTTTTTTTTTTACTGGAAAATTTTACAGTAAAATTGTGGTGACCAAGCATGATTGGCGAGCACTGCCTGAATTTTCTTCGCTTGCTTGAGAATTTCATATTAGGGTTCTGTATTTAGATCATTTTCACTTCTCTTTTTCCTCCTCTAATTTCCCTCTGTTTGTCTTACTGTGGATGCAATATTATCAGGTCCCTCATACTCAAGATGCCATGACTTTACTACCATGATGGGCTGTAATCTAGAAGTATGAGCCCAAATTGACACTTCCTTCCTTAAGATGTTTTTGTCAGGGTACTTTGTCATAGCATCAGAAAAAGTAAGTGACATGTGTTTCCCTGAACCCTCAAGCTTATGACCTTGAGAAAAAAAATTAAAAGTTTTATTGGTTTGTTTGTTTGATTGTTTTTTTATTGTGACCCAAAGGAAGCTAAGAACAAGAAAGGATTTGTGAATCTCACCTAGAAGGGAAAATAGAATAACCATTGTGAGTGAATGAGGGAAGGGTAGTGGGGATGGGAACAGGAATGGTTAGGTGTGAGGAGGACAGAGGGAGAGAGTACTTGGAGAGACAATTGGAAGAGGAGTGATCTGGAAGTAAAGTTAAGGACAATGCTTAGTCACCTAGTGTATACTGGGAACTGAACCCTGATTCTATGCTAGAGTCAGAAATGCTTTTAACTAATGATCATCTCTAGGATGAGCTAGAACCCTAGGGCAATGAAAGCTCCCAGGATGACCCTAGATATGAATCCTAGCAATGGTAGATATGGAGCCTGAACTGGCCACCTCCTGTAATCAAGCAAAACTTCCAATAGAGGGACTGAGACAACAATCCAGCCACAAAACTTCAACCTATAATTTGTAAGGTCTACAAAACGTTCAGGGGTAAAAGATAAAGCAAAATTTGAGGAAAGAGCCAACCAATGACTGGCCCAGGTTGAGAGCCATTCCGTGAAAGGGAACCCACCCCTGACAGCAGTAAAGATATTCTACTATACTTACAAACAGGAGCTTTGCATAACTAAGCTCAGAGAGGCTTCACCCAGCAACTGATGAAAACAGATGCAGATACCCACAGCTAAACATTAGGTGGAGCTTGGGAAATCCTGTGGAAGAAGGGGAGGACTGATTGTAGGAGTCACAGTGGTCAAAGAGAACATAGAATCCCTACATAAACAATTAACCTGACTGTGTAGGAGCCCACAGCATCTGAGATGCCAAGCACAGAGCATTCATGGAACTGACTTAGGCATATGTTACAGGTTGGCTTTCTTGTGAGACTTCTAACAGTCAGATCATGGGCTGTCTTTTACTGGTGCCTGCCTTTAAGACCCTTTTCTCCTACTGGATAATCTAGTCTAGCCTCAATTAGAGAGAAAGAGCCTACTTAGTCTTACTGCAACTTGATATGCTAGGGCTAATTGATATTCATGGGAGACCTCCCTTTTTCTGGAATAAGAGGCAGAGAGAGGGAAGTATGGGATGGATAGACAGGGAGGAGAGGAGGGGGCGAAACTGTGTTTGGGATGTAAAGTAAATAAATAAATTGGTTAATTTTAAAAACTTGCTTTATTTAATTAATTAATTTATTATTTATTTATTGTATATGAGGGTTTTGCCTACGTATAAGCAAGTGTGCTCTTTGTGTGCCATGCCCATGGAGGTATAATACTGCATGCATCTGTTGGAGGTAGAGTTAAGGACAAAGCTTAGTCACCCACGTGTGCTGGGAACCGAACCCTGTTCTTCTGCAATAGCAGGACATGTTCTTAATCAATGACCTCCTTTTCTTTAATTATCCTTGTTACATACATATATAATTCATACACATGTGCATTTATTTACATTTATGCATATGCACACATAAATACAGCTTGCTAAGCTCATTTCTTATATTTATGTTTTTAGGGTTGACCACTTAAGATTAGACAGTCTATCAATAGGCTCATCCCTGGGAAAGACTGAATCTCAATTTTTCAGTAGCCATTAATTGCCTCTAGCTCTTCATCTGCGAAGGGGTCTTGTAAGATCTCTCCCGTCCCCATTGGCATGTCAGCTGATGGTGTGGCTCTATAAGTCTTTATGTGACTATTGTTGAGATTTCATGAGCGCAGCTTCTTTGTTACATTTGGAAGATGCTATCATACATCAGACATCCTAGACCTCTGGCTCTTACAGTCTTTCAACTCCTTCTTTCCCAGTGTTCCTTGAACTTTAGGCACAGGAGTTTTATTGTTGATGTATCACTTGGAGTTGGGTACCCCGTGGTCAGTTCTTACCTTCACTGTGATTAGTTGTGAATTTTTGAAATTATCTTCATTTGTTGCAAAAGAAGCTTCATTAATGGGGAATTTGAACTATAATTCTCTGTGGGTACAGGGTAGTTAGGTTTTAAAATGCAGACAAAAATTATGCTGGTTTAGAAAAGTGGTATCAGCAGGCTTCCCTCTAAGTCCATTGCCTTGCCAGCCAAGGGTAGTTGACTAGGTTTACAGTACTCCTATTGAGTGGTACTGAGTCTAAGTAGATGGTCATTATTACCTACAAGCAGTGAGTGCCACTCTTGGAGGTATCTTGCCATGTTGGTCAGTTGTGGTTCCTAGGCTTTACACCTTAGTAAAACTACTGAGGTTTTTCTCACTTGGGCACTAATATAGCACTTTCAGATGGGACTAGAGCTAGTTCTCAGGAAGGAGGTTTCCATTTCAGTTCAAACTAAATTCCGCCCAATTCTCTGTTGAAAGTGGAGTGTATGCAGCTATAAGGTTTTACCTTTGAGTTTTAGAAAGTAACCTATCAGAACGGGAACAGCCTATGTTGTTTTGGGAATTTCTTTGGTGACTAGTTGCGCAAGTCTCGGTTCATCAAGAATAACCCACATAGTCCAATGGTTGGTTGAGAGTATCTGACTCTATTTCTCAGGCTCTAGCAGAGGCTCTCAGGAGACAGTGATATCAGGCTCTGGGCAGCATGAACTTCTAGGTTTGGTAAATAGATGTGGGATGGATCCCCGCCCCCTAGGCGTCCCTGGATGAACTTTTCTTCAGTCTCTGCTCCACACTTTGTCTCTGTATTTCCTCCTGTGAATATTTTGTGCCCCCCCCCCCAATAAAGACTGAAACATCATCTCTTTGGTCTTCCAACTTCTTGAGCTTCATGTGGTCTGTGGATTGTATCTTGGGTATTCTAAGCTTTTGGGCTAATAGCCACTTATCAAGGAGTCCACACCGTGTGTGTTCTTTTGTGATTGATTTACCTTACTCAGGATATTTTCTAGTTCCTTCCTTTCCTAAGAATTCCATGAAGTCATTGTTTTTAATAGGTGAGTAGTACTCCATTATGTAAATGTACCACATTTTTTGTATCCATTCCTCTGATGAAGGACATCTGGGTTCTTTCCAGCTTCTGGCTATTATAAATAAGGCTGGTATAAACATAGTAAAGCATGTATCCTTGTTGTACGTTGGAGCATCTTTTGGGTATATGCCCAGGAGTGGTATAGTTGGATTCTCTCATAATACTATGTACAATTTTCCGAGGAGCTGCCAGACTGATTTCCAGAGTGGTTGTATCAGCTCATAACCCCACCAACAGTGGAGTAGTGTTCTGTTTTCTCCACATCCTTGCCAGCATCTGCTATCATCTGAGTTCTTGAAATTAGCCATTCTGATTGGTGTGAGGTGGAATCTGGGGGCTGTTTTGATTTGCATTTCCCTGATGGCTAAGGATGTTGAGCATTTCTTTAGGTGCTTCTCAGCCATTTGGTATTCTTCAGTTGAGAATTTTTTGTTTAGCTCTATATCACAATTTTTAATAGGATTATTTGATTCTCTAGAGTTTAACTTCTTGAGTTCTTTGTGTATATTGGATACTACCCCTCTATCAGATGTAGAATTGGTAAAGATTTTTTTTTCAATTTGTTGGTTACCATTTTGTCTTTTTGACAGTGTTTTTTGTTTTACAGAAGCTTTGCAATTTCATCAGGTCCCATTTGTTGTTTCTTGCTCTCAGAGCATTTGCAATTGGTATTCTCTTCAGGAAAATTTTTCCTGTGCCTATGTGTTCTAAGGTCTTCCCCACTTTCTGCTCAGTTAGTTTCAGTGTACCTGGTTTTATGTAGAGGTCTTTGATCCACTTGGATTTGAGCTTTGTACAGGGTGATAAGAATGAACCGATTTCCATTCTTCTGCATACTGACTGCCAGTTGAACCAGACACATTTGTTTAAAAGGCTGTTTTTTTTCTTACTGGGTGGTTTTAGATCCTTTGTCAAAGATCAAGTGACCATAGGTGTGTGGGCTCATTTGTGATCTACCTGCCTGTCTCTGTAGCAATACCATACAGTTTTTATCATGATTGCTCTGTAATAAAGCTTGAAGTCAGAGATGGTGATTACCCTAGAAGTTCTTTTATTGTTGAGAATAGTTTTTGCTATTCTAGGTTTTCTTTTTTGTTTGTTTGTTATTCCAGATGAATTTGCAAATTGCTCTTTCTAACTCTATGAAGTATGGAGTTTTGATTCTGATGGGGAATGCATTGAATCTGTAGATTGCTTTTGGCAAAATGACCATTTTTACTATATTAACCCAGCCAATCCATGAGCATGGGAGATCTTTTCATCTTCTGAGATCTTCTTCAATTTCTTTCTTCAGAGACTTGAAGTTCTTGTCATAGAGATCTTTCACTTATTTGGTTAGAGTCATACCAAGGTATTTTATATTGCTTGTGACTATTGTGAAGGGTACTGTTTCCTTTCTCAGACTATTTATTCTTTGAGTGGAGGAAAACTACTGATTTGTTTTAATTAAATTTTCATCCAGACACTTTCCTGAGGTTATTAATCAGGTTTAGGAGTTCTTTGGTAAAAATATTTGGGCTCACTAAAGTATACTATCACATGCAAAAAGTAATATTTTGACTCCTTCCTTTTTAATTTGTATCCCTTTAACCTCTCTTTGTTGTCTAATTGCTTTGGCTAGGACTCCAAGTACCTTGTTGGATAGGTAGGAAGAGAGTGGGCATCCTTGTCTAGTCCCTGATTTTTGTGGGATTGCTTCAAAGAGCTGAAGGATTTTTAACCCTATAGGAAGAACAACAATATCAACCCTCAGATCTCCCAGTGACTAAACCACCAACCAAAGAGTACACATAGATGAAGCTATGGTTCCAGCCACCTATGTAGCAGAGGGTGACCTTATCAGGTATTAAGGAGGGGAGCGATGACCCTTGGTCCTGTGAAGGCTCAATGCCCTAGTGTATGGGAATTTCAGGGAGGGGAGATGGGAGAGAATGAGCTGGTAGCTGTGGGAACACTCTATTAGAGTTGGGAGTGGGGAGGAGGAAGGGATAGGGAGATTTCAGAGTGGAAACTGGGAAAGGGAGTAACATTTGAACTGTAAGTAAAGAAAATATCCAATTAAAAAATAAGAATAATCCATTATAATAATTTGGACAGAGAAGTTTAGAATTAAAAAAAAATCCTCAGCCACAACAATATCTTAAGCTAATTATGAATTGGTTCATGTAATATAAAGAAGACAAAGCAGTAAGAAAGACAATAGAAAATATATGAACTAGAGTTACCAAGCAAGATGTTCTTCCCTGCCCCGTTCCACCTTGGAAACTGAAAAGCAGACTCTGTTGAGGGTCTCACGGGATAGTAAAATCCCTGTGGTGCAACACTGGTGCTACTTGCTAGAAACATCCTGTCTAGTGTCCAAAGAAAAGTCATTCATAAGAAGCTATTTCAAAATGGTACAAACCACCCAATAAGGGTCCCTGGGCACCATTTTTCTGCTGCGTTCTGCTGTCTAAAGTACTGTGCAGAGACCTGGCATTGGAAAAGATACAAGCACTGCAAGAGGCAGCTGCTGACCCTTGGGTGCTGCCGGCTTTGGTATACTCCAGAAGCTGAGCCCTCGGGATTACAGATTCTATTCTCACTAAAAAGCCCACTTGACTAGGGAACAGTGTTCTCAGACTGCAAATTCTTGAGAATTTTCTGATGGTAGTGCTTTAGTGTCAACAAGGTTGGCAAACTGTTGATAATTACCCAGTTTGGGTAGTGATATATGACCATTAATAACCTTCTTCTCATTTCTATTTGTTTATGCTTGAAATTTTCTATGGTAAAAAAATTAATTAATAATATATATGACCACGTATTAGTTTTCCACATGCAGGATAAAAGATTTGGGTTGTTATTATTGTTCGTGATTATAATTAAATTCTTTTCATTTGGTATGTTTGTAGAAAGAATCGCTTATAAGTACCACATGCCAATAAAAAAGCCTATGGCCAATGTGCTGAGGCAGGAAATAGGAGATGGAACATCCAGCCAGGAGAGAGAAAGTTGTGGGAAATAGGCAGGGGTGGGTGAGGAGCCTGAAACACTGAAGATAAGAAGACAGAGAGAGCAGCTCATAGCTGGAATCAAGTTGGAATAAAAGAGATCATAACTAAAGACATAGCCAGAGAACTAGCAAAGGCTTATGACCTAAGCATATAATAGTAAATAATTTGTCCAGAGTTGTTATTTCTTGGAATCAAGTAACCACAAATGACAAGTCCTGGAGTGAACAACCACTGTTTTATATATGTTCCTTTCTTGTAACTCATATCAGTTATTTAGAAATTAGTCCCTGTAATACAATGGAGAGTAAGGATGCTCTGCTGCTGCTGCGGTAGTTCCTGCCCTGGAAGATGATTAGGCAAGTAGCTATTCCACTAGACAACACCAGATCCATCCAGTTTCTGTCAGAGAGAGCTTTTGTGTGTTCCATACCCAATGAATAGAACCTTAAGATGTCTGCTCTCTCCATCCCTTGATGTCAGCTTCAAGAGATTCTGAGAGCCACAAAGCTGCCAACTTCCTTCTTGTGACCTGTCCTACAACAAATACTACTTCAAATAATCAAGTACATGGGTGACTGTTACATAGCAGTAGATATCTAATCTAACACACATGGTGTGTCCAACATTTCCTACTTAAACCACCCGAGTTAAATCAACTTCATTTTTGCTGAAAACTGACCTCAAGCTCCTTATCCACTGAGATTCCCTGAAGGCCCCAAATATTTATTATTTCATTGTTTAAGGGTGTGTGTACATACATATTCACTTCAAATATGCTTAAGCCACACACATCTATGTCGTTATTTTAGTTTGCCCCTCTATGCTTGCAGTAGTTTTCTATGTTTATTTCATGATTCAACAACTGGCCAACATTTGAGAAAGGTAGCTGTAAAAAAAAAAAATTTTTTTTTTTTAATTGTGGAAGATGTATCTGAGACCAACATGTTTTCTTTCTCTTTAGTGAAATAGCAAACCCGTTCCAACTGCCTTTTAATTTTTTAAATTAATTTATACACTACTCAGTATCTTTCTGTTTGGAGAATGGCATGTTGTCTGAGTTCAGAAATATTCCATTAGAAATACAAGTTCTTATCTTCTGTCCCTAGCTTTGTAGCTTCAGCCTGATTGAAGGTCTAAGGGCTTTGTGAACAACCTCATGAGTCACTGACTTTATTTTTATCGCAGGCAAATGGAGCGTTACTCATTTTTTTTTGCTTTGTTTTGGCATTTGTTGTTTGATTTTAAATATATACAAAACTTTCTCACAGTAAAACTGGTATTCTCACACAGTTTTACAAAACTCACACTTGCTAAAGAGACTGTATTTAGAATATACAAATTATACAGGATGCAAAGAAATTTTTTTTAAATGGATGTATAATTTGAGCATTTTTATCAGAAAAAAAAATAGGGATGGAAGTTAAGCACAAACAAATTGATACATACTATTTTATACAGAAATTTTAATTAACACTAAAACGTCAAAATAAATAAAATAACTAAAACTTGTAAGTAAAATCTAATTAAAACAAATACACATCAATTAGCATTTAAAAATTTTTGGGACCTGACAATATGAAGTGCTAAAAAGGTTATAAGTGACTAAAATTATAGTAACTTTTCATGTTGTTTGGCAGTCAATACCCAGTGCATCTGAGAATTTAATCAAAAGAAACAAAAAATACATTACTAAAAAGACCTATGAATAAAAGTTCACAAAAGGTTTATTCTAGAAGCTCTGAACTTGAGAGAGGTGGTGAAGAAGGAAGGAGGAGGAGTGAGGGAAGAAGGGAGAGAGACTCAAAAAATTTAAAAATACCATTTAGTAGGTAGGTGGATAAACAAGTTATAGTGTATTCATGCCCTTATATATAAAGAACAAGTACCTGTGATACAGGTAAAGCTATAATTGTGAAAAAGACAATGATTTCCAGGAGTGTGGACGTGGAGCAGGACTGACTACAGAAGAGACGGCGGACACGGGGTGGACTGACTTAATGTTCTTGTTCACTGTGGACTGCTGACATTCCTCCAAAACTCACATTGAGAGGGTGAGCCCAGTGGGCATGGGCTCAGGCAGATGCAAACCCAGTACAGTGTCCAGGACAAAGGTGCACTCACAAGTACATTGGGGCTGAAGGTAACTGGCCTGTACAACGTGCTTCAGTAGCTCTGCAGAAACTTGGGAAATGCTACAGACACCATTGAGCTTGTCTGTTGCTTCTGCAGAGAAATGTGTGCTTAGCATGATCAGAGATAGATTCTGTCTTGAGGAGACTCTAGAAACCTGAATTTTAGTGAAAAAAACATCTCACAATTTAAAAACTTTTGTTTATAATTCAAAAAATTTAAATATGTTTTGGATCAGCAGTGTGTGGTTCTAACAAAACCATCTGTGTCCTTCCTACCCGTCTCCTCTTTCCACCGAGAGCTCTCAAAAGTGGTCTGGCTATTCGGGTGGGGTATTGGCAGGCTACAGTTTGTGTGTGGGGGGCTGTTTCACTCCCACTTCCAGTGTCTATTCCTCACAACACGCATTAACTCAGGTGTAACAATCCCCAACAGTGTTCAACAGACAATTTTCATGACTTTCCAGGGCTGCCTTTTCAGATTATAAGAGAGACTATAATTGATCCAGCTGGCATACTAATTGTTAAAGGAGAAAATTGGATTTAATTGCTCTCCTGCGGTCAGATGGATAACATGATTTAGATGAGAAGGAGGTCTGTTACTCTGTACCTTTTATTTTAGCCCAGTAATATTCTAAGCACTTCTCACAGCTATAATAAAACAGTCGGACTGAAAGCAACTTAACGGAAAAAAGAGTTTATTCCAGTTATTGTCCATTATTGATGGAATTTAGGATAGGAGCTCTTCCTGCTGCCTTTGGATTTAGTGTAGAACATTCAGCTCCTTCTCCAGCATGATGTCTGCCTGCAAAACACCATGCTTCCCACCACAGGATGCACTAATCTCTGAACTGTAAGCCAGCCCCAGTTAAATGTTTTTCTTTATAAGAGTTTTCCTGGTCATGGTGTCTCATTTCAGTAATAGAAACCCAAATAAGACAGAAGTTGTTACCAGGAACTAGGGTATTGCTTTGATATGTCTAACCATGTTTTATTTGGAGGAATGTAGATTTTGGGACTTTGAGTTAGAAAAGCAGCTGAACACTTTAAGTAGAATTTAATAGGCCATAATAGTAGGAAGAGGGAAGACAGTGCTGCTGAGTGTGATTTGAACTATGGGCGTCTGCTTCACAAGTTTCAGAGGAGAATATTAACATGTGGCCTGGAGACTTTTCTTGAGTCATTTTTCAAAGAATGTAAATGCTTTCTACCCTTCTCCCAAAAATCTGCCTGTGGCTAAATTTCTGAATTTATCGGTTTTGGCAGAGGAAATTTCCAGACAGCCTAGTAATGACTGTGCTGCTTGGTTAGTAGTGTTCACTCTTAGGCAGATTTTTAATGAAAAGAAATAAACTGAGCCACAGAAAATACAGAATGTACAATTTATGGAGAAAGAGAGCACCAGGAAGTGAAGTGGAGCTAACTCTGTGGTCAAGAATATAAACAGATTAGAGAAAGGCCTAATGTTAAATGGGATAAAGGGAGCAGTGACCTTGAGGCAAGATTTCACCCAGCTCAACTTGTAGCTTGTGAGAAGGAAATAAAGAAAAGCTTCAGGTTGAGTTCTTTAATCCCAGAACTCAGAAGGCAGAGGCAGGTGGAGCTCTGAGTTTGTAGCCTGGTCTACAGAGCAAGTTTCAGGACAGTCAAGCAGAGGCAGTAAAGGAAACCACTGAAAACAGAAAGATGACAAAGATGTAATTGAATGAGGGGGCCATGTTCTAGCCCCAGCAACCAGCAGAACTTGGTAGATTCAGCCACATGGTTCTGGCTTTAGAGTCAAGAATACAAGAAGAAAGTGCTTATGGGATCTCTCTGTGTGCCTAAGGAAAGTTGCTGTCAGGTAGGCATGTGTCAGGCAGGCTGTCCCTGCATGGAGGCCTAGAGAGGCCATTGCATGAAGCTGTAGAGGTGAAACCTGGATTACCTTGAAGAGCCCAAAATGTTGGAGATGCCAGAGCTATGAGATACCTGCCAAGAAAAGCTGCTCAGGAAACTGGGACGATTCTAGGGGAAAGTAATGTATGTCAGACAACAACAGTAAAAAGAATTGGAGGTCTGAAGATCGATTTGCCATTAGACATGGAGGTGCAGAGTTTAGAGTTTGCCCAGGTGTCCTTGGTCTTGCTTTTGTCCATATTTTTCTCACTATACTCCCTTTTGGAATGGTAATGTACATCTTGTGACATGGTATATCTTGTGATATTATATGGTTGAAGTTTGTGATCTTTTTTTTTTTTTTTTTTTACTTTGATTTTATATGGGATTACAGTTAAGAGGTTGTCATGAGTATCAGAAGAGACTTTGGACTTCAAACAAACTTGAGACTATTATAGGCTATAGGGAATTTTGAATTTGTACTAAAATCATATTGCATTATAATAAGCCTATGGGCCCAGGTGGTTTGAATAAAAATGGCCCATAGAGACTAGCACTATTAGGAATAGGTGTGGTGTTGGAGGAAGTGTGTCACTGACAGCAGGCTTTGAGGTCTCAGATGATGACACCTGTCCAGTGCATCAACTTCTTCTCACTGCCTACTGATCCATACGTAGAACTCTCAGCTCCTTCTCCAGCACCATGTCTGCCTATTCACCACCATGCTTCTCATTATGGTGACAATGGACTAAATCTCTGAGCTGCAAGTCAGCTGCTATTACATCGGTTTCCTTTATAAAAGTTGCTGTGCTCATGGTGTCTCATGTCTTCATCACAGCAATAGAAACCCTAAGGCCGAACGCAAGCAAAAATCATAGAGGAATGCTGTTTGCTGATTGCTCACTAGCTCATCCTTGCCTAGCTTTCTTATACATCCCAGAACCTGTCTAAGGAACAGTGTCACCTGCAGTTGATTGTGTCCCACTGTGTCAGTTAACAGTCAGTATAGTCCCTCCCTGACACCCCCATAGACATGCCCAAAAAGCCAAACTGATCTGAGCAATTTCTCTCTTGTTTTTGTTTTTCCTTTTTTTTAAATTGGAATTTTTTTGCATTTACATTTTACATGTTATTCCTTTCCCACAATCCCATTCCCCCTCCTCCTCCCTTTACCTCCATTAAGGGGCTCCCTCTCCCAACCACCCTCTCCCACCTCAGCACCTTGGTGTCCCCTACACTGGGAAAATGAGCCTTCACTGGAACAAAGGCCTCTCCTCCCGTTGATGTCAAAAAATGTCATCCTCTGCTGCATGTGCACCTTGGGCCACGGGTCTTTCCATGCAAAGTCATGGAGACTTTCTTTTCAGATGACTCTAGTCTGTGTCATGTTGACAGCAGCTAGGACATGTATGTTTAAAAACAAACAGGGTGGTACATATCTTTAATCCTAGCACTTGCTAAGCAGAGGCAGGTGAAACTCTGCAAGTTTGAGGCTAGCCAGCTGTACAAAGTGAATGTCCTGCTGCCCAAAAGCCAAAAGAAACTGAATCAAAAGAGTCCTATTGCTATATATTTTGTTACTGTATATCTCCCTTGGCAAAACTCATTCTGTCTTGATAATACTGCTGGTTTTATAGCCACATTGGTAAAGATTCTTTATTAGTGTCACGCAACCAGCAAAACAAAAGAAAACAAAAAAGTTTTTCCCAGAAGTCCATTTGTGCCTTCAAAGTCCTGCTAGGTGTGAGGCTAATGATTCCGCTGGCTCATCAATTTGCTCATCTTTGTTTCTGTGCTCTACTCACCTTAACCCTTTCTAGATCAAGCAGCTTTCTGTATGACACCGCAGACAGTTGTCAGCAGTGTCAGGTTTTATAATCACAAGGAAGAGTTTTAGTCACCACAGGAAGAGAACTGTCTCCAAAATTTATACACAGGCCTTACAGGAAGCCGTGACCCTTCTTTTGCCTTATATCTGTTCCTTGGACCAATTTCTGTTTCTGAAAGTTGACAGTATTATACTTCAGGACTGGATAGTGTTTCTGCTCACAGGGAGTAAGAGAAGTTTCTAAAATGGAGAGGCCTAAATGAGACCACATAGAACTGTGCAGGCATTTCCTGACAGACAAGAAGGAGGAAGGAGAAGACACTACTAAAGGGAGAATGGATGGTGGCTTAGTGATTAATGTGTTTGTTCTGCCACCATGAGGATATGAGTTCAAATCCCCTGCACCTATGGAAAGATGATCATGCTAACACATACCTAGAACCACTGTGTAATTTATAGATCTTGATCTATTCATCTGTTGCATTTTTATTTGGGAAAATAAAATTCCATGCTTCATGACTGTTCCTTCAAGAGAAAAACTTCACAGAGGGCCTGTAGACTGAGTGTATTTGGTGATAGCAGAGAATGGATTTTCCAGGAGGAAACTGGCAGTGCCACAAAGACATACCCAAAGCTGTGTCAAGATCAGGAAGGGGAGGAAAAAGAGAATTGGGAGCCATACAGGGATGTTTTGAAGAAATTTATACAAAGCTTTCTCTGTGATGCGTTGGTCTTACTGTTACAGCCGTAACTTGTCCTGAAAACTAAACTTAGTGTGAAACAATTAATAACAAGGGTTTTTGTTTTTTGTTTTTGTTATTATTATTATTTTTTTATGGTTGCTGAGCTTAAAACAGTTGTTGGGGGTAAGTGTAAACTGATTTAAACTTTCTAAAGTTTTGATGTGAATGCTCTTTTTAAAAACTATTCTCTTTCTCAGAATTTATTCTACAGAAATATTTATATGTAAATCCTGTCATAAAGTGTTACTTGCTATAACAGGTAGTAAAAAAATAGAATCCTACCAAGGGGTCAAGTTTCTACGATGGTCAAGAGTCCTCAGGACCATAAGACCGAAAAATAAAAGGGTTGTCTGAGGAAATAAAAATACTGCTACTAGTCAGAAAGAAAAGGATTAAAGAGATATTTACCACATAAGGTAAGTATTCAGAACCACATGAACAATTAGAATCCATGAACATAGATAGCAGGTTCTATTGGGCTCTTTATCCCAGTTAAGAAACTATTGGCAGTTGATGGCTTCTGGGGAAGAGTCATTTGCATTGGGGTTGTGGTCAGCAATATACTGTCATTTTCCAGTATATGGACCTATGACCATGGCCACTAATAGCACTCAAGGGTTACTTAAAAAAAAGATGACATGAAATTGGAGGGAGATGTATTAGAGGGTGATCTGAGAATAATTGGAGGGAGAAATAAAGAACACATTTGTTCAAACCATGTTGTACATAACTATGATATTCTTTTTTAAAAAAAATTTATTTATTTTATGCATATGAATACACTGTTGCTGGTGTGTTTTTTAGATACAATAGAAGAAGACATTAGATCCCTTTGCAGATGGTTGTGAACCACCATGTGGCTGCTGGGAATTGAACTCATGACTTCTGGAAGAACAGTCAGTGCTCTTAACCACTGAGCCATCTCTCCAGCTCCAACTATGATATTCTTAAAGAATAAATAAAACAGTATTCATAGGTAAAGTGGGTAGTCATACATACTAAAATTTAGACACAAACCATAAATGAAATTTTGGACATTAATAAAAGAGATAAAATCTCTTGTAATGTCTGTTCTATGTATGAAGAGAAATCTAATCAGGAATACTTTTAAGCTATCCAGAAGTAAGAGGTAGGCTCAAGGTAGATAGCACACACACACATACACACACACACACACACACACACACACACACACACACACACACACACACACAGCTAGAAAGTGGCTTGCACAGACAGAAGGTGCTATAGCCAGAATTTCAGCATAGTTCTGTCTTAGTCAAAGCCCATATTTGTAATCTTTTCAAGAAAAAAATTCTCGTTTTGTTTTGACTTCTGAATTGCAAAATACCTAAGAATAGGAATGATGTATCTTTTGTCTCCTATAACTAAATTTACATCACAATGGTAGAATCTTTCAATCTTTCAATACTACATGCTTACTGGTCAGTATTGTATACAATCGTGAGCTATTTAACAGTGTTTTGGTCTATAACGCTGGCTACACCATTTAGCATGGATTGGTATTGCAATACCTTATAGGTCGATATAAGTGCACTTTGTAGGTGTCCTCATGATGATGAATCATGAAACATTTTCTTGTCCTTTCATTAAGTGCTATTAAGCAAAAACTTATGGTAGTAATTGGCAAATTTTGAAGGCTATATGTGTTTCTAATTATTTATATCTGTATATTTATATCACTGATAGACAACTGCATATTTATAGTACTAATATTACTATCCATATCAGACAATAAGCCCCTGTAAACAATTCCTGAATGATCTATCTCTGTTTCATGGTTAACAGACCACCTGATATGTAAACTCTGTGATGAGATTCTCCAACAAAACATTTTCAAACACATTTTTCATATATGCTAATGATACAAGTATTCATTATCACAAAAAATTGCAGTATGTTACCACAGAAAATATAATACTTACATTATCACTAAGTGGATTACATTACTTTTCACATGTTACATGTATGTAATATGAATGCCAGGGTGCCAAACCTTACTTGCAAAGCTTATAATCCATGCCATCAGAAATTGCAAAGTTGTCACAGCTAACATTAGGCTAAACTCATTTTAACATATAGAGTGATAATGAGTCAAAATTTTATTTTTTAAAGAATACACTTGTCACCTAGAATTTAGCAAAGGAACTTTTCACAAGTGTATAAATAAAATTCTTCCTGATTGTTAAAATTAAAAAAAAAAAAAGAATACACCTGTTTTGAAAGTTCCATATATACAGACCATGTGTTTCAATCCTAGCCATTTGGTAGGAAGGGGTAGACCCTTCCACCTTACATTCACGTCCTCCATCCCCTTTTCCAATGCATGTCCATTTTTGGTTGTCATTAACCCCCTGAGTCCAAGCAGTGCTGCCCATGTGCACATAGGTATGGGACCATCCACAGGAGCCCATCAGCAGACAAGTCTATAAACGGAAGTGAGTCAGCTTTTGAAAATTAATCTCATCATGAAAATTTATAATATAGATTAGTGAACACAAAAATGCTGTTATCAACGACATGCCCTTCCACTAGTAATATTTTCCTCAGGGTTTTTTTTCTATCTCCATTGTAAAGCTTTAAAATGTACTTGTTTATTTATTTTTATTTATTTATTTTGTGTGTGTGCTTCTAGATGCTACCAACAGACTTTGTCCCTCTCAGTATGGTAGGACACAAGATACTATGCCACATCAAAGGTACTATGAGAGTCTGCTCTTAACTCAGAAGTTCCCATCTCTTAGAATCTGTTCATGGAAATGGAAAATACAACACCACTTTATATAATTCATATTGAACCTGACTCAAAATTATCTTAAAATTCCTAATGATATTTATCATACTTTATATCACAATGTTCTTTATACCTTTTAGAAATATGACTGTCCTAATATAATCCAATCTATATGTAATACTAGGTTTAATAATTCTTTTTTTCTCTCTTACAACTTTATTAAAACAGAGAGGGATACATATACAGATTTTTAAAGCCATTTTGGCATAATGCTATATGAATATTTTTGTCAGTACTTAATTCTTTTAGAGGTTTGATAGCATGCATTGAAATCCCACTGGTTACCATAAGCATAAAGTACATGTAGGACAGAACATAACATGTAACAGTTTTCATTCTGACTGGTGTGAGGTGGAATCTCAGGGTTGTTTGGATTTGCATTTCCCTGATGACTAGGGATGTTGAGCAAATCCTTAGATGCTTCTCAGCCATTCATTATTCCTCAATTGAGAACTTTTTGTTTAGCACTGTACCCCACTTTTAATAGGGTTGTTTGATTCTCTGGTATCTAACTTCTTGAGTTCTTTGTATACATTGAATATTAGGCTTCTATCAGATGTGGGGTTGGTAAAGATCTTTTCCCAATCTATTGGATGCCTCCTTGTTTTCCTGACAGTGTCCTTAGCCTTACAGAAACTTTGCAATCTCATTAAGTCCTATTTATTAATCTTTGACCTTAGAGCACAAGCCATTAGTGTTCTGTTCAGGAAATTTTCTCCTGTGCCTATGTGTTCTAAGGTTTTCCCTACTTTCTCATCTAATAGTTTCTGTGTACCTGGTTTAATGTGGAGATATTTGATCCACTTGCACTTGAGCTTTGTACAAAAAGATAAGAAAGGGTCGATTCATTCTTCTTGTCATACAAGTCCTTCACTTGCTTACTTAGAGTCACACCAAAGTATTTCATATTGTTTGTGACTATTGTGAAGGGTATCTTTCCCCTAATTTCTTTCTCAGCATGTTTGTCCTTTGAGTAAAGGAAGGCTACTGATTTGTTTGAGTTAATTTTATATCCAGCCACTTTGCTGAAGTTATCAGCTGTAAAAGTTCTCTGGTGGAATTTTTGGGGTCACTTATCTATACTATCATGTCATGTGCAAATAGTGACATTTTTACATCTTCCTTTCCAATTTGTATCCCTTTGATTTCCTTTTGCTGTCTAATTGCTCCGGCCAGGACTTCCAGTACTATGTTGAATAGGTAGGGGGAGAGTGGGCAGCCTTATCTAGTCCCTGATTTTAGTGGGATTGCTTCAAATTTCTCACTGTTAAGTTTAATGTTGGCTATTGGTTTGCTGTATATTGCTTTTATTATGTTTAGGTATGGGCCTTGGAATCCTGTTCTTTCCAAGACTTTTAACATGAAGTTGTATTGAGTTTTTTCAAATGTTCTCTCAGCATCTAGTGAGATGACCATGTGATATTTTTCTTGAGGTTGTTTATATGGTGAAATACGTTGATGGATTTCCGTATATTAAACCATCCCTGCATCCCAGGGATGAAGTCTACTTGGTCATGGTGAATGATCATTTTGATGTGTTCTTGGATTAGGTTTGCAAGGATTTTGTTGAGTATTTTTGCAGCAATGTTCATGAGAGAGATTGGTCTGAAGTTCTCTTTCCTTGTAGTGTCTTTTGTGGTTTGAGAATGAGGGTTATTGTGGCCTTGAAAAATGAGTTGGGTAGTGTTTCATCTGACTCTTTTGTGGAATAGTTTGGAGAGTATTGGTATTAGGTCACCAATAAATGTCTGATAGAATTCTGTACTGAAACCATCTGGTCCTGGGCTTTTTTTGATTGGGAGGCTTTTGATGACTGCTTCTATTTCTTTAGGTGTTATAGGTTATTTAGATGGTTTACCTTGTCCTAGTTTAACTGTAGTATCTTGTATTTGTCTAGGAATTCATCCATTTCTTCCAGATTTTCCAGCATTGTTGAGTATAGGCTTTTGTAGTATGATCTGATGATTTCTTGAATACCCTCAGTTTCAGTTGTTATGTCTTCACTTTCATTTCTGATTTTGTTAATTTGGAAACTCTCTCTTTTCCCTCCAGTTAGTCTAGCTAAGGGTTTATCAATCTTGTTGATTTTTTCAAAGAACCAGCTCTTGGTTTTGTTAATTCTTTCAATGGTTCTTTTTGTTTCTATTTGTTCAATTTCTGCTCTCAGTTTGATTATTTTTTGCTGTCTATTCCTCTTGGGTGTATCTGCTTCCTTTTGTTCTAGAGCTTTCAACTGTGCTGTCAAGTTGCTAGTGTATGCTCTCTCCAGTTTCTTTTTGTAGGCACTCAGAACTATGAGTTTTCCTCTTAGTACTGCTTTCATTTCATCCCATAGGTTTGGGTATATTGTGCTTTTATTTTCCTTAAATTCTAGAAAATCCTTAATTTCTTCTTCTATTTCTTCATTGGCTGTGCTATCATTTAGTAGAACACTGTTCAGCTTCCATATGTATATAGGCTTTTTGTTGTCTTTGTTGTTATTACAGACCAGCCTTAGTCCATGTTGATCTGATAGGTTGCATGGGAGTATTTCAATCTTTCTATGTCTATTGAGGCTTGTTTTGTAACTTATTATATGGACAATTTTGCAGAAGGTACCACGAGGTACTGAGAAGAAGGTATATTCTTTTGTTTTAGGGTAAAATGTTCTGTAGATGTCTATTAATTCCAATTGGTTCATAACCTCTGCTGGTTTCACTATGTCCTTGCTCAGTTTTTGCTACCATGATCTATCCATTGATGAGAGTAGGGTGTTGAGGTCTCCCATTGTTATTGTGTGGGGTGCAAGGTATTTTTTGAGCTTTAGTAAAGTTTCTTTAATGAATATTGGTTTGCTTTCCTCTTGCCATCTTTTTGTCTGTGATTATACGTGGCCTTATTGTCAGTGATTGGTACCCATTTCTTCCGTGGACCTCAGGGCCCGTGGATTCAGGAATAAAACTAATTCTGAGTGTTTGGCTTTTAGTGGGCAAGCAGTGAGTTCTGGTAGCAGTGACTCAGCTCTGTTTTTGGGCTCAAATGTGGGAGCTCTTGTGAAGCTCTTCTTGTAGGTCAGCCCTGTGCCCACAAGTCCTGAGTACTACTGGCAGGGACCTGGCTCTTTCTCTAGTCCACAATGGACCCTTTTCCCAATGGCACAGTACTTTCTTCTCTTTGAGGACTCCAGATGTGCTCTTTCTGGGCTTATGTGTCAGACTATCCTCTGGTCCAGGTGTAAGAGAGTCTGTAGAGTTGAGCTTCAAGCACTGCTTTCCAGGAAAAACCCTGGCTCCCACTGACAAGGGCCTGTGCCTTACTGTGGGCCTGTGTGTCTAGACTTTGAGCCAGGGCTTTTCAAGGTGGATCCTGATTCCCTATGCCAGAGGTCCAGCTCTACTGAACCAGCGGGCTGTTTTCCACGTGCTCTGCTTAACCCTCTCTGCACTTTGTTTATTCACATAGCAGTCTCATCAGGCCAGTGTCCCTGGATCTCTGCTGTTCCAGGTGCCAAAGGGCCGAGCATTTGGTTCGCACCCATGGGCTTTCCAGGAGGATCCTGAGTCTCTATGCCAGAGTTCTGACTCCACTATTCCGGAGGGCCAAGTTTTCAGCGAGCCCTGCCTAGCCCTCTCTGCGCTTTGGTTTCTCACAGCGCAGTCTCACCAGGCCTCGATTTAATAATTCTTTATGCTTGAAAGGAATCCTCTAGTAACTGACTGATACAGAACTGGGATTTTTGTTCTATCTGTGACTCAAAAAAGTACATTTACTAAAAAGTTAATGAAAGTGGATAGAAGTGATGTTTCTAAGAACAAACATAAAAGATGATTCTCTTTATACCTGCTATACCTTCTTGGAAAGTAGCATTTATTTTTTAACAGCAGTATTCATCCCACCAAAACAGATTTTTGAGAGTCGTATAATATTCTGATAAAGCTGCAGGGTGAAATGAGCCCCAGGGAACACAGCTGTGTCACTATCTGATGCATCAATAGAATCACTTTCAGATTCATTAATAGAAGGAAGTTTCTCCAGTTTTATGTCTTAAAGAAATTTATACCTTCATTTCACATTTGGAGCACAAAGACAAATATATTAATTTTTAAAAAGGTAAAATGCCCCCCTGTTCTGTATCCTTGATACAAATAATTTATCAGTGGGAGGAACAAAAATTCCATCGTCAGATTAGGCATTGTCAACCTTTCAATGTTCTTTATGTGTTTTGTTTTACTTTTTGGTTCTTGACACATTGTTAACATGTAAAGCAAGGGACTATTCTGTTCCTTTTATGGCTCTGTTTCAGTATTTTTGTTTTGTCTTTTCTAGGAGGGAGCTTGCACTGAAGACTCTTCCTTGATGAGATATTTCCAATCCAATCAGAACAACTAGATGTTCTGTTAAGCTCTTACTTAGTTCTTGAAGTAGTTCTGCTTCTGCCTCCCAATCCCAGGCTCTCAGAAATAAGTCTCAGACAGAAAATGTATTTACAAACACCTTGGCATACAGCTAGTCTCTTCTCTGACTAGGTCATACCTGAAAATGACCCATTATTCTAATCTACATTCTGCCATGTGGCTGGTTCCCTGTGCTCAGGCCCCACACATTCATCTCCTTACATCTTCCTGGGCAAATCTTGCTATGCACTGCCATTATCCCAGAATCTTTTCTGTTTGCCAGATAGTCCACTTTCGATTCTACCCTCTTCTATAGGCCGTGGGTTTTTAATTGACAGGTGATACATTCATACACGACACAAGTTATTCTCTCTGCACTTAATCTTATGTAATTTGTCATAAGTATTAAAAATAAAAAAGTGATTTTATTGAAGATCTGAACTTTTTTGAGTCTGGAAGTGATGTGTAGCAGTTTTCTCTGAGACTGAAACATTCAATCCAGCAGGGAAGAGTCTTTGTCAGGTAAACAACTCAGAAGAACTTCAGAAAATCCCTGAAACTGACCAGATTTACTAGGTTCCCTTCTCCACACAAATAAACAATAAAGACTGCTGAGAGTCACTCTTGGATAAGCCAAGTGTAATGAAGACTCTCACATGAGCACAGCTGCCAGGAAGACATAGAAACCAGCCAACGTACCTGGATAAGGTCTTCATCAACTAAGGCACCAGGAAAGGACACTCACCAACCTCTTGAGATGTCTACTGGCTGTGCAGTATGCTGCAGGTTCCCGGCTTCGTGAGCTATCACCAGTGCTGGGGTAGGCCTTGGTGATGCATCTGTTTTTAAGTCATTTCTGCTTTTGTAAGTAATCCCTTTCCCCCAGTCCTGTATGTAACCCCAATAAAGATCATTGGTTTACCAAGTTGGCCTTTAGTGGTATCAGTACATTGGCTTGTCATGGGCTTCCGATCTAGGGTAAGTAAGTATACATGTGTGTTGCATCTCCTTAGGAAAAGTCTTGTCACATATTAGAAAGTTATTTTCTAATGCCCTTAGTAATGCAAAACCACAGTTTGGGTGTTTAGAGAATTCTGTATTTTCTGTAAACATGTAAGTTAAGACGGGCTGCATTTCTTTTTAGCCTTATTTTATTTTATTCTTTTAGGGGAAGCCTATCATTTTTGTTTTTTCCCATAAGGCCTATACATTCTTATTAACTTCTGTATTATTAATGTGCTTCACTAGGATATTGCTGACAGATTACCTACCTGCCTGTCTGTTTGTCCATCTGTCTGTTGATTTCTGTGAGATAATTTTCAGTAGGAAGACTCTTGTTTTTCTGCCACTATGGGAACATGACAGCTAATGTGACTTTCCTGCTGTTGGTTCATCTTTCATTCTGATATCTGGAGTTTTCACTGTATTGAATCTTCTCAATCTTGTATTTCACTACTCTTTTTATTTACTATAAAAATTTTTTTTTTCTCTGTAGGACTGCATTTTATATGAATGTCTTAAGCTACATATCTTTCATTTTATCATCTTTTTACTGTACCCAGGATAGAGAATAGGCAGCCTGTCAACACCTTATGTTATATTTTGCTGTGCTTTTCTTGGACAATGTGTGTGAAGTTAGGATTTTTTTTTCTTCGTTATCTTATGGTATTTATATGACTTAACTCCAGTGTTTCTTGAAACTTTTCTGTTTATTTTTAAATTTTAACTAATTAATTAGTTATTTTAGACAAGTTCTTTCTATGTAGTTCTGGCTATGTAGACCTAACGCTGGCAATGTAGACCAGGCTACTTTTGAACTTACAGAGATCTGTCTGCCTCTGCCTCTGCCTCTCAAGTGCTGGGATCAAAGGGGTGTGTGTGTGTCTGTGTGTGTGTGTGTGTGTGTGTGTGTGTGTGTGTGTGTGTGTGTGTGTCCCCACACCCAGCTTCTGCAACTTTTAACAAACTCCTTAAAAGTTTTGTCCTTTTTTTCTTCTTTCTTTGTGCTAGAGAAACCCATCTAGGGAACCTGGCTCTGATTTCTATAACTTAACTCTTCATTCATATGACACATTTGAAGTCACTATCACCAGAAGTCTACCTTTCCTGGGTTGTTCTCTACTTCTGTCCTTGGAGCCTACCTAAGTCATGTAGAATACACTCACTACTTTTCATGTTGTCTCCATTTCTGGTCTATGGACTTATTTGATTATTTAGATTCATCACTTACACCCATATTAATTACTATTGTCAGTATTTGGCAGGAAAAGAACATCATACACCAATTGCATTTTTAAAAATTATCTTAAATCTTTTTTTTTTTTTTTTTTTTTTACAGTCCAATCATTATCCTCTTCTACATTCCGCCTCCAACAGTTCCCCATCATTTTGGTGTCTAGAAGATATGGTATGGGAGTACTGATAAATAACCAGGATTCAAATGTCTTTGACTCTAATCTGCATTCCTTCACTCAGTCTCTGTAAGAGTACTTCTCGGTTTATGCTGCCACAATGTTCTACCATTATTCACAACCACATAACTTTACGGAGTTCTGATCTATTCGGAGTGGTATAGTTTGTTACCGGAGCAAGCAGGAAGCAGCCTGGCCAGAGGGGCCAGAGAAGGGCAAGCAGAAACAGATTGAGGCCAAAAGATTGAATGTAGGTGATAAACTTAGTGCTGAAGGTGAGAAGCTTTGAAGGAGTCAGAGCAGAAGAATGCTGACAGGAAGCCACCCTGATCTGAGAAGAGGTGGCTCTTGCAGCATCTTGGCCTGAGACGAGAGCAGAAACTAGGAATAAAGGACTGTCATCTGCTTTGCCCTGACTCATATAAGAACTATGTCACCAACAAGGTGTCTCTTTGCCCATTGACAGAAAGGTCATTAATTATTTTTGTTACCTGTGAATTAAAAATTGAAATGTGTATATAGGAACTTCCCAATTTTTCATATTCATATTTCAAAATATTCAAAACATTACTTTAGCCACCCATTCTATTCTGGAACTATCATTACATGTATTTGGAGGAGTCAATAAAACTACTCTTCTTCTTCTTTTCCTCCCCCCATTCCTCCTCTTACTATTCCTCCCTCTTCTTCTCCTCCTCTTCCTTCTCCTCCTTTTACTTTTTTCTTTTTCTTTTTTTGACACAGAGTCTATGTAGCTCTGGAAGTCCTAGAAAAATAAATGTGGTATCAATACTTTCCTAAAATATAGTTCTGAAAAATTATGAAATTACATACTAAGAGAAAAATGGTGCACAAATATCCATGTAGAAGATAGCCTGTGCCAGGCGCACTGGCATTCCGTACAGCACTCCTCTTTTATAAAAGTTGGTAATGTCTAAGTTTAGGATATATCTTTCTATTTATGAATAATTACTAAGCACTTTATGCTGGCATCTGAGCTGGAGGCAAAAGTGAAAATTAAGAATAAAATTAAGTAACACATTTTTAAAAATCATGATTTTCTTTAGTTTTCTAACAGTTTGGTTATTGTAAAAGGGTTAATTATACACTCCATATCAATTGATCTACTTTTCCAAATATCCCCCAGTTTGCTTGATGTTTCTGGCTATGTGCCAAGAACACAGAGTTGAAGTCAAATCTTTGGTCTGATAAGTTAAACAGTGTTTTCTATCCACCCATTCCGAAGTAGGCAATGTATAAGAAAGTCTAAACTAAAATCCCGTTTTTCTAATCAGTTTTTAAAATGGAAAATTGGTTGAGGCAGCTCTGGAAAGTCTGGCCTGTTTTCTCTTAAAATTGCTGTTAAAGGGAAATACTGTGGATTGGTTTTAGTCATTATTTAGAGTGTGTACTGATTTTGGAAATCTTTAGGAAAGATTTTGATATCTGAAACAAGGACTGACAAGATAAGATTATAAGAAAATGTGGGAAAATAGTTAAGCTCAACTCCTCAGGTAATTGTTATTCGTTTTATTTTAGTTTTTTTATTCATTTATTTATTTTTATTAGATACTCTCTGTATTTACATATGAAATGTTATCCCCTTCCCCCACCTCATGTCCCCTCCCCCACTTGTCTCCACAAAGGTGCATTCCCTCCTAATCATCCTCTCCACCCCAGTGCCTTGGGAAAACATGTCCTCCCTGGACCAAAGGCCTCTTCTCACATTGATACCAAACACTGCTGCTATCTTCTGCTACATATGCAACTGGAGCCATATTTTGCTCAGTGTGTTCTCAATGGCATAATATGAATAATGTAAATGTTTTTTACTATTTCTAATGAAGTTTTGTTTGTCTGTCTGTTTGTTTGTTTTTTGTAGTATACCATAATCCCTGACACAAAGTCTTTATTTCTCCTGAAGGTACTTTTATATATGGATAGTTTATCAAAATGAGATTTCTCTCTCTCTCTCTCTTTTTATTAAATACTCTGTATTTACATTTGAGATGTTATCCCTTTACCGTGCCCTACTCCCATTCCCCTCCCCCTCCAGTTGCCTTCACAAAGGTGCACTCCCTTCTGATCCCCCTCTCCATCCCATTCCCTTGGCATTCCCCTACATTGGGAAACATGCCTTCTCTGAAACAAAAGTCTCTTCTCACATTGATGCCAGACACTGCTATCTTCAGCTACATACACAACTAGATCAATAAGTCTCTCAAAGTGCACACAAACGTTGATATTTTACTCCATGGGAGTTTTGGAGGGTTTGGTTGGTTGATAATGTTGTTCTTCTCATGAGGTTGCAAACCCTTTCAGCTCCTTAGGTCCTTTCTTTAGTAACATCATTGGTGTCCCCATGTTCAGTCTGATGGTTAACTGAAAGCATGCTCAGCTGCATCTCTATGACACTGCTAAGCCTCAGAGGAGGCATCCCTATCTGGTTCCTGCCAATAAGTTCTTCTTGGCATCAGCAAAAATGCCTGGGTTTGGTAGCTAGATATTGGTTGGATCCCAAAGTGAGGCAGCCTCTGAATGATATTTTCTTCAATCCTTGCTTTTCTATTTGACCTTGTATTTCTTCCTGTTAGTGTTTTGTTCTCTCTTCTAAGAAGGACTGGGGCATCCACATTATAGCCTTTCTTCTTCTTTTTCTTTTTCTTTTTCTTTTCTTTTCTTTTCTTTTCTTTTTTTTTCTTTTCTTTCTTTCTTTCTTTTTTTTTTTTTTTTTTTTTTGCTTAATAAGGTCTGTGAAGTGTTTCTTGGGTATTCAGAGCTTTCTGGGGCTAATATCTGTTTATCAGTGAGTACATACCATGTGTGTTCTTTTGTGACTGGGTACCTCACTCAGGATGATAGCCTCTAGTTCCATCCATTTGCCTAGAAATTTCATGGAGTCATTGTTTCTAATAGCTGAGTAGAACACCATTGTTTAAATGTACCACAATTTCTGCATCCATTCCTTCATTTAAAGACATCTGGGTTCTTTTCAGCTTCTGGTTATTATAAATAAGGCTGCTATGAACATGGTTGAGCATGTATCCTTGTAATATGTTGAAGCATCTTTGGAGTATATGCCCAGGAGTGGTATAGCTGGTTCCTCAGGTAGTACTATGTCCAATTTTCTGAGAAATGGCCAGACTGACTTCCAGAGTGGTTGTACTAGCTTACAACCCCACCAGCCATGGAGGAGTGTTCCTCTTTCTCTGCATCCTCATTAGCATCTTCTGTCATCTGAGTTTTTTATCTTAGTGATTCTAACTGGTGTGAGGTGGAATCTCATGGGTTGCTTTGATTTGCATTTCCCTGATGACTAAGGATGTTGAGCATTTCTTTAGGTGCTTTTTAGCCATTTGGTATTCTTCAGTTGAGAATACTTTGTTTAGCTCTGTACCCCATTTTTAATAAGATTGTTTGATTCTCTGGAGTCTAAATTTTTGAGTTCCTTGTATATACTGGATATTAGCCCTATATCAGATATAGGATTCGTAAAGCTCTTTTCCCAACCTGTTGGTTTCTCTTTTATCCTTTTAAAAGTGTTCTTTGTTTTATAGAAGCTTTGCAATTTCATGAGGTCCCATTTGTTGATTCTTGATTTTAGATCATAAGTCATAGGTATTCTGTTCATGAAGATATCCCCTGTGCCTATGTGTTCTACACTCTTTCTTACTTTCTCTTCTATTAGTATCAGTGTACATGGTTTTATGTGGAGGTCTTTGATCCACTTGGACTTAAGCTTTGTACAAGGAGATAGGAAAGGATCAATTTCTATTCTTCTACATGCTGACTGCCAGTTGAACAAACACCATTTGTTGAAGAGGCTGTCCTTTATCCATTGAATGTTTTTAGCTCCTTTATCAAAGATCAAGTGACCATAGGTGAGTGGGTTCATTCCTGTTCCACTGACCTACCTGCCTATCTCTGTACCATTACCATGCAGTTTTTTTTATCACTATTGATCTGTAATATAGCTTAGGGTCAGGGATGATTATTTCCCTAGAAGTTCTTTTATTGTTGAGAATAGTTCTTGCTATCCTGGGTTTTTGGGTTTTTTTTTGTTTTTGTTTTTGTTTTTCTTTTTCTTTTTTTGTTACTACAGATGAATTTGCAAATTTCTGTTTCAACTCTATAAAGTATGGAGTTTTAATTTTGATGGGGATTACATTGAATCTTTAGACTGCTTTTGGCAACATGGCCATTTTTACTATATTAACCCTGCCGATCCATGAGCATGGCACACCTTTCCTCAATTTTCTTCTTCAGAGATGTGAAGTTCTTGTTATAGAGATCTTTTACTTGCTTAGTTAGGGCCACACTATGTTACTTCATATTGTTTGTGACTATTGTGAAGGGTGTTGTTTCCTTAATTTCTTTCTCAACCTGCCTATCCTTTGAGTAGAGAAATACTACTGATTGGCTTGAGTTAATTTTATATCCAGGCACTTTGTTGAATTTGTTTATCAGCTGTAGGAGTTCTCTGGTGGGATTTTTGGGGTCACTTAAGTATATCATCATATGATCAATAGTGATCAAGAGTGGGCAGCCTTGCCTAGTCTCTGATTTTAGTGGGATTGCTTTAAGTTTCTTACCATTTACTTTGATTTTGGATACCAGTTTGCTGTATACTGCTTATTCTATGTTTAGATATTGGCCTTGGATTCCTGCTCTTTCCAAGACTTTTCACACGAGGAGGTGTTGAATTTTAACAAATGCTTTCTCAGCATCTAGTGAGACGATCATATAGTTTTTTTCTTTTGAGTTTGTTTATATGGCATATTACATGATGGATTTCTGTATATTGAACCATCCCTGCATCCATAGGATGAAGCCTAATTGATCATGGTGAATGATTGTTTTGATGTGTTCTTAGATTCGGTTTGCAAGAATTTTTTTCTCTTATTTTATTAGATACTCTGCATTTACATTTGAGATGTTATCCCTTTACCCTACCCTGCTCCCATCCCCCCACTTTGGTTGCCTTCACAAAGGGGTTTGCAAGAATTTTGGAGTATTTTTGTATCAATATTCATGAGAGAAATTGGTCTGAAGTTCTCTTTCTTTATAGAGTCTTTGTATGATTTAGGTATGAGTGTAATTGTGGCTTCTAAGAATGAACTGGGTAGTGTTCCTTCTGTTTCTATTTTGTGCTATAGTTTGTAGAGTATTGGTATTAGGTCATCTGTGGAAGTCTGATAGAATTCTGCACTGAATCCATCTGGTCCTGGGCTTTTTTTGTTTGGGAGGCTTTTGATGACTGCTTCTATTTCTTTAGGTGTTATGAGAGTGTTTAGATGGTTTATCTGATTCTGATTTAACTTTGATAACAGGTACCTGTCTAGAAATTTGTCCATTTCCTCTAGATTTTCCAGTTTTGCTGATTATAGGCTTTTGCAGTAGGATCTGATGATTTCTTAAATTTCCTCAGCTCTGGTGGTTATATCTTCCTTTTCATTTCTGATTTTGTTAATTTGGATACACTCTTTGTGCCCTCTTGTTAGTCTGGCTAAGGGTTTATTGACCTTGTTAATTTTCTCAAAGAACCAGCTCTTGGTTTTGTTGATTCTTTGAATGGTTCTTTTTGTTTCTATTTAGTCAATCTCTGCTCTCAGTTAAATTATTTCTTGCCATGTACTCCTCTTGGGTGTATCTGCTTCTCTTTGTTTTAGAGCTTTCAGGTGTGCTGTCAAGCTGCTAGTGTATGCTCTCTCTAGTTTCTTTTTGGAGGTACTCAGTGCTATGAGTTTTTTTCTTAGTATTGCTTTCTGTGCATACCATAAGTTTGTATATTGTACCTTGATCTTCATTAAATTTTAGAAAATCCTTAATTTCTTTATTTCTTCCTGGACCACATTTTCATTGAGTAGTGCATTGTTCAGCTTCTATGGATATGTTGGCCTTTTTTGTTTTTATTGTTATTAAAAACCACCCTTAGTTCATGGTTATCTGATAGGATGCATGGGAGTATTTCAGTCTTTTATATCTGTTGAGGCCTGTTTTGTGACTGACTATATGGTCACTTTTGGAGAAGGCACTGTGAGGTGGTGAAAAGAAGGTGTATTCTTTTGGTTTTGACTGAAATGTTCTATAGATGTCTGTTAATTCTAATTGATTCATAAGGTTCACTGTGTCTCTGTTCAGTTTCTGCTTCTATGATCTGTCCATTGATGAGAGTGAGGTGTTGAGGTCTCCCACTATTAGTGTGTGCGGTGTTATATATGCTTTGAGCTTTAGTAGGGTTTCTTTTATGAATGTGGGTGCTCTTGTATTTGGAGCATAGATGTTCAGGATTGAGAATTCATCTTGATAGAGATATTCTTATGATGAGTAAAAAATGTCCTTTCTTATCTTTTTTGATAGCTTTTGGTTGAAAATCTATTTTATTCAATATTAGAATGGCTACTTCAGCTTGTTTTTTGGAACCATTTGCTTTGAAGTTTGTTTTTTTTTTTTTTCCCAGCTTTTTACTCTGAGATAGTGTCTGTCTTTTTCTCTGAGGTGAGTTTGCTGTATGCAGCAAAATGCTGGATCTTCTTTACATATCCAGTCTGATAGCCTATGTCTTTTTATTGGGGAATTGTGTGTGTCCATTGATGTTAAGAGATATTAAGTAATGGTGATTTTTGTTTCCTGTTATTTTTGCTGTTAGAGGTAGAATTATGTTTGTGTGCTTTTCTTTTCTTTTTGCATGATTATTTTCTTGCTTTTTCTACGGTGTAGTTTTGCTTTTGTATTGTTATTTTCCATTTATTATCCTTTGTATGACTGGATTTGTGGACAGATATTGTGTAAATTTGGTTTTGTTTTGGAATATCTTGGTCTCTCCATCTATGGTAATTGAGAGTTGTGCTGGATATAGTAACCTGGGCTTGCATTTGTATACTTTTAAAGTCTGTATGATGTCTGTCTAGGATCTTCTAGCTTTCATAGTTTCTGTTGAGAAGTCTGATATAATTCTGGTCCATCTGCCTTTTTATGTTGCTTTCCTTTTACCCTTATTGCTCTTAGTATACTTTTTTTTTTTTTTTGAACATTCGGTGTTTTGACTATTATGTGTTGAAAGGAGTTTCTTTTCCGGGTCAATCTATTTGGAGTTCTGTAGCCTTTTGTGTGTTCATAGTCATCTCTTTCTTAGGTTAGGGACATCATCTTTCTAAATTTTGTTGAAGAAATTTTGCGAGCTTTTTGGTTGGAATCTTGGCCCTCTTCTATGCCTATTATCCTTAGGTTTGGTCTTCTCTTTGTGTCCTGGATCTCCTGGATGTTTTTGGTTAGGAGCTTTTTGATTTTTGCATTTTCTCTGACTGGTGTGTCAATGTTTTCTATGTTGTCTTCCTCTCCTAAGAGCCTTTCTTCCATCTCTTGTAGTCTGTTGGTGATGCTTGTATCTATGACTCTGATCTCTTTCCTAGGTTTTCTGTCTCCAGGGTTGTCTCCTTTTGTGATTTCTTTATTATTTCTATTTCCATTTTCAAATTGTTCACCTGTTAGGGTGTGTTTTCCTGCAGCTCTTTGTGTGATTTTTGTTTTCTCTCTTTAAGGGCTTCTACTTGTTTACATTTGTTCTTCTGTAATTGTTTACTCAAAGACCTCCATCATCATCATTGTGAAGTATGATTTTAAGTCTAAATGTTGTTTTTTCTGGTGTTGGGAAATCTACTACATGCTTGGTGGGAGAACTGGGTTTTGATGTTCCCAAGTTGTCTTTGTTTCCATTGCTTTGGTTCTTGTGGTTTCCTCTTGCCATTTTGTTATCTAGTTGTGATTCTAGTTGATATTGTTGTGTCTGACTGGAGGTTGTCTCTCCTGTTGGTCTGTGAGCCCATGGTCTCAGGAGGGAGATTGCTTCTGGATGTTCATCTCTTTGTGGGCAGATAGAAAGTTCTGATGGCAGTGACTTGGTTCTGTCTCTGAGAACTTAGGTGGGAGAGCACTTGTGAGGCTCTTCTGGGTGCTCAGCCATCTGATGGTAGGTCCTGAGTCCTGATGGCAGTGACCGGCTCTCTCTCTCTCTCTCTCTCTCTCTCTCTCTGGGCCAGAACAAACTGGTTCCCAGAGAGTACCATGCTACTTGTGCCCCCAGAGTTTCCAGAGTTTGCTACCAGAATAGCAGGTGGCGGTGTGTGATGAGCTTACCATGGGCTCAGGTACACTTCTGAGGCTCTTCTGGGTGCTCAGCTGTCTGTGGGCAGGTCCTGAGTTCTGATGCTGGTGACCTGGCTCTCTCTCTCATTATTAGTTCTTAAAAGAAAATTCCTGTACATAGTTAAGTGGGAAGGTATGGGGGAGGCTTGATTTCCATCATTGTCCCCCCAAAGAGACTCCAAGTAAATTTTTTTTTGAAATCTCTTTAAAAGAAATGGGTTTCTGAGGCAAATACAGTAAAAGCCCCACAGCAAAGCCTCCAAATGAATTTTTCCATTGTGCACTCACAGAAAATTCTGAAGTAGCCACTTCCTAAATTTCATAATTTGGAACTTTAAGCCTTGACTTTATACATTCATTCTATTCTGGAGCCACCATTAAATGTGTTTAAAGGAGTCTGTAAAACTCTTAAAGACAGGGTCTCTCTATGTCATCTTGGCTGTCTTGAACTCAAAATATAGACCGGGCTGGTCTTGAACTCACAAAGCACCACCAGTCTCTGCCTCACAATCATATCTAGCCCAACAGCAGTCTTTTAACAAGAAAATCTTTCTACATTGGTGTCATTAATACAGATATATTGTCATAAATTATATATCTATCACATGCACATATTCTGATCATGGAAATCATGATTCTTTGCAGACCATCTTGATTGACAGACCAGCTTAGTTACAGAGTAGAAGAATATACTTGGGTTGGTGGTCGCAGGTGCCAAAATAACATTTTCTTCATTTCAAAGTTTTGGATAGAGGGTATAGTAAGCTAAATATAGCTATCTCCTAAAGGTAAATAAACCTTTCTATGACTTTTCTCCTTCATTAATTTATATGTAGACTTGGATGAGGAATTCAATTAATTTCAGAGTTCATGTTGACAGTGTTACCTCATCTGCAAAATGAAGATGCTGAACTTCTTAACCTATAGGGCTTTCTATAGATCTAAAAATCTGTGATTGTGGTCATTTGCTACTGATTCATTTCCAAGGGATGCCTTGGTTGTGTGCCTTTCCCTCTGGGCATATAAACAAATGTCCCCTGTTTTTATAGATGACATGCCAAAGAAACAATTCCACTCAAGTCCAGTGAAGTGGACCAGTATTCTTATTGTGGTGACGTAAAGCAGTATGGATGAGAGATTACTTAGAGAAATGTCAGTGAGGAGTTACTTACAGCATATTTTGAGGAAAACGCTCCAGCTCTAGGACCATCTCACTTTTCCACTTGTTATATTTGTGTCTTGGATGAAATGTTGCTCAGGCTTTAAAGCCTTTTGAAAGCTTACTGGCATAGCATTTAGCTTTCTCTTAATTTATACACAGGAACTTTGGCTCAACACAAATCTTGCTATACTTACCTGCAAGTGACCCAGACAAACCCATTTTCTATGTCTTTTTCTTACTCCTGATTAATTGCACTTTGGAAGCCAAATTCACATGCTGGTCTAAGTCACTCAGACTAAAGTTTCTTCTACCTGGTAAAGATTTTATCCCACTATGCAGTTCAGCAAAACCTAAAGCCCTATTGCAGTCCCAACATCCTGCTGAGTTAGACATTTTTCTTCACTATTCTGTAATACAGATTCCTATATTTGGATGATCTGGGAGCCAAATAGTACTTCTCTTGCCCAATTTCTCAGCAATTCCCATCTTTCTTCTATTGTATTTCAGTCCCTAATAGTCATGAGGACCTCAGATTGTGAAAACAATTGCCTGTGATGGCTTGAATGAGCCAGTGAGTTCATCAGGGATTAATTTTTCTAATATTGCTTCAGGCTGTTTAGCAAGATTTGTGTCTTTTGGAAATGTGTATTAGCTGCCTTATTCAGTTTTGCCACTTCTATAGCATTCAGACTGCTCCTATGTACCTTCCACTCATGAATCAGGTTTTGAGAGGCCTTTAAAATTTACTTAAAAGTTCCTTCAAATTTATCAAAGTTCGTATCCTGAGTAATAAACACTTATCATGGTGTCTTGTAATTGGCATTATTAAGACTGGCTTTCACACACCAAGTCACGGAATTCTCCCTGATTCCATATTATAATAGAGTACCTGAGGCCTATACCATCTCTTGCACATGATGTTCCTTCTCACTATTCCATTATTCCTATGAGTTCTAAGTTTTTGGATTCAAGAAAGGACTCCTTATGAGAACACTTTAATTTTCACTCTTTTCCCCTTGCATTTTTGTCAGCTGGGAGAGACAGCAAGCTGGCACCTTTATCTAATTCTCCCCTTTTCTCTATTTCTTGCCTAGTCAGATACTCACACAGATAATAACAGTTGTAATTCTTTTCCCATTGTATTTTCTCCCTTACAAGTGCTTTCTCAGAAGACAGGAGAGTTCAGTTACATGTGTTATCATTCACAGAAAAGGCTACACAACTGATGACATTCCATTTCATATGTGTTGTTTGGGGGACATCCATACACTTGTGTGATGAGTCACATTCACCAAGGAGGCACATGTGGGGGTTTGAATGAGATATCCTCCATAGTATCTGGTTTTAACTACATTGTCTCTATAATTACACTGCTTTGGTAGGTTTAGGAAGTGTGACCTTGTTGGAGGAAGTATTTCACTAGGGGCAGACTGAGTCTTTGAAGCCATGTCTTATTCCAGTTTGTTTTCTTTGTGTTTGCAGATAAAGATATAAACTCTTAAGCTTTCTGCTCCAACCACAATGTCTCTGCTTTGCCATTATGAACCCTTATCTTTCTGTAAGTACCAATGAACTCTTCCTTCTATAAATTATTCTGGAAATGATGTTTTATCATAGCAGCGAAAAATTAACTCGTACAACTGTGATGCTTTGTAAGTGCTTGGCCCAGAGAGTGGCACTATTTGGAGGTATGGCCTTGTTAGAACAGATGTGGCCTTTTTGGAGTAGGTGTGTCGCTGTGGGCATGAGCTTTAAGACTCTACTGCTAGGCGTCTGGAATTGAGTCTTCCACTTGCAGCCTTCAAATGAAGTTATTGAATCCTCAGCTCCACTTGCACCATGCCTGCCTGGATGCTGTCTTGATGATAATGGACTAAATTTCTGAACCTGTAAGCAAGTCCCAAGTAAATGTTGCCTTGGTCACAGTGTCTACTCACAACAGTAAAAACCCTAACATTCTACTTCATATTAAGAAAAGGAAGGTGATTATGTTGGGGTTTCCCCTAAGGACATACACATCATTCCCTGAAAGCTTACCTTGGTTTCATGTTCAATCATTCATTCTAGGGAATGTACAATCACCATTATTGCAAGGAGACATACTATCTTATACTACACTGAATAGGGTTGTGCCATTGAATGCTTAGCCTTCAAATCGCTCAACTTTAGTTACATACCCCATATAGAGCTGGAGGGATGATTCAACCATTCATCTTTGGTTCTGCTTTCCCTGTTTGAAATCCAGTTGACTTTTGTGACTTCTTCTGAAGAGAAGTCTATTCACCCAAAAGATCACTGATAATGGATCAAGGACTTTTGAACTAAAAAATTCTGGTTTCTTTGGAGACTCAGTTGTGTCATGTGATTTTTTTGGGGGGGGAACTGTCTTATGAGAGGATATTTTTGCTGAGGTAGATATGTGGGAGGATGTCTTGCAAAGAAAATGTGGTGGTTTTCTAGAAGCAACCTGGAAAAAGGGCATGTGATGTTTTGCTAGAGCAGATGTTTGAGAGTATACATGACATTTGGAAAGGATATAAATGTAACCCAACAGACAGTGGACAATGCTGGATGACATTGATATGCCTTACCATTCTTTGCTGGTCATTGTTTGTCATTACTTTATAGAGAGGAATGCACCAAAAAACTTATAGTGGTGTTTTGGAAGCTTCTTGCTACTTTCATGGACTCAACCAATTGGTAGAATCTCACAGTTTCTTCTGGTTTGACCTGCCATTGCTGATTCATGAATGGCATTCGCAACTGGATTGAGCTGCCCCTACTGATCTGTGTGAACTGCACTGCTGATATCCTGACAATGTAGACTGGCTTTGCTTCACAAAGCTTTTTCTAAACAGATTCACCTCCTCCTTATGCTATTAACCTTTTGTTTCAACTATGTCTGGTGGGTAGTGGGCTAGAAAGGAGGTTAAAGCATTTAAAAACCCTTACTAAAAGTAGGTTTTGAAAAATTTAAGCCTACAGATATTATTCCATTTAAGTCTTGTTTAGTGAACCAGTAGATTTGAGATTATTCATGCAAATATGGGTGAGCAGTTACAAAAGCAAAGTGCCACCCAAACCTGGGTGACTAATTATGAAAGCTGCATCCACAAAACTTCCCATACCACATGCTGACAACTGGATAAATGATAAAGTTTCTTCTTGTCAGCTTTTGTTATCTTTGTGACACTAGGGAGGGGCCTTATGAATCTTCTAAATTTCAGGAATTTCTTGGGCATTGTAAATTTCTCTCACAGAGCTTTGAGATATTTCCTCCTCCTGATAAGAAGGAACATTTCAACTCAGAAATATATCTATCCAACAACCTAAGAAGTCAATAATAAAAAGTTTTTACTATCTCATATGATAAATGGTTGACCTAATAAAAGAAAATAAAACAAAGAAATCTAGTTATTTATTTTCAACCTTGAGCCATATTCTAATTTGTTTCTACTGCTGTGATAAAATACTGACCAACTAACCAACCAACCAACAAACAAACAATAATACAAACAAACAAACAAACAAACAAACAAAAAAAAAAAAACACAGAGGAAAGTGTTTATTTAACTTACAAGTTAGAGTCCACCATCAAGGGAAGCCAACACAGAAAGTCAAGGCAGTTTCCTGGAGGTAATAACTGAAACAGAGACCTGGCAGTTGTGCTGACTAGTTTTATGTCAATTTGACACAAACTAGAGTCATCCAAGGGAAGGGAGCTCAACTGAGAAGATGCCTGCATTAGATTGGGTTGTAAGCAAGTTTATAAGACCTTTTCTTAGTTAGTGATTGATGTAGGAGGACTTAATCAGTTGTGGATGGTACCACTCTGGGGATAGTAGTCGGGAGTTCTATAAGATATCAGGCTGAGCAAACTTGAGGAGCAAGCCCATAATCAACATCCCTTGACAGCCTCTGAATCAACTCTGGCTTCCAGATTCCTTCTGCTTGAGTTCTGGTCCTGATGCCATTTAGTGATGAACAGTGATTTGAAAATATAAGCTACATAAATCCTTTCCTCTCCAAGTTGCTTTTGTTTTTGGTGTTTTAACACATCAAAAGAAACCCTAACAATTACAGGAGGAATACTGCTTACTGCTTTGCTCAGATTACTTTCTTATACAACCCAGGAACATACTCCCAGGGATAAGCACAGCTTATGATGATCTGGGCCCTCCCTACATCAATTAGAAATTTAAAAAATGTCCAGGAACCAGTCTAATAAAAAGGATTCTTCAGTTGAGGTTCTCTTTTCGAAGATACTGACTCTGGTGTGCCAAGTTAACAAAAAGTAAGCAGCACAGGCAGTGTCATTGAACTTGGGGATGGGGTCACAGACTGTGCCAAATGCTGGGTCTGGCCACCTGTCCCCAGTGAACCAATAGAAAGCTAAATTATTAGTGGAAGATGAAGAAGAAGAAAAGGAGGAGCAGGCAGAGGAGGAGGAGAAGAAGTAAAAGAAAAACAAGGTGATTTATTCAATGTGGCTCCATTAGAAAGACGGACAAATAGACACAGCACCCGTCCCTTACTATGCTTATCTTATAGGTCCTGAAGTGACATCCGAGTTTAAATAGAGGGCAATGTAAACAGTGTGTGGTCTGCCAACCATTATTTCATTGACAATATCACTATCTGGGCTACAGCTTCATCCTGTGAGGTGGTCTGACAAGTTCCTAAAACTGTGTGAAATCTCCTCTCTTCCTCTCAGCATGAAATTCCTGAGGAAATTCCTCCAGGAATTCCTTTAGGGTCTATTGTTTCTAAAGTCTGATAGTTACCTTGAGAGAGACAGTGTCTTAATTTCTGCCAGGTGAGTGACAGCAGGCAGTGTGAAGGGAAAGAAGGAGTGAAGGAAAGCATGGCTTAACCAACTGAAGTATAACTCAGCACAAAGTCCATATCTAGCATGTACAAGTTTTAGATTTAGTCTCTGACACCACAAACAAACAAACAGTTAACCAAATTGTACTAGCTGGTTTTGTGTCATCAGAGAGGAAAGAACCTCAGTTGAGGGAATGTCTCTATGAGATCCAGCTGTAAGGCATTTTTGCAATTAGTGATCAGCAGCGGAGGAGGACCCAGCATATTGTGGGCAGTGTGATTCCTGGGCTGTTGGGCAGGTTTTATAAGAAAGCAGGCTGGACAAGGTATGTAGACAAAGCCAGTAAGCAGCACCTTCCATGGCCTCTGCATTAGCTCCTGCCTTCCCTTTCTGTGTTTCTGCCTGACTTCCTTCTCTGATGAATAGCAATATGAAAGTGTAAGCAGAATAAACCCTTTCTTCTCAATTTGCTTTTTAGTCATGGTGTTTCACAGCAATAGACACCCTAAGACACACGTGCAAATTGTTTTTAAGCCTTTAAGATTAAAGTAGGCCATATCAGAGACATTTCTTTGTGTTTTGAAGACCATCAGGTTTTGCTTAAAATATGAGTTCTTTAAGTTGTTTTTAATTTTGAGAAATGAGAACTTTCATACCTAAAATCTTGAAAATTCATGTGGTTAAAACTCCTTACTTGTGCATTTTAATGTTTCCTTGCTCTGATTATGTTAAATTGGGATTGTGTAACTAATATTGTGAGAATATGGCAAATAGGGTGGAGGAGGAAATAGTTCATAAATTTTAGAGTGCTGTAATTAATAGACAGAAATACGCAAGCAATTTTCGTGTAATTAAATGCACATGAACAGTCTCTACTTGTATCATGGGTATGGATCTGAAGGAAAGATGGTGAAGAGAAGGAGCCAACTTTAAAGATGTTTATTATTTCCACATATGGAGAACATATGGAATTAACTATACAGAACATAAATCCAAAACCTAAATAACTACATCAACAAGTTAATATTCAACTCTTTAAGGCAAAAGAGAATTTGGTTCTTTTCATTCTTAAATTATTTCCTATAGTACTAACCACAAAAGTCTTTTGCTATAGTTTTAGAGAGAAAGGACCTTGTCCTTGCACAATAGTTGACAAAAATTTACTTTTTCTTGAATATGAGAAAGGACTAATCATTTCCCCGAAAGGAGTCATAGTACAGAAATGAAAAGCCGCATATGTTGGTGAGGACACTTGAAGCTACTCTTTCAACAAATACTTTCTTCCAATGTGCTGGGTGTATACCAGGCAGGGCAAAGACCACACAGAAGAGAAATAAGACATTCCTTCCCCTTCAGGAATATTTGAACCTAAATGGAAGGTAAAATAAACACAAACAAATGCTAAAGAAAGACATAAAGCGGGGACATCTTTTCATGTATATGACTCTTCAAGGGATACTGCTTTAGGCTTATTGAATCCTATTACATGCTTGTCTCTTAAAAAATCGTTTCTCTCCATGATGGGCTTTACTATGCTTGCTTCATAGTAAAATAGACTCAGAAGAGTATGTTTATGAAGAATTTTGAGCTGGCACTTTGTGCTGGACACATAGTAGGCATTAATTTCTCCATGGGCTGCATGGTCTTTTAATTAGCACATGATCCTGTTCAGGATCAGAGAAGGTAAATGCAAAAAATAAAAATAAAAATAAATAAAATTTCAGATTCTTCTTGCAGTGAATTCCTGATAACTTTCCCTTCCCCCCTCCCTGATCCATAAATAAGAACAGTTAGCGTTCTCCTTTGAGAACTCTTTTTTTTTCTTTTTTAAACGACTTTATTTTATAAAACAAAGATAAATGTACAGATTTTAAACATTTTTTGCTTAAAATTATACATTTTTGTCAGTACTGTTTTTTCAGATATTAAAATAATTTTTACATAAAACTATGTGAATATATTTTTTAGTCAGTACTTAATTTTTTCAAGGGCTTGACAGTATGCATTGAAAACCTAATAGTTACAATGAGTGTAAAGTACATGCAAAACAAAACGCAACATGGAAATAGTCAAAGTCTTCTTGTTTTGTAAATATATATATATATTTTTGTTTTCTTTATTTCTTGGACTTCATACAGTCTGTGAGTTGTTTCTGGGGGAGTGCGAGCCTCTGGGGTTAGCATCCCTTGAGAACTCTTAAAAATGAATTTTAGAGAACAGAACTACTTTGTGTCCATTTGAGGGCCACGAGAAATATACTCTGGGAATTCTTGTCTACATGGCCCAACATGTGTAAGAGATTGGACCAAAACTGAAGCTGACATCTCAGTGGGAAAAGAGATGGGAATGTGAGAGGAACAGAATGTGGTTCAGGTTTACCCAGACCCAGCTTTAGCTCCTTCCCCTGATATGGAAAATATTCCATATTCTAATATACTCCACTATGAAAAATTTGCTTTTCTATCTTTTGCACACAGAAATATGGGTAGTATCATTTTTAATTAGAACAGCTGCTTTTGCTGTGGACCACACTTAATAGAGTGGCTCACAGCAAGATGAATCTTCAGTCATAAATGGGATACCTATATCAACATTCCTGCACTCCGGAAGGTTTAGGAAACATTATGGAAGAGGAGGTGGAGAGAATGTAAGAACCAGGAACTGGGAAGGACTGCTGCAAAATACTCTTTTTTTTTTTTTTTTTGGATGTGACAGGACAGGTGCAGTCATGGTCTTGTGGCAGCTGAGATGCCTGCACAAGATCAACATAAAATCAGGCCAGTCAACATTCCAGAATGGATGGGGAGGGATTCATGAAACCCCACATTGTCAACTGATGGCTCCTGGAGGAATTGGCTTTCTTTAGGAGTGTGACCCCTGGTACAATGTTCATGCACCATTGGATGGTCCTACATCCATGCATATATGGGCATTATTAAATGCAGTCAGTGGGTAATTAAAAAAAAAAAAAAAAACAAGAAAAGAGGAAGTTAGGAGAAGCATATATTTGTGTCAGAGAAGGGGGTGAAAAAACGTGTCCAGGAAGAATTGGAGGGGAAATATGATGAAAATACAATATACACGTGTATAAAATTCTCAAAATATAAATAAAAATATTATATAAAACTACTCATATGGTAAGCTGACTTTTGAAGACAATATGGATAGTGCAAGTAAAAAAGAAGGGCAAATTGAACCTCCCCTCTCTGAGTTTTTCAGCTAACATAGCCTGAGACTTATACAGCACCATCTTGTTAGAATTCAGTGTAAAAAAATGGTGAGAGAACTGCAGGAAGGTGAGGTGAACCCAGCTTCTTAGAAGAAGAACTTAGTAGTGAATTTCTATCTCTAAATATAGATCTATAGATGCATACACATATTGGCACATGTGTGCTTGTACACACAAACACACACACATACACACACACATACACACACACCCACCGTCTGTAGTACCAGCAGCAACAGGAAATCCTTGGGCAGAAATGCCAAATGTTTAAGAGTGACTCGTATTCCTGAGTTGTGTCTACAAAAAGTTACCAAAAGCTATACTGAATGTACTTTACATTATTGACATGAACATAAAATATCAAGATAGAGTCCATAGAACAGTTTAAGACAAGTAATCATCGGTATCAGTAACAGTCAGATCTCAACTGTCTTCACTAATATAACTACCTTTATTATTACAACTGCTGTTTGAGATTTTCAAAAAGAATAATGGCAGCCATCAGTGTGAAGAAGATGGATTACATGAGGAGAAAATACAGCTATGGGGACCAAATGAACACACAGCTGAATATCCTGGCAGATTAACCAGCACTTTACTCTGATATATCAGGTGAACAGATAGTATAAAATAGGTTGGGGTGTTTTTAAAAATTATGTAGCCCTCAATATTGTTTTTGGTTTTATTTTCTTTTTTCATCTTGTCTTTGGTTATAGAACAAAATAAAAACTGAAACAAGAACATAGAAAATCAGTGCAAAATATCAAAGATAATGAACTTTTAGTTAGGAGTCAAGTAGGGAGCAGCAGTGCTTGCAAGAAGCTGCAGAATCCCCTGAAATGTTACTCAGTAGAAATTAGTGGATGCCATAGAAGAATTCATCCCAAGTACAGTCAAGTATATTTTGAAGAGCAAATAAAATTTTGAGATTCATATGAACACAACTACATTGTACATGTTGTTTCAAACTTATTTGAAAGAATGTGTGAATGAAAAAGGAAGGGAGAAAAGTTAGTGAGCAAGCAAGAAAGACACACATAGGACCTTTTCTAAGCCATGCTTGCTTATATGAAATCTTTGTGGGTAGTGAAGAAAACTCAAAACAAGATGATAAGGCTGGGATATTTCTAGGTATATGATAGATCTTGCTGAAATTTGCAGGGTAAATATTATTAGAATTTTAGTGCCATAGATATCACTGGATTGATCTGTCTGTGATGACTGTTTTTGGTTGTCAACTTTACTACATCAGGAATTAACTAAAGCCCAAGCATCTGTGTATATTTATGAAGGAGTTTTCCTGATTATATTCTTTGAGTTGGCAAGACTCTCCTTAAATCCAGATTATTGAAGTGGGAACACCCACTTTAAAAGAGAGCCAGCCCATGTGGTGGCAGCTTGTGTAAAATACATGGAAAGAACAAAGTTCTTGCTTTTCCTGGGGGGGGGGGTGTCTTTTTTCTTTGTTTCTGATTTTATTGCATAAATTTTATTTACATTTAGAATGTTATTCCCTTTCCTGAATTCTTCGTCATATCCCTCATCCCATCACCCTTCCCCCTCCTTCTATGAGCGTATTCGTATTCACCCACCCACCACCTCCCGCCTCCCCACACTCACATTCCCTTATACCGAATCAGGCTTTGACAGGGACAAGGGCTTCTCCTACCATTGATGTACAACAAGGTCATCCTGTGCTACATGTGCAGTTGGAGTCATGGGTCTGTCCATGTGTACTCTTTGGATAGTGTGTTAATCTCTGGGAGCTCTGGTTGGTTGGTATTGATGTTCTTATGGGGTTGCAAACTCTTTCAACTCCTTCAATTCTTTCTCTAACTCCTCCATCAAGAACCCCTTTCTCAGTTCTATGGTTGGATGTGAGCATCTATCTCTGTATTATTCTCTGACAGAGCCTCTCAGGAGACAGTTATACCAGGCTCTGGTCAGCTTGCACATCTGTGCATCAGCAATATTGTTTGGGTTTGGGCACTGAATATGGGATGGATGCCAGGTGGGGCAGTCTAGGTGGTCATTCCTTCAGTTTCTACTCCAAGATTTATCTTCATATTTCCTTCTGTGAATATTTTTTGTTCCCTCTTCTAAGAAGGACCAAGGCATGCACATTATGGTCTTCCTTCTTTTTGAGTTTCATGTGGTCTGTGAATAGTATCTTGGGTATTCCAAGTTTTTGGGCTAATATCCATTTATCAGTGAGTGCATATCATGTGTGTGTTTTTATGACTGGGTTACTTCAATGAGTATAGCTTCTAGTTCCATCCAGTTGCCTAGGAATTTTATTAAGTCATTGATTTTAATAGCCAAGTAGTACTCCATTGTGTAAATGTACCACATTTTCTTTATCTATTCCTCTGTTAAAGAACATCTGGTTTATTTACAGCTTCTGGATATTATGAATAAGGCTGCTATGAACATAGTGGAGCATGTGTACTTGTTATTTGTTAGAGTGTCTCTTGGGCATATGCCAGGAGTGCTGAGTCCTCAGATACTACTATGTCCAATTATCTGAAGAGCTGCTTGAATAATTTTTGGAGTGGTTGTTTCAGCTTGCAATCCTACCAACAATGGAGGGGTGTTCCTCTTTCCCCACATCCTCACCAGCATCTACTGTCACATGAGTTTTTGATCTTAGCCATTTCCTCAGATGTTCTTTTATATTGAGAATAATTTTTGATATTCTGGGTATTTTGTTATTCCAAACGGTTTGCAAATTTCTCTGTCTAACTCTCTGAAGAATTAAGTTGAATTTTTAATAGGGATGACATTGCATCTATAGATTGCTTTTGGAAAGAAGATCATTTTTACTATGCCGATTCTTTCAATCCATGAGCATGTGAGTGAGATCTTTTCATCTTCTGAGATCTTCTTCAATTTCATTCTTCAGAGACTTGAAGATCTTGTCATATGAATCTTTCACTTGCTTGGTTAGAGTCACACCAAGTTATTTGTGACTGTTATGAAGTCTGTTGTTTCACTAATTTCTTGCTCAGCCTGTTTATCCTTTGAGTAGTGGAAGGAGATTTATTTGTTTGAGTTAATTTTATATCCAGCCATTTTGCTGAAGTTGTTTATTAGCTGTAGTAGTTTTCTGGTGGAATTTTTGGGGTCACTTAACTATACTATCATATCATATGCAAATAGTGATGTTTTGACTTCTTCCTTTTCAATTTGTATCCCTTTGATCTCCTTTTTTTTTGTCTAATTTCTCTGGTTAGGACTTTGAGTACTGTATTTAATAGGTAGGGAAAGAGGTAGTGCCTGTCTTTGTTGCTGAGATGAGTTTCTTGTATGCAGCAAAATGCTGGGACCTCTTTACATATCCAGTCTGATCATTGTCTTTTTATTGGGGAATTGAGTCCATTGATGTTAAGAGATATTAAGGCTGGACACATCTATCAGGACTAGCAGCTTGCCCACAGAGAGCTGAGCACCCAGAGGAGATGCTGGAGGGCTTTTTTTCCTGAGCCCATGGGTGAATCCACACACACTCTCACTGACTATCCAGAGAGAGACATCAGGGAACTCTCAGGGCACAGGAATTACAGTACCACTTGTACCCTTCAGGCCTTCATCTGCACCCAAATTTCAAAACAAGGAAGTATACTAAGAACAGCAATGGAAAAAGGACTATTAACGTATAAAGACAGACCAGTGAGAATTACACTCGACTTTTCAACAGAGATTATGAAAGCTAGAAGATTCTGGACAGATGTCCTACAGACCCTAAGAGAACACAAATGCCAGCCCCAGTTAGTATATGCAGCAAAACTCTCAGTTACTATAGGTGGAGAAACCAAGGTATTTCAGGAGAAACCCAAATTTACACTGTTCACTAATCCAACCTTACAAAGTACAATAGATGAAAAAACTCCAACACAAGGAGGTAAACTACACTCTAGGAAAAGCGAGAAAATAATCTTGAAACAAAATAAAAAGTAGAAAGGCACACAAACATAATTCTTACTCTAACAATAAAAATAACAGGAAACAACAATTATTATTCCTTACTGTCTCTTAACATCAATGACCTCAATTTCCCAATGAAAGGACATAGAGTGCCAGACTGAATAGAAACAGGACCCAGAATTTTGCTGCATACAGGAAACTCACCTCAGCAACAAAGACAAACACTACCTCAGAGTAAAAGACTGGGAAAAAAACTTTACAAGCAAATGGTCTCAAGAAACAAGCTGAAGTAACCAACCTAATAGCCAATAAAATAGATTTTCAACCAAAAATCATAAAAAAAGATAAGGAATGACACTGATTACTCATCACAGGAAATATCTATCAAGATGAACTTTCAGTCTTGAACATCTATGCTCCAAATACAAGGGCACCCATAAAATAAGCTCTACTAAAGCTCAAACATATATTGCACCACACACAATAAAAGTGGGAGACTTCAGCTCTCTAAATGGAAATATCATGGAAACTAAACAGAGACAGATTGAAGCTAACAGAAGTTATGGACCAAATAGATTTAGCAGACATCTTTAGAACATTTCATTCTAAAACAAAAGAATATATCTTCTTCTCAGAACCTCATGGCACTTTCCCCAAAATTGACCATATAGTCGTTCACAAAATGGTCCCTAACAGATACAAGAAGATCAAAATAATCCCATACATCTGATCTGATAGCCATGGACTAAGGCTGGTCTTTAATAACAACAAAAACAACAAAAATCCCACATACACATGGAAGCTGAACAATGCTCAACTGGACAAAAACTGGGTCAAGGAAGAAATAAAGAAAGGTATCAAAGACTTTGTAAAATTTATCAAAAATAAAGGCACAACATACCAAAACTGATGGAACACAATGAAAGCTGTGCTAAAAGGAAAACTCATTGCTCTTAATGCCACCAAAAAGAAATTGGAGAGAGCATACACTAGTAGTTTGACAGCATACCTGAAATCTCCAGAACAAAAACATGCAGATACACCCAAGAGGAGTAGATAGCAGGAAATAATCAAATTCAGAACTGAAATCAATCAAGTAGAAATAAAAAGAACTATACAAAGAATCAACAAAACCAGAAGCTGCTTCTTTGAGAACACAACAAGATTGATAAACCCTAGGCCACTCTAAAAGAGGGCACAGAGAGTGTTAATGAAAGTGGGAGACATAACAACAGAAAGTGAAGAAATTCAAAAAGTCATCAGATTTTACTACAAAAGCCTATACTCAACAAAACTGTAAAATCTAGAGGAAATGGACAGTTTTCTAGATACCAGATACCAAAGTTAAATCAAGATCAGATAAACCATCAAAACAGCCCCATAACTCCTAAAGGAATAGAAGTGGTCATCAAAGACCTCCCAACCAAAAACAGCCCAGGACCAGATGGATTAAGTACAGAATTCTATTAGACCCTCATTGAAGACCTAACATCAATATTCTCAAAAGTATTCTACAAAGTAGAAACACAAGGAAAACTAACTAACACATTCTTCGAAGTCACAATTATGCTCATACGTACACCACACAAAGCTGCTACAAAGCAAGAGAACTTCAGTCCAGTTTCTCTTGTGAATATTGATGCAAAAATACTCAATAAAAATCATGCAAACTGAAATCCACATCAAAGCAATCATTCACCATGATCAAGTAGACTTCTTTCCAGGAATGCAAGGATGGTTTAATATATGGGAATCTGTCAACATAATCCACTTCCTAAACAAACTCAAAGAATAAGCCACAGGGTCTGCAACCACATAGGAAGAGCAAAATTATCAACTAACCAAACCTACCACAGCTGCCAAGTACTAAAACACAAACCAATGAGTTCACATGGAAAGACCCATGGCTCCAGGTGCATAAGAAGCCTAGGGTATCATTCTTTGGCATCAATGGGAGGAGAGGCCTTGGGTCCAGTGAAGGATTATTTTCCTAGTGTAGGAGTATGCTAAGTCCCTGAGTTGGGAGAGGGTTGTTGGAAAAGGAAGCAACTTCATGGAGGCAAAGTGGGGGGAGGGGAGGGGAATGGGACTTGGGAAAAGCTGATATCTGAAATGTAAATACAGAGAATATCCAATAAATAAAAAAATGGGGTACAATAAAAAAAGTTTAACCTTTACTAATTGTTAAATAAATAAAAAGAAATATTAAAGAATAGTGATTATTGTTTCCTGTTATTTTTGTTATTAGAAGTAGAATTATGTTGGTTTTGTTTTCTCCTTATGGGTTTGTTGCAAGAAGAATATTTTCTTGCTTTTCCTAGTGTGCAGTTTTCCTCCTTGTTCTGGAGTTTTCCATCTATTATCCTTTGTAGGGCTGGATTTGTGAAGAGATATTTTACAAATTTTGTTTTGTCCTAGAATATTTTTGATTTCTCCATCTATGGTAACTGAAAGTTTTGCTGGATATAGTAACCTGGTCTAGCATTTGTGTTTTCTTAGGCTCTGTGTCCTGTCTGTCTAGGATCTTCTAGCTTTTGTGGTCTCTGTTGATAAGTCTGGCACAATTATTTTTATTATTATTTTTTATAAATTGGACAACTTTATTTAAAAAAAGATAAATGTACAGACTTTAAGCATTTTTGCATAAAAGTATATGAACACATTTTTGTCAGTACTTGATTTTTTAAAAGGTTTGATAGTATGTATTAAAATCTTACTAGTTATAATGCGCATAAAGTACATGTAAATCAAGATGTAACCTGGAAATAGTCAAAGTTTTCTTGGTGTGTAAAGAATAAGCATAATGGTTTTTCATTTTCTTTCTTTCTTTTTTATTTTTTGGCCTTTGTTTTTTCTTGAACTTCATATAGTCTGTGAGTTATATCTGGGGAGTTCTGAGTTTTCTGGGGTTAGTATCCAATTATCAGTGACTGCACATTATATCTGTTCTTTTGTGACTGGGTTATCACACTCAGGATGATATTCTCCCGATGCATCCATTTTCTTAAGAATTTCATAAAGTCATTGTTTCTGATAGCTGAGTAGTACTCCATTGTGTAAATATACCACAATTTTTGTATCCATTTATCTACTGAAGGACATCTGGTTTCTTTCCAGCTTCTGGCTATTTTAAATAGGGGTGCTATGAACATTGTGGTGCATGTGTCTTTGCTGTATGTTGGAGCTTCTATGGGGTATATGCCCAGAAGTAGAATAACTGGGTCTTCAGGTAGTACAATGTCCAGTTTTATGGGGAACCGCCAGACTGATTTCCAGAGTGGTTGTACCAATTTACAACCCCACCAACAGTGGAGAAATGTTCCTCTTTCTCCGCATCCTCAACAGCATCTGCTGTCATCTGAATATTTGATCTTAGCCATTCTGGGTGGTGTGAGGTGGAATCTCAGGGTTGTTTGGATTTGCATTTCCTGATGGCTAATGATATCAAGCACTTCATTAGATGCTACTCAGCCATTCAATATTCATCAATTGAGACATTTTTGTTTAGCTCTGTACACCATTTTTTAATAGGGTTGTTTGATTCTCTGGTGTCTACATTCTTGAGTTCCTTGTACACCTTAGATATTCGGCCTCTATCAGATGTGGTGTTGATAAAGATCTTTTCCTAATCTATTGCCTGCAGTTTTGTTTTTTTGACAGTGTTCTTAGCCTTAGAGAACCTTTGCAATCTTAAGTCCCATTTGTCGATGTTTGACTTTAGAGCATGAGCCATTGGTGTTCTGTTCAGGAAAATTTCTCCTGTGCCTAAGTTTTCTAAGGTTTTCCATATTTTCTCTTCTAATAGTTTCAGTGTGCCTGATTTAATGTGGAGATCTTTGATCCACTTGCACTTGAGCTTAGTACAAGGAGATAAGAAAGGGTCTATTTTCATTCTTCTGCATGTTGAGTGTCAGTTGGACCAACACAATTTGTTGAATAGGCTGTCCTTTTTCCATTGAATGTTTACAGCTCCTTTGCCAAAAATCACATGGCCATATATGTGAGGGCTCATTTCTGGACCTTCTATTCTATTCCATTGATCCATGTGCCTATTTCTGTACGAGTACCATGCAGTTTTTAGCACAATTGCCTTGTAATATAGCTTGAGGTCAGGGATGGAGATTCCCGCAGATGTTTTCTTGTTGTTGAGGATGGATTTCACTATTCTAGGTCTTTTGTTATTCCAGATGAAATAAATTGCACATTGCTGTTTCCAACTCTATAAAGAATTGGGTTGAAATTTTAATGGGGATTGCATTGAATCTGTAAATTGCTTTTGGTAAATTGGCCATTTTTACAATGTTGATCCTTCCAATCCACGAGCATGGGAAATCTTTTCTTTTTCTGAGGTCCTCCTTGATTTCCTTCTTTAGACATTTGAAGTTCTTGTCCTACAGGTTCTTCACTTGCTTAGTTAGAGTCACACCAAGAATTTCATATTGTTTGTGACTATTGTTAATGGTATCTTTTCCCTAATTTCTTTCTCTGCATGTTTGTCCTTTGATTAGAGGAAGGCTACTGATTTGTTTGAATTAATTTTATATCTAGACACTTTGCTGAACTTGTTTATCAGTTTTAGAAGTTCTCTGGTGGAATTTTTGGGGTCACTTAAGTACACTATCATGTCATCTGCAAACAGTGATGTTTTTACTTCTTCTTTTCCAATTTGTATCTTTTTGACTTCGTTTAGCTAATTGCTCTTGTCAGGACTTCCAGTGTTACTTTGAATAGGTAGGGGGGAAGTGGGCAGATTTGTCAAGCCACTGATTTTAGTGGGATTCCTTCAAGTTTCTCACCGTTAAGTTTTATGTTGGCTATTGGTTTGCTGTATATTGCTTTTATTAAATTTAGGCATGGGCCTTGGACTGCTGTTCTTTCCAAGACTTTTAATATAACGTGGTGTTGAATTTTGTCAAATGCTTTCTCAGCTTCTAGTGAGATTACCATGTGATTTTTTTGCTTTAAGTTTGTTTATATGGTGAATTACGTTGATGGATTTCCATATATTAAACCATCCCTGTATCTGAGGGTTGAAGCCTACTTGATGATGGTAAATGATCGTTTTGATGTGTTCTTGGATAGGGTTTGCAAGGATTTTGCTGAGAATTTTTGCATCAATGCTCATAAGTGAGATTGGTCTGAAGTTCTCTTTCTTTGTAGTGTCTTTGTGTGTTTTAGGAAAAAGAGTTATTTGCCATTGAAAAATGAGTTAGGTAGTGTTCCATCTGACTCTATTTTGTGGTATAGTTTGGAAAGTATTGGTATTAGGTCATCAGTAAATATCTGATAGACTTCTGCACTTAACCCATTTGGACCTGTTTTTTTTTTTTTTTTTTTTTTTTTGGGTTGGGAGGCTTTTGATGACTGCTTCTATTTCTTCAGTTGTTATGGGATTATTTAGATGGTTTACCTGGTTCTGGATATCCTCCAGATTTTCCAGCTTTGTTGAGTATAAGCTTTTGTAGTCAGATCTGATGATTTCTTGAATTTCCTCAGTTTCGGTTGTTACGTCTCCACTTTCCTGATTTTGTTATTTGGATACTCTCTCTTTGCCCTATAGTTAGTCTGGCTAAGGGTTTATCAATCTTATTTATTTTCTCAAAGAATCATCTCTTGGTTTTGTCTCTCTTTAATTTCCTAAGTTCTGTTGGTGATTTTTGTATTTATGACTACTAATGTCTTTCCTAGGTTTTCTATCTTCAGGGTTGTCTCCTTTCATGGCTTATTATTTCTATTTCATTTTTCAATTCCCTCACCTGTTTGGCTGTTTTCCTGTATGTCTTTAAGGAATTTATGCATTTCCTGTATAAGAGCTCCTAATAGTTATTTAAGTTCTCCCAGTTTTCCTGGATTTCTTTAAGGGAGTTATTCATGTGGTTCTCCAGGCCCTCCATTTTCAACACGTTGTATGATTTTAAGCCCAAATCTTGTTTTTCCCATGTCCTTTGACATCCACTACATGCTGTGGCATGAGCACTGGGATCTGATGTTGCCAGGTTGTCTTGATTTCTACTGGTTATGTTTTTGTGGTTGCCTCTTGCCATCTTGTTATCTGTGATGCCAGATGATCTTGTTGGCCCTGACTTGAGCTTTTCTCTCTGGTCTTTCTGTGTGTTCATGGGCTCAGGAAGGAGATTGCTCCTGGGTGTTCAGCTCTCTGTGTGTAGGCTGTGAGTTCTGATGGCAATTGACCAGCTCTGTCTCTGTGTTGGAACAGTCTGTTCCCAAGCAGCACTGAGATACCTTCCTGGAGAGTTCCGGGTGGTCACTCCCCATTGGAGAGAAGGTGTTGACCCACCTGTGGGCTCAAGAGGGAGAGTACTCCTGAGGCACCTCTGGGTGCTCAGCTTTCTGCAGGCAGGCTGTGAATCCTGATGGCTGTGAGCTGGCTCTGGGTACTTCATTCTCACACAACAGTGTGATACCTATGTCCCAAGAGTTCCTGGTGATTTCTTCATAATGGTTATTGGAAAGAAAGTGGGGACTCATCCATGGTCTTTAAAGGAAAAGTGCTCCTAAGGCTCCTCTGTGTGCTCAGCAGTCTGAGAGAAGGCCAAATATTTTGTTCTTGATTTAAGTATAGTTACTAAGAGGAAAGCAGAACTGATATGTAATCTCAAATGCTGAGCTGCTTTAACTGGCATCTGCTAATTCTGAATAAGTTGGAGAACCTGAAACAAAAGGTAGCAGTGTTGTCTTTTTCTTTTTTTTAAAAAACAACTTTATTTTACAAAACAAAGATAAATGTACAGATTTTAAACATTTTTTGCTTAAAATTATACATTTTTGTCAGTACTTTTTTTCAGATTTTAACATAATTTTTACATAAAACTATATGAATATATTTTTTAGTCAGTACTTGATTTTTTTCAAGGATTGATTGTATGCCTTGAAAACTTAATAGTTACAATGAGCATAAAGTACATGTAAAACAAAATGTAACATGGAAATAGATAAAGTTTTCTTGTTTTGTAAACATTTGTTTTGTTTCGTTTTGTTTTCTTTATTTCTTGGACTTCATACAGTCTGTGAGTTGTTTCTGGGGGAGTGCAAGCCTCTGGAGTTAGCATCTCACTATCAGTGATTGCATATTATGTCTGTTCTTTTGTGACTGGGTTATCTCACTCAGGATGATATTCTCTAGATGCAGCCATTTTCTTAAGAATTTGATTAAGTCATTGTTTCTGGTGGCTGAGTAGTATTCCATTGTGTATATGTACCACAATTTTTGTATCTATTCATCTTCTGAAGGACATCTGGGTTCCTTCCAGCTTCTGGCTATTATAAATAGAGCCGCTATGAACATTGTGGTGCATATATCTTTGTTGTGTATTAAAGTGTCTCTGGGGTATATGGCCAGAAGTGGAATAGCTGGGTCTTCAGGTAGTACTATATCCAATTTTCTGAGGTATCGCCAGACTGATTTCCAGAGTGGTTGTATTAGCTTGCGACCCCACCAACAGTGGAGAAGTGTTCGTCTTTCTCCGCAGCCTCGCCAGCATCTGCTGTCATCTGAGTTTTGGATCTTGGCCAATCTGACTGGTGTGAGGTGGAATCTCAGGGTTGTTTTGATTTGCATTTCCCTGATGGCTAAGGATGTTGAGCACTTCTTCAGATGTTTCTCGGCCATTTGGTGTTCCTCAACTGAAAACGTTTTGTTTAGTTCTGAACCCTATTTTTTAATAAGGTTATTTGATTCTCTGGTGTCTACCTTTTTGAGTTCCTAGTATACCTTGGATATTAGGCCTCTATCTGATGTGGTGTTGGTAAAGATCTTTTCCCATTCTGTTGGTTGCCGTTTTGTTTTCTTGATGATGTCCTTAGCCTTACAGAAACTTTGCAATCTCATTAAGTCCCATTTGTTAATCTTTGACCTTAGAGCTTGAGCCATTGATGTTTTGTTCAGGAAATTTTCTCCTGTGCCTATGTGTTCTAAGGTTTTCCCTACTTTCTCATCTAATAGTTTCAGTGTATCTGGTTTAATGTGGAGATCTTTGATCCACTTACACTTGAGCTTTGTACAAGGAGATAAGAAAGGGTCTATTTTCATTCTTTTGCATGCTGAGTGCCAGTTGGACCAGCACCATTTGTTGAATAGGCTGTCCTTTTTCCATTGAATGTTTACTGCTCCTTTGTCAAAAATCAGGTGACCATATACATGAGGGCTCATTTCTGGATCTTCTATTCTATTCCATTGAACCACATGCCTATTTCTGTACCAGTACCATGCAGTTTTCAGCACAATTGCCTTGTATTATAGCTTGAGGTCAGGGATAGTGATTCCCGCAGATGTTTTTTTGTTGTTGAGGATGGATTTCACTATTTTAGGTCTTTTGTTATTCCACATGAAATTGCACATGGATCTTTCCAATTCCATGAAGAACTGGGTTGGAATTTTGATGGGGATTGCATTGAATCTGTAGATTGCTTTTGGTAGGATGGCCATTTTTAAGATGTTGATCTTTTTAATCCATGAGCATGGGAGATCTTTCCATTTTCTGAGATCCTCCTCAATTTCTTTCTTTAGATGGTTTACTTCGTCCTGGTTTAATTTTGGGATCTTGTATCTGTCTAGGAATTCATCCATTTCCTCCAGATTTTCCAATTTTGTGGAGTATAAGTTTTTGTAGTAGGATCTGATAATTTCTTGAATTTCCTCAGTTTCAGTTGTTATGTTGCCACTTTCCTTTCTGATTTTGTTAATTTGGATACTCTCTCTTTGCCCTCTAGTTAGTCTGGCTAGGGGTTTATCAATCTTGTTGATTTTCTCAAAGAACCAACTCTTGGTTTTGTTGATTTTTTATTTGGAGCATATATGTTAAGGATTGAGAGTTCCTCCTGACAGATTTCCCCGGTAATGAGTAAAAAGTGTCCTTCCCTATCTTTTTTGATAACTTTTGGTTCGAAATTTACTTTATTCCATATTAGAATACCCACTCCAGCTTGCTTCTTGGAGCTGTTTGCTTGGAAGTTTTTTTCCCACCCTTTTACTCTGAGATAATGTCTGTCTTTGTCTCAGAGATGAGTTTCCTGTATGCAGCAAAAGGCTGGATTTTGTTTATGTATCCAGTCTGATAGTCTATGTCTCTTTATTGGAGAGTTGAGTCCATTTATGTTAATAGATATCAAGGAATAGTTGTTTCTGTTTCCTGCCATTATTGCTTTTTTGGGTGTAGTTGTGTCTGTGTTTTTTTCTTCTTTTAGTTTTCTTGTTTAGGAGTTTTCTTGTTTTTACTAGGCTGTATTTTCCCTTATTTTATTGGGTTTTCCACCTATAATTTGTTGTGGTGCTGGGTTTGTAGTCAGATATTGTGTAAATTTTGATTTGTCTTGAAATATCTTCATCTCTCCATCGATGGTGATTGATAGTTTTGCTGGGTATAGCAGCTTGGGCTGGCACTTGTGCTCTCTTAGGGTGTGCATGATGTCTGTCCAGGCTCTTCTAGCTTTCATAGTCTCTGTTGAGAAATCAGGTGTGAGTCTGATTGGCCTGCCTTTATATGTTACCTGACCTTTTTCCCTTACTGCATTTAGTATTCTTTCTTTGCTTTGGGCACTTGATGTTTTTACTATTATGTGTCAGGAGGTATTTCTTTTCTGGTCCAACCTATTTGGAGTTCTGAAGGCTTATTTTATGCTTGTGGTCATCTCATTCTTGAGGGTAGGGAAGTTTTCTTCTACGATTTTGTTGAAGATATTTACTGTGCCTCTTAGTTGATACTCTTCTCCCTCTTCTATTCCTATTATCCTTAGGTTCGGTCTTCTCATTGTGTCTTGGATTTCCTGGACATTTTGGGTTAGGAGTTTTTTGTTTTTTGCATCTTCTCTGGCTGTTTTGTCTATGTTTGCAATGTTGTCTTCTGCCCCCGAAATTCTCTCTTCAATCTCTTGTAATCTATTGGAAATGCTTGCTTCTGTGACTCCTGATTTTTTGGTGTTCTACCTCTAGGGTTATCTCTTTTAGTGTTTTCTTTATTTTGTCAATTTCTGTTTTAATTTCCCTGTTCCATTCCTTTATTTCTTTGGTTCTGTTTTCCTCTAGTTCTTTGAGTTCTTTGAGTATTTTTCTTGATTCTTCTTTAAAAGCTTCTGAATCTTTTTGCTTTTCCTCTCTTTCTTATTTAAGTATCTCTATCAGCATCTTGAGGTATGATTTCAGGTCTGTGTCTTCTTTTTCTGGAGTGTTTGGAATTCCAATGTTTGCTGTTATGGGAGAGCTGGGTTCTGGTGTTGCTAGATTGTCTTGGTTTCCTTGGGATATACTCTTTCTCTTTCCTCTTGCCATTTTGTGTCAGTGATATGTTCTTGCCTTTCCCTTGTATCTGGTCTGTGTCCCTGGATCTCCACTGGTCCAGGTGTCAGATGGGCCGAGCCCTGTTCTTTGCCTCAGAGTCGGGTGGGAACAGAAGTTCCAATATTCTGTTCCTAGTCGCTGGCTCAGGCAGGACAGGGCAGGGCAAGGCAGGGGGTGCACTTTCCGTGTGCAGTCTGCAGAGATCCCTCTGCTCCCCGGCAGCCCAGGTCTCCCACCCACCAGTTGCTCAGCCTCTACGAGTCGAGTCGCCGTTCCGGGTGGCAGATGTGCCAGGCTCCAGTCTGCATCCTGAAGTCACCGCCGGGTGGAAACAGAAGTTCTAAATTTCTGTTCCCGGTGGCTGGATCAGGCAAGGCAAGGCAGGTCAAGGCAGGGGGTGCACTTTCTGTGTGCACTCCGCAGAGATCTCCCTGCTCCCCAGCAGCCCAGGTCCCCCCCACACCAGTTGCTCAGCCTCTGGTAGTAGTGTTTTCAAAGTCACTACTGTACATTATTACATTTATTCGGTGTGAGGGACTGACTCTGGGCATTATGTACAATTATTGATTTCTCCCCTTTTTATAATTTGGTCTCATGCTCACTCTGTATCATAGAAAGACCTTGAACTAGAAGGTCCTTCTACTACCACGCCTTAACACTAGGCCTGTGCTTGTGTGTTACAGTGGGTTTGATGGGGCACCAGGGATTAAATCCAGAGCTTCATGAATGTTAGGAAGCTCTCTATGAACTGAGATACATCTGCAGTCTCTTCCTCCTTGTCCCACTTTCTTTAACAAAATAGAAGAAAACAACACTTTAGAAGGAACACTTAGCTTGATGGAGAGACAGGGGCAGGGAATCTGCCTATTGTACATCATCCACTTCTATAATACTAGCCAAGTTCCTAGTATTATAAAAATGTTAATGATTCTGGCTTTGACTAGCTCATAACTTATATTAACCAGATGGGACATGGGATAAAATTTGTTTCTAAATCACTTAAAAGGGGGTAAAGAATTTGAAAACAGCTTAACATTATAAATAAATCGGCAGATGAGATGTTTATGATAATAAAAAAAGAACAAGCTGTTCCCAAACCTTCTAGAAGCATAGACTTACAAAACATATGAGCCACAGGGCAAGTTATTTACAGCCATTCTAAATCTTCTATTTATAAAGTAGCTAACCTTCTATGTTCATTCATTAGTATTCTAAATTTACCATTTTATGTATCTGTATGTTACAATACTTTGCTTGATATGATACCAGTAAATAACAAAAGTGTTAAAGCACTGTATTATTCGGGCTCTTCTTTCAAGAATACAAGGTAGGAAGCTGTTGGTGATGTTCTGCAAACCACATAGCACAGCAGCACATATAGTCAGGTCAGGATGGGGGGTGGGTACCAAAAGCAGAAGTTTTCTTGATAATCAGCACATATGTTGATTTTATCTGGCTTTCCTTTCCTATTCACTAATTCAGGTCACAATATCTCCTTTACATCTGGAACTAGTTCTTCTCCAAGTGATGCTTTTCTTTTGTGTCTTCCAATTATCTGACAATGAAGAGAATAGTTCAACTGACTGAAGTCTTCTGTAGCCACCAGCCCTTTCCTGAGCACACAGAAAAGTGCATGCACACCAGAAAAGAGTGAAACCATCATATATGGAAACATGCAAAACATGGAGCAACCCTGATAGATAGCTGCATCCTGCAGAGCAGTTACTCCCTGAAGATAATCTGTCAGAAAAAAAACTATGCCTGTCTAATGAGCATTGCACGGACATCAGTTTACTGCCACACCTCCCACTCATTTCTTTCTTTGCATTTGTCAAGTCAAATTATCTCAGAAACAAAACCCAGAAAAATTAACTTCATATTGCCTGCCCTCCCTCCCTCCCCTCTCCCCTTGTGCTTGTGTTCCAGAATGTATTATATAGTTACATAAAACAATCATTGTTGTTTTCTAGGAGAGTGAGAATTCTTAAATGAACTGCACACATACCTCTTCTACACTAGTGAATAATTAACAGCCTAGAAGGAAATAAAAAGTCTTATCTCTGGTCTAGGAATAGAAAAAAAAAGGATACAAATCTTGTGTGGTCTACAGAATGGAACATTTCTAAAAGGACCTGAGTCTAGTACATATAAGGTGTGTTTCTTATGTTACATCTTAGTTTCCTTAGCACGGACCCCTTTTAAGTGGTTTAGAAACAAATTTTATCCCATGTCCCATCTGGTTAATATAAGTTATGAGTTAGTCAAAGCCAGAATCATTAACATTTTTATAATACTAGGAACTTGGCTAGTATTATAGAAGTGGATGATGTACAATAGGCAGATTCCCTGCCCCTGTCTCTCCATCAAGCTAAGTGTTCCTTCTAAAGTGTTGTTTTCTTCTATTTTGTTAAAGAAAGTGGGACAAGGAGGAAGAGACTGCAGATGTATCTCAGTTCATAGAGATCTTCCTAACATTCATGAAGCTCTGGATTTAATCCCTGGTGCCCCATCAAACCCACTGTAGCACACAGTGCAGGCCTAGTGTTAAGTGGCTTGTGGGAGGTGAAGTCTGTCAAGGGCTGTGTTCATGACTTAGTTTTACTGTCTCCATTATCTTAATTATGAAGTAGTACTATGCAGTGACATCTCCAGATAAATACTTTTCTCTTTTCCTTGGAGCTTTTGACTTTACAAACAACTTTAAGAAGTAAATAGCTTGATGAAGACACGTAGTAGATATGTTTTACAGTTTTTTCTTTTTATTTCTTTTGTTCTGTTAAATAGAATTTTCTATAGTTATTTCTATTTGGTCCTTTAGGACTGTTTACTGCTCAATTTTTCTACTTCATGCTTTCATGATACTCATCCAAACACAAAGCAATTTGGGGAACTAGAGAGAGAGAGAACTCAGGGGTTACATACGCTTATTTTTGCAAAGAACCCAGGTTCAGCCTGGCACCGATATAGTGGCTCACTACTATTTGTAATTCCAGGGTATCTAACTGTGTCCTCATGGCACCAGGCATTCAGATGATGCACATGAATTCATGCAGAAATACATAGCAAATAAATTGATCTAAATTTTAAAAGCTTCACTTTCCAACATCTGAGTTCTATCTTCTCAGACACACACACACACACACACATACACACACACACACACACACACACACACACACCTAGCACACACACACCTAGCACACACACACCTAGCACACACACACACCTAGCACACACACACCTAGCACACTTAGAGAGAGAAAGAGAGAGAGGAGAGACAAGGGGAGAGGGAGGGAGGGAGGGAGGGATCGAGGGAGGGAGGGAGGGAGGGGGAGAAAGGAGAGAGAGAGAGAGAGAGAGAGAGAGAGAGAGAGAGAGAGAGAGAGCAGGGGGAGGGAGGGGAAGAGTTTCAAATAATTTGTACTTCCATTTACTATCTACAGTATTTCTTTTTAAAAATCAAAATGACTTTGGAGAAATATAAAAATTGACTTCTGTGATTCTGAGAACAAATTGTGGTGTTCAAAGCATTTAATCGAGTGTTTAAAGTGATTTTATTGGCAAAGGATTATGATCCAGAATAACAGGTTGCAACATCCAGGTCTCTCACACAGTCAGACTGCAGACTGATGACATTTGTTATTGCAGAATGGCTCCCAACAAGATGATGGTTAGACTTAGCTCTCTCTCCAGTACTTGAGAGGGTGGGCTCCCTCCTGGGTATCCCCTGACTTGAGCACATCAGGTCTCTGTGGGGCTAGGTGCATTCTCTCCTACTGAAGCTAGACAAGGAAGCCCAGTAAGAGGAACAGATTCCACAGACAGGTAACAACCATAGGAGAAGTTTCTGCTCCATTTGCTGGAGGACCTCCACAAAGACTGAGCTACATGTACAGCGGCTGTATATGTGCAGGGGGGCATTAGTCCAACCCATGTTGGAGAGACAATTTTTATAACACAAGAGAATATATTATATGGAGGAGACAAGGGCCTGATATGTAGTCATGTGGGAAAATCATTGAACCTTTGTGTTGATTAATCCTTCCTTGGAAATGTAGGCTAGTGCTTTACAAGGTTATTGTGCAGATGTCAATATGTTAAGGTTACACATCACACTGAGTTTGTTCTGTTAACTGCTGGTACTATAAATTTACCATGGAGTCAACTAAGCAGTGTGCAAACATTCCTGGGTACACTCTTCTGTGGGTCATGCTAAGGGGGAATAAACACTCCTGTACTCTCAGTTAATTCAGCTACCCACTCATGTATCAGTCATAGAGATTATATATATATCATTTATTTTGTCATTATGTGATGATGCAAGAACTCCCCTCTGACTCTTAAAATATTCATGAGAAAAAAAATTGGTTAGCTAGGGTCAAAAGGGAAATGAAGAGATGGTTAGTCTTTTCTGTTTCCATCAATATAAAAACCTTCACAAAAATTATGAGTTATTAAAACATGGTTTTCTTTTCTCTTTAACAAGCCAATGGTTTAAAATATTTGGTTTAATTTTCTAAAATTAAGAACTAGAAAATATACAGTAAAAATTAAAAGTCATTTATCATTGCATACATATATAATTTCTACCAGAAAGGTTATAATTTCACAAGATGGCATGGCAGATGCTATTATTGGGGATGCTATAAGTAAAACATAAATATTAAGTTCATAAAAAACAAATTTATGTCGACACATTAAACATGACACCTCAAATATGAGAATCAAGAGATAAAATGAAAAACCATACCAGCTGTGCCAAAATGTCAAGTACACTTTAAGACATAAATACCATGTTTTGCTTGTTCCTATTCAGCAACCAGGAACAAGTGTTAACTTTATTTCACTGTTGATCCAAGCTCATACTTTCTGCTACCTGCTGAATAACCAGAGCAAAAATACTTTTGGGTGAATTAGAATAAAACATATTTTGTGAATTTGTAGATTCTAATTTTAAATATTGCCGCACAGTTGATTTTAAAAATACATGTGATATGCATGTGGGAACTCTGAGATCCTTAATGTTAGGGCTTCATATTTATGTGTTTAATGGATTTTAATGGTTGAGATATCACTGCAAAATTTCCACAAGCTGAGATCAGTTGTTCTTAGATATAATGTATTAGGATATCTGAGAAAATGTGCCCTGTTGCTTGTTCTTTTTTTGTTCTATTTCTCCCAACCTCATTTCTAGAAATAGTTTATAGTTCCTCCTCAGCTTTAGATAGTGTTGCCTTGATAACCATATACTAATCAGCATAGGGCACTGATGAATGTGGTTAAGTTAAGCCCACCAAAACTAATGAGGCTGTGCTCCAAGATTCCAGTCATAGGAAGCAGACTCACGCTTTCTCATGGAAGCCTGTGAGCTGGAGTCCTTGAAGTCTCAGAGACTTGCCAGTTAGAAAACAATGCCAAGAAACAGGAGGAATTTCATTTATATTGAAGGAATCTTCAGATTCTGAACCAATAACTTATCTCCAGATTTCTCACATATGTAAAGCAAGATTTTCTTTGTAGGTTTACTATAATTTGAATTGGGCTTCCCATTATTTTCTAACAAAGCTTTCCTAGAATATATGTTGATATGCTTGCAAGGCTGCGTTTACATGATTCAGTTCCACGAGGTAGGTGGAAGCGTTACTCAGATGTCCTGTTTGTGCACTCATTCTTAGTTCTTTTATGGATCCACTATGTCTAAAGAATGAAAGACTGGAGGAATTGACCTCTAATTTTGGTGTAAGAAGGAGTGGTTTTATCCTTTTCTCTGATATTGATAAAATTAATTCCATAACGCATCCAAATTGTTTGACTATAAAATGAATAGCTGTGTCCCAATGTATCTGTCTGTATATCGACTCCCCTCCTCAATTCATCTAAAAACACTTTCTAAATAACACTTTATATGTGAGACCTGGAAATAAAACATGTAATTGTGACATAGTGAAAGATACTGGTTTTCTAATTGTATATCCTCAGTACAGTCAGACAGCTGCCAAGTACATGTGCTCAGCAAGATGTTGTTAAATAACCAAACAAAAGACAGAAATTCTCTGTTACCTTCCCACCATACAGTCAGGGTATTCTTCCCATTGCTTGCTTAGGCTTACATTCTTCTTAGCTATTTCGGAGGGCTCACTAAAGAAGTCCTGTTTAATAAAATTCAATAACTAACTAGTGATGAGGTGAAACAGTGGAATAAAGGATGAGATAAACCAAAGTAGCAAAGGCCAGCCACAAGCAAACACGAAAGAAGATGAAAAGAAAATGACATCCTTTTCTCCCTCTGTCTTTCCCTCTCTTCTCCCCTCTATCTTTGTTTGTCTCCTACCTAGTGATAGGGAATAAAATGATAGGGATATAAAGGGAGGAAAAAAGAAGAACCTAAAAAGTAACAAAGTCCAGCTACAGTAGTTCAACTTAATAATGCTCAGTTGTGACAATGGGGGAGTACCCATTGATTCTGTCATCAGAATTATGATGTGAAAATTTTGAAATTATTTTTTTCCTATTTTGTCATATTAATCAATTAGTATTTTATTATATATTGACAAACTTTTGATGTACGTATTTGTTGGATGAAAAAAATGATGTGGTTTTAAAATATGCCAGATGAGAAAATCGGCTTACAAATCCATTCACATCAAATATATTACATCTACTGAGAGAATATTTGATCTCTACTCTTTCAGAGGCATTTAAATGTACTTTGATGTACAATATTTTACTACGATCTGTAATCGCTGTGCTGTTTAACTGATTTTTAAAAATTAAACTGATCTCTCCTACTCAACTGAGGTTCCTTTAATTATCAATTCCATTTACAAAATATCTGTCCAAAAATCCAGCCCCACAAAGGATGATAAATGGAAAACTCCAACACAAGGAAGAAAACTGCACCCAAGTAAAAGCAAAAAAATAATCATGCAAGGAAACCAAAAGAAGAAAATCACACAAACATAAGTCTACCTCTAACAACAAAAGAACAGGAAACAAAAGTCCCTATTCCATAATTTCTCTTAACATCAATGGACTCAATTCCCCAATAAAATGACATAGACTATCAGACTGGCTACATAAACAGAATACAACATTTTGCTGCATACAGGAAACTTATCTCAGAGACAAAGACAGATACTATCTCAGAGTCAAAGGCTGGAAAAAAAACATTCCAAGCAAATGGGCCAAGTAAACAAGCTGGAGTAGGCATTCTAATATCAAATAAAATAGATTTTCAACCAAAAGTTATCAAGAAAATTAAGGAAGGACACTTTTTACTCATCACAGGAAAAATTAATCAAGATGAACTCTCAATCTTGAACATCTATGCTCCAAATACAAGGGTACCCACATTTATAAAAGAAATCCTACAAAAGTTCAAAGCATATAGTATACCACACACAATAATAGTGGGAGACTTCAACACCTCCCTCTCATCAATGGACTGATCATGGAGACAGAAACTGAACAGAGAGACACCGATAAACTAGCAGAAGTTATGAACCAACTGGAATTAACAGATATCTACAGGACATTTCATCCAAAAATAAAAGAATCTACTTTCTTCTCAGCACCTCATGGTACCTTCTTCAAAACTGATCATATAGTCAGTTACGAAACAGGCCTAAAGAGATACCAGAAGATTGAAATACTTTCATGCATTCTATCAGATCACCATGGACCAAAGCTTGTCTTTAATAACAACAAAACAATAAAAAGCCCACATACACATGAAAGCTGAAAAATGCTCTGCTCAATAACATGGTCAAAGAAGAAATTTTAAAAAATCAAGAATTTTTTTTTTGGAATTTGATGAAAATGCACCACAACATACCCAAACTTAGGGGATGCAATGAAAGCAGAACTGAGAGGAAAACTCATCGCTCTGAGTGAGTTCAAAAAGAAACTGGAGAGAGCATACCTAGCAGCTTGACAGCACAGCTGAAAGCCATAGAGCATAGAGAAGCAGATACACCAAAGAGGAGTAGAAGGCAGTAAATAATCAAACTCAGAGCAGAAATTAACAAAATAGAGACAAAAGGAACTACACAAAGAATCAACAAAACCAAAAGCTGTTTTTTAAAAAAAAACTAATCAGATCAATAAACCCTTAGCCAGACTAATGAGAGGGCAAAGAGAAAGTATACAAATTAACAAAATTATAAAAGAAAGAGGAGACATAAAAACAGCAACTGAGGAAATTCCAGAAATTATCAGATCCGACTACAAAAGCCTATATTCAACAAAACTCAAAAATCTGGAGGAAATAAAAAAAAATTTCTAGACAGATGCCAGATACCAAAGTAAAATGATCAGATAAGCCACTTAAATTGTCCCATAACACCTAAAGAAATAGAAGGAATCATGAAAGGCCTCCAAACCAATCAAAGCCCAGGACCAGATGGGTTTAGTGGAGAATTCCATCAGACTCTTATATAAGACCTAATACCTATTCTCTTCAAACTAATCCACAAAATGGAAACAGGGGGGACACTACCCAACTTGTTCTTCAAAGACACAATTTCGTTCATACCTAAATCACACAAAGACACTGTCAAGAAAGAGAACTTCAGACCAATTTCTTTCATGAACATTGATGCAAAAATATTCAATAAAAATGTTGCAAACTGATACCAAGAACATATCAAAACATTCATCCAACATGTCCAAGTAGGCTTTATCCCATGGATGTGGGGGTGGTTCAACATAATAAAATCCATCAATGTAATCCACCTTAAAAAAAAAAAAAACCCAAAGGGGGGAAAAAACTACATGGTCCTCTGATTATATGCTGAGAAAGCATTCAACAAAATTCAACACCCCTTCATGATAAAAGTCTTGAAAAGATCAGGAATCCAAGGCCCCTATTTTAACAAAGTAAAAGCAATATACAGCAAACCAGCAGCCAACATCAAACTAAATGGAGAGAAACGTAAAGGAATCCCATTAAAATCAGAAACTAGAAAAGGCTGCCCACTCTCGCCCTACCTATTCAATACAGTACTGGAAATCCTGGTCAGAGCAATTAGACCACAAAAATAAATCAAAGGGATTCACATTGGAAAGGAAAAAGTCAAAGTATCACTATTTGCAGATGACACAATAAACAGTATACTTAAGTGTCACCAAAAATACACCAGAGAACTTTTACAACTAATAAACAACTTCAGCAAAATGGCTGGCTATAAAATTAACTCAAACAAATCAACTGCCTTCCTCTAATGCAATGGATAAACATGCTGAGAAAGAAATTAGAGAAACAACACCCTTCAAAATAGTCACAAAGACTATAAAATATGTTGGGGTGGTCCTAACAAAGCCAAGTGAAGAATATGTATGACAAGAACTTCAAGACTCTGAAGAAGGAAATTGAAGATCACAGAAGATGGAAAGATCTCCCATGTTCATGGATTGGCAGGATCAACATTGTAAAAATGGCCATCTTTCCAAAAGTAATCTACAGATTCTATGCAATCCCCATCAAAATACCAAGTCGATTCTTCATTGAGTTAGAAAAAGCAATTTGCAAATTCATCTGGAATAACAAAATACTTACAATACTGAAATCTATTCTCTAGAATAAAAACACTTCTGGGAGAATCACCATCCCTGATCTCAAGCTATATTACAAAACAATTGTGATAAAAACTGCATGGTATTGTTACAGAGATAGGCAGGTAGATCAGTAGAACAGAATTGAGGACCCAGAAATGAACCCACACACCTATGGTCACTTGATCTTTTTTTTTCCCCTTACAACTGTATTTAAAAAAACCGAGATACATGTACAGATTTTTAAAAGCATTTTGGCATAAAACTATATGAATACATATTTGTCAGTACTTAATTTTTTTAAAGGTTTGATAGTATGTATTGAAATCTTACTATTGTTTTTTTTTTTTCTAAGAAGGATTTTTTTCCTTTCTTTTTTTGAGCTTCATATGGCCTGTGAGTAATTTCTCGGTTATTCAGAGCTTTCTGGGACTAGTATCCAATTGTCAGTGACTGCATATTATATCTGTTCTTTTGTGACTGGGTTATCTCACTCAGAATGATATTCTCTAGATACATCCATTTTCCTAGGAATTTCACAAAGTCATTTTTTCTAGTAGCTGAGTAGTAAGTACTCCATTGTATAAATTTACAACAATATTAGAATGGCTACTTCAGCTTGTTTTTTGGGGGCCATTTGCTTGGAAGGTTTTTTTCCCCAGCTTTTTACTCTGAGATAGTTTGTGTTTATCTCTGAGGTGAGTTTCCTGTATGCAGCAAAATGCTGGATTCTGTTTATGTATCTAGTCTGATAGTCTATGTCTCTTTATTGGGGAGTTGTATCCATTTATGTTAACTGATATTAAAAAAATAGTGATTGCTGTTTCTTGCTATTTTTGCTGTTAGAGGTAGAATAATGTTTGTGTGTCTTTTTTATTTCAATTTTCTTGCTTAGTTACTTCCTTGCTTTTTCTAGGATGTAGTTTTCCTCCTTGTGTTGGGTTTTCCATCTCTTATTCTTTGTAGGTCTTGATATGTGGTCAGATATTGTGTAAATTTAATGTTGTCCTGGAATATCTTGGTCTCTCCATATATGGTAATTGAGAGTTTTGCTGGATATAGTAACGTGGGCTGACACTTGTGTTCCCTTAGAGTCTGTATGATGTCTTTCCAGGATCTTCTAGCTTTCATAGTCTCTGTTGAGAAGTTGGGTATAATTCTGATTTGTCTGCTTTTATATGTTACATAGCCTTTTTCCCTTACTGTTTTTAGTATTCTTTCTTTCTTTTTCTTTTTAAACACTTGGTGGTTTGACTTTTTTTTATCTCTCCTTTACAAGTTCCACATAATAGACAAAGGCTTTTTGAAAACATTGTTATCTTGGCTGAAAACAATCATATAATCATTTTAAACAACATAAATGTGTACATACATGCCTGAGGTTTCTGCAGCCTACAAACAACCGCTTTGGGTTTAAAAAGGAAAAAAGCAATATACTGACAATTCAACTGTAACTCTTAAGAAAAACATTGGTTTTCTTACCAAACATGAGTGTCCTGTACAGGGACCTATCAACCAAGACAGCAATGAGTTCGAGCCAAGGGGAGCCAGGAGCAGCTCCCACACCAGTTCAGAAGACCCTCCCCGACCCAGCACCTCTTCAAAGTGCTCCTTATCCTCACCATAGGAAGACTGCAGCCGCCCCCAGAGAAGGCAGGTGCAGCAGATACACTTGTACTGTCTGAATGTCTTCTGCATTGTTTCACACGCAGCATCTCAGGACCATGTCCAGGCAGCATGCGCTGTCTGAATGTCTTCCGCAGTGTTTCACATTTGTACTGTCTGAATGTCTTCCGCAGTATTTCACACCCAGCATCTCAGGAACATGTCCACGCAGCATGCGCACCATTCTTGACACTGCTCCCTTCAGGAAGGGACCAGGCCTTCCTAAGTCACTTTAGGTGCCTGGGATAACAAAGTGTTTCACCAGAAGGGGTGTAAGCAATGCTATCTGATAAGAGTACGAATAAGGAAAAAGCAGTTATCTTAAAGAAAACGTGTGCTCTACCCACACTAAAATATCAGACCAATGTACAATATACTGAAGACTCCCCTTCTGGATTGTAGCTGTGCATTTTAATGTTCAGTCTCTCTGCTAGTTTCTGTGCTGCGAGCTTGGCCTGCATCTCCTCATAATTCTGGTTCTGCTCTTACTGCAGGGCCAGCTACTCTTTTTTTTTTTTTTGTAAATATATATATTTTTTTGTTTTCTTTATTTCTTGGACTTTATACAGTCTGTGAGTTGTTTCTGGGGGAGTGCAAGCCTCTGGGGTTAGCATCCCAATATCAGTGACTGCATATTATGTCTGTTCTTTTGTGAATGGGTTATCTCACTCAGGATGATATTCTCTAGATGCAGCCATTTTCTTAAGAATTTGATTAAGTCATTGTTTCTGGTGGCTGAGTATACAATTCCATTGTATAAATGTACCACAATTTTTGTATCCATTCATCTTCTGAAGGACATCTGGGTTCTTTCCAGCTTCTGGCTACTATAAATAGAGCCACTATGAACATTGTGGTGCATATATCTTTGTTGTGTATTAAAGTGTCTCTGGGGTATATGCCCAGAAGTGGAATAGCTGGGTCTTCAGGTAGTACTATATCCAATTTTCTGAGGTATCACCAGACTGATTTCCAGAGTGGTTGTATTAGTTTGCAACCCCACCAACAGTGGAGAAGTGTTCCTCTTTCTCCGCAGCCTCGCCAGCATCTGCTGTCATCTAAGTTTTGGATCTTGGCCAATCTGACTGATGTGAGGTGGAATCTCAGGGTTGTTTTGATTTGCATTTCCCTGATGGCTAAGGATGTCGAGCACTTCCTCAGATGTTTCTCGGCCATTCGGTGTTCCTCAACCAAAAACGTTTTGTTTAGCTCTGTACCCCATTTTTAATAGGGTTATTTGATTCTCTGGTGTCTAGCTTTTTGAGTTCCTTGTACACCTTGGATATTAGGCCTCTATCTGATGTGGTGTTGGTAAAGATCTTTTCCCATTCTGTTGGTTGCCGTTTTGTTTTCTTGACGATGTCCTTAGCCTTACAGAAACTTTGCAATCTCATTAAGTCCCATTTGTTAATCTTTGACCTTAGAGCTTGAGCCATTGGTGTTTTGTTCAGGAAATTTTCTCCTGTGCCTATGTGTTCTAAGGTTTTCCCTACTTTCTCATCTAATAGTTTCAGTGTATCAGGTTTAATGTAGAGATCTTTGATCCACTTACACTTGAGCTTTGTACAAGGAGATAAGAAAGGGTCTATTTTCATTCTTTTGCATGCTGAGTGCCAGTTGGACCAGCACCATTTGTTGAATAGGCTGTCCTTTTTCCATTGAATGTTTACTGCCCCTTTGTCAAAAATCAGGTGACCATATACATGAGGGCTCATTTCTAGATCTTCTATTCTATTCCATTGAACCACATGCCTATTTCTGTACCAGTACCATGCAGTTTTCAGCACAATTGCCTTGTAATATAGCTTGAGGTCAGGGATAGTGATTCCCGCAGATGTTTTTTTGTTGTTGAGGATGGATTTCGCTATTCTAGATCTTTTGTTATTCCATATGAAATTGCACATTGATCTTTCCAGTTCCATGAAGAACTGGGTTGGAATTTTGATGGGGATTGCATTGAAACTGTAGATTGCTTTTGGTAGAATGGCCATTTTTAAGATGTTGATTTTTCCAATCCATGAGCATGGGAGATCTTTCCATTTTCTGAGATCCTCCTCAATTTCTTTCTTTAGAGGTTTGAAGTTTTTGTCGTATAGGTCCTTCACTTGCTTAGTTAGAGTCACACCAAGGTATTTCATAGTTTTTGCGAGGATTGTGAAGGGTACCTCTTTCCTAATTTCTTTCTCCACATGTTTGTCCTTTGAGTATAGGAAGGCTACTGATTTGTTCGAGTTAATTTTGTATCCAGCCACTTTGCTGAACTTGTTTATCAGCTGTAGAAGTTCTCTGGTGGAATTTTGGGGTCACTCAAGTGCACTATCATGTCATCGGCAAAGAGTGATGTTTTTATCTCTTCCTTTCTGATTTGTATCCCCTTGATCTCCTTTTGCTGTCTAATTGCTCCAGCCAGGACTTCCAGTACTATGTTGAATAGGTAGGGGGAGAGTGGGCAGCCTTGTTGAGTCCCTGATTTTAGTGGGATTGCTTCAAGTTTCTTGCCATTAAGTTTGATGTTGGCTGTTGGTTTGCTGTATATTGCTTTTATTATGTTTAGGTATGGACCTTGGATTCCTGTTCTTTCCAGGACTTTTAACATGAAGGGGTGTTGGATTTTGTCAAATGCTTTCTCAGCATCTAGTGAGATGACCATGTGATTTTGTTCTTTGAGATTGTTTATATGGTGGATTACATTGATGAATTTTCTTATATTAAACCATCCCTGCATCCCAGGGATGAAGCCTACTTGGTCATGATGAATGATCATTTTAATGTGTTCTTGGATTTGGTTTGCAAGGATTTTGTTGAGTATTTTTGCATCAATGTTCATAAGTGAGATTGGTCTGAAGTTCTCTTTCCTTGTAGGGTCTTTGTGTGGTTTAGGTATGAGGGTTATTATAGCCTCAAAAAATGAGTTAGGTAGTATTCCATCTGATTCTATCTTTTGGAATAGTTTGGAGAGTATTGGTGTTATATCCCCAATAAACGTCAGATAAAATTTTGCACTGAACCCGTCTGGACCTGTGCTTTTTTTGGTTGGGAGACTTTTGATGACTTCTTCTATTTCTTTAGGTGTTATAGGGTTATTTAGATGGTTTACTTGATCCTGGTTTAACTTTGGGATCTTGTATCTGTCTAGGAATTCATCCATTTCCTCCAGATTTTCCAATTTAGTGGAGTATAAGTTTTTTAGTAGGATCTGATGATTTCTTGAATTTCCTCAGTTTCAGTTGTCATGTCGCCACTTTCCTTTCTGATTTTGTTAATTTGTATACTCTCTCTTTGCCCTCTAGTTAGTCTTGCTAGGGGTTTATCAATCTTGTTGATTTTCTCAAAGAACCAACTCTTGGTTTTGTTGATTTTTTTCAATGGTTCTTTTTGATTCTATTTGGTCTATTTCTGCCCTAATTTTGATTATTTCTTGCCATCTACTCTTTTTGGGTATATCTGCTTTCTTCTCTTCTAGGGCTTTTATCTGTGCTGTCAGGTTGCTGATGTAAGCTCTCTCCAGTTTCTTTTTGGAAGCACTTAGGGCTATGAGTTTTCTTCTCAGTCCTGCTTTCATTGCATCCCATAGGTTTGGTATGTTGTGTTTTCGTTTTTGTAGAATTCTAGAAAATCCTTAATTCCTTTTTTTATTTCTTCTTTGACCCTGCTATCGTTTAACAGAGCATTGTTTAGTTTCCATGTGTATGTGGGCTTTTTGTTGTCTTTGTTGTTGTTAAAGACCAGCCGTAGACCATGGTGATCTGAGAAGATGCATGGGAGTATTTCAATCTTCTTATATCGATTGAAGCTTGCTCTGTGTCCAATTATGTGGTCAATTTTCGAGAAGGTGCCATGGGGTGCTGAGAAGAAGGTGTATTCTTTTACTTTAGGATAATGTGTTCTGTATATATCTATTAATTCTAGTTGGTTCAAAGTCTCTGCTAGTTTTGCAGTGTCCTTGTTCAGTTTCTGTTTCCATGATCTGTCCATTGGTGAGAGTGGGGTGTTAAAGTCTCCCACTATTATTGTGTGGGGTGAAATGTATTTTTTGACCTTTAGCAGGATTTCTTTTATGAATGGCCAGCGACTCTTCTATGGAGAGCAGCTGTGCAGGCACGTGGTGGCGTGGAAGACGTCGCGCTACTGTGACATCATCAAGATGCTGCCTAGCCCTGCGTCACCACTCTTCTGAGGAAGCAGGAGACTGACCCCTCTGACAATGACTTGGTGAGTCATTTTGTTGTGTGGGTAACACATTGGTCGTAAACTTATGAGAAGAGGACACTGGGCTCCTGGCTCGCATTTCTAGCACTTTCATGTAATGAGGCTTCTTGGGAGTCTCACTCTGCAGTCCCGCAGAGCTCCCAGTGCTGGTGTTTTCTTCTGAGGGTTCACTCTGATCTGCAATTGTGAACCTTTGCAACTTATCGATAAGCAGACGGTCGACGTTGCTGGAAATCTCTTCCACGTGACTTGAGTGCTGGGGGAGATACTCACTAACTTCAGATGAGGGTGCCTGGCTCTCCTGTGGGCAGCTGGGCTGGTGTTCACTGCAGCCAGCCTCCAAAGTCTTTTCATTGCCTCTGTGAGTGAGATGTGTAGGTCTCTGTGTTTCTGACGTTGCTTTAGATGATTTACTGTCTACTGAGGAACATTCAGGAACTTATGAAGAAGTATCAAGCATCAGGTCAGAATTCTGGGTCTTGTCTATGTCGGTATCAACTCTCGTGGTTGCTTTTTGCTTTCGCTTACAGTCTACACTAACAGGACGAAACAGTTCACTTCTCCCTCTGACCTCTTCACCTTCTGAAATGGCAGATTTCAGTTTGGCAATGGAGTCTGATATCTTTTTACCTTTGTCGGGCAATTTGCAAATGAATTTTTCGTTGTGCAAAAGTCTCTCCTGGCGCCTCAACCTCTCCTGCATCTCCGCAGAATTCTGCTGCCCCAAGTCCTCTGGAGCTGCGGGCTCGAAGCCGCGGGGCAGCGAGCACATTGTGCCTGGGCTGGTGGGCAGGGTTCCCCTCGGGGCCCATGGCAGGCCCAGGCTCCGCGGCCGGCGGCGACTCTGGAGCGCGAGTGGGAGTCGCCATTTTCCCGGAAGAGCACAGGTTTGACTATTTTGTGTCGGGAAGAATTTCTTTTCTGGTTCACTCTATTTGGAGTTCTGTAGGCTTCTTTTATGCTCATGGTCATCTCATTCTTAAGGGTAGGGAAGTTTTCTTCTACGATTTTGTTGAAGATATTTACTGTACCTTTTAGTTGATATTCTTTACCCTCTTCTATTCCTATTATCCTTAGGTTTGGTCTTCTCATTGTGTCCTGCATCTTCGGGACATTTTGGGTTAGGAGCTTTTTGGGATTTGCATTTTCACTGACTGTTTTGTCTGTTTTCTATGTTGTCTTCAGACCCTGAGATTCTCTCTTCCATCTCTTGTAATCTGTTGGTGATGCTTACATCTGTGACTGATTTTTTTTTTTTAGGTTTTCTATCTCCAGGTTTGTCACTTTTTGTGTTTTTTTTATTGTTTCTATTTCCATTTTCAATTCCTTCACCTGTTTGGTTGTGTTTTCCTGTAGTTTTTTGAGTGATTTTTGTGTTTCATCTTTAAGAGCTTCTATTTGTTTATGTGTGTTCTCCTGAAATTGTTCAAGGAAGTTATTTATGCTCTTCCCAAAATCTTTGTCATCATTGTGACGTATGATTTCAAGTCTGAGTCTTGTTCTTCTGGAGTTTTTGGCAATCCACTACTTGCTGTGGTGTGAGAACTAGGTTCTGATGTTGCCAGGTTGTCTTAGTTTCCATTGCTTAGGTTTTTTCACTTTTCTCTTGCCATCTTGTTATCTGTGATTATATGTGGTCTTGTAGTCAGTGACTGTCTCTCCTGTGGATCTGAGGGCCTGTGGTCTCTGGAAGAAAATTGTTTCTGAGTGTTTGATGTTTTGTGGGTAAACAGTGAGTTCTGAAGGCAGTGACTCATCTCTGTCTTTGTGGGCTCAGGTGTGGGAGCTCTCATTAGGCTGTTCTGGGAGTACACAGATCCTGAGTACTACTGGCGGGTACCTGGCTCTTTCTCTAGGCCCAAAAGGACCCTTTTCCAGAGAGCACAGCACTCTCTGCTCTTTGTGAATTCCCAGTGTGCCCTCCCTGGGCCTATGTGTCAGGCTCACCTCTGGGTAGATCTTGGTTCCCTCTGACAGAGAAACAGCCCTTACTGTTGGCTGGAAAAGAATCTTTTCCACAAGTCCCACCAAGCACTTTCTGTGCTCTTGGTACTTAAGGCGCAACCTCACCAGGCCTATACCCCAGGTTCTCTGCTGGTCCAGGTGGAAAAGAGCCTTTGCAATCTAGTACATAAGCATAGCCTTTCTGGGCAGATTCTGATTCTCTCTGACAGAGGCCTGACCCTTACTGTGGCCTAGAAAGGATCCTTTTCCACAAGCACTACCAAGCACTTTCTGCACCTTGGGTACCCACAGCGAAACCTCACCAGGGCCTGTGCCCCAGGTTCTCTGCTGGTGCAGGTGAAAAATTAGGTTACTTGATCTTTGATAAAGGAGTTAAAAATACTCAATGAAAAAAGGACTGCTTCTTCAAACACTGGTGTTGGTTCAACTGGAAGTCAGCATGCAGAAGAATGCAAATTGATCCTTTCCTAGCTCTTTGTACAAAGCTCAAGTCCAAGTATACCAAAGATCTCCACAGAAAACCAGGTACACTGAAACTATTAGAAGAGAAAGTGGAAAAGAGCTTAAAACACATAGGCTCAGGGTAAATTTTCCTGAACAGAAAGCCAGTGGCTTGTGCTCTAAGATCAAGAATCGACAAATGTAAGGCTAAGGACACTGTTAAGTAGACAGAATGGCAGCCTTCTGATTGGGAAAGGATCTCTACCAATTCTACATCTAATAGAGGGCTGGTATCCAATATACACAAAGAACTCAGAAATCTAGACTATAGAAAATTAAATAATGCTATTTAAAATGTGGTACAGAGCTAAACAAAGAATTCTCAGTTGAGGAATATTGAATGGCTGAGAAGCACCCAAAGAAATGCTCAACATCTCTAATCCTCAGGGAAATGCAAATCAAAACAACCCTGAGATTCTACCTCAAACCAGTTAGAATGACTTAGATAAAATACTCAAGTGACAGCAGATGCTGGAAAGGATGTGGAGAAAGAGGAACACTCCTCCACTGTTGGTAGGGTTGTAAGCTGGTACAATCACTCTGGAAATCCACTTGGTGGTTTCTCAGAAAACTGAACATAGTACTACCTGAAATCCCAGATATTCCACTTTTGGGTATATACCCCAAAAATGCTATAACCTATAACAAGGACACATGCTCCACCATGTTTATAATAGCATGCCTTATTTATAATAGCCAGAAGCTGGAAAGAACCCAGATGTCCATCAATAGAGGAATGGATACAGAAAGTGTGGTACATTTACACAATGGAATATTACTCAGCTATTAGAAACAATGACTTCATGAAATTTGTAGGCAAATGGATGGAACTAAACACTATCATCCTGAGTGAGGTAATACAATCACAAAATAACATACATGGTATGCACTCACTAATAAGCAGATACTAGCCCCAAAGCTTTGAATACACAATACCCAAAAAACAGTTCGCAGGCATTATGAAGCTCAAAAAGAAGGAAGGCCAAAATGGGGATGTCTCAGGCTTTCTTAGAGAAGAGAACAAAACTCTCATGGAAGGAAATGTATGGTCAAACAGAGCAGCAGGGATTGAAGAAAAGATCAATCAGAAGCCACCTCATGTGGGGATCCACCACATATGCAGTCACCAAATCCAAGCACTATAGCTGATCCTAAAAAGTACTTACTGGTAGGAACCAGACAGAGATGCCCCCTCAGGGACTATGCTGGAGTCATATAGATACAGGTGAGCATGCTTGCAGCTAACCATCAGTCTGGACTCTGGGATCCCAATGAGGTTACTAAAGAAAGGACCTAAGGAGTTGAAACGGGTTGCAACCTCATGGGAAGATAATGTTACCAATCAACCAAACTCTCCAAAACTCCCATGGAGTAAAATCAACCTTTGTGTGCACTTTGAGAGACCTATTGATCCAGTTGTGTATGTAGCTGAAGATAGCAGTGTCTGGCATCAATGTGAGAAGAGGCTTTTGTTCCAGAGAGGGCACATTTTCCCAATGTAGGGGAATGCCAAGGCAATGGGGTGGAGAGAGTGATCAGAAGTGAGTGCACCTTTGTGAAGGCAACTGGAGGGGGAGGGGGAATGGGAGTGGGGCAGGGTAAATGGATAACATCTCAAATGTTAATATAGTGTGTCTAATAAAAAAAGGGAGACAGAGAAAATCTCATTTTGATAAACTATCCATATATAAAAGTACCTTCAGGAGAAATAAGGGTTTTGTGTCGGGGATTATGGTATATGACAAAAAACAAACAAACAAACAGACAAACAAAACCTCATTAGAAATAGTAAAAAAATTACATTATTCATATTATGCCTCCCCCAATTCCAGCAAATATGCTGTGAAAAAGATGGTACCTTGAGCGTTGAAGGATTTTGAAATGAGCACCAGAGTTTTAATTGACCCCTGTAACAGGGGACCTGTGTCTAATATTTATGTAAGCATAAAAATATCTTTCAGCTGGGGTGGTTATAGATCTTACCAGGGAAACATCTATTATTGGGTGGTTGATGTACTTGTCAAATTGATTCCTTAAAATTTATATTTATGTCCATGTATTATTGTTTCTGTTGGCTCTAGTCTTATAGACCTCCGTTATATAGTGAGCAATGGTTACTGTGGAGGATTATAACTGGTCAAAATGAGGGAAATAAATGACCTTCGAATGTTTATCTTTAAAAAAAGAAGAGAGGAAGAGTGTTCTCCTGACACTTGTATGACTGTAAGCTACATTTTTCCTGAAATATTGTGTTTTTAGTTCTACCCTGGGAGTAATTTCCTAAGACTGAGATTATCAGTGTAGTACGTCTTCCTGTAGGCTTTCAGGAGACAGAATAATTTCATAATGATGAGCTAGATCTATGTGGGTGTAGTGTTTTATTATTCTTTCTAGGATAGTTTTGGTTGTGTAAAGTATGTACACATGTGTATGTATATGACAGAAGTCATCTAGGAAAGTTTATGGCAAGCAAGTGAGTTTCCTGGATGTTGCCCACCATTTTACATGGCCTTTGTGCTGCCTGTCTCAGTACCTGGATGCTGTAGCTGCCCCACGCATATGTGTGTGTGTGTGTGTGTGTGTGTGTGTGTGTGTGTGCATGCTTGCAGATTTGTGTTTGGAAGACAAATCTGAAGAAAACAAGACTTACGTCTCTTGGAAGAAAAAATTTGATAAAAATAATGTAGAAAGGAAATGCCGGAATCATTGGATGGTAGAGAACTGTTAAAATTTCTAAGCAAAACTGTGAAACATATTTCCTCTTGTTTCATCTCATCTCCCTTCCCCTTCACTCCTCTTCTCTCCTCTTCTTTCCTTTCCTCTCCTCTTCTCTCTCCTCCCTTCCTTTTCCCTCCCCTCTTCTCTTCTCTTCTTCCTTTTTTCTATTCTTCTTCCTTCCTTCCTTCCTTCCTTCCTTCCTTCCTTTCTTCCTTTCGTCCTTCCTTTTTTTCTTTCTTCCTTCCTTCCTTCCTTCCTTCTTTTCTTTCTTCCTTCCTATCTTTCTTTCTTTCTTCCTTCCTTCCTTCCTTCCTTCCTTCCTTCCTTCCTTCCTTCCTTCCTTCCTTTGTTCCTTCCTTCCTTCCTTTCTTCCTTCCTTCCTTCCCTTCTTTCTTTCTTTCTTTCTTTCTTTCTTTCTTTGTTTTTCTTTCTTTCTTTCTTTCTTTCTTTCTTCCTTCCTTCCTTCCTTCCTTCCTTCCTTCCTTCCTTTCTTTCTTTCTTCCTTCCTTCCTTTCTTCCTTTATTTCTTCCTTCCTTCCTTCCTTCCTTCCTTCCTTCCTTTCTTTCTTTTTCTTTATTGTCTGGCTCTCCTTGAACTCACTGTGTAGACCTGCTGGCCTGGACCTCACAGAGATCTGCTTGCTGCTGGCTCCCGTGTCCTGGGATTAATGGTGTGTGCCACCACGGCCAACTTTGAAACATACCACTTGAATCATAATTTGATTCTTAATCTGTGGTAAAATTAATGTACTTAGGTGATTTTGAAATTAAATAAAGAAAGAAACAAACAACAAAACCTAGTCTGTCTACTTGACTTAGAGACTGGGACACAGTGCTTTTGGTTAGGTGATTTTCAGTGGCCTTCCTGTTAGATACAATTTCCATTTTTAAATTTACTTGGAAACAGTAAATCAATAATCAAATAGAACTGAAAACACATAGAAAGTGCTGTTAAGTGATCTTTAAAAGCTGCTTCCTGTGACTCGTCTCAGCTGATACTTCTTTCTGAGGGGTTTCTATGCTGTGTTTGATAACCAGAAGGCATGCAGAGTACTTACTATTACATTATTTGTTTCTTATAGTATATTCTTCTGTCATCTGTGGCAAACTCACAGAGACTGGATTTTTAATTATTTTTCCTCTGTCATGCCAAGCTCCATCTTTTGGCGTCCCAAATCATAATAAAATGTTAGTTATAGCTTTGTTTCCTTTCCCTAACCCTGTTACAAGATGTTAGCAGTACTTTTTTATCATCAGGCTGATTATACAAACTAATAACTACATTTTTTCCCCCACAAATGCATTGTTACAAATAGCAGTGCCAATGTACAACCTCTGAAACCAAATCAGAAATGGGCACCACGAATGAGTGGCAAAAATTTATAATGTTTTGGTTTCAAATATTTTCCATTATTCTGTTTTTTTTTTTTTTTCATTTATTAAAGGAAACCTTTTCATGTTTCAGTTCAGGGAGAGATTCAACACATAATCTAATTATGCAACCTGCCAGCAAGTGTGATCTAAATGGGAAACACGTTGCTGGTTGTAGTTCACAGTTGCTACTGGAAACAGAGACAAGTGTGAAAAACTGCAAAGCCAAGGCTGAGCCCTGGCATTGTCTTGCCTCTGGGAAGGCACTTTCTGGGCCTGCTCTTTCTTTCCTGTTTTTTTTTGTATTCATGATGTGTTTATGCACTGCGGTTTCTGCAATGAATTAGAACTAGAAATGAATGTATCAAGGTGAAAACACACTAAAAGATGAAGGAAAACTTTAAAAGTAACACAAAATCTGTGGACAAAATACAACATGTAGTGGAATCTCAAGTATCTTCTGTAGATAAAACATAAGTCAGCAATGTTAGCAAACACCAGATGTCATAGCATTTAAAACAAAATCCCCAACTTCCTTGGAAGCTACTCAGGTTAACTCACCTTTCAAGCTATAGCTTCTGTCAGCCTTGTCTCCACTTAAGGTCGCATGCCCATTTTGAAAATGAAATGGATACAGGGAGGTTCCAAGAAGTAGAATCACAGGTTTGGGAAAACATAGCTAGTAAGAAATAAAATCCACCTCTTCCCTCCCGTTACCCAGATGGTCTCTTGTAAGTAGCCAAGCATCTTTTTGGATCTTTGATCTTTCTGCCTCCACCTTCATGCTGGTGCACGTTCTCCCACAGTGCTGGGGATGTACGCAGGCCTTTGTCATGAGCACAGGTGAACACTCCACCAACCGAGCTTCAGTCTTAGTCTTTTTTTAAAAAAATGGGATTTAATAATTTATTTAATTTAATTTCAAGTGTATTGGTGTTATATCCCCTGGACCTGGAGTTACAGACAGTTGTGAGCTGCTATGTGGGTGCTGGGGACTGAACCCAGGTCCTCCTGAGGAGAAGCCAATGTTCTTAACTACTAATCCTTCTCTAAATCTTTGCTGCAATTTTGCCTAGATGACTTATTTTTAAGGCTGCCATTTGGCATGAAGACATGGATTGCTAAGGCTGTACTCTTTAGAGAGAACATTTAATTTGAGGAAATAGCATTTAGTATTGTTGTTGTATGTTTATGTGAGCATATGTCCTCCACAGTCAGAATTTGGAGGTCAGAGGACAACTTTCAAGATTCGTTCTTTCCCTCCATAGGCACAAAGAATTGAATTCAGGAGGTTCAAGATTTTACAACAGAAGTTTTTAACTCACTGGGTCATTCTACTGACCCAGAAGGATTAGCTCCGGCTGTTTGCATTCACTCACATAATTGTTTCCTTATCTAAACATCTGTCTTCACCTCATTTAGCAAATGTCTGTTGATCACATACCACTCATAAGCACAGGGCTGGGAATTTAATTCTAAGCAAAAGTAGACATAGTTCTATGGTTCATGTAGCTGACTAAAGGTCAGGATTATCAGTCTCCCCAGTGGACCTAAAATGAGAAATGAGGTAACTGACACATGGCTACTACAGTACATAGTGGGCTAAGGAAGGAGCAGGAAACATTTCTCCCATCTGTGGTCTAGAAAAAAGAGATGCAGAGTTATATTGCCAAAGTGGGTGGTGTTAGGAGATATTTCATACTGAGGAAGACAAGAAGGCTCAGCATCACCCTAGACATAGAGGCAATTGGAGGAGAACACAGAGAATGAACAGAGACTTTGCATATCTATGTGAAGACTCTGACCAGGATCAAGAAGTGACAGAAACACTTAAAGTCTCTTATCAAGTGTTGATTTAAGAATACTTTTTCTCTGTAGGGTCTTTGTGTTGTTGCGGAATGAGCATCATTCTGGCTTCAAATAATATGTTGGGTAATGTTCCTTCTGTCTCTATTTTGTGGAATAGTTTGGAGAGTATTGGTATTAAGTCTTCTATGAAGGTCTGATAGAACTCAACATTAAACCCTAGGCTTATTTTTAGGTTGGGAGGCTTTTGATGACTGCTTCTATTTCTTCAGGGGTTATGGGGCTGTTGAGATGGTTTATCTGATCCTGATTTAAATTTTATACTTAGTATCTATCTAGGAAAATGGTCCATTTCCTCTAGATTTTCCAGTTTTGTTGAGTATAGGCTTTTGTAGTAAAATCTGATGACTTCTTGAATTTCTTCAGTATTTGTTGTTATACTATCTCTATGCACTCTGGTTAGTCTGGCTAAGGGTTTATCAATCATATTGATTTTCTCAAGGAACCAGCTCCTAGTTTTCTTGATTCTTTGTATAGTTCTTTTTATATCTATTTGATTGATTTCACCTCTGAGTTTGATTATTTCCTGCAGTCTACTCCTCTTTGGTGTATATGCTTCTTCTTGTTCTAGAACTTTCAGGTGTGCTATCAAGCTGTTTGTGTATGCTCTCTCCTGTTTCTTTTTGGAGGCACTCATAGCTATGAGTTTTCCTCTTAGCACTGCTTTCAATGTATCCCATAAGTTTGGGTATGTTGCTGAAAGGGTCTGCAACCCCATGGGAAGAACAAAATTATTAACTAACCAAACTCACCACAGCTCCCAGAGACTAAAACACCATCCAATGAGTTCTTATGGAGAGAAGCATGGCTCCAGGTGCATATGCAACAGAGGGTATCATTCTCTGGCATCAATGAGAGGAGAGGACTTTGATCCAGTGAAGGCTTGTTTCCCCAATATAGGGGAATGCCATGATGCTGAGTTGGGAGAGGGAGCACCTTCATGGGGGCAATGGGAGAGGGAGAGGGGATTGGGTATTGGGGGAAAGGGGAGAATACCTGAAATGTAAATACAGAGAATATCCAATTTTAAAAAAGAGGGGAAAAAGGAAGAAAAAACCAACCAAAAGAAACAAAAGAATACTTTTAAGTATCACTTTGGCTCTGAAATTGAGGAGCTGAGCATCCAGGTGGGATTGAGGCCAGACTAGAAGCCCTGGCATGGGGAGGTGCTTAGGGTTGGTGGGTAAATAGTAGCAAGTAGATGTGAGAGATTTCCCAAGGTAGAGTATGAATGAAAAGACTCTGGGAATGTAGAATGTTCCATTAGTCATTATGGGTTAGAAGAGAAAATAGTTTCTGTTAAAGAAGATCAAGGCGGCTGTGGGAAAATTTAGTGTGATACATTTCACTTGCATCTTAATAAATATATTGCTTCCCAAGTTGTTTGTGTTTAAAGTATTTTTTATCACAACTGAGAAGCGAACTTATATAGCAAAGAGCAATGGCAACAGCCTGTATTGCTTGGGGGGATTCTATGAGACTCTCTGACCAGCAACTTGAGGGGATATATCTACATACCCAGCACTGAAGTTTTTTTTTTTTTTTTTTTTTTTTTTTTTTTTTTTTTGTGCAACCTGTGCCTTCTGGAAGAAGCATTATTCCCTATATAGGATCACTACCTTTATAGACACGTGTACACACACATAAATTATAGGCTTTCATATGACTTTTTCAAACATTCTTGGCGTTAATTAGCTTCTTTCTACCCTTTCTTCTGCCCTACCCTTAAATGTGGCAGCTTTCTGGCTCTGCTCATTTTATTATTTCCTTATTTTTATTTTATTTTATTATTTCTCTTTTTATTTGCTGATCTGCAGCCTATGGAGTCTTTTGAATACTCTCTATCTTAAGGCAGTGAGTTCAACATGTGCTGTGGAAGGGGCTTCATCTCATTACTTGGTGGTAGGATAGAAAATGAATATGCTGTTTGAGTCTGAACTGAGAAAGTTTCCTATTTAGTAGCAGCTGTAGCACCAAGATTATCCTGTACTGTCTGTTGCCAGACCTCTCTGTCCAGAAATCTTGATGCATATTCAGTTGTGTTAGGCACAATATCACATGGGTTATGTAATTAATAGAAATTAGGACTACCTAGGACTTTACAGAAATAGAACTTCAAACTGGATTGAGAATTTTAAACCTGACAGATTTCAACCCTCATGATCCCAGTTTATTCTATACTGTTGATGCTGTTTTACACTTCATTACACGGTGTGCTGGTTTGAATATGCTTGCACTATGGAGAGTGGCACTATTAAGAGGTGTGACCTTGTTGAAATTGGTGTGGCCTTGTTGGAGAAATTATGTCACTGTGGAAACAGGCTTTGAGGTCTACTAGTGCTTAAACTATACCAAGAGAGGAACAGAACCTCCTCCTATCTACCTGTAAGATAAGATGTAGAACTCTTTGCTCCTCCAGCACCTCGTCTGCCTGCATGCTACCATGCTTCGTGCCATGATTATAATGGACTAAACATGTAAAACTGTAAGCCAGACTTAATCAAATGTTTGTCTTTAAAGAATTACCTTGATCATGGTGTTTCTTCATAGCAATAAAAACTGTAATTAAGATAGAGTACATTATTCTATTCTATTTAGTCTAAATTATGGTCTTACCAAATAATCCTGGTAACTATTATCTTGATAAGGGTTTATATGAGGTGAAAATATATAGACTTATGTTCACCTATACAAAATGGGAACAAAATAATTGATAAATTTAGGTGGAAATTACCCTTCTGGTTTAGCAGTTCTGCTCCTGGTCACCATGTGGACTAGATTCCTTACTACCCAGTTATCTGCTCACTAATTCTTTTTAGCTGAAATGATTTGGGTTTTACTTCTGCATGTACAAAACTCTGTCAAGTCCTTTTGATAACTTGAAGTTCCAAGGATTTGCCTTTTATAATTAAACAAACTTATTATAGCAAGAACAAAAGACACGGAAAGAGAATGAGTTTAGATAAATTTATAGCGGCTATTAGGGGCACTAAAACATTTCAAAATGCTTGTTTCCATTAATAGCAATTAACATAAAATAATAGTTAACATGTACTTTTATTTTTTTTAAAACACAGCTCAGGGATAGTACACATAAGAATTTATTTTTCCCAGCTGTTATCAGCATTACAAAAATGCTACAAAATTACTTGATTCAACTTTGCAATAATGGAATTTTCTACAAAAATAAATAGTAAAGTTACTTAACTGTTCAGTCATTGACTCTACACTGAACATATCCATCATTTAAAAACAAATACTGTAATTTGAGGTAAATAATATCAATCATTAATTATCTGTTATTTTTTTGAAGTAAATGTATCTAGTTCAGTGCTAAGTAGATTTTCCACTTTCTGCATGTCTTTTCTAAAGCATAATATATACATATAAAGATGAATAAACAATTTGGAGAAAATGAACAATGATAAAGTAAGCATTTTAAGATGATTATTTATCTTAGAAAGAAAAACTATAAAACTACAAAATGCTATTTGTTATTGTAACTGACTATTAAAAACAAAATGTTTTCTGCCAGGAAAGCAAATGGATATTTTTGTCAAGAATATTACATGAGTGCTTTCAGTTGTTTATTCTGTTAGAATAAGAGTCAAGTGTCATTAAGTATCTCATTATTTTATGCTGTTTCATTACATGTTTAAAGTTTCGACAAGACTTTTCCATTACAAAATCTATGCTCCTTTCTAAATCTATTAGGTATTTAGTAGAGATGATACCTTGAGATTCTTGGATGTAGTCTGGTTTTACAGGATTATAAGCCATTGTATTTATAACCCTTGACACTCTTCTTCTGAATGAATCAATAAACTATGGCTTGTGAGTTTCTGATTCTCATTTATTAATTGTTAATAAATATTAGCTAAATAGTTACATGTAGACTCATATTTTTCTAAACCTACTTTAATGAGGGTTCTTAAATGTTTCATCTTCCCTTATAGTTCACTGTTCAAAGATAGGGGAGGAAGATGGTTAATCGTACAAGGAGGATACGGAGATGTTTAGAAGTAGCTCCTTGGAGTGATTCCAATCTTCATTGTCTGCAGTCAAGTCCACTAGTAAAACAGAAACCAGGAATTAGCAGTAGCAGCTTGATCGAGAAGAAACTGTGAAGCTCCAAAGCAGAAAGAAGCAGCTGGAACACTACCATAAATTCTTTGGTGTGTTTCTCTTATGAAATTTATGATAAGCAAAGATCAGTGATGACAGTACTGTGAACCAATGCCAGAGTGTCAGCATTAGTGAAGCCTATGGAAGACCAACAATGGGAACTGATGCCAGAGCATTGTCAGTGAAGCCCAACTAAGACCCGCAACTCGAACCTTTGCTTACATACGTTCCAAACATCTCATGTCCTCTCAAGTGTCTGCTCCAGCAGAACATCACATGCTCGTTCACCAGGCAGTGTCCAGAAAATTACCACGTGTCTGTTCTCAGCGAAACATCCTTTCATAGTCAGTTTCCAGAAAAACCTCACATGGCACAACTGTGTCTCCAAGGAAACCCGAAGTTTCTACTTCAGTTACTTCCTTTCTCATACTTCTAATTACCATGCAAGGGTACTTCCTCCACTATGAGTAGAATGTAGTGTCATGTTACAGATGTAGTGTCATGTTATAGATGATCCTGCTATGTACCCTCAGCTCCATATTTTACATAGAACAACCCTTCATGCTTCAGTAGCCCTTCATCCACCATCCTTCAATTTTTGCTAAGATTAAAAACAGAATTTTGAAGGAAAGTCTTTATGTATCATAATTTTGTAAAATGTTAAACTAGCACAAAGGTGATTATATTTTTAGAAGATTTCTACCCAGTGAAAATAAAAGCTTTAATACAAAAGGTAGGATTGTTTCTGTAAATTGTTTTCTGCCTAATTGACATTTAATCAACTTCTTTCATAAAACAGGAAATATAGTCTGCTTGGACATTATCATGAATATAAAGAATGAATTTTGTTTTAGGGTTAATGAGAGTGAGTGAGTGAAGCTCTCTTCTTGTAGATTCTGGTTCAGTCTGAGACATTTAAGCTTGTGGCTATACTAACCTAAATTTCAGTGAGTCTCAAGTGCATCAATGCCTTTTTAATTTCTTTATAGCTTCCAGCAGAAGGCTTTCATTCATTTTTCATGACTTCTACATAGCTGGCAACATTATATGTAAAAGATGTACTCTTTTCTTAGAATAAATTTACAGCTTGAAACAGATGAGATTTAGCAGCAAGATGTCTGCTCAACAGTTGCAGATGACATTGAAAGTATTTCTGAAGTGAGTGGGGCCTGGAAAGTGAATAAAGTATGACCACAGTTGATAGAGACTGTGGGAAAGAATTTCAGGCAGAAGCCCCTCTTCTTGCTATTTTGTCATTTGAAATCATAGCTTTGAAGACTAGAATTATAGTTTAGTATTCTATTTTTAGCAGAAATATTTCTATATGGAAATTTGGTCTAGATGCATAATCGGCAAAATATATGAAGGAATGGTTGCTTTGATCAAGAGAGTATAATTCTTGATTTTACATTTCCTTCTTTCTTGATGGGTAGCAGGAGTAACCTTTGGAAATCACACTGATATCTCCTACTTAGGGTCTACAGGATAATGTAACAAGTTCCTATGGGCAGCATGTAAATCTCTTCTATCTTTAGTAAACTGTGTAACTGTGAGTGACAAAGGTGGGACCAATACCAATCTGATTCTCTTCTGGAGAATTTCTTTTCTTTCATTAAAAATAATTTTTTTCTCATACAATATATTCAGATTACATTTTCCTTCTACTCCTTCTGGTTCCTCCCCATAACCCCTTCAGTCTGGATCCTCCCCATAACCCCTTCAGTCTGGATCCTCCCCATAACCCCTTCAGTCTGGATCCTCCCCATAACCCCTTCAGTCTGGATCCTCCCCATAACCCCTTCAGTCTGGATCCATTCCCTTTCTCTCTCTTTCATTAGAAATGAGCAGGTTTCTAATAGGTGACAACTAAACATGACAAAATAAAATATAAGATAAAACAACAAATTTTATATTGAAGTTGGACACAGCAACTGAAATAAAGGAAAAGAACCCCAAGAGCTGTCAAAAGAATCAGAGACCCCAAAAAATACTAATCTAAAACAAATACTAACCTAACGCACGTAATATATACACAGGGGATTTGGTACAGACTCTTTTAGGCCTTATGCTTGCTGCTCTAGTTTTTGTGAGTTTATATGTACCTTGCTTAGTTGATTTCGAGGTCCTTGTTCTTTTAAGGTCCTTCATTACCTTTGACACTTAACAACCTTTCTGCCTTTTCTACTATAGGATTCCCTTAGCTCTGAGGAGAGGGATTAGATGGAAGCCTTCAATTTAGACTCTTTCTTCACATAATGCCTGGCTACGGGTCTCTGCAGCTCTTTCTATCTGCTGTAAGAAGAAGCATCTCTAATGATGACTGTGTAAGGCACTGGTATATGACTGTAACAGAATATCAGTAGGAATCATTTTATTAATTTTGTGACAAGTAGTATTTGGTTTTTCACTAGGTCTATGTGCTATGTAGTCTCTGGTTCTTGGTTACCAAAACAGTGTCAAATATTGGTTCTTTTTCATGGAGTGGGACTTAAGTCAACTCAGACATTTATTGGCCACTTCCACAAGTTCTGTGCCACCCTTGCTCTAATATATATTGTATAGAGGATAGGGTGTAGCTTAAAGGTTGGTGGATGGTTTGATGTCCATGTTTCTCTTTTGTACTGTTGGTTTTGTGTCAACTTGACACAAGCTGGAGTTACCACAGAGAAAGCCTCAGTTGAGGAAATGCCTCCATGAGATCCAGTTGTAAGGCATTTTATCAACTAGTGATCAAGGTGGAAGGGCCTAGCCCATTGTGGGTGGTGCCATCCCTGGACTGGTAGACCTGGGTTCTATAAGAAAGCAGTCTGAGCAAGCCAGGGGAAGCAAGCCAGTAAGTAACATCCCTCCATGGCCTCTGCATCAGCTCCTGTTTCCTGACCTGCTTGAGTTCCAGTCCTGACATCCTTTGGTGATGAACAGCAATGTGGATGCGTAAGATGAATAAACCCCTTTCTCTCCAACTTGCTTCATGGTCATGATGTTTGTGCAGGAATAGGAACCCTGACTAAGACATCTTTCAATAGGCTGCACAGTGCCTTTCTTCATCAAAAAACTAAACCATAGGGGCAGAGGTGCCATGTATGCACCTTTTCTTTATTTAATGACTTATGTGGATGTTGTCCATGGCAGTGGGGTCTCCTTATCCATTTTTAGAGAACAAACCCTTGCCTCAGCATCAAGATGCGTTGCTTGAGAACTGCTGTGGGAATCCCTTGGTCAACAACTCAACTGTAAGCAAGCCAACCCTGCCACTAGAAGCCTTGCCTAGCTACAAAAGACAACCAGTTGAGACTTCATGGCCCCTGTTACTAGGAGTTCTCATTAGAATCACCTTCATAGAATCCAGGAAGTTTCCACTGTGCTCTGTTTTCACACCAGCTCCAAATTTTAGCTCTCTCTTTCTACACTCTCTCACTGCATCCCATCTTTCTCACCCCACTTGATAGCTCTCGATCTGGTCTCTACATGCTCCCATTCCACCTGTAAAATCTATTTTCCACTCCCAGGGAGATCCATGCAACTTTTCTAGACCTCTCCATTTTGCCTCATTTCTCTAGCCTACAGATTGTAGCTTTGATGGCATTTACTTAATGTCTAATGTCCACCTACAGCTGAATATAAAATTTTTGTCTTTACCATACTCCAGATAATTCACTTGCCAGCAAATTGCAAACAGAAGAGTCATACTCTATTTTGTAAATCACACTTTCATTAGTTGAGGGACATCTATTTTGTTTCCAATTTTTGGCTATTATGAATTAAGCTTCAGTGACCATGGTTGACCAAATGTTCTTTTGGTAGAGTGAAATATCCGTTGAGTATATACCCAAGAGTAGAGTAAGATAGCTGGGTCTTGATGCAGAACTGTTCCCAGTTTTCTGAGGAACTTCAATATTGATTTCCATAGTGGCTGTACAAGTTCACACTCACACCAGAAATGGAGGGGTGTGCCTTTGTTCCAGACCCTCACCAGAATGAGGTGTCACTTAAGTTATTGATCTTAGCCATTCTACCAGGTGTAGGAAAAAAATCTCAAAGTAGATTTAATTTGCATTTCTTTGGTTGTTGAGAATATTGAAAATTTGTTATGTATTTCTCAGGCATTTGAGATTCCTATGATGAAATTTTGCTGTTTATAGCTGTAGCCCATTTTTTTCTCATTTTTTATTGGATATTTACATTTCAGGTGCTATTCCTTTCCCTCAATTCTATCCCCCTTCCCATTCTCTCCATGAAAGTGCTCCTCCCAACCACCCTCTCCCACCTCAGCATATTGGCATTCTCCTACACTGGGAAAATGAGCCTTCACTGGACCAAAGGCCTCTCCTCCCATTGATGCCAGAAAATGCTCTCCTCTGCAGCACATGCACCTGGAGCCGTGAGTCTGTCCATGCTAACTCATTGGTTAGTGTTTTAGTCCCTGGGAGCTGTGGTGAGTTTGGTTAGTTGATAATTTTGTTCTTCCCATGGGGTTGCAGAGCCTTTTAGCTCCTTCAGCCCTTTTTCTAGTTCCTTCATTGGGGTCCCCATGTTTAGTCCGATGGTTAGCTGCAAGCATCCTCCTCTGTGTGGCTCTGGCAAAGCCTCTGAGGAGGCATCCATATTAGGTTCCTGCCAGTAAGCATTACTTAGCATCAGCAATTGTGCTTGGGTTTAGTGGTTGCATAGGGGGTGAGGCAGTCTCTGGGTAATCTTTTCTCCAATCCCTGCTCCTCTATTTGTCCCTTTATTTTCTCCCTTGAGCATTTTGTTCTCCTTTCCAAGAAGGACTGAGGCATCCACCTTCTGGCATTCCTACTCTTTGTGCTTTATAAGTTGTGTGAATTGTTTCTTGGGTATTCAAGCTTTTTTGGGTTAGTATCGGCTTATCAGTGAGTACATACCGTGAGTGTTCTTTTGTGACTAGGTTACGTCATTCAGGATGATAGCTTCAGGTTCATTTGTCTAGAAATTTTATTTTTAAATTGTATTATTTGATATTTGGTATATAGTTCCTTAAGGTTTTAAAATATATTTTGGATATTAGTCTTCAATTAAATATGGAGTTGGTAAATCTTTTTCATTTGTAGGCTGCCTCTTTCTGATTGACAGCGCTCTTTGCTTTACAGAAGCTTTTCAGTTTCATAAGGTCCATGTTATTAATTGGTGTTCTGTTTGGGAATTTGTCTCCTGTGCCAGTGTGCCCATGGCATTCCCTACTTTCTCTTTTATAAGGTTCAGTGCATCTGGTCTTATGTTGTCTTTGACTCACTTGGACCTGAGTTTTGTGCAGGATTATAAACATGAATCTATTTGCATTCTGTTACATGGGCATTCAGTTAGTGTAGCACTATTTGTTGAAGATACTGTGTTTCCCCCACTGTTTATTTCTGACTTTTTAATTAAAATTTCAGGTATCCACAGATATGTGGATTTATGCCTTGGTCTTCAGCTAGATTACATTGATCAACGTGTCTGTTTTTATTATGCCAAAACGATGTGATTTTTATTACTGTAGCTCTACAGTACAACTTGAAATTAGAGATGTTGATACTTCCAACAGAATTTTATTGTTCAGAATTGTTTTAGCTATTCTGCTATCCTGTTGTTCTTGTTTTTTCTTTTCTATATGAAGTTGATAATTATTCTACCAGGATCTGTAAGGAATTGTGTTGAAATTTTAATGGGGATTACATTGAATCTGTGGATTAATTTTAGTATGATGGCCATTTTTACTGTTAATTATACAGATCCATGATCAGAATGGTATATTTTTAAATTTTATGCTATCAATTTTATTTGAACACTTGACTTTATTTTTTTTTTTAATCATAAAAGACTTTCACTTGCTTTGCTAGATTTTTCCCAAAATATTTTATGTTATTTGAAGCTATTGAGAAGGGCGGTGGTGTTATCTAATTTTCTTTGTTGAATGTGATTTCTGTTTTTGAAATAGTTGTACTAGTCACTTGGTTGGCAGTGTTTATCAGCTGTGGGAGTTGCCTGGTGGAATTTTTGGGGTCACTTATGTATAGTATCACATATAGCCACACTTTGACTTCATTTCCAATTTTTATTCCCTTGATCCTCTTCAATCCTATCATTGTTCTGACTAAGATTTCAAGTACTATATTAGATATTTCTGGATAGAATGGGCAGTCTTGTGTTGTTCCTGGTTTTGGTAGAACTGCTTTGATTTTCTCTCCAACTAACTTGATATTGGTTATAGGTTTACTGTATATTGTCATTGTTGTGTTTAGATATGTCCCATGGATGCCTAATCTCTCCTGGACTTTTATTATGAAGAGGTGTTGGATTTTTGACAAAGGGCTTTCTGCATCTAATGAGATAATTTTGTGATTTTTTTTTCTTCCAGGTTGTTAATATGGTCAATCACATTGTTTGATTTTTACATGTTGAAAAATATCTGCATCTCTAGGATAAATCATGGATATATAAGTCTATGAAAAATAAAAAGATCTTTTTGAAGTATGATTTATTTGATTTGCAAGTGTTTTATTGGGTATTTTTGAATCTATGTTTATAATTGGTTTGTTATTTTCTTTCTTTATTGAGTCTTTGTGTGATTTGAGTATCAGGATAACTATGGACTCATCAAATAAATTTGGCAATGTTCTTTTTGCTTCTATTTTGTACAATAATTTGAGAAGTAGTAGCATTAACTCTTCTTTGAAAGTCTGGTGAAGCTCTATGCTTAAGACACCTGACCTTGGACATATGGGGAGAGAGAAGAAACATTAAACAATTGTTTAATTTCGGTAACTATTATAGTTTTTTAAAAATTGTTTGTCTGATTTTGATTTAATTTTGGTAAGTACTATTTATTAAAAAATTATCCATTTCTTTTAGATTTTTCTGTTTGTTGGAATACAGGTTTTTAGACTATGTCCTCATGATTCTCTGGATTTCCACGGTGTATGTATTTATATCTCCCACTTTTGTTATTGATTTTATTAATTTATGTATTGTCTCTCTGCCTTTTAGCTAGTTTATATAAAGGTATGAAGATCTTACTGATTATTTTCCAAAGAACCAATTCTGTGTTTTACTGATTCTTTATTTTTTTAATTTTTTTAAATTGAACAACTTTATTTTAAAAAACAAAGATAAATGTATACATTTTAAGCATTTATGCATAAAAGTATATGAATATATTTTTGTCAGTACTTGATTTTTCTTAAAGGTTTAATAGTATGCATTAAAATCTAACTAGATACAATGAGCATAAAGTACATGTAAAACAAGATGTAACCTGGAAATAGTCAAAGATTTCTTGGTGTGTAAAGATTAAGCATAATGGTTTTTCATTTTCTTTCTTTCTTTCCTTCCTTCCTTCCTTCCTTCCTTCCTTCCTTCCTTCCTTCCTTCCTTCCTTTCTTTCTTTCTTTCTTTCTTTCCTTCTTTCTTTCTTTCTTTCTTTCTTTCTTTCTTTCTTTCTTTCTTTCTTTCTTTCTTTCTTTCTTCTTGGCATTTGTTTTTCTTGAACTTCAAATAGTCTGTGAGTAGTTTCTGGGGTGTTCAGAGCTTTCTGGGGTTAGTATCCCATTATCAGTGACTGCATATTATGTCTGTTCTTTTGTGACTGGGTTATCTCACTCATGATGATATTCTCTAGATGCATCCATTTTCTTAAGAATTTCCTAAAGTCATTGTTTCTGATAGCTGAGTAGTATTCCATTGTGTAAATGTACTACCATTTTTGTATCCATTCATCTACTGAAGGGCATCTGGGTTCTTTCCAGCTTCTGGCTATTATAAATAGGGCTGCTATAAACATTGTGGTGCATGGGTCTTTGTTGTATGTTGGAGCTTCTCTGGGGTATATGCCCAGAAGTGGAATAACTGGGTCTTCAGGTAGTACTATGTCCAATTTTCTGAGGAATCGCCAGACTGATTTCCAGAGTGGTTGCACCAGTTTACAACCCCACCAACGGTGGAGAAGTGTTCCTCTTTCTCCACATCCTCGCCAGCATCTGCTGTCATCTGAATTTTTGATCTTGGCCATTCTGACTGGTGTGAGGTGGAACCTCAGGGTTATTTTGATTTGCATTTCCCTGATGACTAAGGATGTTGAACACTTCCTTAGACACTTCTCAGCGATTCGACATTCCTCAATTGAGAATTTTTGTTTGGCTCCGTACCCCATTTTTTAATAGGCTTGTTTGATTCTCTGGTGTCTAACATTTAAGTTCTTTGTATACCTTTGTTCTTAGGCCTCTTTCAGATGTGGGGTTGGTGAAGATCTTTTCCCAATCTGTTGGCTGCCATTTTTTTTTTTTTGACAGTGTCCTTAGCCTTACAGAAACTTTGCAATCTCATTAAGTCCCATTTGTTAATATTTGTCCTTAGAGCTGGGGTCATTGGTGTTCTGTTCAGGAAATTTTCTCCTGTGCCTATGTGTTCTAAGGTTTTCCCTACTTTCTCTTCTAATTGTTTCAATGTACTTGGTATAATGTGCAGATCTTTTATCCACTTGCACTTGAGCTTTGTACAAGAAGATAAGAAAGGGTCTATTTTCATTGTTCTGCATGTTGAGTGCCAGTTGGACCAACACCATTTGTTGAATAGGCTGTCCTTTTTCCATTCAATGTTTACAGCTCCTTTGTTAAAAAACAAGTGACCAAATATGTGAGGGCTCATTTCTGGATCTTCTACTCTATTATATTGATCCACGTGCCTATCTATGTACCAGTACCATGCAGTCAGGGATGGTGATTCCTGCAGATATTTTCTTGTTGTTGAGGATGGATTTCAATATTTTAGGCCTTTTGTTATTCCAGATGAAATTGCTCATTGTTCTATCAAACTCTATGAAGAATTAAGTTGGACTTTTGATGGGGATTACATTGAATCTGTAGATTGCTTTTGGTAAGATGGCCATTTTTACAATGTTGATCCTTCTAATCCATGAGCATGAGACATCTTTTCATCTTCTGAGATCTTCTTCGATTTCCTTCTTTGGAGTTTCGAAATTCTTGTTATACAGGTCCTACACTTGCTTAGTTAGAGTCACACCAATGTATTTCATATTGTTTGTGACTAATGTGAAGGGTATCTTTTCCCTAGTTTCTTTCTCCGCATTTTTGTCCTGTGAGTAGAGGAAGGCTACTGATTTGTTTGAGTTAATTTTATTATATCCAGCCACTTTGCTGAAGTTGTTTATCAGCTGTTGAAGTTCCCTGGTGGAATTTTTGGGGTCACTTACATACATTATCATGTCATCTGCAAACAGTGATGTTTTTACTTATTTCTTTCCAATGTGAATCCCTTTTATTTCCTTTTGCTGTGTAATTATTCCGGTCAGAACTTCCAGTACTATATTGAATAGGTAGGGGGATTGTGGGTAGCCCTGTCTAGTCCCTGATTTTAGTGGGCTTGCTTCAAGTTTCTCACTATTAAGTCGATGTTAGCTATTGGTTTGCTGTATATTGCTTTTATTATATTTAGGTATGGGCCGTGGAGTCCTGTTCTTTCCAGGACTTTTAACATGAAGGGGTGTTGAATTTTGTCAAATGCTTTCTCAGCATCTAGTGAGATGACCATGTGGCTTTTTTTTTAGTTTGTTTATATGGTGGATTACATTGGTGGATTTTCCAATATTAAGCCATCCCTGCATTCCCCCAATGAAGCCTACTTAATCATGGTGAATGATCGTTTTGATGTGTTCTTGGATCCAGTTTGCAAGGATTTTTTGAGTATTTTTGCATCAATGTTCATAAATGAGATTGGTCTGACGTTCTCTTTCCTTGTAGGGTCTTTGTGTGGTTTAGGAATGAGGGTTATTTTAGCCTCAAAAAAATGAGTTAGGTAGTGTTCCATTTGATTCTATTTTGTGGAATAGTTTGGAGAGTGTTGGTATTATGTTGTCAATAAATGTCTGATAATATTCTGCACTGAACCCATCTTGACCTGGGCTTTTTTGGTTAGGAGGCTTTGATGACTAATTCTACGTCTTTAGGTGTTCTGGTATTATTAGGATGGTTTACCTAGTCCTGGTTTAATCTTAGTATCTGGTATCTGTCTAGGAATTCATCCATTTCCTCCAGATTTTCCAGCTTTGTTAAGTATAGGCTTTTGTAGTAGCATCTGATGATTTCTTGAATTTCCTCAATTTCAGTTGTTATGTCTCCACTTTTATTTCTGATTTTCTTAATTTGGATACACTCTTTTTGCCCTCTAGTTAGTCTGGCTAAGGGTTTATCAATCTTGTTAATTTTCACAAAGAGCCAGCTCTTGGTTTTGTTGATTCTTTGAATGTTTCTTTTTGTTTCTATTTGGTCAATTTCTGCCCTGAGTTTGATTATTTCTTGCTGTCTACTCCTCTTGGGTGTGTCTGCTTCCTTTTGTTCTAGAGCTTTCAACTGTGCTGTCAAGTTGCTATTGTATGTTCTCTCCAGTTTCTTTTTGGAAGCACTCAGATCTATGAGTTTTCCTCTCAATACTGCTTTCATTGCACCCCATATGTTTGGGTACATTGTGCTTTCATTTTCATTAAATTCTAGAAAATCCTTAATTTCTTTCTTTAATTCTTCTTTGACCATGCTATCGTTTAATAGAAAATTGTTTAGTTTCCATGTGTATATAGGCTCTTTGTTGTCTTTGTTGTTATTAAAGACCAGCCTTAGACCATGGTGATCTGATAGGATGCATGGGAGTATTTCAATCTTTTTATGTCAATTGCGGCTTGTTTTGTGACCAATTATATGGTCAATTATGGAGAAGGTGTGGTGTGGTGCTGAGAAGAAGGTGTATTCTTTTGTTTTAGCATGATATGTTTTGTAGATATCTATTAATTCCAATTGGTTCATAACCTCTGCTAGTTTTACTGTGTCCTTATTTAGTTTCTCTTTCCATGATTTGTCCATTGATGAGAATGGGGTGTTGAGGTCTCCCACCATTATTGTGTGGGGTGCAATGCATTTTTTGAGCTTTAGTAGGGTTTCTTTTATGAACATGCCTGTCCTTGTATTTGGCGCATATATGTTAAGGATGGAGAATTCCTCCTGAAAAATTTTTTCTGTAATGAGCAAAAAGTGTTCTTCCTTATCTTTTTTGATTAAAAAAATCTACTTTATTGGATATTAGAATTGCCACTCTAGCTTGCTTCTTGGGGCCATTTGCTTTGCAGGTTTTTTCCCAAAATTTTACTCTGAGATAGTGTCTTTTTTTGTCTCTGAGATGAGTTTCCTGTATGCAGCAAAATTCTGGATTCTGTGTATGTATTCAGTCTGATAACATATATCTTTTTATTGGGGAATTGAATCTATTTAATTTAATAGATATTAAGGCATAGTGGTTGCTGTTTTCTGCTATTTTTGCTTTTAGATATAGAATTGTGCGTGTGTGTCTTTCTTATTTTGGTTTTCTTGCTTACATATTTTCTTGTTTTTACTAAGATGTGGTTTCCCTCCTTGTATTGGGTTTTCCCTCTATAATGCGTTGTAGTGCTGGGTTTTTGGTCAGATATTGTGCAAATTTAATTTTGTCCTGGAATATCTTGGTTTCTCCATCTATGGTGATTGAGAGTTTTCTGGTTATAGCAGCCTGGATTGTCACTTGTGTTCTCTTTGGGTCTGCATGATGTCTGTCCAGCATCTTCTAGCTTTCATAGTCTCTGTTGAGAAGTTGGGTGTGATTCTGATTGGTCTGCCTTTATACGTTAAATGACCTTTTTCCCTTACTGCTTTTAGTATTCTTTCTTGCTCTGGGCACTTGGCGTTTTGACTATTGTGTGTCTGGAGGAATTCTTTTCTGGTCCACTCTATTTGAAGTTTTGTAGGCTTCTTTTATGCTCAAGGTCATTTCATTCTTAAGAGTAGGGAAGTTTTCTTCTATGATTTTGTTGAAGATATTTACTGTGCCTCTTACTTGATATTCTTAGCCTCTTCTATTTTTATTATCCTTAAGTTTGGTCTTCTCATTGTGTCTTGGATCTCTTGGATATTTTGGGTAAGGAGCTTTTCATCTTTTGCATCTTCTCTGACTGTTTTTTCTGTGTTTTTCATGTTGTCTTTGGCCCCTGTGATTCTCTCTTTCATCTCTTGTAGTCTGTTGGAAATGCTTGCCTCTGTGACTCCTGATTTCATTTTAAGGTTTTCTACCTCTAGAGCTTTCTCCTTTAGGGTTTTCTTTATTGTTTCCATTTCTTTTTTAAATTCCTTCATCAGTTTGGTTCTGTTTTCTTTTAGTTCTTTGATTTCTTTGTGCTTTTCTTGTTTCCTCTTTAAAAGCTTCTATGTCTTTATGCTTTTCCTCCCGTTCTTGTTTAAGGATCTCTACCATCATCTTGTGGTATGATTTGGGGTCTGAGTCTTCTTTTTCTGGAGTATTTGGCATTTTGCTGTTTGATATGATGGGAGAGCTGGGTTCTGGTGTTCCCAAGTTGTCTTGGTTTCCATTGGGTGAGTTCTTTAGTTTTCCTTTTGCTATCTTGGTGTTTGTGAGTATAAGTGGTCTTGTTGTAAGTGATTGGTTCCCTTTTCTCCAGTGTACCTGGTTTGTGTACTTGGATCTCTGCTGTTCTTGGTGGCAGATGGCCTGAGCGCCTGTTTTGCATGCATAGGCTGTCCAGGTGGAAACAGAGTTTCTTCCTGCTCCCTTGAACCAATCACACTGATTCTTTATATTGTCTCCTTTTTCTAGTTTACTTGTTTCATCCCTGAATTTGATTAATTCATGATGTCTCCTCCTCTTGAATGTGATTACTTTTTGTTCTAGAGTTTTCAGGTGTTCTTTAATGTTGCTAGTATGAGATCTGTTCCTTACCCTTCCTTTTCCTCTAATTGCCATTCTTCTTCTGCCCTCTCCTCCCCCTCTTCTTCTTCTTCTGTCTCCTTCCTCTTCTTTCTTCTTTTCCTCCTCTTCCTTTTTTCCCTTCTTCTTCCTCCTCCTCTTCTTCTTTTTGTATTTTTAAGAGTCTGTATATTTTAAAAGTATTGCAATTTTTTTTCTCATGTTTTTATTGAATACTCTGTATTTGCATTTGAGTTGTTATCCCTTTAGCCTGCCCTGTTCTCATCCTCCCTCCCCCTCTATTTACCTTCACAAAAGTGCACTCACTCCTAATCACCCTCTCTACTCCATTGCCTTGACCTTCCCCCACATTGGGAAAACATGCCCTTCCTGGACCAAAAGCTTCTTCTCACATAGGTTCTAGACACTGGTTTCTTCAGCTACATATGCAACTGGATCAATAGGTCTCTAAATTTGTGCACAAAGGTTGATGTTCATGGGAATTTTGGAATGTTTGGTTGGTTGGTTGATAACGTTGTTCTTCCCATGAGGTTTCAAACCCTTTCAGCTTCTTCAATCTTTTTATAAGCACCTCCACTGGGGTCCCTGTGTTCACACAGATGGTTAGTTGCAAGCATGCTCAGCTATAGTGCTTGGATTTGGTGGCTGCATATGAAGAAGCCTCTGAATGATCTTTTATTCAATCCCTGTTTCTCTATTTGACCTCACATTTCTTCCTGTGAGTGTTTTGTTCTCCCTTCTAAGAAGGACTGAGGCATCTCTATTTTGGCCTTCCTTCTTTTTGAGGTTTATAATGTCTGTTAATTGTTTCTTGAGTATTCAGAGCTTTTTGAGGGCAAGTATGCACTTATCCGTGACTGCATACCATGTGTGTTCTTTTGATTTACCTCACTCAGGATAGTCTCCTGTTCCATCCATTTGCCTAAGAATTTCATGATTGTTCTTCTGTTAAATGTAAGCACTCAATATTATAAGCTTTCCTTTTAACCCAGATTTAATTGTCCAATACATTTTGGTATGATAGATGTTCCTTTTTATTTAATTCTAGAATGTCTTTAATTTGTTTCTTTCTGTCTTGACCTTTTTTTAGTAGAGAATAGTACAGTTTCCATCCGTTTGTAAACTTTATATTATTTCTGTTACTGTTTATATCCAGTTTGAATCTATCATGGTCTGATATAATGCAGGATGTTATTTCAAAATTTTTATATCTGTTCAGACCTGCTTTGTTTCCAAGCATGTGATCAATTTTAGAGAAAGTTCCATGAGCTACTTTGAAGAAAATGTGTGTGTGTGTGTGTGTGTGTGTGTGTGTGTGTGTGTGTGTGTGTTTGGGTCGATAACTGTTAGGTCTATTTGGTTTATAACATCTATTAGCTCCAGTTATTTCTCTATTTAGTTTTGGTCTGAATTAACTGTCCATTGGTAAGCGTAGAGTATTGAGGTCACCCACTATCAGTGTGTGAGGGCCAATATGTGATTTAGTCTGGAGTAGTTACTGCTTATGTTGGCTGTGCGAAGTTGGGAGAGTAGAAACTAAAAATGAGGCAGACTAAACTTTACACAATAGCTAACTTTATATTGGGTGTCAGACAATTTATATTCTGAGAGTATTCTTAGGATTAAGCAAAGTAAAGTTCATTTTAGTTCAAATTTTAAACAGTCAAAAGGGACAGGGCATATGAGTGTAGGTTGTATAAAGTTCAGAGAGGAGGGTCACATAAATTTAAACTTATATAATCTATAAGGCAAGGTTTTATTAGTTCTGTACATAGGCAGGAAGACAATTCCTGTCTGGAAACAACAGTCTGAATAATAATAGGTAAGACGATCAGCATCAAATAAAGTGAAACCTGCTCTAATTATTATACCTAGGAAGGGCTCAAAAGCACATTCTAAGAACAAACCTTGTTATGGAGAAACAGCTTCACTCATCAATCATATTTCTGCAGTAGTATTTTTTTTTTTTTTTTTTTTTTTTTACAAACTTGGGTCTTCTTGTATTTAGGGTATAGATATTAAGAATTGAAATCTCATCATGATGGAGTGTTCCTTTAATGAGTATGTAGTGTTCTTTCACAATTTCTATTAGTTTTTGTTTGAAGTCTATTTTTTTAGATATAAAAATGACTACATCAGGTTTTTTCTTAAGTCTATTTGCTTGGGAAATCTTTATCTAACCCTTTTTCCTGAGATAATAACTATTCTTGATGTTGAGGTATGTGTTTTGGATTGGGCAAAAGGATGGATCCCGTTTTTGTTTCCCTTTTGTTAGTGTATTAGGATGAGGGATTAAGACACTGATATTGAAAGATACCACTGACCAATAATTGTTATTACCTGCTATTTTGATGTTGTTGGTGGTAATGTGTGTGTTTTCCTTCTTTTGGTTTTGATGGTGTAAAATTATTAGTTTTGTTTTCATGAATACAGTTAATGCCTTTAGATTGGAGTTTTCCTCCTAGCAACTTTTGTAGGACTGGATTTGTGAATAGATATTGTTTAAATTTTACTTTATCAAGGTAATTGAAATTTTTGCTGGGTATAGTACTTTTAGCTATCATCTATGGTCCATTAGAGTCTGCAGCATGTGTGTCTACATCATTTTGTTTTTTAGCGTCTCCATTGAGAAATCAGTTGTCATTCTAGTAGGTCAGCCCTTATATATTCCTTCATATTTTCCCTTGCAATTTTTAATATTCTTTCTCTGTTTTGAATATTTAGTGTTTTAATTATTATGTAGCAAGCATGTTGAAGAAATATTAAAAAATAAAAATTGGTTTATCTCCTTACCGACCCTGAGGTCTCACTCCTCAGGCCCAACCCTGATACAGAGCCCCACGCACATTTGGAGCCCAGTCTCAGCTGCCAACATGGCCCAACTCATCCATGCAACTCCCTTCCCTTGACAGTTTACTACCGCCTGTTCTCTGCCTCTGTCCTGGGGTATTTCTGTACCCCAAAATCTCCCCTCCTCTGCCACACAACTCTACAGCCCAATAGCTTTTCATACAAGTTTATTTACTCAACTCTCAATCCACAAATCCTCTACACAAAAAGATTGCATCAAAAAAATACAAACTCCCTTTTATATGCAATATTAGACCTGTAAAATCCTTAATGTTCATAGCTTTTTAACACCAATAAATCCCACCTGGGAATAACTGGTCCTTGGGAGGCTCTATGTTGGCATGATCTCTAACCTCTGTCCTCTGACCTCCTTAGAGCTCTCCACCCTCTCTACTTCCCTCACCCCTCCTAGTCACTGGCTTTCCTTTATTTTACTAATTAAAATGGGAAGTTTCAGTTGGAGTCATGTGACTAGGCAGCTCTTCTTGGGGAAGTGGAATTAACATTATAATACAAACAGCTTCAGGACAATCTACACAAGCAGACTTTCTTTCCTGGTCCAATCTATTTGATGCTCTGTATGCTTTTTGTACATTTATAGCAATCTTCTTCTTTAGGTCATGAACATTTTCTTCTATGATTCTGTTGATATTTTCTAGTCCCTTTTTGCTGAGTTTCTTTCTTGTTCCTTTATACCTATTATTTTTAATTTGTCTTTTCATAGCACCTCATATTTCCTGAATTTATTTGTATTAACATTTTATTTCATCAATGTATCTATTTCTTCTATTGTATGTACAATACCTGAGTTCTTTTCTTCCGTCTTTTGTATTTTGTTGATGAATCTTGCAGCTATAGTATCTATCTACGTTACTAAAATTTTCATTTCTAGAATTCCTTCCATTTGTGTTTTCTTTATTGATTCTATTTCTCTTTTCAGGTCTTGAAAATTTTTATTCATTTCCTTCAACTGTTCATGTTTCTTTCTGAGGTTTGTTTAAAAATTAAAAAAAAATTTTCTCTGATTTTTTTTGGAATTATTTAAGAGATTTGTTCATTTCTTTAAGGACCTCTACCCATCTTAATAATTGGATTTAAGGTACTTTTCTCATGCTTCAGTTGTGTGGAAATAATCAGGGCTTTCTCTGGTAGGATAACTGGGCTCTAGTGAAGACATATTGCCCAGGCTATTATCAAGGGTGTATTTACACTAATATCTAGGTATCTGGATTTGGAATGATTATACATCTAGGTGCTGGTTTTTAGATTTTTTTAATTGGGTGGGTGCTTTGTTGCTTAGCTTTTTTTTTTTTTTTTTTTTTTTTTTTCTATTTTCCTGGCCTGCTTAGCTAGAGTATTCACAAGGAATGTCTCCTGGTTTTGACATTTCAAATACTAGGATAAGTTTGGGAAAAGAAGGTTGGAGAGAAGGTTTTGGAAGAATTTTGTAGTGATTGTTGGGGAGAAGGTCAGAGAGGAAAGGGAGACCATAGAAGATTTTATTGCTACAGAACTAAGAATAAAACAGAGAAGATTGGATCTCAGGAACAGTAGGAGAGGTGTGGGTCTGCCCTCAGAAAAATTTTTGCCCTGGGAGAAGCAGCCCTTAGGGGTGCTTTATCAGGGGGTGTCTGATAAAGGTAGGGTCTAGGAAAAAGCAACACATTTAGGAAGGACATTTAGAGGAGAAGATCTGTGGGATCTGCAGGAGATGGGAGCTGGAGAGCATCTAAGTCTATCACTGGTCTTTGGCTGATCAGCTGGGGATGAGACAAGCATGGACTGTGGTTCAGAGAGGATGCCTGCTGGTATTGGGAGGTGAGCTATAGCAATGAGTGAAGGGAGAGAAGTTAAAAAGGGACAATCTGTAGGATCCACTGCAGATGTGGGGCAGATGTGGAGGGAGGTGGCAGCTGGTGGTCTCTTGCAGAGCTCAGCATGGTACTGAAGGATTGAGTATGGGGATGGGGAGGGAGGGAGGGAGGGAGAGAGAGGGGGAGGAGGGAGAGAGGATAAAGTCTATAGGCAGCCTATATTATTTTCTGTGTGGTAGTTGAGAAGGAGGTGCCACCTAGAGATTAAAGCTGGGATACAGTGATGGCTGCAGGGAGGGAAGTTCTGTTTGTCTGTCTGTCTGTCTGTCTGTCTCTCTCTCTCTCTCTCTCTCTCTCTCTCTCTCTCTCTCTGTACCATCTAATTCTTCAGCCTAAAATCTTAACTTTATCTTTTTTTGTTTTTTTTTAAATTAATTTTTATTGAATATTCTCTGTATTTACATTTCAAATGTTATCTGCTTTCTTCCAACTCCCATTTCTCCCTCCCCCTCAACTTACTCCCATGAAGGTGCTCCTCTCCCAACCACCCTTTCTACTTCAGTGCCTTGGCATTCCACCACACTGGGAAAACTCACCATCACTGGACCAAAGGCCTCTTCTCCTATTGATGCCAGACAATGTTATCCTCTGCTACATATGCAACTGGAGCCATAGGTCTATCCATGTGTGCTCATTGGTTGGTGTTTTAGTCCCTGGGAGTTGTGGAGGGTTTTGTTGATTGATAATGTTGTCCTTCCCATGAGATTGCAAACCCTTTCAGCTCCTTTAGTCCATTCTCTAGTTCTTCATTGAGGTCCCCGTGTCCAGCCCAATGGTTAGTTGTAAGCATTCTCAACTGTATCTGTATGACTCTGGCAGAGCCTCTGGGGAGGCATTCATATCTGGCTCCTGCCAGTAAGCACTACTTTGCATCAGCAATAGTCCTTGGCTTTGGTGGCTGCATATGGGGTATATCTCCTGGTGAGCCAATCTGTTGGCTGCCTTTTTGTCCTCCTGACAGTGTCCTCAGCCTTACAGAAACTCCAATTTCATGAGGTTCAATTTGTTGATTTTTGATCTTATAGCATAAGTCTTTGGTGTTCTGTTTAGGAAAATATCTCCCATGCTTGTGTGCTAAGCTCGTTCTCACTTTTCCTTCTATTAATTTCAGTGTACCTGGTTTTATGTGGCGGTCTTTGATCCACTTAAACTTGACTTTTGTACTAGAAGATAAGAATGGATGGAAATGCATTCTTCTGTATGCTGACTGCCAGTTGAGCCAGCACCATTTGTTGAAGATGCTGTTCTTTTTCCATTGAATGTTTTTGGCTCCTTTGTCAAAGATCAAGTGCCTGTAGGTTTGTGGGTTCATTTCTGAGTCTTCATTTCTGTTCTATTGAATGACTTGCCTGTCTCTGTACCAATACCATGAGTTTTAATCATTATTAATCTATAATACAGCTTGAGGTTAGGGATGGTGATTCCCTCGGAAGTTCTTTTATTGTTGAGAATAGTTTCACTATCCTGGGTTTTTTGTTATTCCAAACAAATTTTAAAATTGTTTTTTAACTTTATGAAAAATTCAGTTTGAATTTTGTTAGGGATTGCATTGAATCTGTAGATTGCTTTTGGAAAGATGATCATTTTTAAAATGTTGATCCTTCCAATCCATGAGCATGGGAGATCTTTACATCATCTGAGATCTTCAATTTTCTTCTTTAGAGTTTTGAAGTTCTTGTCATAAAGATCTTTCACTTGCTTGGTTAGGGTCACAGCAAGGTGTTTCATTTTGTTTGTGACTATTATAAAGGGTGTCTTTTCCATAATTTCTTTCTCAGCCTTTTTATCTTTTGAGTAGAGGAAGGCTACTGATTTGTTTGAGTTAATTTTATATCCAGCCACTTTGATGAAGTTGTTTATCAGCTGTAGGAGTTCTCTGGTAGAATTTTTGGGGTCACTTAAGTACACTATCATGTCCTCTGCAAACAGTGAAGTTTTTACTTCTTCCTTCCAATTTGTATCCCTTTGATTTCCTTTTGCTGTCTAATTGCTCTGGCCAGGATTTCCAGTACTCTGTTGAATAGGTAGGCAGATAGTGGGCAGCCTTATTTAGTCCCTGATTTTAGTGGAATTGCTTCAAGTTTCTTACCATTTAGTTTGATGTTGACTACTGGTTTGCTGTATATTGCTTTTACTATGTTTAGGTATGGGCCTTGATTTCCTGACCTTTCCAAGACTTTTAACATTAATGGGTGTTGACTTTTTAAAAATATTTTCTCAGCATCTGATAAGATGATCATGTGGTTTTTTTTTCTTTGAGATTGTTTATATAGTGGATTATGTTGATAGATTTTCTTATATTGAGACATCCCTGCATCCCTGAGATGAAACCTATCTGATGGTGATAGATGATAGTTTTGATGAGATCTTGAATTTGTTTGTGAGTATTTTATTGATTTTTTTTCACCTCAATATTCATAAGGGAAATTAGTCTGAAGTTGTCTTTCTTGGTTCTTTTTGTAGTGTAAGCGTAATTGTGACTTCATAGAAAAAATGAAGTAGTGTTCCTTCTGTTTTACTTTTGTGGGATAATTTGGAGAGTATTAGTATTAGGTCTTCTATGAAGATCTGATAGAATTCTGCACTAAACACATCTGGTTCTGGACTGTTTTTGGTTGGGAGGATTTGATGACTGCTTCTCTTTCTTTAGGTATTATGAGACTGTTTAGATGCTTTATCTGATACTGATTTAACATTGGTACCTGGTATCTGTTTAGAAATTTACCCATTTCCTCAAGATTTTCTAGTTTTGTTAAGTATAGGCTTTTGTAGTAAGATCTGTTGATTTCTTGAATTTTTTAGTTTCTGCTATGTCTCCCTTTTTATTTCTGATTTTTGTTAATTTGGATACTCTCTTTGTGCCTCTAGTTAGCCTGGTTAAGGATTTATTAATCTTGTTGATTTTCTCAAAGAGCCAATTTCTGGTTTTGTTGATTCTTTGTATAATTCTTTGTGTTGCTACTTGGTTACTTTTAGCTCTAAGTTTCATTATTGTCTGTCATTTACTCTTCTTGGATTTATCTGCTTCTTTTTTGTTCTATAGCTTTCAGATGTGCTTTCAACCTGCTAGTGTATCTCTCCAGTTATTTATTTATTTATTTTTTTGGAGGCACTCAGAGCTATGAGTTTTCCTCTTATAGTACTGCTCTCTTTGTATTCTATAAGTTTGGGTATGTTGTGCCTTAATTTTCCTTAAATTCTAAAAAAATTCTTAATTTCTTTCTTTATTTCTTCCTTGACCAAGTTATGATTGAATAAAACATTGTTCAGATTCCATATGCATTTTTTGATGATTTTGTTGATTTTATTGTTATTGAAGACCAGCCTTCATCCATGATGATCTAATAGGATGCATGGGCTTATTTCGATCTTCTTGTATTTGTTGAGGCCTCTTTTGTGACTGACTATATGGCCAATTTTGGAGAAGGTGCCATGAGGTGCTGAAAGAAGGTGTATTCTTGTGTTTTAGGATGAAATGTTCTATACATATCTGTTAAATTTATTAGGTTTATAACTTCCGTTAGTTTCACTGAATCTCTTTTCAGTTTCTGCTTCCATGATTTGTCTATTTAGAGTGAGGTGTTGAAATCTCCCACTATTATTGTGAGTGGTACAATATATGCTTTGAGTTTTAGAATAGTTTCTTTCATAAATGGGGGTGGCTTTGTATTTGGAGCATAGATTTTTCAGGATTGAGAGTTTTATCTTGATAGATTTTTTTCTGTGATGAATAAAAAGTATCTTTCCTTATCTTTTTTGATAACTTGTGGTTGAAAATCTATTTTATTCAATATTAGAATGGCTAGTTTAGCTTGTTTCTTGGACCATTTCCTTGGAAAGTTTTTTTTTTTTTTTTTTTTCCTAGCCTTTTCCTCTGAGGTAGTGTTTATCTTTGTGGCTGCAATGAGTTTCCTGTATGCAGCAAAATTCTGAATCCTGTTTACATATCCAGTATGTCTGTGTCTTTTTATTGGGAAATTGAGTCCATTGATGTTAAGAGATATTAAAGAATAATGATTGTTGCTTTATGTTATTTTTGTTGTTAGAGGTAGACTTATGTCTATGTGCCTTTCTTCTTCTGGTTTTATTGCAGAAAGATTATTTTCTTGCTTTTCCTAGGGTGTAGTTTCCCTCCTTGTGTTGGAGTTTTTCATTTATTATCCTTTGTAAGGATAGTCTTGTGGACAGATATTGTGTCATTTTTGTTTTGTATGAGAATATCTTGGTTTCTTCATCTATGGTAATTGAGAGTTTGCTGGATATAGTAACCTTGGCTAGCATTTGTGTTCTCTTAGGCTCTGTATGACATCTGTCCAGAATCTTCCAGCTTTCATAGTCTCTGTAGAGAAGTCTGGCATAATTCTGATTGGTCTGCCTTTATGTTATTTGTTCTTTTCCCCTTTCTACTTTTAGTATTCTTTCTTTTTTTGTGCATTTGCTCTTTTGAGTATTATGTGAGAAGAGGAATTTCTTTGGAGTCCTGTAGGCTTCTTGTATGTTAATGGTCATATCTTTCATTAAGTTAGGGAAGTTTTCTTCTATGATTTTGTTGAAGATATTTACTGGGCCTTTATTTGGGAGTCTTGGCCCTCTTCTACACTTATTATCCTTAGGTTTGGTCTTCTCATTGTGTCCTGGATATCCTGGATATTTTGGGTTAGGAGCTTTTTGATTTTTGTATTTTCTCTGATGTGTCAATGTTTTCTTCTGCCCCTGAGATTCTCTCTTATATCTTTTTTTTTTTTTTTTTTTTTTTTTTTTTTTTTTTTTTTTTTTTTTTTTTTTATGTTTGTGATGCTTGTGTCTACGATTCCTGATATCTTTCCTGGTTTTCTATCTCCAGGGTTGTGTCCTTTTGTAATTTCTTTATTGTTTCTATTTCCATTTTCTATTCTTTCACCTGTTTGCTTGTGTTTTCCTGTAGCTCTTTAAGTGATTTTTGTCTTTCCTCTTTTTTTATGTGTGCTCTCAAGGTTCTTTTGTAATTCTTAAGGAGAGTTATTCATGTGCTTCTTGAGAACCTTCTTCATCATCATAAAGTATGATTTTTAAGTCCAAATCTTGTTTTTCTGGTGTGTTGATATATCTACTACTTGGTGTGGTAGGATAACTGGGTTCTGATGATGCCAGATTCTCTTGGTTTCTATAGCTTTGGTTCTTTCATTTGCCTCTTGCCATCATATTACCTTTGATCCTAAGTGATCTTGCTGTCTCTGACTAAGCTTGTCTGTCTTCTGGGCCTGTTGGCTCAGGAAGAAGATTGTTTTTGGTGTTCAACTCTCTGTAGGTAGTCTGTGAGTTCCAATGGGGTGTACTGGCTTTGGCACTGGGCACAGGTGGCCATTACCAATCAGTACCCCACTACTAGCTCCCTGAGAGTTCCTGGTGGTCTCTCCCTGCATAGTCAGTGGTGAAGAAAGTGGAGACTCACTAGTGGGCTTAGGTGGGAGAACCTCCTGAGGCTCATCTAGGTACTCAGCAATCTGCGGGCAGGCCATGAGTCCTGATGGAAGAGTCCCAGCTCTGTCCAAATCTTACCTTTTATACTGACTCCATACTTTATCTACTTCATACAAACTATATTTTGTACTTTATGTAAAATATACATTTATATATTTTTGTATACATTATTCCTATGAAAAGAAATGGTAGTATAGGGCCTATGGAGAAGGCTCAAGGTTTAAGAGAACTCGTTTTTCCAGAAGACCAGATTTCAGTTTCCAGTATCCATGTCAAGGAAAGCATAAGTGTTTGTAACTCCAGGAGATCAGATTCCCTCTTTTAGTCTCTAGAGACACCCACATATTCATGGCATGCACGTGTACAGACATGTACGTATATACATAAATCTACAAAAAATGTTAAAAATGGTGATACATGAGTTAGAAAAAAGAACTGAAGGAGCTAAAGGGGGTTGCAACCCCACAAGGAGAACAACTATATCAATCAACCAGACCTCCCAGAACTCCCAGAGACTAAACCACTAACCAAAGAATACACATGGCTCTAGCTGCATATGTAGCAGAGGATGGCCTTATCAGGCATCAAGGAGAGGAGAGGTTCTTGGCTTTCTGAAGGCTTAATACCCTAGTGTAGGTTAATTCTGGGACTGGGAGATGGGAAAAAGTGTGTGGGGAAACTCTCACAGAGGCAGGGAGAGAGTGATGGAATAGATAGGGGGATTCCAGAAAGAAAACCGAGAAAGGAGATAACTTTTAAAATGTAAATAAAGAAATTATCCAATTAAAAAAATAGAAAGAAAGCATGTTCTCCCCCCCAATAGTGATACATTCCAATGTCACTGAGGACAATGAAGTTCACCTAATTGTGTACAGTGGTATTTGGGTGTGTCTATGAAATTTTTGCTGATTTGCCTATTACTGAATAATAACTTATCCAAGACCATTCTATATTCAGACAATAATAAATAATTTTATATATCCTATCCATTTGGTTTTTTTTTTTTTTTTTTTTTTTTTTTTTTTTTTTTTGGAATTTAGTTTAGGCAAGTTGGTGAGCAATTCATTTACTTCACGTTGTGTTGACTGCATGTGCCCTGTGTTGTAAAACTATTTAGTAGTTTGTTTATTCTGGAGGCTTTTCTAACACATCTGTAGGCTTAGTAAGCAAACTAGAAAGTTTTGCTTAGTTGGTTCCTTCACATTGGAGTGACATCTGACCTTTCCAGGTGATTTCTCCATTAGTGGTTAAGTTGGCAAAAGCAAATCTCCTAAGAGAAGAATAGTGGAAATTGTTAACTGACACAATATGAGTTTGCCACATGGTACTAGCCAGAGTAATTACAGACCATTTAAAAATTGAGAATATTATTTCATTTTTGCCATAAGAACTTTGCAGAGAATTCTGTGTCATTTTTAGTTTGGCCCATACCCATGGAGAAAGAAGCTTTTAGTCCAGAAGCTGCAAACACAAATTGATTTGAGTTTAAGTTTATATTTTTCTCCTCTGGTTTTAGGGGTGAGGGAATTATAGTGTGATACAAGACAGATGAAGCTATATATATATATATATATATATATATATATATATATATATATATATATATATATATTTAACTAAGGGTAGAGATTGCTCTTTGTCTTTGGGACAGGAAAGCTGAGTACAAAAACTGCTGTTTGTATAAAAGAAAAACTGTTTTTTCTTTTTTTTGAATACATTTTTAAAGGTTGTAATTAAGTATTATGTGTATATGTAACAATAATATAGAAAAAAAGGCTATTAATTTGAGGGGATAGGAGAGTGACTAGGAGGGGCTCTAGGGAGGAAAGGGGGATGTGATACAGTTCTATTTTAATTAAAATATATTCTTTTTTTGTTGTTGTTGTTGAACTTCACACAGTCTGTGAGTTGTTTCTGGGGTGTTCAGAGCTTTCTGGGGTTAGTATTCTATTATCAGTGACTGCATGTTATGTCTGTTCTTTTGTGACTGGGTTATCTCACTCAGGATGATATTCTATAGATGTATTCATTTTCTTAAGAATTTGGTTAAGTCATTGTTTCTGATAGCTGAGTAGTACTCCATTGTGTAAATGTATCACAATTTTTGTATCCATTCATGTACTGAAGGACATCTGGGTTCTTTCCAGCTTCTGGCTATTATAAATAGAGCTGCAATGAACATTGTGGTGCATGTATAAAAGTTTCAGGAAATATGAGAAGGTAGATATCATATGTGAGAGATAGACTGATTTTGATTAAAATAGTCATGGACTGGAGAGATGGCTCATTGTTTAAGACCCATTTCTTACCTTCAAGGAAGTCTGCAGTAACCAAAGACAAAGGTGAGATGTTCACCCAAATACCTATGCCAGCTAGGACATCCACACAGCGCAGCTGATTCGGGACCTGCCTCCTCTCTCGCCCCTAGCTCCACCTTTCTTCTGGTTCACTGGCTTACCATGATCAGAACAGCATCCTGATACTGCAGAAACACTATGGCTTTCAAGCCTCAAAAGACGTCCAAAGTAACTGGGGGGCACAGGAAGTTTACTCTAACAAGTCACAAAGGAGGCCAACCCTAACCAGAGACAACACTGCCTGCCTCCAAGGAGACCAGCTCTAACTCAGGTCACAGAGCTACCTGTCTCCCAGGATACTGCTTCCAGTCAGAGATACCTAGGTCAGATATACAAGAGAAAACCAGATGGCCAGATGCAAGCACAGGATCATACCTAACAGAACCCAATGCAAATTGGCACCATCAGAACCCAGTTATCCTACCATAGCAAGCTCTGGATAACTTAACATACCTGAAAAACAAGATAATGACCTAAAATCCCATCTCATGAAGATTATAGCAGACTTTTCTGAGGATATAAAGAATTCCCTTAAAGAAACACAGAAAAATACCTGCAAACAGGCAGATGTTCTTTAAGAAAAAACAACAAGAAATAAATCTTTTAAAGAACATCTCTTAAAGAAATAAAAGACAATACAATTAAGCAGGAAGGAATTGAAAAAATGGTGCAAAAATATGAATGGAAACAGAAACAAAGAAAACACAATGAGAGGCAAACCTGGGGATAGACAACATAGGGAAGAGATAAGGAGCTACAGATATAAGCATTGCCAACAGAATACAAGAGATAGAAGAGAGACTCTCAAGCATAGAAGATACCTTGTTTCACTTCACATTTCCGTATATGTCCAGCAGGAGCATGAAACGTGGTCACATGGCACTTGCAGTTAGGACAGACCAAGAGTGCGGGCTGCATCTCATCTCTCTTCTCTTCTCGTACAGTCCAAGAATGAGACAAGGAATGATACCACACACAGTGGGCAGGGCTTTCAATCTTGACTAACATTATCTTGATAATCCTATATAGTACCCAGAAGCCCATCTCCCAGCTGTTTCTAGGCTCCCTTAAATTGATGATCAATATTAACCACCAGAGAACCACTCTCCAAGTCTTATGACTCTTTTTTAAAACTGGGGTTGTGCTAACCTCTGGAAAAGGGAGGTATACAAACATTCATGATTACTGTAGGAAGATGGAGGCGACAATAAGAGCTGGCCTACCTTCAAAACCTAATAGAGGGCACTTGAGTAGATGAGTGGTATGATGAACTGTTATAGGAAATATGAAATGGAAGATGAAATGAAATGCTTGGAATAATAGCATCTCTCAACCAAATAGAGACTGAGAGAGGAAAAAAGGTAAGCAAACAAACAAAAGGTAAATTACAGGTTGAGGGGAAAAAACAGGGGTGGAAAAAATGTCTGTGAGTCATTGCAGAAAATGAGAAAGAGGTTTTTATACACTCAAAGAGTCAATCAGTACAGCAGGACTTCATGGTCAGGAAAGGAAAGGAAGAGAGCAAAGGGCTCAGAGGTAGCAGTGAGTAGGGGAAGATGCATGGCCTCTCAGGCAGGCAGAAGAAATGTCCTGAGAGCAGGGACACTGAAGGAGGTGGAAGCACATGATGAGAACTGAAGTAAACCGTGGGGACCACGGAGAAGACCACAACTGCTACATCATAATGTCTTCACTACTGCTTTAACTGTTGTGTCAGGAAGTAAAATAATACATCCTAAGGACATCCTCCCAGTTCACTATATCCTGGCCTCATTCACAATCAGTGGCAGTGTCTGTTACAAGCCAAAAATTTCTCCGTATTTTGAATCAAAATTTCTGCTTGATAATTTTCCTTATGCTAATTTTAAAATGTCCCTTCTTTTCTAAATCACCCTGATGTCATTTCCTCTTGCCTCCTACACATTGGCTCTTCATTGATTTCCTTTTCAAATATTCAGTTCTTCTTGTTCTGTTGCCCATTTCCCTTTGCATGGAGGCATTTTTGTCTCTTTCATACTGAAAATACCTTGTTCCCCTGTTTGCTATTAAAATAAAATATACAGTATACATATATGCATGTGAACGTATATACATGTATTATTATATTAGTATATGTATTATATATGCATATATTAATATGTATTATAGATTATGTATGCATATGTATCATACAATTATTATAAATGTATAATATATATACATATGCATTTCCTTCAGTTGACTACTAAACTTAATGCAAAAAAGTCTAAATCTTTTCAACTTATTGGGTATTTAAGATTTTAAATCAGGGAAAATAAACATATATGAAGGAGGAACCAGCAACTGTTGCCAAGGATTAGGACAGTGGGGGTAGTGAAGTTGCTAACAGTAGTTCTTGGTAGGTGAAAGAGATGGACATGAAAGACAGGTGAATTATGTGCATTTATGACAAATTCACAATGATTCTCTTCCATAGAGAGAAAGGAAAATTGTCAGTTGACAATCACAGAAGAATAATGTATTGCATTTGATACCATGGGAAATTTTTCTATATGTATATGACTCTGTGTGCCTTTGGGAGTGTATGTGTTTGAAAAATTATTTAATGAATTATTCTGATAATTTTTCAATTTGAAAGATACATTATAAACTTATATAATTTATTAAATATTAAATATTGAACCACATAGGATCTCTAAGAAATAATTTAGTACTTAGTTTATTTTTAAATTAATTTGAGCTTTAATCTGATTTCTCCATTCTGAGATCATAAATGCAGTATTAGCCCTGATGGTAATACTTTATCTGCCTGGGATTACACAGGAATTGAGAGTGTGTGTGATGCTTGGAAATCGCAACAAATTCCAACTTCTAATCTACTTCAGTGGCTGCTAATACCACTAGCAAACATAAACTCTTAAAACTCCACAGTTCTCTGTTTTGATGCTACCAGTTGAACAACCCCCTTTTGTAAATCCCCAAGGCTTTGTCAGAAGCAGGACAAAAGGTTTTATAGAATACTTTCCCTTTTTCCTTGCTCCTCAAGGGAGACACAGACTCACATGTGTACTCTTAAAGGCATTCCAAGACAATAAACATCACAATCCCCGATGAGTATTGACTTTCACAAAAGATAGGGAACATCAGGGCTTTTTGAATAGGACATTTTGCTCCTGGTCCTGCAAATATCTCTAAACTTAATGGAGGCTAGTTCCTGCCTGAGTATGGATAAGAACTATTAGACTGTTTACTGTTAACTCTGTTTTAAAGTAAAGCATAAATACAAGAAGACACAGACAAAGTGAGTAGGTCCAACCCTTCCCTACATCCCTTCTGTCTAATAGAAGCATCCCTAACCTTGGGATGTTGAGAACTTAAGTGGTTTCTGCAGAGGAAACCACTACATTGAAGGCAGGCTCACTCACTGTCTTTTACATTTCTAGTTACATCAGCAGCAAAATCATATATTGCCATAGAAGAATATTTCTTATGTTCTAGGAAGCCATGTGAACCACACCAAAAATTTGCATTCCAGGACTTAAACTTGCTGCCTTAGTAGTTTGGAGAGAGTTCGTTATCTGAGTTTCCCATTTAAGTATATTTATGGCTTTTCTGTGGGCAGGTCTGGCAATGGCCATCAAACTGAAGGAAAGATAATAAAAAGAGCCGGTTGTCTTCTTGGAAAGAAAGAAGGGAAAATACAGAAGAAAAGAACCCATTAATATAGAATTTACTTCTGCAAAACATATGTAAATATCTTTTATTAAGAAGAAGGGGCGGGTTATAGCCTGTATGTGGAAATGTTCTGACAAATGAACCATGGCCTATGCAAGTATTTGCTTTCTGTTTTTCAAATCATGGTTTGTAAATATCCTGAACAAAGTTTGTTACAAAGTTTTACTTCCATTTAGAAGGCTGGATTAGAGAGGCTTCCTTAATCCTCCATTTCAGCAATATAGTGAATTTGGTTCTGATATAGTGAGTAAGATGATGTCTTATTCTAAATGCTGAGTTTTACTACATTACAAGAGTTAAGAAAACACAATTAACTGGCAGCAATGAACTAGAATTGTATATTGAGATTTGGTTACAGTCACTGATTAATTAACGTCATATGTTCTCTTTGAAAGCAACAAGGTATAATTGATGAGCTTTCTGTATCAACTGCCTTGTGACACTGAAGGGAATCATTAATTGAGCTCAGTTGCCAAACACAAATATTCTTCTGCCGGCAAAACAATTATTTCTCATCCTCATTAATAATTATGGTGTCTTTTATTCATAATAAAGCAGCATAGTCCTTACTATGAAAAGATGGCTTGGTGTTGGCATCATTCTGCTGAAGAGTTGAGCTTTATGGCTGCTCTCAGATGTCATGGAAGTGGCTTTCTAAAGCTGAGGTCGAGCTGCACTCTTTCCTGAGCTATTTGATGCTGTGTGAAACTGTGGGTTGTTTTCAGACTGTACCTTGCCTCGAGAGATTCCAATTGTTTATTTTTATTCATTCTCTGAGAATTTCATTTAAGCATAGAGTGTATTTTAACCATGTCAACACCCTGGCCTCCTCCAAAGTTCCCAGCACGATACCCCCCACATCCTGGGATGGGAGTACTTCATTCTATAACTAATATTAGAGCCCATATTTTTAAATGGAGCATTACTTTCCATTTGGGTAGACATATAAACAGCCCCATCTGTCTGGCAGTACCCACACAGCACAGACTGATGACTGACTTATTTCTGAGAGTAGAAAGGGTATCACTTTCTAATTTTTTGGGTTAAATCAGGATTCATTTTAGGTTATATTTTTCTGGTTGTGATAAAATATCCTGACAAAAAGCATCTTAATGGAAGGAAGGTTTTCTTTGGTTTATGATTTCAGGCTATATTCCATCCCTATAAGGAGTTAAGCCAGGAACTTCAAATAGCTAGTCATAATCCATCTACAGTCAAGAGAAGAGAGACATAAATACATCCATCTTTGCTTGTTTACTCCTCTCCTAAACAATTTAGGACCCCATTACTATAGTCTGGTACTTGAATACTGGACTGAGTTTTCTCACATCAATCAATAATAATAAAGAAAGTCAAATACAGTTACACACAGAGGCCAACCTGGTATTGACAATTCCTAATTAAGATTCTTTTGTCAGTTGATTCTTGGTTGTGACAGATTGACAGTTAAAAACTAACCATCACAGGACTGTGTAAGCACATGATCATAATATTAAAATCAGGCCTTAGAACGTATCAGATACCGGACTGAAGAAATTATGAAGTTCCTTTATCTAACCTTACAATGGTGATTGCTCTGCCCACCTGCTATTTGCCCTCCTTGTGTATGACAAAGAATGGACAAACAGGGGTCTTCTGCCTATTCTAGAGCTTCCCTTTACCTCAGAGAAGACATTAAGAGGGGGGATGGGAGGGAGAAGAACCAAGGATAGAAGAAAGAGGGAGAGAACTTAGACAACTACTGGCACTTTTGAACAACAACAATGGATCCTGAAACTGGTCTAAATACTTGTTTAAATCCTGACATTGTTTGCAGTGTTCTGGAGAGATATGAAAAAATGTCTATTTATTGCAGATAGGGTACCAATGACAGACCAAATAGATGATCATGTCTGAAGAAATTCTGGTGAATCAATCAATTTATGGCTTTAGAAGAACACAGGTGATTCAAAACAGATACATCACTGATACATCCTATCTCATTGTTAAAGAATTAGTTAGATATTATCAGTTGCTGAATATGGGGCCACTCCTTATTAGTAATCAGCTATTAAGGCCAGGAAGACCATATTAGTTTTAAAAAACTTAATTTTTTCTTTTTACTGGCTAGAGACTTGATGTTATAAATTACCACAAAGATCATAAGTTTATAACCCAATTAAAACCATTGATAATTGTTGTTTTGAGTTTTGCTTAAAATCTGAAATATTTAAATTTTTGGGTTCCCTTTTAGAAATTCTGGGATACTCAACTTTTCTTTGAGTTCTTTTAGGTTAGATATCAATAACCTGTCAGATATAATAATTTTTCAGGTATTGTGCATTTCTGTAGCTCAGGTGACTAATTTTCTTTCAGACTGTGATGGATAACTTCAGTTATCAGCTTGATGCTCCTAGGAAGGAAAGACTTCAACTGAAGAACTGCTCTCATCAGATTAGCCCATGGCCATGTCTGTAGGGCATTTTCTTGGTTGTTATTTTTTATAGGAGGGTCCAGCCCACTCTGGGTACTATCCCTAAGCAATTGAGCCTGAGACTCTACATGAAAAGTAGCTCAACATTAGCCTAAGAACAAACAGGTAAGATGACATCCTCCTTGGCAAGTATTTTTCAAACTCTTGCCTTTAGTTATCGCCCTAATTGATGTCCCTTTGATAATAGACTGTAGCCTGTAAATGAATTAAATCCTTTTCTTGCCAGCTTTTTTTTTTAATTGTGATGTTTCTCATTACAGCAAAAATGCAAACATGGAAATAGGCATTCTTTGAGACTTGTTCGGAGATGCCACATTGTATGGGATTTTAAAGATAATAGAAACAAAGAGTGGCTAACTCAATGAGAACTCATGATGTTTAAATGATTCCATTTAGATTGGAAGGTTTTGGAGGTCTCTTCCACAGAATATCCTTTAATTTAATTTCAGAAGTAGTAATAAGCGTTAGGGATTCTAAGTAATAGAAAACCTTTAAGTTTCAAGTATAGGATTTACAGAGCAGTATGCGTGAGAGTGGCCAGGTGTCTTACACTCAAGACTGCAGGCTTCAGACAAAGGCAGTTATGTTACAAGGAGGGAGGGAGGGTAGGGAAAGTCTTAGTATCTTTACAGAAAAGACATGCCTAAGAATTAGTAGGAGCAGTTCTTCCAGAGGACTGGGCCTTGATTCCCAGCATGCACATGATGGTTCACAGCTGTGTGTCACTACGGTTTCAGGGATTTAATGTTATTTTCTGCCTCCACGGTTATCAGGTATGCATATAAGTACCCAGACATCCATTCAGGCAAAACACCCATGCACATAAAATAAGATAATGATAATTAAGAAAGTAAAACAAGGTGTGTTTCTGACAAGAAAACAATGAAGTACTAAGAGATTCATACATCTGAAAAATAAGCCAGTCAGGAAACTCTCATGACTGATATATCCAGATCGATCACCAAAGAAAATATCACTGGTGGCTGTTAATCAGCTTGGCACTGTGCCTAGTGGCCTGAGGAATCCTTACCCACTGAAATATTCCACCTGGGAGAAGCGAGATATTTGGTTTCACCACAGAAAGGAATTTCAGTACAAGTCAGAGTGAATTAAAATTACTGGGTTTATTAATTATTTATACAGTGGAACATAGAAAAGAGGTACTATACACCAAAGACATGAGCGCTTCTCATGAGGGAGAATTGTATACATGGTTTTGTGGCTTTCCGAGGTGCAGTGCTGGAACTGCATACGTTTATGTTTCTAGATCTCAAAGATTTTCTTCCAGTCCACAGGGGGCCTCTTCACTTGAATGCTGTGCACAAACATTCTAACTTCATCAAGTCCCATTTGGCTTCATTTCCTGCATGATATCTGTTCGATTTCAGAAGTTTGTATCTTGTTTTGTCCTAACTCTGATTTCAAGAACTAGGATTTACAAGATTCTGGAGAGTGTGTACTAGGGGTTTGCTGTAGGGAGCCGTTTGTGCCACACCCAAACATGGTGCCGGCTTCCCGCTGAGAACTCAGCAAACAGAGCTGTTGCCCAGCCATGAGACTTAATGCGCATGCGCCACATACGTCATAGCCTGCTCTCAGGGCATACTATTGAGTTACTGGAGGGCGCACCAATCAGGTAGCGACACGAGTCTCCTAGGCATATATAGCAGTGCATTTCTCCCCCACGTGGAGAGGGAGATAGTGGAGAGATTGCGGGAGACCCCACGTGGAGAGATGGCAGAGAGATCCCACGTGGAGAGGGACCCGATAAGAGAGATTGGGGAGAGATCCCACGTGGAGAGAGACTGGGCAGAGAGATCGCACGTGGGAGACTGCACATGAGAGGTCGCCTATACAGTAGACCCCGGTAGGGAGTCCCCGGCTTAGAGAGAAGTTTCCTGCTCAAGAAGTCCCCTGCTCAAAGTGCTGTACAATAAAGGTTGTCCACAGAAGAATCCGGTTGTTGCACACCTGTTCCTATCGGCGGGAAGCGTGGGCGCGCGACAGTTTGCCATGCCCAAACCTCTATCTTCATGAGCTAGTGTTCAAAGAGTGTCACGCTTGTGCCCCTGGTGTAAGTGAATTCTATTTACCCCCATTTCTAGTCAAGGAACATGCACAGCAACCGAGTCGTGCACTGGCTTCATCAGTTAGGAGCAGAGACAAAGAAAATGAAGGTTTCATAAAAACATGAAAATCCTTCTATTGCATGTTTTCTACATTGTTTTTACAGACGGACATTTCTCTTTATACTTTTGGTGGATTTTTGTTTATATTTATTTGGAGAGTGTTGTGTGGAGGTCAGAAAACATCATGCGGGGGTGGGTCTGTTTTCTCCTTTTGCCATATGTGTATATATATGTATGTATGTATGTATGTATGTATGCATGATGTATGTATGTATGTATGTATGTATGTATGTATGTATGTATGTATGTATGTATTTTGGTGACTGAACTTAGGCTGTTGGGTTTGGAACAAATACTCTTACCTACTGAACCATCTCACCAGCCCTCTTCTCCTCACTCTATTTGTATCTAGTGTCAATATTGTGATTTTTTTTCTTGACCTGAAAAGAGAGAACCCATAAGACTATGTTTAGGCAGGTCATAGCAAAACAAGCTGTCACAGTCTTTTATGACTTGACCTATCTCATTTTGCTAAGCTCAGAAAGCCAAAAGCTAGTATGGAAATGGAAATGAAAATGTTCTGTCATTATTCCAGAATAAAGTACATTAACATTTTTAATACTATGATTTTTTTACCCAGAACGTTATTTTTAAAAGACCACACACACAAACACACTAGCCGCCCTGAGCTGTTTCCCAATGATGAGGCATCATGCCTCAGTTCTACCATTTGCAGATTTTTCACACATACAACACGGCAGGCCTCACATCTTAAAACTGTAATGAAGATGAAATCGTACACCCTTAATAGATCATGAATGTCAGCACTCCCATCTGTGGTAGCTCACACCTCCCAACACTTGGGAGGCAGATCGGCAGATCTGTGAGTTCAAGGCCAGCCTGGTCTATGAAGGCAAGTCCAGGACAAGCAGGGCCAGTTACACTAAGACACCTGTGTCTTTCAAAACAAAAATCTTGACATTATTCTCAATAGGACAGGTGCTTGCACATACCTGATGGCCACCACCCAGGTGCACTGCACACAGTACCCCAACACCAAACACAGTAGCCAACAGCCCCAGAACTTCAAGCTGTGGATGAAAGGAGAAAACAAGTCTGAAAACAGGCTTTCTCAAGGCAATGTCATGAGGTAGCCCTGGCTGGCCTGCTTCTTATATCCTGGTAAGGTCTGCAGGTATCACAGCAACAAGCTGGGTACCAGATTCTCAAATATTTTGTTTAGATCTAGATGCTCCTGAGGGATTTTTGCAAGGAAAACCAAGCCCACAGTTGACAACTCAGGGACTTTTCATTTCTGAAGTGAACAGAAAACCTCTGAAGGAAAACAAGCCCTGTATAATGTCAGTAAGTAAAAAACCAAAAAACAAAAACAAACAAACAAACAAATAAACAAACCCCAAAAGACTAGAGCAGAATCCTATTTTCCAAGGCACTAACCTTGGGAATTAGGGAACTATTTGCTCTTAAAATCCACTAACAAAAGGGCTGAAACTTCTCAGTGCATTTAAATCATTTAAATCATTCTAACAATCCCCAAAACTGGGACTGGAGTGAGCGTCTGCAGAGACCCTGACTGAAAGACGGTAAGGACAAGGTAGTTCTGTGAACTGTGTACTGGACACTTGTGTGCCCACACTCACACCATGTGTACACACACAGAAGTGGTTTAAACACATCAATAGATGTTAATGACCTGTGACTACAGCAGCCAATATGTTCCTTTGCCTAGGAAAGTTGTTAATGGAGACTTCACATACGGTTTAAAAGTAGCCCCACTAACTCTGGGTTACAACCTAAGCAGTGTCAAAATGGCCATCAGAAACACTTAAGGCCAATTAGATTCTATCCTTACCACTCTGTGGCAATATTTATTTGCCTTTTCACCAAGTAGTACCAAGTGTCTGTCCCAATTGTTTGCTCACTCTGGAGAATTCAGAGAATCTTCGAAGTGGGAAGCACATCAGACACCAGTTCCCTGACATTCCACCTTGGGCTGCTAACCTGCTACTATGCAAGTCATGCAGGCCTAGAGCCTCCTGCCTCAGCCTCAGGGTCTTGCGTTTAGAGCTGCACCACCATGCCTGGTCACAAACTAATTTTCTCAGCTTTACCCCTGGTGATTTAGAACAAATATCTTGAAACTAGTGTACACTTTTTGTAAGTATTTGGCTATTTTCTAATCAAGAGTATATTTTCTGCACACTAAGCAGTATCTTTCAAAAGAACATTTAGTAATATTTGAACAAAAAAGATAATGAAAATTTGCTTTAACATTTTCTTTCAGAGAGAAGACCACACATCAACCTAAGCAAAACACTTTGCACTCCGGGTCCTTTATTTCTTTCTGTACATTAGGCCATGACTTCATAGGGAACGGGCTCCAGCAGCTCAGGCTCTTTTCCGTTAGTCCTCAGGAAGTGCGCTTCTCTGGATGGCGCAGGCTGGCGCTTCAGCTGAACACAGGTGCCCTTCTCCCTGGCTCCTTTTTCTTCTGGTCGTTCTCCTTCACCCGCTTCACCCACTGTCTCTGCTCTTCCAGTGCTTGATGTGCTCAATCTGCACACTGATCTTGCCCTTAACTTGCTTGTTTACAATGATGCCCATGCCATGCTGGGTGACACTGTAGACTCTTCTGGTTTGTCCATGGTAACACTTATGGGGCATTCCTTTCTGAACAGTGCCCATTCCCTTGATGTCTACAGTATCACTCTTCTTGTAAATTCCCATAAACAATTTTGTGTTTCCTAAAAGACCCAGAGAACATATAGTGAGTGCCTCTCCCCCTTCCCTTTGTGTTGGTCATGTTGGCGAGTTAACTGGAAGATGGCTGCTGCAGCCAAAAGCAACACTATGATTTTTAAAATGCTTTTGGAGAACTTTATGTTTGATACCATGGCCTCTATAGAAGTCATACAAATTAAAGATAGGATGTTATCATGCATATCAGGAAAACCTAGAGAGATTTCCTCTAATAATTAGACCTAAGAGAATAGAAGTATGCCAAGCACACATCAGGGAAGAAGAATGTATGGAAATAGCAGATTTTTGAACTGTTTCTATGTAATAATATCCAGGAAACTTAGAAAATACATAGAACTCTGCTTTATAAATCAGTGATCAAATTATTATGAAATGAAGTCTTGGAATTTCACCTTAAAAATCCATTGGTGATTCTAATGTTTGCCCAGGTTTGGACCAGAATTCTTTCCCTTGAGTTCATCTGTATTAGTTTTAACACATAGTTTCGAAAACTCTTGAAACTGAAGGCTAAGATTTGGCCTCTTCTTTGCCATTAGTGAAGTATGTGGCTTTGGACTAATAATTTTCTGATCTTCATCTAAATAAAGAGGTTTAATCTAAAATAACTACAGGACCTATTGCAGTCAGATGTTAGAAAACCTGGAGCTTTTGAAGGGTTCTTCTTTCAAGGCATTAAGGGCTCTTGTAATTAGAACCTGCATGCCTCGTCAGGCAGGTACTTGGAAGAAGGGTCAATTAAGTTCATGTTTTAGAAGCCAAGAATTGTGGCATAAGTGAAATGATAGAAGCAGCCACTGATTAATGCCAAGCCTATTTGAGAGCACTTTTGGTATCTTCATGCCAGCTGGAAGGATGAGGGTGCCTGCCACCTTCAGGAGATGATGTAATCTCTGCATTTTAATACAGCACAACATCTAGCAAGAAACATGCTGAAGGACATAATTATTTTTCTCAGAAGGAATCTTCATGGCTGTTTCTAATAAAGAGGAGCTACACTGGGTGAAGCTCATTAGTGACCTAATTCAGTAAACTATTAGAGACAAACAGGAATATATTATTTATTTAAAACAGAAGGCCTGGTTCATGAGCCCTGATGTCTTGTGTTCAGTCATTTATTTCCCTTAGGAACAATTGCCTTGAGGTGTGCAAGCAGTACCATCCTGCTCACTCCCGTGTGTAGATCTGCCTCCTGCCTTTTCTTTTTGTAGTAACTATACCCTTTGTTGTTTTGAAATCCAGATAATACTAGCTTCATAGAAAGAATTTGGTACTGTTCCTTCATTTTTTTCTTACAACTTTAAAAAAAAAACAGAGATACATATACAGATTTTTAAAAGCATTTTGGCATAAAACTATATGAATATATTTTTCTCAGTACTTGATTTTTTAATGGTTTAATAGTATGCATTGAAATCTTACTAGTTACCATAAGCATAAAATACATGTAAAACAAAATGTAACTTGGAAATAGTCAATGTTTTCTTTATGCAAGTTCTCACTTATGCAGGTTCTCACTTATGCAGGTTCTCACTCATGCAGGTTCTCACTCATGCAGGTTCTCACCTCTGCAGGTTCTCACCTCTGCAGGTTCTCACCTCTGCAGGTTCTCACTCATGCAGGTTCTCACTCATGCAGGTTCTCACCTCTGCAGGTTCTCACCTCTGCAGGTTCTTACTCATGCAGGTTCTCACTGATGCAGGTTCTCACTCGTGCAGGTTCTCACTCATGCAGGTTCTTACTTATGTAAGTTCTCACTCATGCAGGTTCTCACTCATGCAGGTTCTCACTCATGCAGGTTCTCACTCATGCAGGTTCTCACCTATGCAGGTTCTCACTCATGCAGGTTCTCACTCATGCAGGTTCTCACTCATGCAGGTTCTCACTCATGCAGGTTCTCACTCATGCAGGTTCTCACTCATGAAGGTTCTTACTTATGTAAGTTCTCATTTATGCAGGTTCTCACTCATGCAACTTAAATTCTTACTTTAGTTTCTCTTCTTGCATAAGTTTCCAGGTACTCTATCTAGAGCTGTTTCTGTTAGGTACTTTCCACCTGTGGCCAGTTACCATGATAATATCTATGTCAGACTATCTGTTGCCCCATTTTCTCTCCAGTATATAACCTGTAACTCTCTGCAATAAAAATTGGACTTGATCAGAATATCTTGTCTTGTCCCATTCCTTCACGTCTGCTGTTCCTTTGTCCTCATCTCTTCTTGCAGGTCTATTTTTGACTGATGATGGCCGGGTCATGTGGCACCTAACTTGGGACCTGGGAATGAGGGAAAATTAGGGAAGGAGGATTCCCGTGAACTTCAGTTGTACTAAGGACAAGAATTTCTGGCCAGCCAATCAATGAGCATCGATCCAGGACTATGGACAGCCATCAGGAACCTGCCTTTGGCACAGGATCCTAAAGGTCTGTAGTCTTTAAAATGGGACAGGAACTAAGTCAGCATGAGAAATTTCTTACAGGAATTAAGGGTGCCATAAAGACTTGAGGGATGAGGGTTAAGAAAAAAGATTTATATGCCTTCTTTCAATTTTTAGCTGAATTATGTCCTTGGTTCCCAAAGGAGGGCAAAATGAATGAGACAAGATGGAATAAAGTAAGAGATGATTTGAGAGATTATTATGACTCTTTTAGCCTAGAAAAGGTCCCTGTAACTGCTTTTCCTTTTGGGATTTAATCCAGGAGGTCACTCATGTTCGGCCACGGCCTCTTGCTACAGCTGCCATCATCTCAACTGGAGACACAATTCTTCAGAAAAAAAAAAGACAATCATTCTGAACAAGAGACAAGAGCCTCCAGTCTCAAAGAAACCACAAATGCAGATGCCACTCCCAAGACAGATATTGAGGCAATAAAGAAGGATTTTGACGTTCAATGGAGAGTGATAAGAATCTCCAAAAAAACTCCACCGCTCACACAAAAGATAAAACTGCACTTAAGGGACAAATTAAACCAGTTAGAAAGAAGCTTCTTTATCCTAAACTGAAGAAGGTGGCTCCCTCTGACTTGGAGGATGAAGCTTATGACTCAGACATAGAGGATCTAGAAGAAGCTGCTGTCCGGTATCATAACCCTCATTGGCCCCCATTTAAGAACAAGCCTCCCCCATACAGCCTTCAACCGACCACATCACCTTTAGCAATGCCAGTAATAGACCTCCAAAAAGATGTGATAGATATGATAGATAAAATTAAATAATTGAGAGAACAGATAAAATTAGAAGAAGAACACCAGGAGCTCATAGAGCAACTTAAGAAACTTTGCACTGGGGAAAGGGAAAATTCATCCCAGACATCCAGGAATTTCCTGTCATTTACAAAAGAAGATGTAAAGAGATTGCTTCCACAGAATGCTGCTCTAATAGATATAGATGATGCTGAAGTTTTTCCGGTTACAGAAACAACTGATTACCAAGGAGTACCTTGGTGATATCACACTGGGTTCAATTTTAAAATTGTGAAGGAATTAAAAACAGCCATTGCCCAGTATTGGGCCATGGCACCTTACACTATGGCCATATTAGAATCTGTATCTGAAAACTGGCTTATCCTGGGGAATTGGCAGATTGTAGTGACGACTGCTTTGTCAGGGGGTGGCTACCTGCTCTGGTAGTCAGAGAATGTAAAGATATGCCAGGACATTGACCGTATAAGTGCCAAAGCCAATAATGGATGGACCTGGATGTGCTCACTGGAGAAGGGAATTATATCACTGAAGATACACAGATGCATTTTGAAGCAGTAATTTTTACCCAGATTCAGAACACAACACTAAGGCTTGGAGGAAACTTCATGTGAAGAACTTCACTTCATCCCTTACAGGCATTAAACAGGGCCCTGATGAACCTTTTTCTGAGTTTGTTCATGGATTGGTGACAGCAGGGTCAAAGAATAGCACAACTGTCCCTCTTTCCCCTTTCAGAAGTAGGAACTAATATTGCTAACAGAAAAAGAGGAAACCAAGGATTTGGTTCCTCAGATGCGTATCGGGTTCAAAACATCACTGCCAAACCTATGCTAACTTTGTGGTTGAATGGTAAGGAATTTCAATGGCTTGTTGATACTGGGGCAGATGTAACCATCCTAGACAAGATGCCTGGCTGTCTTCCTGGCCTCTTATCCCTACCATCACTCACCTAGAAGGCATTGGCCAGAGCCAGAACCTCAAATGAAGTTCTAAGTTATTAGATTAGAAAGACAAGGAAGGTAATCAGGGACATATCAAGCCCTGTGTAATTCAGAGCCTTTCAATCAATTTGTGCCTAAAGTTTGTTGCTTCTGCCATAAAACCAATTTGACAATCTTGGCCAAAAATATACAAACTCATTATATGGATGATATCTTATTGAATGGGAAAAATGGTCAACAGTGCTAACCTGTTTTGGAGAGATAAAAGGTAGTAGTCTCCAATCATGGGGCTTACAAATAGCCCCTGAGAAGGTTCAATTAAAAGATCCTTATGGTTATTTAGAATTCCAACTTCTGGGGGGACTACGTGTCTACTCATAAGGTTACCCTTTCTACTTCCTTTTTAAAAATACTTAATGACTTTCAAAGGTTATTGGGAGATATTAGTGGCTTTAGGCCTTATCTTAAACTAACTACTTGAGTTTGAAACCTTTATTTTCTATCCTCCATGGTGATGCTAATCCTCAATCTTATAGAGTTCTCAGTGTGGAAGCCAAACAGGTACTTCATGAAGGAAGCTATTAAAGATTGATTCATTGCTACCATTGATTATGAATTACCCATAACTTTTATTATTTTAAATACACTTTGTTCTCCCACTGCCTTGTTTTGGCAGACTTCTCCCATTATGTGGCTGCATTTAGTTTCTTCTCAGCCTAAGGTTATATACTCATATTATCAAGCTGTGGCAGATCTGATTTTGGCTAGAAGGGAACAAAGGAGACAGTACTTTGGTAAGGAGCCTGATCTTATTATTCAACCTATATTAAAGATCAGGTTTCCAGGCTCTTCCTGACCACTTATTGTTGACCCATAGCCTGTGCTGCCTTTGCAGGATCTATTGATAATCATTATCCACCTGATAAACTTATACAATTCCTTAAGCTTCATCAATTCATTTTCCTGAGTGCACCTCTTAGCCCTCTAGCCAATGCTAGAATGCTGTTTACTGATGGTTCCTCTAATGGAACTTCAGCTTATGTTGTTGATGGCCAAACTGTAGTTTTCAGACCACTGCTACTTCCTCACAACTTATGGAACTTCAGGTGGTCATTGCTGCCTTTTTTGCCTTTCCTTCCCACACGATCCTTTAAATTTGTGTACTGTTAGCACTTACATTGCCCATTCTGTTCCCCTTTTGGAAACTGCGACACAAGTTGATTCTAGCTTCAAAGCTGCCTCTTTGTTTAAAAAATTTCAGATTTTGATCTTGGATTGAACTAGGCATTTTTTTATTGGACACTTGAGAGCCCACACTGACCTCCCAGACCCCTTGATTATGGGAAATTGCCAAGCAGATGTTGCTACTGAAACTGCTCTTCCCTCTATACTCATTGATACTGGGGTTGAGGCAGCTCTAAAAGCCCACAATCTCCATCATCTTAATGCTAATACCCTCAGACTTATGTTTAACAGGCTAGACAAATTGTGAAACAATGTCAGTACTGTAACTATGCTCCCCATTTGGGCATTAATCCCAGAGGATTGGTCCCCAATGCCCTTGGGCAGATGGATGACACCGCTAAGGCTGAGTTTGGTAATCTGAAATATGTCTATGTTGTTGTGGATACCTTTAATGGCTTTATCTTCACCTCCCCACAAACATAAGCAAGAAAACATGTTATCACCCATATGCTACAAGTCATTTCAGTCCTTGGTCTACCTGACATGGAAAAAAAACTGGTAATGGGCCAGGGTTTACTGGATCAATTTTTCCTCATTTTTGCAAACAACTCTCCATTAAACATATTACTGGCATTCCATATATAGTGGCTATTCCTGTTCGTCAACTTGACTATATCTGTAATGAACCACAATTCAGAATTGGAAGGCTCACCTGTGATCCTGATCTTGAGGCATAGTAGCTATGAATTTTAGGACATTAAGACAAGGAGATCTCTGAGTTTAAGGTCATCTGTGCCAAAGCAAGTACAGATCCTGGTGTGGTGCTACACACCTTTAATCTGGGACACATATTTTGTTAGAGACTTACATAAAGACATTGGAAGAAGGAATGTCCTCTCTCTCTTTGCCTGCTTGCATTTTTGGATTGAGTAGCTGATAGATCTTTGGACTTCCCTTTGCAGCTGCTGCTGACCATTTTTGGGGGAGTTGGACTACAGACTGTAAGTCACCAATGAATTCCCTAACTATATAGACACTACCCATAAGATCTGTGACTGTAGAGAACCATGACTAATACAACCTATAATCCACAAGGCCAGGGTATTGTTGAACGTTCCCATTTAGCCATTTAAAATACTTTTGAAAAAATATAGAAGGGGAAATAATCACCCTCCAAAGGATCACCTAGAAATTATTTTACACATATTCTATTTATATTAAATTTTAAAACTTTGGATAATGATTCATGATCAGCAGCAGATAGATTTTGGCATCCTTGAACACAGAAAGATTTTGCAACTGTTTTTTGGAAAGATCTATTGGATAACAGTTGGCATGGACAAGATCCAGTGTTGATCTGGGAATGAGACATAGTATGAATATTTTCTAAAACAATGAAAGCAGCCTGCTGGTTGCCTGAGAGATGGGTTAAACAGGTAGATAACCATTTATCTAAATCTAGGGAACACAAGAATCCCAGAGGTGTTGTTTTTCCTTTTCTGTCTTCCAGAAATGAAGTGGAAAGGGGTCACTTGGGTCCTTCTTGCACTGGTGTGGAATTCCATGTGGAAAGGTGCAGAAGCTGGATTCAGCAACCACAGAAAGGCTCAGGAAAAATTGATGGACCCCCAAGGCAAACCTTGTGAATGCAAGGGTGGATTTGTTGTTAGTATATTCCCATTTATGGGACCCATTTACACTAAAGATTGTGGCACCTTCTGGCTTATCTACTTGCAGCCTCCAATATCTTTGGTAAACCTAATCACTTGCAGTGCATAAATTACCCAAAAGTTATACCCAATGTTAATGGAAGACCAGAGCCCTGTCCCTGTGACACCGTTCAAAATTCAGTGCATTCGTCCTGCTATACCCTTCACAGTATTCACAAACAATATGAAATACCTTGGTGTGACTCTTTCTAAGCAAGTAAAGGACCTGTAGGACAAGAACTTCAAACCTCTGAAGAAGGAAATTGAAGACAATCTCAGAAGATGGAAAGCTCTCTCATGCTCATGGATTGGAAGGATCAACATTGTAAAAATGGCCATCTTACCAAAAGCAATCTCCAGATTCAATGCAATTCCCATCAAAATTCCAACCCAATTCTTCAATAAGTTGGAAAGAGCAATTTGCAAATTCATCTGGAATAACAAAAATCCTAGAATATCGAAATCCATCTTCAACAACAACAAAAAAAAAAACATCTGCGGGAATCACCATTCCTGACCTCAAGCTATATCACAAGGCAATTGTGTTAAAAACTTCATGGTACTGGTACAGAGATAGGCACATGGATCAATGGAATAGAATAGAAGATCCAGAAATGTGCCCTCACATATAAAGTCACTTGATTTTCGACAAAGGAACTGTAAACATTCAATGGAAAATGGACAGCCTCTTTAACAAATGCTGTTGGTCCAACTGACACTCAACATGCAGAAGAAAGAAAATCGACCCTTTCTTATCTCCTTGTACAAAGCTCAAGTGCAAGTGAATCAAAGATCTCCACATTAAACCAAGTACACTGAAACTATTAAATGAGAAAGTAGGGAAAACCTTAGAACACATAGGCACAAGGTAAAATTTCCTGACCTGAACACCAGTGGCTTGTGCACTAAGACCAAGGATCGAGAAATGGGGCTTAATGAGACTGCAAAGATTCTAAGGACACAGCCAAGAAAATAAAACGGCAGCCAACAGATTCGGAAAGATCTTTACCAACCCCACATCTGATAGAGTTCTAATATCTAATATATACAAAAAAAAAAAACTCAAGAAATTAGATGCCAGAATCAAACAATCTTATTAAATAACAGGGTACAAAGCTAAAACAAAAAATTCTCAATTAAGGAATATGGAATGGCTGAGAAGCATCTAAGGAAGTGCTTGATATCTCTAGTCATCAGGGAAATGCAAATCAAAACAACTCTTAGATTCCTCACACCAGTCAGAATGGCTAAGATAAAAAACTTAGATGACAGCAGATGCTGGCAAGGATGCGGAGAAAGAGGAACACTTCTCCACTATTGGTGGGGTTGTAAGCTGGTACAACCACTTTGGAAATCAGTCTGGCGGTTCCTCAGAAAATTGGACATAGTCCTACCCGAAGACCCAGTTATTCCACTTCTGGGCATTTACCCCAGATATGCTCCTACATACAATAAGGACACATGCACCACAATGTTCATAGCAGCCCTATTTATAACAGCCAGAAGCTGAAAGAAACCAGATGCCCTTCAGTAGATGAATGGATACAAAAATAGTGGTATGTTTACACAGTGGAGTACTACTCAGCTATTAGAAACAATGACTTTATGAAATTCCTAGGAAAATGGATGCATCTAGAGAATGTCAACCTGACTGAGGTAACCCAGTCACAAAATAACAGACATAATATGTAGTCACTGATATTTGGGTACTAGCCCCAGATAGCTCTGAACACCCCAGAAACAACTCACAGGCCATATGAAGCTCAAGAAAGACAGAGGCGAAAAAGTGAAAGCCTCAGTCTTTCTGAGGAAAAAATATGTGTATAGCACCCTCTCAGAGTGTGGTACTCTTGGACCTTAAATTATTAATAATCCAAGAGCGAAGAATATAGCCTTGTGGCAATTTTTGTTATTCAAAAATCATTATGTTTAATCTATACACACCAAAAAAACTGTGACTGTTTCCATGTTGTGTTCTGTTCCACATGTAATTTATGCTTATGGTAACTAGTGGAATTTCAATGCATACTATCAATACTCTAAAATAGTTAAGTACTGACAAAAATATATTCATATAGTGTTATGCCAAAATGCCTTTAAAAATATGTACATGTCTTCTTTTTTTAAAAAAATAAAGTTGAAAGAGAACAACTAAGAGAATGAAATACAGTTCTTTGTCAAAAATAATTGGACTTACGAAAAAAAAAAAAAGAAAGAAATGAAAGAAAGGAAGAAAAACAAAGGCCAAAAAGTGAAAGCCTCAATCTGTCTTAGGAAAATAAAAATAAGTGTATAGCACCCTCTCAGAGTGTGATACACCTATACCTTAAATCATTAATAATCCAAGAGCTGGGAATATAGCCTTGTGGCAATTTTTGGTATTCAAAGATCATTATGTTTAATCTATACACACCAAGAAAACTCTGTTTCCATGTTATGTTCTGTTCCACATGTACTTTATGCTTATGGTAACTAGTGGAATTTCAATGCATACTATCAAACCTCTAAAAGAATTTAGTACTGACAAAAATATATTCATATAGTGTTATGTTAAAAAAAAAAAAAAAAAAAAAAGCCCAATCCAGGCCTCGTGGCTCTCTCTTTCTGCTGTTTATGGATATAAATGTAGAACGCTCAGATCCTTTTCCAGCACCATGTCTGCCTGCGTGCTTCCATGCTTCCTACAGTGATGATAATGGATTTTCCCTCGGTAAAGGGTAAGCCAGTCCCAATTAACTGCTTCCCTTATAAGAAAAAAATTCCAGCCCAGTTCTTCACAGACATTGAAAGAACAGTGCTCAACTTCATATAGGAAAACAAACAAACAAAAAACTCTAGTATACTTCAAACAATCCTGTATAATAGAGCAACTTCTGTAGGTATTACCATCCCTAATTTCTTTTTTTTCTATTTTATTTTATTTTATTTTATTTTATTTATTTTTGAACAACTTTATTTTATTTTATTTTATATTGAAAAACTTTATTTTAAAAAACAAAAATGAATGTACAAATTTTTAACCCTTTTTGCATAGAAGTATACAAATACATTTTTAAGGTTGTCATTAAGTATTTTTGGGTACATATACATACACTTATGTATATATGTAACAATAATATAAGAAAAGAGGGTATTAATTTGAGAGGATAGGAGAGAAACTGGGAGGGGCTGTAGGAAGGAAATGGGGATGTGATACAGTTCTATTTTAATTAAAATATATTCTTTTTTTTCTTGACTTCACACAGTCTGTGAGTTGTTTCTGGGGGTGTTCAGAGCTTTCTGGGGTTAGTATCCAATTATCAGTGACTGCATATTATGTCTGTTATTTTGTGACTGGGTTATCTCACTCAGGATGATATTCTCTAGATGCATCCATTTTCTTAAGAATTTCGTTAAGCCATTGTTTCTGATAGCGGAGTAGTACTCCATTGTGTAAATATACCACAATTTTTGTATCCATTCATCTACTGAAGGACATCTGGGTTCTTTCTAGCTTCTGGCTATTATTAATAGAGCTGCAATGAACATTGTGGTGCATGTATCTTTGTTGTACGTTGGAGTGTCTCTGGGGTAAATGCCCAGAAGTGGAATAACTGGGTATCCGGTAGGACTATGTCCATTTTTCTGAGGAAATGCCAGACTGATTTCCAGAATGGTTGTATCAGTTTACAACCCCACCAACAGTGGAGAAGTGTTCCTCTTTCTCCACATCCTCGCCAGCATCTGCTGTCATCTGAGTTTTGGATCTTGGCCAATCTGACTGGTGTGAGGTGGAATCTCAGGGTTGTTTTGATTTACATTTCCCTGATGGCTAAGGATGTTGAGCAGTTCCTTAGATGTTTCTAAGCCATTCGATATTCCTCGATTGAAAACTTTTTGTTTAAGTCTGTACCCCATTTTTAAATAGGGTTGTTTGATTCTCTGGTGTGTTTTTATTTTCATTATATTCTGGAAAATCCTTAATTTCTTTCTTATTTCTTCTTTGACCCTGCTACCATTTAATATAGCATTGTTCAGTTTCCATGTGTATGTGGGCTTTTTGTTGTCTTTGTTGTTATTAAAGACCAGCCTTAGACCATGGTGGTCTGAAAGGATGCATGGGAGTATTTCAATCTTCTTCTATCTATTGAGGCTTGTTTTGTGACTGATTTTGTGGTCAATTTTCGAGAAGGTGCCGTGAGGTGCTGAGAAGAAGGTGTATTCTTTTGTTTTAGGATGATATGTTCTGTATATATCTATTAATTCCAGTTGGTTCATAACCTCTGCTAGTTATACAGTGTCCTTGTTCAGTTTCTGTTTCCATGATCTGTCCATTGGTGAGAGCGGGGTATTGAGGTCTCCCACTATTATTGTGTGGGGTGAAATGTATTTTTTGAGCTTTAATAGGGTTTCTTTTATTGGTGCTTTTGTATTTGGAGCATATATGTTAAGGATTGAGAGTTCCTCCTGACAAATTTCCCCTGTAATGAGTAAAAAGTGTCCTTCCTTGTCTTTTTTGATAACTTTTGGTTGAAAATCTACTTTATTCAATATTAGAATGGTCACTCCAGCTTGCTTCTTGGGGCCATTTGCTTGGAAGGTTTTTTCCCACCCTTTTACTCTGAGATAGTGTCTGTCTTTGTCTCTGAGATGAGTTTCCTGTATGCAGCAAATTTCTGGGTTTTGTTTATGTATCCAGTCTGATAGCCTATGTCTTTTTATTGGGGAATTGACGCCATTTATGTTAACAGATATCAAGGAATAGTTGTTGCTGTTTCCTGCTATTTTTGCTTTTGGAGGTTGAATTGTGCCTGCATGTCTTTCTTCTTTTGGTTTTCTTGCTTAGGAGTTTTCTTGTTTTTATTAGGATGTAGTTCCCCTCATTGTATTGGGTTTCCCCCCCTATAATTCGTTGTAGTGCTGCATTTGTTGTCAGATATTGTGTAAATTTAGTTTTGTCTTGGATTTTCTTAGTCTCTTCATCTATGGTGATTGATAGTTTTGCTGGGTATAGCATCTTTGACTGGCACTTGTGCTCTCTTAGGGTCTGCATGATGTCTGTCCAGGCTCTTCTAGCTTTCATAGTCTCTGTTGGGAAAATGGGTGTGATTCTGATTGGTCCGCCTTTATATGTTACATGGCCTTTTTCCCTTACTGCTTTTTTTTTTTTATTTTTTATTTTTTTTGCTTTAATCACTTGGCATTATGACTATTATGTGTCAGGAGAAATTTTTTTTTCTGGTCCAATCTATTTGGGGTTCGGTAGGCTTGTTTTATGCTCATGGTCATCTCATTCATAAGGGTAGGGAAGATTTCTTCTATAATTTTGTTGAAGATATTTACTGTGCCTCTTAATTGATATTCTTCTCCCTCTTCTACACCTATTATCCTTAGGTTTGGTCTTCTCATTGTGTCCTGGTTCTCCTGGACATTTTGGGTTAGGAGCTTTTTGGTTTGCATTTCTCTGACTGTTTTGTCTGTTTTCAATGTTGTCTTCGGCCACCAATATTCTCTCTTCTATCTCTTGTAGTCTGTGGGAAATGCTTGCATCTGTGACTCCTGATTTCTTTTTTAGGATTTTTATCTTTAGGGTTGTCTCTTTTAGTGTTTTATTTATTGTGTGCATTTAAGTTTTAAATTCCTTCTTCCATTCCTTCATTTCTTTGGTTCTGTTTTCCTCTAGTTCTTTGACTTCTTTGAGTGTTTTTCTTGTTTCCTCTTTAAAAGCTTCTAATTCTTTATGCTTTTCCTCCCATTCTTGTTTAAGGATCTCTATCGTCTTCTTGAGGTATGATTTCAGGTCTGCATCTTCTTATTCTGGAATGTTTGACATTCTACTGTTTTCTTTGGTGGGATAGCTGGGCACTGGTGTTGCCAGGTTGTCTTGGTGTCCCTGGGGTATGTTTTTTCCCTTTCCTCTTGCCATCTTGTTGTCAGTCTTGTGTTCCTGGATCACTGCTCGCTCACTGCTGTTCCTGGTGGTGGATGGTCTGAGTGTGGGTTCTGTTGTTAATGTGGTCCGGCTGGGAATAGCCAGATGCTGGGTTACTGGTTCCCTGAACCAAAGCCCACATATACATGGATGTTACCCATAGTGAGAAAGACAAACACTGCATATACCCATAATTGAACAGTAAATGATAATCATGCCACAGTCTACAGTCCTAGATAAGCTAAGTGACATGGAGGGCTCCATGGGAGAAAATCATGAATCTTTCTTGGAAGGGGAATTAGAATAGACATCACATGTGGAGATGAGGCATGGTTAAAGGTGGTGCAGCAATTGTGGAAATGACCAACAAATAACTCATCCAGCTTGAGACCCCTGACATTACCTGGAGGGACAGAACTCAGCTGCTGCATAGCCCAGGGACCTAGGATAAAATCAAACATGACTGGAAAAAAGTAATTGAAATGAGTATTAATGATATTCTGCTATAATCAGATTGGTACATAGTTCAGTTATCATCAGAGAGACTTTACCCAGTCACTAATGGTAACAGATGCAGACACTCACAGCCAAATATTAGGTGCAGATCAGGAAATCCTGTGGAATAAGCAGAGGAAAGGTTTTCAGAGATAAAAGGGTTAAGAACACTACAATAAACCCTCATGATCAAATAGCCTGGGCTCCTGAGAGCCCACAGAGCCTAAACTGACAACCAGGGAAGTTGCATGTGACCCACCTAGGCCCACCCTGTGTATTATTACAGTTGAGAAGCTTAATGTTTTTGTGGGACTCCAAACAGTGACAGCAGAGGTTGTCTCTGAGTCTTCTCCTGGTTTTGGGGACCTTTTCTTCATACTAGGTTGCCTCATTTCATCTTACTGTATCTTGTATGTAGTTGATATCTTCAGGAGGCCTGTTCTTCTTTGAAGAGGAATAAAAGAAGTGGGATGGAATGGTAGAGGTTAAAGAGATGTGGGGGGAGGGGATGAGAGGAAGAGATGAAAAGGAAACTACAGTTGAGATATAAATAATAACAATAATAATAGAAAAACAATATTTGAAATATTAAAAAGATAAGACACATTAACAGTTAATTTTATTAGTAAATTCTTGGTGTTCAATATTATTTCTCCCCATAAGAACCATAGGCTAAGAAAAACCACTGGTCAGGGTAGTTCTAGTGTTTTCAAAAACAATATAAATTATGGATATAGTCCTTGGTTGCATCTGAGGGGTTGAGAGTAGTCCCTTATTGCTGAAGTCACAACATCCTCAGGACAAAGGACTCAGAGGTTCAAGCTGGATCTCCTATGAAAACTTCTTGCAGTCTAGAATACGATGCTAGCTACCAACAGAGGGAGAGAAGAAATTAAACAGTTCCACCCATCTGCAACAGCTATGAACCACAGCAATTAATTGTCATGGTAAGATACTCATTAAGGTGCAAGGAAGGGTAGTTACATTTGGGTGACAGCCCATAGTTGTGTAATTAGACTTAAGACCCACTGAACTGGAGGGAAATTATTCCTGCTGTTGGAAACCTAACCAGTTTCTTGAAGGTAGTGAGGTCATGGACGATCGAAACAAATCTACTTCTGCTACTTTTCAAGACCAGCCCAATTCTTTCTTACATATTAAGTCTTCTGTTGATAACTATCTCTCCATATGTATGCAATGACATGAGCAAACACTTTAGCAAACACACAGACTTAGTTACACATATACACTAATGCATACTCTCACATACCCATACACACACTCACCCATTCACACATACACTCACATAAACATGCATACTCCCATACACACACACACAAACTCACATAGTTATGTATACTTTCACACCGATAATACATTCTCACACAGTGCATGCACATTCACCTATACACAATCACACACATTAACATACATCCACCCACACATATGCTCACATACACTTATGTGTTCACTCTTTCATACTCATACACATAAATCCTCACCTATACTCTCACACAAACCAACTCATATATTCATACACATATACACACTCCACACACTCACACACCTAAATGTACTCATTCACAACCATTCTCACAAATACACTTACCACTTTCCCATCTATATACACAGCTCACATACAATCAGTCTTATACACACACATTACTATTTATACTCTCACACACATACATACAGTTACACACACTTATTCTCATATACATATATTCTCTCACACAGATTGCTACATTCATTCATACTAATAAGGTGTGTTCATTCTGAAAATTCAGTGTCAAACTCATAAGACATTTAAAAGATAAATAGGCCACTGTCCAAAGGTGGGGGGAGATAATAATTAGGACAAGGAGATGTGGACCTGTTTGGAAGTATTTCGTTGGGGGCAAATCCAATTTCCATTTGTCAGGATACCAACAGTCCAGTTCAGTAGTGTTAGGATATAAACATGAATCAGCAGCAGTGGCATGATCTAGCAGAAATTTCCAGCCTCTGTTGAATTGTCATGCATCATCAGCAGCAGACAGGACCAGCTGGGATGCCAGAAGTTCTTTGCCATTCCTCTCTCAACATAAGCCTGGTTGCCTTAAATGCAGAATCAGACACCTGAGATGCTGACATTCTGAGCTACTCAATTTTGTTGGCCCACAACCACTTTTTCCTGAAAGTAGCCTGAACTATCATGTAAGAGGTGATTCTGTTGGTATTTTGAAGTGAGTCACAGAGAGGAGACTTGATACCATGGAAAGCAGCAAATGAGCACCTTTTCTTTCCTAAACAGCCCCCTCCCTCCCTCCTGCCCTCCCTCCTTTCCTCCCTTTCCCCCCTCCTTTCTCTCCTCTCTCTTATTTTTTCCCCTCTCTCTTCCCCCTCTGTCTCTGGGGTTCAGAGTGAAAAATTCAATGATTAATGTCTAGTTGGCTACTAAAAATTGTCTGTAAAGTTGCTATAAATCAAAGTATATTCTTGAGTTAAAAAAATGAACAATGAGTAGAAGAATTTTTTTCTCCCAAAATTCTGTCCAACCCCAAATTAGGGTTCCATTTAAAACTGAAAAAAAATTTTTTTTTTGTTTCTTATGGTTTGTTTTTGTTTTGGTTTGGTTTTTGTTCTCCTGTCCTCTAGGACTTTGACATAAACCCAGAGATTCAGCTGGTCTGAGAAGTAAACTGAGAAGACAGTTTCATGCTCTTCTTGGTAAATGATGCTTTCAACCCAGGCCAGATACAGGTATCATCTGCTGTATAGTACGTTGCTACATGTTTAGGGAATTAGAGCAACAGCAGTTCATCATCGCTCAGTCCTGGAGGACTCGAGAGACTTCTTTGTGTAGGTCTCAGAGGCAGCTGTCACACTGGGCTTTTACTTTGGAGCTTAGAGACAGCTGGTTTTCAAGATCATTCAGGTTGTTCCAGAATCATTACTTAGGACGAGACCGTCTTTGCCTCTAGTGGTCTCTCTCTAGCCCTTGACTACAGTACACCTCTACCTTCATTGCTTGAAACTATCAAATCATTCCAGCTTTGAATCTCTCTGGCTTCCTCTTTTTCAGCATTATGGACAACATTCTCTTCTTTTCAGTTATTTGTGTGACTATGTGAGGTCCACCTACATTTCATTATCTCAGTCACTTTGGTAACTTGAACTATTCCTCCAAAATTCCTTTTTTGTGTAAGATAATATACACAGATGTCATAGATTATCATATTCATAGGCTTGAATACTATGGCCAAATATCTCCAGGGGCATCTTAGAATTAGGGTTACCATGGCCTTGCCCATGTTCCTGACTTTACCTTCTTTAGGCTTCATGTATTATTTACAGTCCCTGTTAATAGACTTTCAGCATGCCTTCTCTCCTTATTTAAAAGAAAATCAGTTGAAGCAGAATTTCAAATTATGCTGTAGTTAGAGGCAAAGTTCCATGTACAAAGTTAAGAGCATAAACAGCATAGGAGCATAACACATATATTTTTGAGTGTTAATATGATTTGTCTATGTGGGGGAGCATTTAAATATTCCTGCATAAAGACATTTAGCTCTTTGTAGTTTATCTTTGAGAGAAACAAGTTCAAATGATTTCTTAGAGTTTTGAAGTATAATGAGAACATTTTTAAAATCTTTTCTTTTGAAAATACCAAGAGTTGTTGATAAATGAAAGGTCATATTCACTTTTTGTCATTGAAATAATTATTTCTGACACAACTAATTGATATGGCATTCAGTAAGTGATTATAATTACATTTTATATGAAAATACTGATGTAGGCCCATAAGAATATTAAAGTTACTAATTGCTTCTAATTGTCCTAATCTCTGCCTTTGATTATCTCATCGTTTAATGACATGAAATAACTGTAGTTTATAAAAAGTAACCCAATTCAAATTTTAGCTTGTGCTTTTGGAAGCTAACGGTTTTTAAATGCTGATGTGACCTTATGATTCAGAGAATGTAATATTAACCCTTTCAATGTGAAACTCACGATTATTTTGTGTTCAATGGAAGAAAGTTTTATAAAATACTGCTTTTGTTTCAAAGGAAAATAATTCAAGAAACCCACCTTTCACTCCTTTTTCACCAGAGATAGTTTGTGTTCATTAGACAGTTTTCACTCTCACTTGCTTTTCCTTCCTGTCCTTTAATTTGACAGCAATGAAGCAGATGACTGTTGAACAGAAGTCAGTGAAGTCTAAAGCTCTGTTCTGACATGGCATACTCTAACACTGCTTCTCCTCATTAATGTCTTTGTCTACCAAGGAGACAGAACGTCAGACTTTGTAATTTTATCATTATGGTGAGCATATGATACTCCCAACATTCATGAATACATCTAATACATATTTTGGCTTTTTTGGGGGGTCTGGAAAAATCCTTTTGTTAGGACTTTAGCCTTCTGGATTGGATACTCTTTTGCTAAACAAAAGTCAATGGAGTCAGATCTATTATTAGTGTTAAAACTTTCAAGACGTAGCATGTTAAAGTGCACGACTCTGGAACTCTGGAGCTCTCAAATCTCCATCTTTTAAAGCCCTATTCTATAGATTTCCTTAACTGTTTCGAACTTTCAGATTACTGCTTCTTTTGCTTCTCTCCTAACTTATTAAGAATTTACTTTATGTCTCGCCAGGCGTCCTCGTTGGAGTGACATCGTCTTTAAACCCCGCGTGGCAATCCCTGACGCACCGCCGTGATGCCCAGGGAAGACAGGGCGACCTGGAAGTCCAACTACTTCCTTAAGATCATCCAACTTTTGGATGATTACCCAAAATGCTTCATTGTGGGAGCAGACAACGTGGGCTCCAAGCAGATGCAGCAGATCCGCATGTCCCTCCGAGGGAAGGCTGTGGTGCTGATGGGCAAGAACACCATGATGCGCAAGGCAATCAGGGGGCACCTGGAGAACAACCCAGCTCTGGAGAAACTGCTGCCTCACATCCGGGGGAACGTGGGCTTTGTGTTCACCAAGGAGGACCTCACTGAGATTAGGGACATGCTGCTGGCCAACAAGGTGCCTGCTGCTGCTCGAGCTGGTGCCATTGCCCCATGTGAGGTCACTGTGCCTGCTCAGAACACTGGTCTGGGGCCTGAGAAGACCTCTTTCTTCCAAGCTCTAGGTATCACCACTAAAATCTCCAGAGGTACCATTGAAATTCTGAGTGATGTGCAGCTGATCAAAACTGGAGACAAGGTAGGAGCCAGTGAAGCCACACTGCTGAACATGCTGAACATCTCCCCCTTCTCCTTTGGGCTGATCATCCAGCAGGTGTTTGACAATGGCAGCATTTACAACCCTAAAGTGCTGGACATCACCGAGCAGACCCTGCACTCTCGTTTCCTGGAGGGTGTCCGCAATGTGGCCAGCGTCTGTCTGCAGATTGGCTACCCGACTGTTGCCTCAGTGCCTCACTCCATCATCAATGGGTACAAGCGGGTCCTGGCTTTGTCTGTGGAGACTGAGTACACCTTCCCACTTGCTGAAAAGGTCAAGGCCTTCCTGGCTGATCCATCTGCATTTGCAGTTGCTGCACCTGCGGCTGCTGCCACCACTGCTGCTCCTGCAGCTGCTGCAGCCCCAGCCAAGGCTGAAGCAAAGGAAGAGTCGGAGGAATCAGATGGTGATATGGGATTTGGTCTCTTCGACTAATCTCTTCAATGAAACCAAGTCAGCCTGCTTAAATTGAGGAAGATGGAAATAAAGGCTTACTTCTCTTTAAAAAAAAAAAAAAAGAATTTACTTTATGATGGCTACAACCAAAGACCGATAACTAAGATATTAATTTACCTGTGGAGAAATTCAGTTGTATATACATTAAATTATATTATATATGTTACTGTTCTCAAATGTCCCATTGTCTCAAGGCAGTAATAAGTAATTGGGTAGAATATGTGACATTTAGCCTCCTTGTTATTTTGATGATTAACTGGTGGCTCAGATGGTTACATTAATAGTTAATGTTTTCTTCTTCTATGAATTATATCATAACCACTAGAACTAAAGAACAAGGAAATGGTACAGAGGGCAAGTGGATATGTTTTGTTTTGTTTTTTCCTTTCTCCTCCTTCTCTTCCTCTTTGTCCTGTTTCTTCCTCTGCAGTGCCATATTAGGGAGGACATTATTGAGTAATGTTGACATTTTGAATTACTTTGAATGTCAGAATTACTTCTCTATTGCCTATGGCAAATGAACTCCAGGAAAACATATTGGCAAAGGGGACTTTACATTTTGGCATTTCTCAAATAGCAGCTGTATTTAACTTGTATTTTCACATCTTTATACTAAATTGGTAGTTTCTCAAGATTTGTTTAAGAAACTTAAAAATACTCATTTGTGTTATAAGTTGTAGAAGTGTTCTGTGTGAAATTTTAGCCAATTTTAGAAAAACCCTCCCTTTTTTGGTTTTTTATAAATTATAATTTTGATAATTATTACACAACATATGGCTTTGTTTCTGTGCTACCAAAACCAAAATTATATTCTCAAAATACAGTTCATAAGCACAAAGGAAAGAATATCACAGGTGATAATGAAATGTACAACTACAAAAAATATCCTGCAACGTATACCATGAAAGAGAAAAATAGAATGAAAAGAAGACATGTCCTGGTTAATTTCATGTCAACTCAACACAGCTTTAGTCATCAGAGAGGAGACAGTCTCAATTGAGAAAATACCTTTATAAATCCCATCTTTAGGGAAACCTGTACGGCATTTATTTCTAATGGGAAAGAACCAGGTATATTGTTGTTGGAGTCTCCTCTGGACTGGTTGCTTTGGGTTCTATAAGAAAGCAGGCTGATATGGTCTCGACAGATTCTCCCTCCCCTTTGTTGGAAATGGTCAGCTCTGGGATGGTTTCTTTGGGCTTGTGACAGAATACCCTGCTCTCCCATTCAATCTTTGGATGATTGCTTTTTATCAGGTTTCTTTTTCCACTTGTTTTTACTATCTGTCTAGTTCTGCAGCTAAGCTTTAATTCTTCAGGAATTCCTTTCTTCATATACATTAAAAAATGAATACAACTCTATTCTGGGTAGAGCTATTGGTCACTTCTTTTCTTTTGAAGTTTGCAGGGCACCTTCTGGTGTCATGAAATCTAGTTTTAAAAACATATATACAAGTAACATTAGGCATACTAAACAGAATATATATATATATATATATATATATATATATATATAATGTGTGTATGAGTAAAAGGGCATATGTGTATATGTGTATATATTAATATATGTACATACATATATATACATACATAAACTCATTTATACATACATAGATACATACATGCTTGCATATATATGTATGTGTTCATTTATATATACATATATATACATATATATACATATATATATATATATATATATATATATATATATATATATATGGCTAAGGTCAAAAAAAAAAGAGAAATTCTGCATCTATGTTGTAGAAGAGGAACACTTATATACTGTTAGTGGTAATGAAAGTTAGTGTAGTTATTATGGAAACCAGTGTGGAGGATCTGCAAAAAGCTAAAAATAGGTCTCACACATTTTTTTAGTTACACTACTCTTGGGTATATACCTAAAGAGCATATATATACATATATATGCTCAGACATATTTGCTCATCAATATAATATTGCTGCTGTACTCGCAATAGTCAGAAAAAAGAAACAGCTTACCTTTCTATCAGCTGATGAATGAATAATGAAATGTAGTTTACTGGGAGAGAGAAAGCCAGATAAGTTCAATGAGAATGCAGGGCTTGCCCACAGACTGGTGAGCACCTAGAAGAGACTCAGAAGTACTCGCCCACCCGAGGCCATGGAGACAGAGGAGGGTCACCACCATCAGAACTCACTGCCTGCACACAAAGAGCCGAACACCCAGAGTAATGTCTCTCCTGAGCCCATGGGCCCTCAGACCCACAGAAGAGACAAGCTCCAGTCAGAGACAAACAAGATCACCTAACATCACAGTTAACAAGATGGCAAGAGCCAAGCTCAAGAACCTAAGTAATGGAAATCAAGACAACTTGGCAACATCAAAACCCAGTTCTCTTACAAGAGCAAGTTGTGGCTTTCCCAAAACACCAGAAAAATAAGATATGGACTTAAAATCATACTTGATAACAATGATGGAGGTCTTTGAGTACTTCATGAATAACTCCCTTAAACAATTAGAGGAGAACCAGGAGAACACACATAAACAAGTAGAAGCCCGTGAAGAGGAAACAGAAAAATCATGCAAAGAGCTATAGGAAAACACAACCAAACAGGTGAAGGAATTGAAAATAGAAATAGAAACAATAAACAAATCACAAAAGAAGACAACCATAGGGATAGAGAACCTAAGAAAGAAATCAGGAGTCATATATGCAAGCATTACAAACTACAAGAGATGGAAGAAAGGATCTTAGGGGAAGAAGATAACATTGAAAGCATTGACACACCAGTCAGAGAAAATGCAAAAAGCAAAAAAATTCTAACCCAAAAACATCCAGGATATCCAAGACACAAGAGAAGACCACACCCAAGGATAATGGCTATAGAAGAGGGCCAAGACTCCCAACTAAACGGCCCATTAAATATCTTCAACAAAATATAGAAGAAAACTTCCATAATCTTAAGAACAAGATGGCCATAAACATACAGGAAGTCTACAGAACTCCAAATAGATTGGACCAGAACAGAAACTCCTTTCAAAACATAATAGTCAAAACTGTGAAAGTTCAAAGCAAAGAATACTAAGAGCAGGAAGGGAAAAATGACAAGGAATATATAAAGGCAGACTGATCAGAATTACACTGGACTTCTCAACAGAGACTATGAAATCTAGAAGATCCTGGAAAGACATCATACAGAACCAAGGAAAACACAAATGCCTGCCCATGTTACATTATCCAACAATGATTTCAGTTACCATAGATGAAGAGACCAAGATATTCCAGGACAAAACCAAATTTACACATTCTGCTAAAAAAAATCCAGCCATACAAAGAATAATAGATATAACAATCCAGTACAAGGAGGGAAACTACACACTAAGAAAAGCAAGAAAACAACTCTGTAATAAAACCAAAAGAAGAAAAGCACACAAACATGTCTATTTCTAACAACAAAAATAACAGAAAGCAACAATCACTATTCCTTAATCTTAATATCAATGGACTCAATTCCCCAGTAAAAAGACATAGACTACCAGACTGTATATGTAAACAGGATCCACCATTTAGCTGCATACAGAAAATTCATCTCAGAGACAAAGACAGACACTACCTCAGAGTAAAAGGCTGAGAAAAAAAACGTTGAAAGCAAATGGTCCCAAAAAACAAGCTAGAGTAGCCATTCTAATATTGAATAAAGTAGATTTTCAACTAAAAGTTATCAAAATGGATAAGGAAAGACACTTTATACTCATCACAGGAAAAATCAATCAAGGTGATATCTCAATCCTGAACACCTGTGCTCCAAATACAAGGGCATCCACATTCATAAAAGAAACCCTACTAAAGCTCAAAACATATATTGCACTACACACAATAATAGTGGGAGATTTCAACACCTCACTCTCATCAGTGAGTAGATCATGGAAGCAGAAACTGAACAGAGACACAGTGAAACCAGCAGAGGTTATAAACTAATTGGAATTAACAGACATCTATAGAGCATTTCATCCTAGAACAAAGAATGTACCTTCTTCTCAGCACCTCACGGTACCTACTCCATAATTGACCATATAGTTGGTCATAAAACAGGCCTCAACATATATAAGAAAATCAAAATACTCCCATCCTATCAGATCACCATGGACTAAGGCTAGTCTTTAATAACAACAAAGACAACAAAAAGCCCACGTATATGTGGAAGCTGAACAAAGCTCTACTCAATAATAACATGGTCAAGGAAGAAAGTTTGATGCTGTCTACTGGTTTGCTATATATTGTTTGTACTATGTTTAGGTGTGGGCCTAGAATTCATTATGTTTCCAAGACTTTTATCCTAAAGGACTGTTGGATTTTGTTTTAAGCATTTCTCATCATCTAATGAGATGATCATGTATTTTTTTTCCTTTGAGTTTGTTTATATAGTGGATTACCTTGATGCATTTCTGAACTATCTCTGAATCCCTGGGATGAAGCCTATTTGATCATTGTGCATGTTTTTTTTTTTTTTTTTTTTTTTTTTGTCTTTGTTTTTGTTGGGTCCAGTTTGCAAAAAATTTATTGAGTATTTTTGTATGGATATTTATGAGAGAAATTGGTCTGAAGTTTTTATTCTTCGTAGGGTCTCTGTGTGGTTAAGTATAGAAGTAATTTTAGCTTTCAAGAATGAATCATTGCTTCTGTTTCTATGTTGTGGAATATTTTTGATTTTGTTAATCTGAATACTATCTCTGTACCCTCTATGTAGTCTTGCTAAAGGTTCATCTATCTTGTTGATTTTCTCAAAGGGCCAGCTCCTGGTTTTGATGATACTTTGTATAGTTCTCTTGGTTTCTACTTAATTAATTTCAGCTCTGAGTTTGATTATTTCCTGCTGTGTATTCCTTTTGGGTGTATCTGCTTGTTTTTGTTCTGAAGCTTTCACCTGTGCTGTCAGTCTGCTATTGTATGTTCTCTCCAGTTTCTTTTGAAGGCACTCAGAGCTATGAGTTTTTCTCTTAGCATTGCTTTCATTGTGTCCCATAAATTTGGTTATGTTGTGCCTTCATTTTTATGAAATTCTAAAAAGTCTTTAATTTCTTTATGTCTTCCTTGACCAAGTTATCACTGAGTTTTGCTTCCATGTGTATGTGGGCTTTTTGTTGTTTTTCTTGTTATTGAAGACCACCCTTAGTTTGTGATGATCTGATAGGATGCATGGGATTATTTATATCTTCTTCTATATGTTGAGGCCTGTTTTGTGACTGATTATATGATCAGTTTTGGAGAGGATACCCTGAGGTGCTGGGAAGGTCTATTCTTTTGTTTTAGGATAAAATGTTTTATAGATGTCTGTCAAATCCATTTGGTTCATAACTTCTGTTAGTTTGTGTCTCGGTTCAGTTTCTGATGCCATGATGAGAATGAGGTGGGATGAGAAATGCACCCTCTATTATTGTGTGTGTTGCAATATATGCCTTGAGCATATGTAAATTTTTTATGAATGTATGTACCACTGCATTTGGAGCATAGATGTTCAGGATTAAGTGTTCATCTTGATACATTTTTTTTTTTTTTCATTTCATGAGTATGAAGTGTCCTTTCTTTTTTTTTTTTTTTTGGATAACTTTTGGCTGAAAATCTTTTTTCTTTGATATTAGAATAAATACTGTAACTTGTTTCTTGGGACTGTTTGCTTGGAAAAAAATTTCACAGCCTTTTATTCTGAGGTAGTAGCTGTCTTTGTCTCTGAGATGAGTTTCCTGTATGCAGCAAAATTTTAAGTCCTGTTTACATACTCAGTCTGTTAGTCTATGTCTTTTTTTTTGGGGGAATAGAGTCCATTAATTAAGATATATTAAAGAATAGTGATTGTTGTTTCTTGTTATTTTCTTTGTTAGAGTTAGATTTATGGTTTTTTTTTTTTTTTTTTTTTTTTTTTTTTTTTTTTTTTTTTTTTGGCTATATTCTTTTGGGTTTGTTGAAAGGAGATTACTTTTTTGCTTTTTCTAGGATGTAGTTCTTCTTGTGGTAGAATGGTCCATCTATTATCCTTTGTAGGGCTGGATTTGTGAAAAGATATTGTGTAAATTTGGCTTTGTTCTAGAATATCTTTATTTCTCCATCTATGTAATTGAGAGTTTTGGTGGATATATCAGCTTAGGCTGTCATTTTTGCTCTCTTAGGGTCTGTATGACATCTGTCCAGGATCTTCTAGCTTTTATAATTTCTGTATAAGTCTGGTGTAATTCTCATAGTTCAGCCTTTTTATGTTCCTTGACCTTTCCCTGTTACTTCTGTTAATATTCTTTTTTGTTGTTGTTGTTGTTTTCTAAATTTGGTGTTTTAAGTATTATGTGAGGGAAGGAATTTTATATCTGGTCCAATATACTTGGAATTCTCTAGGCTTCTTGTATGTTCATGGACATCCTGTTTTTTAAGTTTGGAACGTTTTCTTCTATAATTTTGTTGAAGACATTTACTTGGTCTTTATGTTGAGAACCTTTTTCTCTTCTACTTCTATTAGCCTTAGGTTTGATCTTCTCATTGTGTCTTGGATTTCCTGGATGTTTTGGGTTGGAGTTTTTTGATTTTTGTATTTTCTTTGACTATTATGTCAATGTTTTTTATTGTATCTTCTGCAGCTCAGGTTCTCTCTTCTATCTCTTATATTCTCTTGATGAAGCTTGTATCTATGACTCCTGATCTTCTTTTTAGGTATTTTATCTTCAGGGTTGTGTCCTTCTGTGATTTCTTTTTTGGAAAAAAAATATTTATTTATGTAAGTGAACTGTAGCTGTCTTCACACACACCAGAAGAGGCCATCAGATTTCATTACAGACAGTTGTGAGCCACCATGTGTTTGCTGGGATTTGAACTCAGAACCTCGGGAAGAGCAGCCAGTGCTCTAAACCACTGAGCAATTTCTCTAGCCTCTTGTGATTTCTTTATTGTTTCTAATTCCATTTTTAAATCCTAGATGGTTTTGTTCAATTTCTTTACCTGTTTGGTTGTATTCCTGTAGCTCCTTAAGTGATTTTTGTGTTTTCTCTTTAAGGGCTTCTACTTGTTTAACTGAGCTCTCCTATATTTCTTTAATCAATGTGTAATAGATCAATGCATCTTGAAGACCTTGATCATTATTACAAGGTATGATTTTAAGTCCAAACCTTTTTTTCTGGTGTCTTGTGATATTCACTACTTGCTGTGCTGGGAGTACTGAGTTCTGATGATGCCAGGTTGTCTTGGTTTCTGTTGCTTAGGTTCTTGTGCTTGCTTCTTGCCATCTTGTTATTTGTCATGTTAGTTGGTCTGAGTGTCTTTGCCTTTTGGGGGACTGTGGGTTTAGGAATGAGAGCCCTTTTAGATAATCATCTCTCTGCAGGCAGGTTGTGGGTCTCAATGGCTTTAGAATGGCCCTAGCTCTGAGTACAGATGGAGACCAAAGGGTCCTGTCTTAGGCAGCACCACAACTCTTGTGCTTTGTGAGTTCCTGGTGGCTCTCGTTTTGGACAGTCAGTGGAGAGAAAGTAGGGTTTCACCTGTGGGCTTAGGAATGAGAGAGCTCCTTGGTATTCAGCTCTCTGAGGGCAGGTTCTAGGTCCAGATGGCAGTAGGACAGTCCTAGCGCTAGATGAAGATGGAGACCAGGTTTAAACTGATTCCTAATGATGTATAGCTTCCCATCGATTAATGCATCTCTCATTCCTCATTTGAGAAGATTTTATTTACACTAGATAGTGTAAATAAGAGACCCACAACTAGCCAAGATGCAGAGCAAAGAGAATGTGAAATGGTCATCTCTATAGAATCAGTACATAATGTAACCTCTTCCAAAAAGCTAGGAATTGTTGTGGAAATAGGAGACAGAAGAGGGGCAAGAATTTGAAGCAAGATGCTGGCAAGGATGCTTTATCTTTGGAACAATCAGGACAACTGTATGTATGAACTCACAGTGGTTGTAACAGCATGTAAAAAAAATTGTGTAAGTGGAAGGTAGGTCAAATCCAATAAGGTAAGAGAAGCTGAGCACACAATTTCAATCCTAGCCATGGAGCTACTGGTAGTTGTTAGGTAATGTCTCAGGGAATGACAGTTTGTTCTAAGAGTTTAGCTCTTGGTAAGTTGGCCATTCTCCAGTAGGAGAACAGACATCCACGAAAACTTGGGCAACACACATTGGTCTTTCAGGACAAAAGTCAGCAAAGATTGGATGACTAGGGAAAAGTCACCAAGGATTGGATGACTAGGGAAAAGTCACCAAGGATTAAATGACTAAGGAAAAGTCAGCAACAAGTTCACTAAGGAAAGTGAATTGCAAGAGAGCGGTGTATGTGGGACTATGAATAAAGACATTGTATGGCATGAAGCCAAGAAAGAACTAGCAACAGTAACAAAACCTTAGTGAAACTTACTGATGACCAATGGTCTTGGATTCTACAGTCTGCCTCTCAAAGTAGATTTTGATCAGTTTGCATTTCTCTGTGTTTTGGCTATTTCTTTGCCTCACCACATTTGTACTCTGCCCTTGATTCTCATTCTATGACTCAGGTTTTGCCGAATCTTGATTATTTTTCCTGCTCTTTTTTTTTTTTAAATGTGGTAGCTATCAATTCCTCTAGACACACCAGCTCTCATCTCAATTTATGTCATTCTTCTCAAGGAGTAACATGGTTACCCTGTCATATGAAAACACACAAGAGCATGGATATCTTCAGTTTTACAGTACTTTCTTTTTGTCTTTGTGCAAATGAGACAATATGTGGTTCATCTGGACTATAAATGGGCATTTAGTGTAAGTGTAATTATCTGGAGACCATGGCATAAATACAGTAGGGCTAGTTTTAAGCTTTCCCAGAATGTTCTTAAACTATATATACTTTATAAAAACAAGCACATTTGGCTGCCTACAGATTATAGCTCAGATGCTTATGAGAGTGCTATAAAATGTGTTGTAAATTAACATCAAGAGAGTATTTATGGAATCTGAGTATGGGGTATGGATGCATTTTCTCAACAATTTTTCTGGAATGAAGGTTTGTATGTCAACTCATTTGCTTTTCTGAAAGTATGCTCTTTCCTTTGTGGATCATAGCTTCAGATCTTTAGATAAACATGTAGCTCTCGTTAAAGGAGCTTCTTTTTCCAGATGACAAAGACCATTACAAAAATTCATAACTGATGACAATTAAGAGAGCAATTTATCATGGAGTATCCAATATATATATATAACACCTTGTATTCTAACATTATGCTCAGGATTTCACATATAGAAAACACTGTGGAAGAGGAGGCAGGAAGATTATAAGAGGGAGAAGACCATGTCTGCTTCAGAGAGTGTCCTTTATTTATGAAAGGGAAGGTGACTTAATGAAATCACAACAATGTGGTTGCCTGCACAAGACCTCCACAATGATCATACCCGTTGACATGTTATCATGCATAGGAGAATGCATAAAGCTACACCCCCATGTGAAGAGCTACAGGTAATCAGTGGATACTGAGAGAAGCAGAATCTTTCTTGCCCAGAGATGAGAGCCTGGATAGGATACATCCAATATCAAATGGCCAGCTATATAAACATATGGATATAAGCAACACTAGATAGACTCAGTATCTCAATTTTATACAATATATATAATTAAGGAAGAAGAGGGTGTGGGTTGATGTAAAAATGATACATGATTAGACAGTGGAGAGGTAGGCTGGGAAAAGGCTAGGAAAACAAAAGAGGAGGAGAGAAAGGGAGATTCCGGGAGGAATCAAGATAGAGCTGGAAAAGGAGGATCTTTTTCTAGGTGACCTTAATTGTAGATAGGCAGATATAATATTTTTAAGGGATTCCATAGGTCTTTTTATCTCATATAAAAGGGCAGTTTGTATCTTTGTCTATTGGATGTAAACTTACTGTGTAGATGGTTTGTGGATTTATATTAAATTAAGAATTTAATATAAAAACCTGCTTGTTAAGCTACCAGGCTTTGGAGTCATGTTTGTGCCAGGTGATGGAGGAAAGAAACACACGGGGGTGGTTGTATCCACCCGGGACAGAAGCAAGAAGGCAGGCTGGGTAAATCGCCTGGAGAGGGAACCACATGGAGAGGGCAACTTGTGGATTGTGTGACAGTCTTGGCTCAGCACTAGAGTGGCATCTACAGAGTAAGAATGTGGCGTCCAATAAGATGTTAAGCCATCTTTTTGATATTTACTGAAACAAGAGGATATGAAGATATTCATATTAATCAGCTCTTTTTCATTAGCACTAGAGTACTAGTTTGTGAGCCTATCTTACATGGAAGTTGCCCCTATGTTTCTTTTCACCTTCCCTTTATGTGGTGTTTCTGCAGCATCAACTCCATTCAAAGAAAATCTTTCATTGATGGATCATGACTTTGATGAAATACAGAATATCATGAGGTAGTGTTATTCAGATCCTATTGTTTTTTCTGTCTTCTGTAAGAAATAAATGTCTAGAACCTACAGCAGTGACAGTTGACTGACATGGGTTAATGGGTAAAGAATTTTCAGGGAGGGAAAATAAGGTTTGATACATTTGGACTGTCTGCTTATTTTGTCCATAATGGCTGCTACCTTCATCTCTGTTGCCATATAGAGGTGAAGATTCTGCGTCTGTTTTCAAAATTCCTAGGTATTGTTTGCATCCTTGCATTTTTGCTATATTTATTCTTTCCTCTGTTTGTTCATAACAATGTGTTCATATTTTCAAAACTTTGGGCTATATCTTTGTGATTTTTGAGGTAGAGAAAAGGAATTAAAAAATAGTTTTTCAGGTGAAATTATATACCATCCTGACCATAAATCCTTATTATTCAGAATGATAAATCTGTAATATGTGTGTAGTGGGTTAGAGGGAATAAGGCCTAAGATGTAAATTTAGTTGAGAGAGGGAAAAAAAGAACAAAAAACAAAACAAACCAACAAAAAAATCCAAAACAAACAAACAAACAAAACCCCCAAAATAACCAAGTATGCTTTGTGGAAAGAATAATGAATAAAAAGATTTAAGAATTTAGATTTCACACTAGAGCTGGGACAGGGGCTCTTAGCAATGCTATAGTGCCCCCGGATGGGGGGTTAAAATTGATGGTAGCTTTTTTTTTGGTTATTTTAGAAGACAGAAACTGTATGTAATAGGTAGAGGTATATATTGCCATATCTGGAGTTCAGTGATGGTCTCTGCTGTTGGTAGATCTGGCACTCAGTAGCAACTGTATCCAAGTTGGCCTTGGTGAAGAAAGGTCCATGTTATAAAGCCTATCTATAGCCCCTATCTCTGTACTATGGCTGCTTTGTTTGTGTCAATGACAGGAATGGTTGGGGACAGAGCAGGCTCACTGTCCATGGAATGGGTCATCCTACCTATCTACTTGATTGTTGAACTCCTACTCACTTGAAGACAACTTTTAATGAGCAAACTTTACAGGCAACACAAGTATGGTAATATACTTTACTCATTTGATAAATCTAAATACTTCTTTCCCAAATGTCTTTCTCACAAATTTTCCAATTGTGATCTTTCCAATTCCCTGACAAGACAATCCATTGGCTATGAGTCAAGAGACAATCACACATCTCGACATTTCTAGTTCCACACTAAATGTGTGACCACACTTACTGCACATAGTTCTGCCAACTGTGAGGATTTTCCTTCTATGGTGTCTTTTGGGGTTGTCCCAGAAAGTGTTGTAGTGCTGCAGCTGTGAATTTTTGAGTAGTGTATGCATTATGTGCAGAACCATCAGTAAACTAGGTACTAGACTTCTCTTTCTCAGTCAGTCAATAATAGTGCTCACCCCATGAGGCTACAGGATAATATTCCAAGGCTTTGGGTAGAGAGATTACTTCCCCAAGTAAGAAAATCCCTTGAGAATCAAAGGATTCAAAGTTTTCAGCTTCAATGGAGTCTGCCCACCATTCCCCATCTCAAGTAACAAGATCTCATTCTTTATTAATTAATATCCTTTCATTGATGGCCAACTCCCTCCAAGTCTGGGATTTAAATTTTGCTGTAATCTGGCCAGTATTATAATCAGGGTTTCAGTTCAATTTTTCAGAATTTGAACTCTGTAACTGCTGGAGAGATGGTTCTCTTCTAGTAACACTGAGAAACCTTTAGATCATTTATGGGCATCTGAAGCCAGTAGGATTTATCACTGTTTTCACTGTTGTTCACTACTATATTCTGAGGTACTGGATTTTGGTTAATCTTATCATAAGGCTCATTCTTTTTGTCATTTTATTCCAAGATGCTGGGAGCAATTGACCAGGATCATAATTCAATAATCATAATTGTTCAAACTCTTATATACAGAATAATTTAATCATTAAATATATTTACCTCTTTAAATTTGTAAAATAGTTCATACGATGGGCTTTTAGAATATGGCAATTTCCCTCCCAGTAGTGGCTTTAGTAAATGGAGAGGCTTTGGTAAGTAGGTATTGGCAAAGGCAAAACTTGTCTTAAATACTTAAAAGATTCTATCTCTTAAAAAAAAAAAAAAAAAAAAACTTCTGTTGCTCTAGAACTACCTCTTATACCAAAACCTGTACCAACATATAGATCCAGAGAGAAGCAGATCTTTCCACTTCAAATTAAGAAGAAATCCCTTACAGGTGTATTCTCCATTTTTTGAGTTTTAGTTAATTCTAGATGTAGTCAAGGTGACAACAAAGAAAAGCCATATGGTAACAAACCATGTTTTGTTTGGATTTAAAGCCAATGCAATGAGAAGGACCATATGAAGCACTACTATCTAAAGAGCATGAGACTTCATAGGTCGTAGGCCTAGGGGAAAATGTAATACTATATTTTTAATGAAAGGAACATAGTGTTGTGCCAGGAAGTGTTCATGAACCCCCAAAGCCACCAAAGAGTCATTTCTGATGTAATAATACTACGTTCTCTTTTTCACAAGCTCCGTCTTGTAAAGCTCCTCCAAACCAACCCTGACAAGGAATTAACTCAGCCATTTCCAGCCTCACAGGTCAATTCAGTTAAAATCTCTTTTTGATTTCTGTTTATTCTTTCTACCTGTCCTGAACTCTGGCGACTATATGCACAATAAAGTTTCCAATCAATCCCTGGAATATTGACTACTCTCTGACTTACCTGGGACACAAAAGCTGGCCCATTGTCTGACCCTATCATCTGAGGAATTCCATATATTGGCAGTATGTCATCTAAGAACATCTTTGTCACCATGGATGTAGGTTTTTAAAAAAATATTTTTTATTTATTTACATTTCTAATGTTATACTCCTTCTTGGTTTCCCCTTCACAAACCACCTATCCCATCTCACTTTCTCCCTGATTTTATGAGGGTGCTCCCCCACCCACACACCCACTCCTATCACCCTAGCATTCCCCTATGCTGGGGCATTGAGCCTCCACAGAACCAAGGGCAACCCTCCCATTGATGCCAGATAAGGCTATCCTTTGTTACATATGCAGCTGGAGCCATGGGTCCCTCCATGTGTACTCTGGTTTTTGGTTTAGTCATTGTGAGCTCTGGGGGTCTAGTTGATTGATATTGTTGTCCTTCCTATGGGGTTGCAAACCCCTTCAGCTTCTTCAGTCCTCCCAACTCCTCTGTAGGAGTCTCCATGTTCAGTCCGATGGTTGTCTGTGAGCATCCACATCTATAATGGTCAAGTTCTGGGAGAGCCACTCAGGGGACAACTATATCAGACTTCAGTCAGCAAGTGTTTCTTGGCATCAGCAATAGTGCCTAGGTTTAGTGTCTGATAATGGGATAATCCTTGGGTGGGGCAGTCTTCAGATGATCTTTCCTTCAGTCTCTGCTCCATATCCTTCTATACAGGAGAAATTAAAATTTTTCAGATGGGTGGATAGCCCAATCTTTCAACCACAGGCCATGCCTAACCTCTGGATATGATCTCTACAGGTTCCCCCCCCCCCCCTTTTGTTAGATATGTTAGCTAATGCCATCCCTGATGGGTTCTGGGAGCCTCTTGCTTTCCTGGCATCTGGGACTTTCTTGTGGGTACTCCCAGTTTCCCATCCCCTAGTGCTATGTACTTCTATTCAATTTCCCCTATCTCCTCCTTGATCTTGCCCCCCTTGTTTCCTCCCCCACTCTCCCTCCCAATCTCTCCCACCCTCTAAGTCCCATGATTATTTTGTTCCTTCTAAGTAGGACTGAAACTCCATGAATGTAGTTTTATGTTTAGTGGGGAAAGCCTCAGTCTAACCTGAAAAAAATATCTATAAACATCAGTAAATATTTATATCTAAATTTTCTGGTTTATGCCTGTGAGGTCTGTCTCCTAGTAGACACCGGGCTTTGTGCCTCTGAACCTATTAATGTGACTCCTAATGACATACTGCTATATCCATATAGTAGTGCCTCAGTCAGTTCACATCAGAGAATTTTTTTCTTGCAATTGATAAGAATTAACAGTCATTGGGCAATGCATGGAGAATGAGAGACTTTGGAGCACTTGGTATTAAATTTGAGATCTTCAACAAACCCCTCCTCTCAGGGATCTATGCCAAAGAGGAGGTAGAAATGTATGTATGACTTCAAAGAAGTAGTGTTTCCCAACCTGAAAGACATACACAGATATAAACCCACAGAGATTGTAGCAGCACTTGTAAAACTTTCACAGGCTCGAGCTAGATGGGGAAATAGCACTGAGAGAAAGAAGTGGATGTGGGGTCTGACCCTTAACAAAGAGGTTATGTGCAAGTGACACCCTCTGACAAAAAAAATCTGTGTTCTCCAGTGCAGTCTCAGTAGGGGAAGGCCCTATGCCCAGGAGTAGCTGACGAACACAAAATACAGAAGTAATTTTGTAGAGTTTTTGTCTCTATTGACTTTTGGGAGGAATTTTTTTTCATCTTATCAGTCTTTTGCTTGTTTTATTTATTTATTTTTATTTTAAAATTTTGTTTTTTATATGTTTTTATTTTTAGAGAGAAGGAATGAATGGGAAGAAGGAAAGGAAGAAAGACAGATAAAATGAACATAAAATTGGGTGAATATGGAGGTAAGAGAATCTAGGAGGAATTGAGGAGTATAAAAACAATATCAAAACATATTGTCTAGAGAAAAAATTAATAAAATATTGTCGTCATCACTTAAATGAGAACTATTATTTGGATATTAATATATAAGAGGGAATAAGTGCTGCAATGTGTTGGGAGGTTTTTGGAGAGAGGTAGTGTTAGAATTCATCCTACAGCAGAATCAATTCACTATTCTAGCAACACACTAGCTTATTCATGAAAACGTTTTTACTAATATCTTCCACACATATAATGTGTCATCAGTCTTGGCATATATCTTTAATTTGTATAATGTTATTTTCCTCTCTAATTGCAACTGTAGTCTGTTACTGATCTTAATAGGTTTTATCCCAGGCTATCACATGATATTCTTTTATTCATTCACCTTTGTACAGGTTGCTTCTGATTTTTGTTCTTTTCTTAAATGCTTACATTGTACAGACATAGAGATAATTAATTTTTATTCATATTTGAGATAGAACATTATGCTAATTACTTGATTGAATCACGTCCCCTTCTCAAATTATAAACTCAATAGACTCAAAAAACATACTTGTAATTAGACAGAACTTTTAATAAAAAATTAAGGTAAATGGCACCATAAAGATGGGCGCATGTTCCAATATAGCTGGTATTTTTATAAGAAGAAGAGTGCTATACACTACTGGTGAACACACACAGAAATATAAACACATACAGAGACACACATATACACACACAGTCATACATATAGACACTCAGAGACATACAAACACATACATAAAGACAAACACACACAAACAAAGCAGACACATATGTACAGACAGACACGTAATCCCCACTCCCACCCCCTAATACTCCCAAGATCATGTGCAGCTGTAGCTTGAGGGCAGTCAAGTTGAAAGCCAAGTAGAGCAGCCGCAACAGAAATCAAACCTGACATCTCCTTGCTACTGAACCTTTAGCCCGAGGCACTGTTTGTAAAAGAAGTTTTCATTTAAGTCAACAAGTCATCAATTTTGAAATAAAAAACCTTTAAAACAAATATAGATATATCTGTTGGCAAGTGAAATTGCTTAGGATTACTTGCTTAAAGAAAATGGGCATTGCAAAACTACTTGCCACAAAGTTGTTCAATAAAGACAATGAGTAACCAAACAATGGCTTCCTTGAATTTTGTATCCCCAAAATGTAAATGGGGTTATAGAATCATTATTGATCTCTGGACTTGATAGGCCAAACCTACTGCATCTTGAGACCAGCCTCTACCTCAAAAGAAAAAAAAAAAAAAAAAAAAAAAGCTTGAGAACTTGACCTACAGCTGAATCCAACCTGCATGCAAGTACCAGGAAGGATCCCTAATAATCAGATTAGTCTGATTGTTTCAGATGTATGTTCAGACAGTTTGTGATTGTTCATGAATTTGCTTCAAAGAACCCACCTGTTGGCTTACAATAGTCATTGTATTAGATGCTTGCCAGGCTAGACATCCCCTGACTTGCTCCCATTTTCTAATTAAACCCTGTTCCAATGAGGGTTCAGGGCTGCTTCACCAAACCATCCTATGGTTTAATGGTGAGTAGTTCCAAACTTGAGTTTCTCATAAAGATACCTTAATGTAATTACATCAGAGTTGGCTCCTTGGTAGTTTTCAGGGGCTCATAAGTGCTACCAGGCAGAAGTAACACCAAAGACTAGTCAAGTTGTGATCCTCTGCTCCTTCTCTACCTGATACTTCGATCAACAAAGCCCAGAGTCAAGGGGGTGTAGCATAAAGAAGCCAGATCGCATAGTTAAAGAAACATCACTGGTCATAGTAGGCCAGAAGCATTCCTTTCTCTGTCACAAAGTTCACTCAAGACACTGTAAGTATTGCTCATCTAGCTGTTTACAAATGTCAGCCAATGGGTTCTCCAGGGAGGGAACAAAGATTAAAAAGAAAAAGGACAATTAGAAAAAACTGTAGTATGACCCTAACCTGTTCTAAGGGTGAAGTGGGTTTATTTTTCTGATTTTAAACCATGATAAGTACAAGCAAATAATTTGCTGAGTTCTAGGTTAAGGAACAAACAAGGCAATAAACAAAGTCTCAGGATCCATATTTCAAGGGGCTTATCAGAATGTCTGAGATAAAAGAAAGGCCAAATTCCTCAGCTGAGATTACCTTGAGCTTTGTATTAACCTAAATGTAAATATTCTTATCTGAGCCTACTTCCTTATTTTAGTTTAAAGTCAAATTTCTGAGCTTACTTCCTTATCCTAGCCCAATGTCATATTCATGTCTGAGCTTACTTTCTTCTGTGTCCTGACTCAATGTCAAATTTCTGCCACGTTCTTAGAGATGGCCCCAAAACCTCTCCACAAAATGTAGTGTGGGTAGCTGGATGATGACATCACAAAACCTAACCTAGATGTCACTGGTTTCATTGTCAGGTAATGGATAGCAAGAAAATCTTTATTGATTTTTTTGGTTGGCAAAATGGTGCTGTATGGTACCCAGAACCAAAGTATTTCAATACCATCATCTTTGATAATATAGAAGCCTGGCAAGTTTAAAAAGTGGTTGCAACGGAGGACATCAACTCTGTCCTAGGTGTTACTAGATGCATTTGGTAAGATTTTTAAAATACAAAGGAAGAAAGGAACTGAATAAAACATGACAATGTATAAGGGAGCCCTGTCCCTGCGTTATTGGAAAAATTCAAGTTTTTCTTGCTTCTACATAATAGAATAAAGAATTCAGAAATAAAAGCCTTGAAAACTCAGATAACTCAAAAGATTAAGGATATATTAGGCTGAAAAATTAGCTTTATAGTGGACTATATTTTTATGATAAAAGCTAATATATTCTACACAAATAAACACAGGTTATTGGAGTGCATTAATATAATCCCAAAACTCACTGGAAGCAGAAGGTGAGGAAATTCTAGACCAACTTGAACTAAATGGGAAGACCTCATCTTGGCAACATCATTCAAAAATAAAGACACACACACACACACACACACACACACACACACACACACACACACACACATGCTATACCACATACCACACAAAGAAATCACCACATATAAGACTGGTACAAGTACAGTTATGACATCTCAAAAATATTTGATGTGGTAGTTTGGCATATTGATTTCAGAAAGGATGGCTGTGAAATCTTAAGTATTCTTTGGGGAGTTAAGTACAAATGAAATCCAACTGTTGCTAAAAAGAAAAAAGAAAGGAAGGAAGGGAGGGAGGGAGGGAGGGAAAGAGATAGAGATAGAGATAGGGAGAGAAAGAGAGAGAGAGAGAGAGAGAGAGAGAGAGAGAGAGAGAGAGAGAGAGAGAGAGAGAGAGAGAGAGAGAGAAGCTATACCTATTGGTAACTTAGTAGATCACAAGGATTTAATATATTTTTCATTTTCCCTAACTTGATGTTCATTCAGTAAATCTCATGGAAGCTCAATAGTTCAGGTTGTTTCCAGCCTACAGTTCTCATTCTGCTTTAAATCAACACGGCTGAGTTCTAGCTGCAACTAGAGGCTCATGATGGATTTAATTGCATCATTTTTGAAGTGACAGAAACTATGTGCTATGTTAACAACTCTTTTATTTTTTTCATTTCCTTGGTTGCTCCATCTTCATACATACTGACTTGGTGAATGTGTCCTCACACATACTGACCATTGGAACTACTTTAAATTATAGCGTCTCTTTCCCTCTCCTGTGATAGTAACGTTTTATTGTTACCTTCACACAATGTAGAGTCATTTGACAAGTGGAAACACCCAACTGAAATTTGCTTAGATCAGAGTAGATTAGACTGTAGTCTTGGGGTAGGATGGTGTGGGTTGTATAATTGCTAGCTGAGTGTGCCAGTAAGCAGTATCTTCATGGTTTCTGCTTCAGTTCCTATCTGGGTTCCTGCCCAGATTTCCCTCAATGATAGATTGTGACCCATTAATATAATTCAAATAAAACCCTTTCTCCCCAAATTGCTTTTGGTCAGAGTATTTTTTTTAATCACAGCAACAGAGAATAACTAATATGAAAACCGGTCTTGAGAAAAGAACTTGGCTGTGATCTACCTGATTGTGTAGCTTTTAGATCTTTTTTTAATGGGAGTAATGTAGAAGATTTTGGAACTTCAAGCTAGAAAAATCTCTTGATGCCGTAAGCAGAGTTTAACAGGCTGTTCTAGTTGGAACTGGGAAGACAGCAATGCTGAGAGAAATGTGAACAGTGGAGGCATACCTTCTGAGAACAAGGAGTCTGATGGTAAGTTGGGTAGAGGCAATTCATGTGAAATTTTTGGTCAACAGTGTGTGGTTAGGATGAAGAAAGAATTATCTGTGAAGAAAAGGCACATGCACCACATGCCTTCTATGCTTTAGTGCAACAATGGATGCTGGGCATCAGAAGCTGGATTACTAACCAGTTGTGAGTAGTAGGAGATCAGCAACATGGAGATGAATGAACTATTTTGTGATTCATTGTTGGCGGTCAAACAAGTCAACATATAAAACCTCTAGTTAACAGAGGGCAGGACTCCTTAAAATGTGTTAAGCTGGTGATTGAACTTGGCGATGTGCAAGAGTTACCCACTTGGTACTGGCTTAAAAACATGAGAGATGCAAGACTAGGGTTGTCATGGGGAACAGCTGATGCCTGCTACCACACTGCAGAGTTGTAGTTCTTGAGGAGTTTGGAGAAGAGTTGGTAAAGGGGCAACTTTAGCTTCATAGAAATCATATAATACTGGGGATGCCAGTTCAGGGAGATGTCTACTAAGAACTGTGATAATTGTGGAACCTTTGCCTTTCTCTTTCCCTTTCCCTCTTCTCTTTTCCCTTCCCTTCCCTTCCCTTTTCTTTTTTCCTTCCCTTTTCTCTATTCTCTTTTTTATTCTTCCTTTTCCTTTATTTTGAAGTGTTGTAGACTGAGCCCAGGATCTCCTGTGTGCTGAATTAGCATTGCTCTTCTGTGTGAAGCTTATCTGTCTATTCTAGTTTGGTCATTTTGTACTTGGGTATCTGATTCTTTTCAGATTATTATGCTGCAGTTACTTTTTCTTAAATATCTACATAAAATCCAAGTATTTTCTTTATCTATTGTGTTTTTCTTAACTTTATATTGTCCCTCAATAAAGTAAGACCTTTGCTTTTTAATGTTTTGCAAATATGTCATGTTATATTTTCCTCTGCTTTACTATCATGTTAGAACATTTCCTGTGTGTTATTTTTCTCATATTTTTTGTAGTGCTAAAGATTAAGTCCAGATATTTGTGCATACCAGGAAGCTATTAAATTGAAATATAGGTTTATAATTATCTTTAAAACATAAAACACCATTTTCTTATCCTATTGACACAGTGTTAGATGGTTCTCATAATTGTCAAAATAATTGCCACCTTTTCATTGTTCCCCATTTAGTTGGGGTATTTTACATGTTTCACCATAAAATAATATATCTACTACCAGAATGATTTACCTTGAGTATTAGATGAGATTCTTAGCACAATAAACTGTCCATTAAATATAGCCTGTGGTATTTGGTAAACACATACAAACCTCTATTGTGAGACTTTAGGTTTATAAATGAAGGTTTAGTCCTATGAAATGTGGAAGGTATTTCTAGTACTATAACACTTGAGCTACTGAGATAAAGTTTCAGTACATCTCCTGTCCTTCCATTAACTTAAATATACATCAATTATACCTGTAAAATAAAATTTAAAAGCACAAGGAGAGGTTCTATCAGCTTAGTAACTCATACCTAGAAATTTATAAGGTATTCTAAAGGAAAAAAAACTACTAATTTTGGTAGATTTGATGATACCTTTATAAAGTTATTTGGGAGCTTTATTCCAGAAGGAAACAAAGATGAAAGAGAGCTCAAGTAGTACAATGCCTGGAAATCATTGATGAACAAGGCAACACAGAAAGGTAGAACTCAGCTAACTTTTGGTTGTACTAGAGTGAGAGGGAGTTTGGTTGTTATAGCATGTTTTTCTACTCACTGTGGTGGAGTTCTAATGTTTGCTGGACCGAAAAGTGAAACCACCAAAACTGGTAACAAATGATTAATTCTCAGGTTAGATACCAGATAGGAAGAGAGAAGTTGAATAGTTATTGGGATAAGCAACTGACATTGATTAAGGATGATAACTATGAAGCAACTGCTGAATGGAACTAGCCCGCATCCATGAGAGATAAAACCAGAAACACAAAAGGCCTCAAATGGCTATGCTTATAAAAGGAGACATGGCAGGAGAGAGAACAGATGTGAATGCCTGCATAGGACAGAAGAGGATAGTGGGGCAAGGAAAGGCCAGCAGCTTCACAAATATAGTTAAAGCTAGTTGAAGAAGACACAGAAGAGGATCTGGTTTGCAGAACTTCAGAGAGCTGAACATGGTTAAAAAGGCCCAACAAATTCATTTTAATAGTATTATCTCAATGCTGAAAGCTAGGGGAAAGGTTGGGATTGAACACAAAGAAAGAAATAGAAAAACAGAAGGCGTTCCAACTGAGGAGGGTTGAGGGGGTCAATATAGAAGGAGAAGGAAGAATAACATTAAAGTTTCCTGATAAGGTCTCAATGAATCATAACACATGTAAACACACACACACACACACACACACACTAAAGCAAATTATGCCATTTGAGCATTTGAGCTGAAAATGTTCCCCACAAGAACCATAGACCACCTCCATATCTTCAGTAATGCTCAAGAAAAGAACTCCTCTGTGGAAGCAAAGGCACTACACACATCACTTCCAAATACTCCTGATTCTTGGTGTGTAACTTTGGGTCTCATGACTTTCTTTCGTAGCCTCTATGTTCTGGTCATATCTTTTGTTGTTTACTGTATCCAGTGATAGAAAAAAGCTAAACATCAACAAGCCAATCTGTACTTCAATCAGGGAAGTCTCATGCCTTCTGACAAGTGTGGTCACTGCATGGATGTAATCTTAGTGCATAAAGACAGATGACTTGCTGGGCATTTTATGGTTTTTATAAAGGAGACATCTGTTTACATTCAGTGCATCCCTATATACCTGATAATTTAATATCTTTCCCTCCTTGTTTCTCAGATATCTCTCAATTCACTCAGGACTGATTGAACCTGGTGGTTCTAGGTGTCCAGTGCCTTGAGGCTTTTCTATAGTAGCAGATTGCGTATGGCTGGGTAAATGAAAGGCAAGTCTGGGAGAAAAGGGGCCAACAGACAGAAGAGAAGTGTACTCCCTAACAACCCATCTGGTGTAATGTCACAGCTTCCGTTGTGATTGAAGAGGACATATGTAATCATGTGATGAGATTCTGTAATATGTCTTCTTATGTCAATAATTTAATCTAAACCTATGCTTTGATCTTTCTTTGTTTTTTTTTTTTTTCCTAGAAAACATACAGTTTGAATACTGACTTTAGCTTTTATAGCATAAAAGTTTAGTTTACAGGCACTCTAGGCCTCTGCATGGAAATGGGAAACACAGTCTTAATAGTAATGCCTCTTACTATTTAACAAGGCTCTAGTTTAAAAGCAAACTTTTCATATTGAACACAGTAAGAGCACTAGCTTTCATATGACCCATGTTAAAATTTAGGACATTTAAGCACAGGATGCCAGCAACCTGGCAGAGAATAAAAACCTCCTGCACACATCAGTCAGCTTAGGGTTCTGCTGGTGAGGGTTAAGGTGAGACTATGTACTAACAGCCCAGGTTTCACAGCTCGGCATGGTGCACACATTAGAGGGGCTGATCCTTTGCACTGGAGCTATTTCATGCATCATGGAAATTTTATCAGCACCCCTGGCCTGTGCCCACTAAATGTCATTATCTCATGTCCTGCTTCCCCGGATATGACAAAAAAATATCACTAGACATGGAAAAATACCTCTGACTGCGAACTTTCTAGTAGCTGCTTAATTTTCTATTTTTGTCTATGAATCTCAGATAAGACCGTATAGAGAAGCCTGTAAAGGCTGGGATATAAGCATTTTTTTGGGCTTCTGAGATGATAGGAGGAGAAGGAAAACTCACTTTTACTAAGCATCTATGCATAGTAGAAGCACATGGTATTTTTAGGTAAAATTTGGTTTCTCATGTTGGCATGTAGGTTGGAGCTACACTGATTCTTTTGTAAGCAGTGGAGTACAAGGCATGGGCTACTGTTAAAATTAAAGGCAAAATGTAAAATGTATGTGAATTGTGTCACTTAAGACCAGTACTGTCCTCAGATTCTCTGTAGCTACAGACACTCTCATGTGGCTTTTCACCCCAATAAAAGCATATGCAAACATTCTGCATTTTTTACTTCTTTTTTGATTATTTAATCTTTATCCCAGACTTTATCCCTCTCCCATTCTGCCCTCTGACTATTCCATATCCCATACCTTCTCCCAGCACTCCCATCTCCAAGAAGATGTCTCCACCCACACCCCTACCCTAATCAGACCACCTTATCTCTTGGAGCCTCAAGTCTCTTACGAGTTAAGTGCATCTTCTCTCACTGAGTCAAGACCCAGAAGTCCCCATCAAAATCCCAATGTAATTGTTCAAAAACATGAAATAAGAAATTCTCAATTCATCTGGAAAAGCAAAAAACCCAGATCAGTGAAAACAATTCTTAACAACAAAAGAACATCTGGGGGAATATCCATCCCTGACTTCAAACTGTACTAAACAGCAATAGTGATGAAAAACTGTGTGGCATCAGTAGAGAGACAGGTTGACCAATGGAATAGAACTGTAGACTCAGAAATAAAACCGCACTCTTACAGACACTTGATCTTTGACAAAGAAGCCAAAATTATACAATGGATAAAAGAAAGCATCGTCAATAATAGTTCTGTTCTAATTGGCAGTCTGTATGTAGAAAAATAAAAATAGTTCAATATTTGTCATTTTGCACAAAGTTCAAGTCCAAGTGGATCAAGGATCTCAGCATTCTGCATATTAAGTAGTGTAGTTTTCTGAGAATTAAGTAGGTTTTATATTTAATGCTTTTAGATAAGAAAATTGAAGCAAACAAAGGCCAAGTATCTTTTTTTCTTACAAATTTATTTAAATAAAAAGAGAGATACATGTACAGATTTTTAAAAGCATTTTGGCATAAAACTATAAGAGTATATTTTTGTCAGTAGTTGATTTTTTTTAAAGGTTTGATAGTATGCATTAAAATCTTACTAGTTACCATAAACATAAAGTAAATGTAAAACAAAACATATCATGAAAATAGTCAAAGTGTTCTTGGAGTGTATAGATTAAACATAATAATTTTTAAATACCAAAAAATTTACCACAAGGCTATCTTCTTAGCGCTTGAGTTATTAATTATTTAAGGCCTAGGTGAACCTCACTCTGAGAGGGTTCTATACACTTGTTTTTGCTGTTTTTTTTTTTTTTTTTTTTCATTTTCTAAGAAGGACTGAGGCTTTCAATTTTGGGCCTTTTTTCTTTTCTTTCTTCTTTTTTTTTTTCTTTTTGAGCTTCATAAAATCAGTGAATAAATGTATTCAGAGCATTCTGGGGCTAGTATCCAATTATCAGTGACTGCATATTATGTCTGTCCTTTTGTGACTGGGTTATCTCACTCAGGATGATATTCTCTAGATACATCCATTTCCAAGGAATTTCATAAAGTCATTGTTTCTAGTAGCTGAGTAGGTACTCCATTATGTAAATATACCACAATTTTTGTATCCATTCATCTACTGAAGGACACCTGGGTTCTTTCCAGCTTCTAGCTATTATAAATAAGACTTTTATAAACATTCTGAAGCAGGTGTCCTTCTTGTATGTTGGAGCATTTTTGGGCTATTTGCCCAGAAGTGGAATAACTGAGTCTTTAGGTAGGACTATGTCCAATTTACTGAGGAATCACCAGACTGATTTCTAGAGTGGTTGTACCAGCTTACAACCCCACCAACAGGGGAGGAGTGTTCCTCTTTCTCCTCATTCTCACCAGCATGTGCTGTCAACTGAATTTTTGATTCTAGCCATTCTGACTCTTATGAGGTGGAATCTCAGGATTGTTTTGATTTGCATTTCTCTAATAACTAGGGATGTCTAGCATTTCCTTGGGTGCTTCTCAGACATTTGATACTCCTCAATTGAGAATTTTTTGTTTAGCTCTGTACCCCATTTTTAAATAGGATTGTTTGATTCTGATGGATTACATTGATGGATTTCCTTATATAAAACAATCCCTGCAGCCTATGGTTGAAGCCTACTTGATCTTGGTGAATGATCATTTTGATATGTTCTTGGATTTGGTTTGCAAGAATTTTGTTGAGTATTTTTCCATCAATATTCATAAGGGAGATTGTTCCGAGGTTCTTTTTTCTTGTAGAATCTTTGTGTGGTTTAGGAATGAGGGTTATTGTGGCTTTGAAATAGTAGTTGGGTAGTGTTTCATCTGACTCTATTTTGTGGAATAGTTTGGAGAGTATTGGTATTAGGTCTTCAATAAATGCCTGATAGAATTCTGGACTGAGCCCATCTGGTCCTGGGCATTTTTTGTTTGGGAGGCTTTTGATGACTGCTTCTATTTCTTTAGGTGTTAATGGATTATTTAGATGACTCACCTGGTCCTGGTTTAACTTTAGTATCTGGTATCTTTCTCGGAATTCATCCACTTCCTCCAGATTTTTGAGTTTTGTTGAGTATAGGCTTTTTTAGTAGGCTCTGATGGTTTCTTGAATTTTCTTAGTTGCAGTTGTTATGTCTCCACTTTCCTTTTTGATTTTGTTAATTTGGATACTCTCTCTTTGCCCTCCAGTTAGTCTGGCTAAGGGTTTATCAATCTTGTTAATTTTCTCAAAGATCCAGCTCCTAGTTTTGTTGATTCTTTGAATGGTTCTTTTATTCCTATTTGTTTAATTTCTACTCTGAGTTTGATTATTTCTTGCTTTCTACTCCTCTTGGGTGTATCTGCTTCCTTTTGTTCTAGAGCTTTCAACTGTGCTGTCAAGTTGCTTGTGTGTGCTCTCTCCAGTTTTTTTTTTTTTTTTTTTGGAGGCACTCAGAGCTGTGAGTTTTCCACATTGTACTGCTTTCATTGCATCTGTTAGGTTTGGGTATGTTGTGCTTTCATTTTCATTAAATTTTAGAAAATCCTTATTTTTTTTCTTTGTTTTTTCTTTGACCATGCTATTGTTGAGTAGAAAATTGTTCAGCCTCCATGTGTATATGGGCTTTTTGTTGTCTTTGTTGTTATTAAAGACCAACCTTAATCCATGGTGATCTGATATGATGCATGGGAGTATTTCAATCTTCTTATATATATTGAGGGTTGTTTTGTGACTGACTACATGGTGAATTTTGGAGAAAGTGATATGAGGTGCTGTTAAGAAGTTGTAATGTTTTGTTTTAGGGTGAAATGTTCTGTAGATGTCTATTAATTACAATTGGTTCATAACCTCTGCTAGTTTTACTGTGTGTTCATCCAGTTTCTGCTTTCATGATTTGTCCATTGATGACAGTGGGGTGTTGAAGTCTCCCCCTATTATTGTGTGTGGTGCAATGTATGTTTTGAGCTTTAGTTGGGTTTCTTTTATGAATATGGGTGTCTTGTTTTTGAAGCATATATGTTAAGAATTAAGAATTATTACTGATAAATTTTCCTTGTAATGAGTAAAAAGTGTCCTTTCTTATCTTTTTTGATAACTTTTGGTTGAAAATATACTTTATTTGATACCTAGTTATTTCAGCTTGCTTATAGGGGCTGATTACTTGGAAGGTTTTTCCCCAGCCTTTTACTTTGAGATATTGTCTGTCTTTGTCTCTGAGATGAGTTTTTTGTAGGCAGAAAAATGGTAGATTCTGTTTATGTATCCAGTCTGATAATCTATGTCTCTTTATTGGGGAATTGAGTCCATTTATGTTAACTGATATTAAGGAATAGTGATTGTTGCTTCCTGCTATTTTTCCTGGTGAAGGTAGAATTATGTCTGTGTCTTTCTACTTTTGTTAGTTTTTTTTTTTTTTTTTTTTTGCTCAGTTATTTTCTTGCTTTTCCTAGGGTGTATTTTCCCTCCTTGTATTGGGCTTTCCATCTATTATTCTTTGTCGGGCTTTATTTGTGTTTAGTTATTATGTAAATTTAGTTTTGTCCTGGAATATCTTGGTCTCTTCATTCGTGGTGATTGAGAGTTTTGCTGGATATTGTAAACTGTGCTGATATTTGTGTTCTCCTAGGGTCTATATGGTGTTTGTCCAGGATCTTCTAGCTTTCATAGTCTCTGTTGAGAAGTTGGGTGTGATTCTGATTGGTCTGCCTTTATAGTTACATGTCCTTTTGCCCTTACTGTTTTTAGTATTCTTTCTTTGTTTTGAACACTTTGTGTTTTGATTATTATGTGCCTGGAATAGTTTTTTCTTTTTAGTCCAATATATTTTGGGATGTGTAGGTTTCATTTTCCTCATGGTCATCTCATTCTTAAGGGTAAGGAAGTTTTCTTCTACAATTTTGTTGAAAATATTTACTGTGCCTCTTAGTTGATACTCTTCTCCCTCTTCTATTCCTATTATCCTTAGGTTCGGTCTTCTCATTGTGTCCTGGATTTCCTGTACAATTTTGGCCAGGAGCTTTTTGGTTTTTGCATCTTCTCTGAATGTTTTGTCTATGTTTTCTATGTTGTCTTCAGCCCCTGAGATTCTCTCTTCCATCTCTTGTAGTCTGTTGGTGATGCTTGCATCCACAACTCCTGATTTCTTTTTTAGGTTTTCTATCTCCAGGGTTGTCTCTATTTGTGTTTTCTTTATTGTTTGTATTTTCATTTTCAATTCCTTCATCTTTTTGGTTGTGTTTTCCTGTAGTACTTTGAGTTATTTTTTGAGTTTCCTCTTTCAGAGCTTCTACTTGTTTCTGTGTGTCCTCCTGTGATTGTTTAAGGGAGTTATTTATGTGCTTCTCAAAGATCTTCATCATCTTTGTGAAGTATGATTTCAAGTCTGAGTCTTCTTTTTCTGGAGTTTGGCAATCCACTACTTGCTGTGGTGGGAGAACTGGGTTCTAATATTGCCAGGTTTTCTTGGTTTTCATTGCTCAATTTTAAAAAAAAAATTTTTTTCCTCTATCTTGTTATCTGTGATTATATGTGAACTTGTCAGTGACTGGCACCTATCTCTCCCATGAATCTGAGAGCCCATGGACTCAGAAAGAATATTGCTTCTGAGTGTTTGGATTTTTGTGGGCAAGCAGTGAGTTCTTGTTGCAGTGACTCAGTTCTGTCCTTTTGGGCTCAGTTGTGGGACCTCTTGTGAGGTTGTTCTGGGTTCTCAGCCCTCTGCCCACAGGTCCTGAGTACTATTGGTGGATACTTGGGTCTTTCTCTAGGCCAAAATGGACCCTTTTCCAGAGAGTTCAGCACTCTCTGCTCTCTGAGAACCCCCAGTGTGCTCCCAATGGGCCTATTTGTCAAGCTCCCTTCTGGTCCAGGTGTAAGAGGGCTTGTGGAACTGATCTAGGTGCTTATCTAGGTGGAACAGAGCCTGTGCACTTAATCTGTGAGCAAGAGCTTTCTGGGCATATCCTGAGTTCCTCTGACAGAGGTCCAGCCCTTTATGTGGGCCGGAGGAGAACCTTTTCCACAAGCACCATCTAGCCCTCTGTGTGCTCTTGTTACTCACAGCACAATCTCCCCAGGCCTGTGAGGCCAAGTATCTTATCCAAGGTTGTATAGTTACTGTAAAATTACTATTTGTGTCTTTAAGAATCTTCTTTTAATTTTTTTGTTTTGGTTTTTGATACCATAATGGACAGAACTACACAAACTGGTAATCAGAAAATAATTTTATCTTTTCTTTCTTATCTATATTTCTTTCTCCTTTTCTCTGGCAATCTTCTTCTCGAACATTGGACATTCAGAGCTCTTACCTCGCTCATATATGGGCATCCAACAATACATCTGTTATCACCTAAGACTGCTCAGTGACCAACAAGAAGGGTGACCATATTGAGAGCAACTGGGCTTTCTGTCACAGTACAGACGGCTGCTGTGTAGAACTGGGATGTTCCTGTCACATGCTACTGAGTCAGTCTATTCATGCTGAGAACTAACCTCATGGTGAGGATAGTGGCAACATACAGGTGACAGAGTTCAAACTCAGGTTTGTCCTCTGAGTGGCTTTGAAAACTTTAGACTTTAACTTTGCAAGTACATTATTTGGAAGTTTCTACCACTAATGCTGTGGGAAAGATCTAATTTTCTGAGGTAGTCTTAAATATTTTTAGATGAAAAAAACAAACACACCAACCCAACAGGAGCTACATACTTTGGTCTGTGGTATCTCTGCATCACTTCACACCTTTCTTTCCTTCCCTCCTTCCTTCCTTCCTTCCTTCCTTCCTTTCTTCCTTCCTCCTCTCCTTTTTTTTGTTTTGCTTATGCAGTTCAATATGAGACACTAAATCTGATATTATGTTTTTATTTGAGCCAACAACACATACCCAGATAACTAGGGAGACTAGATGATAGGTTATTTTTTTTTTTTTTTCTGTTTTCCAGATAAATGTTTATGCATCTTTTAAGCCTGTCTTGTTATTCTTCTCCTTCACTGACCTTGGGATGCAGTCTGTAAAAGTAATGCTAATTTTAGTCATTGAGTACTCATTTGCCATTTATGACAAATGGCTGTAATGCAGCTATGATTATGTATGCCATTAGATAAGAGTCATGACAGCCTGGTGGTAGGTTTTCTTCATTAAGTCACAAAATTGCAGTCATGATTCCTAGAACTTCTATGATACTGTGACAATTTTATAACTTACAAACTAAGTTGTAGAAAAATTTGGAAGAATACATCTCTTCCTCTCAACCTCAGTATAACTATGAAACTGAGAGCATTTGTAGTATTGCTATTTTTAGGTCTCTAAAATTACTTCTTGGATCTCACACTACAAGTTTTCTTCACAAATTTGTTCATTTGATACATCTAACAAGTAACTATTTTTTTTTTCTAAAAATCTGTTTAAAAAACATCTTTCTACAATTTGGCAAGCAAACTTGCTAGGTTAAGTCAAGGAAGACTGGGCAGAATTATTGTAAGAGCCAAATGTCCAGGGTGCATGTTGCTTGATAGTGCCCCAACACATGACTGAGGAAACGCGCCCAGTTCCTCACAACATGAAGGCTATCTGAGTACAGCATAATGGCAACAGCAGTTAATAGTCCAGTATAGACTGGAAGTTCCACAAGTTTCCATCCATTAAAGTCATTCATGAGCAACACTAAGCAGACTCAGTAGGTTGTTTACACATGTATATTAATACATAAACATTGCAGCAATGGCAATTAAAGAATAGATCATGAATTAGTATGGGGGGAGTTTGACAGATTGTAGAAAAAGGCCATAATGATGTAGACACTCATATATGAAGTATACTCTAAAAAATAATGAATAAGAAAATAAAAATGTGAATTAGACTTTTGTTCCTACAGTTTCTGTCTTCATACATCTGTGTAATTTTAATTGCAAACACAAGAATACCACTTTTCCAGCTTCACACTGGTGAAATCTTAAAGGATATACCCACACATTGGCAGTCCTGCCTTTATATCTAGCATTTTATGGTTTCCTTAAGACTAAAAACATTTTCTTTTTATTTTCACTTTTATTGGATATTCTCTGTATTTACATTTCAACTGTTATAGCCTCCCCCAGCCCTGGATCCCCTTCCTCCTCCCCCTCAACTTGCTTCCATGAAGGTGCTCCCTCTCCCAATCACCCTCTCCAGCTTAGTGCCTTGGCTATTGATGTTGTTCTTTCCATGAGGGTGCAAACCCTTCAGCTCTTCCAATCCTTTCTCTAGCTCTTTCATTAGGGTCCCGTGTTCAGTCTTATTTTTAGCTGCAAGCATCCTTATCTGTATCTATATAACTCTGGCAGAGCCTCTGAGGAGACATCCATGTCTGGTTCCTGCCAGTAAACACTTCTTGGCATCAGCAATAGTGCTTGTGTTTGGTGGCTGTATTTGGGGTGGTTTTCCAAGTGAGGCAGTCTCTGTAGATCTTTTCTTTAATCCCTGTTCCTCTATTTGACCTTGTATTTTCTCTCGTTTTGTTCTCCCTTCTAAGAAGAACTGAGGCATCCACATTTTGGTCTTATTTATTTAATTATTTGAGTTTCATAAGTTCTGTGGATGTTTTCTTGGGTATTCTGAGCTTTTTTTGGGGGGAGGGGTTGCTAGTATCAGTATATATATATATATATATATATATATATATATATATATATATATATAGTAAATGCATATATTTTTTCTCTACTATAATTTTGTCTTCAAACAACTATGTTGTACACTTATGTTTCAAAAGAAAATATTCCTTTTGGACCGCAATATTGTTTGAATACATTAATTTTCAACTAACTACTTCACTAAATTAAGTAACCCTTTGGCTAGTATCTTTCACAAGCACATGCAAAGGTTTTTAATCATCATTTTTTGGGATACAACCATACACTTCATATCTAGTAACCATTCTGTGTTAGCAAGTAGTGTGTGTGTTCTGTGGTTTGTTGGTAAGACACCTTACCTAGAACATGTAAGGCCCTGCGTTCAATCCCAGCTTTGAAATTGAAAGTGGTTGTATCCTTGTTTTCCCTCTCAATAACGTTTTGATACAATTTGCAAATGTCTTTTCCATCTGATATTGCCAGAAATCTAATAGACTCTGAATTCACTTAGACTGTTCTCCAACCTTAAGTCCATTTCTCTTATTTTAAAAGCATTATATAGTGCTTCAAAATGTTCTGTGGAAGTCAGTTTTTCTTGATGCTTCATATTTTGTGGGCAAAAGAACTGATGACTTTTGAAGTGTTAAGATGATGGAGGTGAGAAAAAATTGTTTCCATTCTTAGTTTTGTGCACACAGTGTTAATACACACTGCGTTCTGAGCAAATTCTGGAGAGGCCTGTGGAAACTGCTGTTAAAGTCAAGGATCCTAACTACTACTGGATGGCTTCTGTCTGTAATGTGAAGACTGCCAGAGTTTTGACATGGAACTAAACTCAGGAGTTCTATTTTTGAAAGACATAAAATGAGAAACGAAGGTAGGTTCAAGGTGGGCATAGTTATGCTTTTATATTTGCATTTCCTTTAAAGTGGCCCCACTGAAGTAGGCTTCACACTTGTCTGTCTTTCTTAATTACCAAAAGAACTGTCCTAAACAGAGAAAGCATGACCTTAAGTGCTGATTCATTGTGTTCAATAAAAGCAGGGATTATAATAGCCATTACATGTCTGTTTTATATTTTTAAAAGAAACTATTCATGACTTGTAATGATAAAATTTGCCACTAGACAGAGCTGTTTGTCTCATTTTTAAAAACTGCCTATTTTAGCTTTGCAAGAACATTAGAGCTGATGGAGAGAGAAATCAAACTTGTCTTTCATGACATGGACCCTCCTGAGGAGCCTACCTCAAGTCCTTGCACTGCTGGGACATAATATTCAGGTTGTTAGTGTTGGTGTCAGCAGGGATGCTGAGACACTGCTCACAATATTTTACCCACCAACAGGAAAATTTATATAGTTAATTAAGCATAATCAAGAAATTATACAATTTTCTTATTCCCTTTATATTATGATAGATAAAGTCAGATAGGCTAAATCCTAATCATTTTATCCAGACAATTCATCCTTTGGAAAATTTGTCCTCTATTGTATTCCATAAAACATTCTAATTTAACTCATCTCAGAGACAAAGACAAATACTACCTCAGTGTAAAGGCTGGGAAAAAAAACTTTCCAAGCAAATGTCCCCAAGAAACAAGCTGGAGTAGACATTCTAACATTGAATAAAATAGATTTTCAACCAAAACTTATCAAAAAAGATAAGGAAGGACAATTTTTACTCATTACAGAAAAAATCTATCAGGATTCTTTCACAATCTTAAAGAAATATGCTCCAAATACAAGAGTACCATATTCTTAAAAGAAACCCTACTAAAGCTCAAAACATTCATTGCACCATGCACAATAACAGAGTGAAACTTCAAAACCCCACTCTCATCAATGGACAGATCATGGAAGCAGAAACTGTACAGAGATGCAGAGAAATTAGCAGATAATTGGATAACAAACCAATAACAAACAAACCAATTGGAATTAACAGACATCTACAGAACATTTCATCCTAAAACAAAGAAATACACCTTCTTCTCAACACGTCACCGCATCTGTTCCAAAATTGACCATATAGGCAATCACAAAACAAGCCTCAATAGATATTAGAAGATTGAAATACTCCCATGCCTTCTATTAGATCACCATGGACTAAGGCTGGCCTTTAATTACAACAAAAACAACAAAAAGCTGACATACACATGGAAGCTGAACTATACTCAGTGATAAAATGATAAAAGAAGAAGTAAATAATGAAATCAAGAATTTTCTAAATGTAATGAAAATGAAAGCACAATATACCCAAACCTGTGGGATGGAATGAAAGCAGCACTAAGAGAAAAACTCATAGCTCTGAGTGCCTGCAGAAAGAAACTGGAGAGAGCATACAATAGCAAATTGAGAGCATGGCTGAAAGCTCCAGAACAAAAAGAAGCAGATACACTGGAGAGGAATGAAGGGCAGAAAATAATTAAACTCAGAGCAGAAAGAAACCAAGTAGAAAGAAAAGGAACTATACAAAAAACAAAAATAGGAGGCAGTTCTTCGAGATAATCAACAAGATTGATAAAACTTTAGCCAAATTAACTAGAGGGAACAGAGAGAGTATCCAAATTAACAAAATCAGAAATGAAAGGGGAAGACATAACAACAGAAACTGAGGACATTCAAGAAGTCATCAGATCCTACTACCAAAGCCTATACTCAACAAAACAAAAAAATCTGGAAGATATCAATAAATTCCTAGACAGATGCCAGATACCAATGTTAAACCAGGACTAGATTAACCTTCTAAATAATCCCATAACACCTGAAGAAATAAAAGTAGTCATGAAAAGCCTCCAAAACAAAAAAAAGCCCAGGAATAGAAGGGTTCAGTGCACAATTCTATCAGTTCTAATACCATTATTCTCCAAAGTATTCCACAAAATAGAATCCGATGGAACACTACCTAACTCATTTGTCGAGGCCACAATAACCCTCGTTCCTAAACCACACAAAGACCCTACAAGGAAAGAGAACATCAGACCAGTCTCACTAAGTTAAAGCAATCCAAGAACACATCAAAATGATCACTCACCATGATCAAGTAGGCTTCATCCCTGGGATGTAGGGATGGTTTAATATACAGAAATCCTTCAATGTAATCCACCATATAAACAGAAAAAACCACTTGGCCATCTCACTAGATGCTGAGAAAGCAATTGACAAAATTGAACACCCCTTCATGTTAAAAGTCTTGAAAAGTACAGGAATCCAAGGCCCATACCTAAACATAATTATAGCAATATACAACAAACCAATAGCCAAAATCAAAGTTAACAGTGAGAAAGTTAAAGCAATCCAAATAAAATCAGGGACTAGACAAGGCTGCCCACTCTCCTGTCTCCTTGTCTACAATTCAACATAGTAGTGGAAGTCCTGGCCAGAGCAATTAGACAGAAAAGGAAATCAAAGGGATACAAATTGGAAAGGAAGAGGTAAAAACATCACTGTTTGCAGATGACATGATAGTGTATGTAAATGACTGCAAAAATTCCACCAGAGTACTTCTACAGCTGATAAACAAGTTCAGCAAAGTGGCTGGATATAAAATTAACTCAAATCAGTAGCCTTCCTCTACTCAAAAAACAAACATGTGGAGAAAGAAATTAGAAAAAAGGTTCCCATCACAATAGTCACAAACAATATGAAATACCTTGGTGTAACTCTAACTAAGCAAGTGAAGGACCTGTTTGACAAGAACTTCAAATATCTAAAGAAGGAAATTGAGGAATATCTCAGAAAATGGAAAGATCTCCCATGCTCATGGATTGAAATGATCAACATGGTAAAAATGGTCATCTTACCAAAAGCAATCTACAGATTCAATGCAATCCCCATCAAAATTCCAACTTAATTTTTCATAGAGTTGGAAAGAGCAATGTGCAATTTCATCTGGAATAACAAAAGACCTAGAATAGTAAAATCCATCCTCAACAATAAGAAAACATCTGCAGAAATCACTATCCCTGACCTCAAGCTATATTACAAGGCAATTGTGCTAAAACCTGCATGGTACTGGTATGGAGATAGGCACATGGATCAATGGAATAAAAGAAAAGACCCAGAAATGAGCCCTCACATATATGGTCACTTGATTTTTGACAAAAGAGCTGTAAACATTCAGTGGAAAAAGGACAGCCTATTCAACAAATGGTGCTGGTCCAACTGGCACTCAGCATGCAGAAGAATGAAAATAGACCCTTTCTTATCTCCTTGTACAAAGCTCAAGTGCAAGTGGATCAAAGATCTCCACATTAAACCAGGTACACTGAAACTATTAGAAGAGAAATTCGTGAAAACCTTAGAACACATAGGCACAGGAGAAAATTTCCTGAACAGAACACCAATGGCTCGTGCTCTAAGATCAAATATCGACAAATCGGACTTAATGAGACTGTAAAGTTTCTGTAAGGCTAAGGACACTGTCAAGAAAACAAAAAGGCAGCCAACAGGTTGGGAAAAGCTCTTTACCAACCTGACATCTGATAGAGGCCTAATATCCAAGGTATACAAAAAACTCAAGAAGTTAGACATCAGAGAATCAAACAACCCTATTAAAAATGGGGTACAGAGCTAAACAAAAAGTTCTCTATTGAGGAATGTCGAATGGCTAAGAAGCATCTAAGGAAGTGCTCAACATCCATAGCCATCAGGAAAATGCATATCAAAATAACCCCGAGATTCCACCTCACAGATTCAGAATGGCTAAGATCAAAAATTCAGATGACAGCAGATGCTGGCGAGGATGTGGAGAAAGAGAAACATTCCTCTATTGGTGGGGTTGTAAGCTGGTACAACCACTCTGGAAATCAGTCTGGCGGTCCCTCAGAAAACTGTACATAGTATTACCTGAAAACCCAGTTATTCCACTGCTGGGCATATATCCCAGAGAAGCTCCAACATACAACAAAGACATATGCACCACAACATTCAAAGCAACCCTATTCTTAATAGGCAGAAGCTGGAAAGGACCGAGATTTCCTTCAGTAGATGAATGGACACAAAAAATTGTGGTACAATTACACAATGGAGTACTACTCAGCTATCAGAAACAATGACTTTATGAAATTCTTAAGAAAATGGATGCATCTAGAGAATATCATCTTGAGTGAGGCAAGCCAGTCGCAAAAGAACATAAATAATATGCAGTCACTGATAATTGGATATTAACCCCAGAAAGCTCTGAACACTGCAGAAACAACTCACAGACTATATGATGTTTTTGAAAAACGAAGGCCTAAAAAAGGAAAAACTATTATGCTTAATCTTTACACACCAAGAAAACTTTGACTATTTCTAGGTTACATCTTGTTTTACATGTACTTTATGCTCACTGTAACTAGTAAGATTTTAAGGCATACCATTAAATCTTCAAAAAAATCAAATACTGACCATAATGCATTCATTTACCATTATGCAAAAATCCTTTTAAAATCTGTACATTTATTTTTGTTTTTTAAAATAAAGTTGTTCAATTAAAAGAAAAAGAAATGTGTATAGCACCCTTTCAGAGTGGGGTACACCGAGACCTTAAATCATTAATAATTCAAGAGCTAAGAATATAGCCCTGTGGCCATTCTTGGTATTTAAAAATCATTATGTTTAATCTTTACACACCAAGAAATCTTTGAATATTTCCATGTTACGATTTGTTTTAAATGTACTTTATGCTCATTGTAACTAGTAAGATTTCAATGCACATTATTGAACTTAAAAAAAAAAAAACAAGTACTGCCAAAAATACATTCATACAGTTGTATGCAAAACTGCTTTAAAAAAAATCTGTACATGTATCTCTGTTTTTTTTAAAATAAAGTTTAAAAAACATTCTAATGTATAAAAATGAGTTTGGGATTATAAGATGGTTTTTAAAATGTTATAATTTTAATAATTCTCTACAACTATATGAGTTGTACTGAAAAAGTTTAAATTCTATAGTCTAAATTAATTATTAGCTCAACCAACAAAGTGTTGACCTTTGGTGGTTTTGTTAGAAAAGGTTTCTCTGAGGCAGGTGTTGGGCAGAAGAAGGCCAATATATCACTAATTTAAATAGTGAACAGCAGAATCAGTGGTTTCACTGGACAGCAATTGTGCCCACTGGGTTCTAACTACAGTGAGTTTTCCATTTAAAGTCTGGATGAAAAAAACAAAACAAAACAAAACCAAAAACCAAACCAAAATAAAGGAAACCTTTTGCAGAGAGTAGTAACTGTGGTTAGTAAATTCTGAAAAGTAACTAGTAGATTCATTGATGTTGTTTTCAGGCTGCTTAATGCAGAGAAATATAAGATCATTCCTACAGGATTCCTTTGCAAATCTCCAGGTAACCAGACAACAAATCAAAGAATAATTTACCAGAACCAGGCCGGTGAAAGAGAACCCTGTTATTACAGTGTTCATAGTACCTTTGAAAGAAGTCAAGTATGTTTTAACTCAAGGGATTTTCAGTATGAAATAAGGTGGATTAGACAACTTTTCAAGATCAATGATTAATATGGACTGGGCAAAGTTACGGTATAATTGTTAATTGGGGGATATTCTGAAGGGAAGGCTTTGAAATGCTTGAGGTACGTCTGCAGACCATTGTTTTGATCATTGACCAGAAGCAATTTTCTGAAGTAAATAGCAAGCTAATTTTTAAAATGTTAGTTTTCCCCAGGGCAACTAACCAATTTATATAGACAAAAATAATCTATATTTTTGATAAAGTTATGGGAACATAGATGGTATCAGAATCATATTTTCATTCTTTAACATGTCTTGGTTGTCTTTAAGAATAAGGCTTGTAAGGGAGAGAGTTAAAGCCTGAAAAAGAGAAAAAAATAATAAAAAAGAGAGAGAACTGTTAGATGTTGAGAAAATGCACATGCCAACATATTTCTGGCTGATGTTGTTTGAGGGCTTGTTTCAGATGTAGCATGAGGAAATACAATGTCCTACCTTTCCTTTCTTGCTGTATCATCTGTGATAATAAATATGGAATTTAAGCCATTGAGACAGAATTTCTTCTTGCATTGCAGGTGGCTACAGCCCATGGGCACAGATGTAGATGAATAATCAGTAGAGCAAGGGTGGAGTGAAGACTATCACCTAGGCTTTGCAATCATGGGCATCATACGTGCTATAACTGAAAGTAAAACCCCAAATCCATAACTGAAAAAAAAAAATAGTGTGTTAAGTGATTACTTTTGCTCAGAGCAGAAATGACATCAAGATAGGGACAGAAGTGGAATCTTATAAAGGATCCATAATTTGGGAAGGTTATTAAGAGTTAGGGCCTTCTCATTATAGTAAGAAATTAGACAATGGAAAACCCCTGCTTACAGGTTAGTAATCCATGATTGGAGACTCTACTTCTTCGCCTAGTGAATCCTGTGCTATTCTGTCCTCTTCATCCTTCAATATTCCTTCAGTCTGCATGCAGTGATATTTTAAGTTAACTCCATGATCCTCTGTCTAAAGTTCAAAATGTTTACGCACCAATTGTCCTCAGTGCACAATTTAACCATACCTGTAAATTTTTTAGAAACTAGCCCAAATATATAGCAAGGTTCATTCTTAAAAAACGACATGGGTTATGACGATTCATTTTACTCAGCATGTTTTACTGAGACATTTAATTAAAATGTGGATCGACCCAGAATCTTTTTTTCTTTTCTTTTCTTTTTATTTTTTAAATTAGCTAATTCTGTATTTACATTTGAAATGTTATCCCTTTCCCCCACTCTCTCCACCTCATTGCGTTGGCATCCCCTACATTGGGAAAATGTGCCCTCCCTAAGCTAAAGGCCTCTTCTCACACTGATGCCAGACACTGCTATATTCTGCTACATATGCAACTGAAGCCATAGGTCTCTCAATGTGTGCACAATAGTTGGTGTTTTAGTTTTGGAGTTTTGGTTGGTTGATAAGGTTGTTCTTTCCATGAGGTTGCAATCCCTTTTCAGCTTCTTCGGTCCTTTCTTTAGCACCTTCATTGGGGTTCCGGTGTTCAGTCCGATGGTTAGCTGCAAACATGCTCAGCTGTATCTGTGTGACTCTTTGACCTAGAATCTTAATGGAGCCACACAGTTTCATCTGAGAACAAGAACTCAGACATAATATTCTTTGGAAATAGAATAATGCTATTTGAATAGAGGAAATGTAGCCTTCAATCATCTGCTCTTTGTTTACCTAGTATTAGAATCCTTAAGTCTCCAGGAAGGAATGGCAGAGACAATGAGCAGCCGCTCCCCTTTTTCAATGTATTAAAAGCTCCCACTTGTCTCCTAGACTTGATTTAATTATGAGTAAATTTTCAAAGTTGTTATAATGGGACCATTGTACACACATCTTCTGAACATGTGTTTATAAACTGAAGTCTCTTATATCCCATGAGAAAGGATTGTATTATGAAACCTAGAAAATTCATATTCAAATTTTTGTAGAAATGTTTCTCTTTCTTTTCTTTTTTTAGTAATCATTCCAGTTGTTAAACATATAAATAGAAAATTAACCTTTCTGTGTACCTCTGTACCCACCATGTAGCGCTAAGTGTTGTTGTCAATATGAATACATAAATATATTATTTCCTCTCGTTTCTCACTTCTGCCTTCTCATTTTTACCCTTTCTTCTAGATGTAAAGAAATATAAAATAAATGTAAAACACCATGCTATGCTATTATTTAACATGTTAGCATAAATTCAAACATAAGTATATATTTCTATAGCCATAAAAATAGCACATTTAATACAATTATTAAATAAACTCCTAATACTATTTAATGCATATTAAACAAATTTTGATTTTTTTGGGTCAATTTTATTAAAAATAATCTACCTTAAAAAATAGTTAAAAGTGTTCAAGAAGTGCTCAGTAAGGTAGCTCTCACAGTTTGCCATCTCCTTCATGTAACGAATTAAGTGGTAAAGCACTTGGTCCACTCACCAACCTGAGGTAAGTCTTGCTGTGACTCTGGATTCCATAGTGCAGGTTTTTTGTTTCTTTTACCATGGAGTAGTTTCTTGTTATTTTGGATCAATCAGCCTCAATATTTTCACTATGAAGTTTTGGTTCAGAATTTTATCTACCATAGTTTTATCTACCGATGATCATTGTCTGCCGTGGCTCTCAACCTGTTGATCATGACCCCTTTGAGGGTTTGCAAATCAAATATTCTGCAGAGCAAATATTTACATTATGATTCATAATACTAGAAAATTATAGTTATGAACAAATAATTTTATTTGTTTATTTTGTTGTTTATTTTGGGGTCACCAGAAAATAAAGGGCTTTATAGCATTCAAAAAGTTGAGAACCACTGGTCTAAAGCAAACTTTTATGTAGAGGGTACAAAATACTTGTTTATTGCTTGTGCATTTGTTAGCAGGGAATCTTTACAGAACCTCTTTTGATTCCTGATTACTCCATGGTTATTTAGCTCATTGTTAAGAAGCAGAAAAAAATGCTGTCACTTCTAAGACCATTGGAATGTCATTGGAATGAGGTGAAGTCAGAGGTCACACTAGTGCTTTGCAGATTTCAGTTCAGGGCTCACACTTCATAGCTGTGGGGAAGATTGAAAATTCTCACTGATAGCTGAATGCTTCATGGGAAAGTTTTAAATAGGAAGCACGTGCCTTTCTAAGGGTTGTATGGGAATCCTGTTCCTTGAGACAACCAAATTCAATTACTGGTACTTGATAGGGTAAGGTTCCAATTTACTTGCTTCAAAGAAATAAACTGAAAAATTCTCTTAGTTACTACACAAATAATATCTAAGCCTTACCAGAAGATGAGACAAAGCAATTCCACTTTTTATTTGTTTTTCATGAACTAGATTTTTATTCTCTCTTTGTCTCCTTCCCTCTATTTGTCCTTCCTTCCTTACTTCCTTCTTAGCCACCATCTCTTTCTTTCTAACAAGACATTGATTCATAGTCCCAGCTTGCTTTCAACCTGTGATCTTTCTCTTTGAGCCTTGAAGAGTGCTGTGATCCCAGGCAAATTTCATGAAGCCTGGCCTTTATTAGCACTTATTAATGGTTTTATTTGAAAAGAAAACGTTGCAGGACTAAAATAACTATAAAAGTTACTAATAAAGGACCCAGGAACTGATAGACTTGTAACAAAAAGAACAACAAAAAGCTAACAAATATTTTATTTATTAATTCAGGAAGTACCAGATACTATAAACATTTGGGAACAGAAATGTAGCGCAATGGGACACACGTATATTTTAATAGAAAACTAGGATGTTTTTAAACTATATTTGGATATTTCAGACACACTACAGTATAAACAGATAAATACTATACTCACCACCCTGGAATTCCCCTACACTGGAGAAACTGAGCCTTCACAGGACCTCCTATTGATGTCAGACAATGCCATCCTCTGCTACATATACAGCTAGAGCCATGGTTTCCTCCATGTGTACTCTTTGGTTGGTGGTTTAGTCTCTGGGAGCTCTGGAGAGTAGTTCTGGTTGGTTGACATTTTTGTTCTTGCTATGGGGTTACGAACCCCTTCAGCTCCTTTAGCCCTTTCTCTAACTCCTTTATTGGGGTCCCTGTCCTCAGTCCTATGGTTGGCTGTGAGCCTCTGATTCTTTATTTGTCAGGCTCTGGCAGAGCCTCTTAACAGACAAGGCTAGGCTCACAACGAAAAATATAAGGCCATACCTTTTAATGGTTTCATTTCCCAGGGGCCAAGAATATTCAAACTACCACGTTCCATTACCTGACACCCATAGGTTTGTTCAAACACATAAATAAGTCTATGGGACCCATATCTAGTCATAGCATGCAAAATTTACTCGAACTTCAAAAGTCTCCAATGTCCATAGCAATCTTGATATTAAAAGTCCACAGTTCAGTTTTTTTTTCTGAGATTCATGCAATCTCTTAGCTGTAATTCCCTAATAAAGTCAAATTAAAAAAAAAAAAAAAACATCACATACCTGAAAATCACACAAAATATACATTACCATTCCAAAATGCCATGTTGAGGAAATCTGAGCCAAAGAAAGATAAAAAAAAGTTGGGCAAACTCCACTCTACTGCTGCTGCTGTTCTTGGTGATCATCCCATGATACTAGCATCTGCAATTTGATAGTCTTCCACCGAATGAGGATTCACTAGCAGCTCCTCATAGACCTTCTTTATGATTTCAACTATCAAATTCTTTGTCCAACCCTTTCAATCCTGGGCCATTAACTGCAACTGAGTTAACCTCTCAGAGTGCCAGGCTTTGGCTACTCTCCATGAACCCTTCCTGTCTTCAAAACCAGTACCACCTGGGTGATTCTTACACATTACCAAGTTCAGTTGCTGCTTGAGATACATAGTTTCTTTGTGCTCTGAGAAAACAGTCCCCAGAAGATTTCACGTCAGTGATGCTGGTCTCTCCTTAATCATCTATAATTTTTTAGATCCAGTTAACTCGCATCAATTGTCTCAGTAGTCCCTTCTACTTTAAACCAGAGTCATGTGGCTGAGGCTGGATTATCACTTGATTTTTTAAATTGTTTAGGTTATTTTTTATTAGATACTCTGTATTTACATTTGAGATGTTATCCCTTTACACCACCCCACTCACATCCCCCTCCCCCTCCATTTGCCTTCACAAAGGTGCACTCCCTTCTGACCCCTCTCTCTACCCCATTGCCTTGTCATTCCCCTACATTGGAAAAATGTGCCATGTCTGGAACAAAAGCATCATTTCACATTTATTCCAGACACTGCTATCTTCAGCTCCATGTGCAACTGGATAAATAGGTCTCTCAAAGTGCACACAAAGGTTGATATTTTACTCCATGGGAGTTTTGGAGGGTTTGATTAGTTGATAATGTTGTTATCTTCTCACGAGGTTGCAACCCCTTTCAGCTCCTTAGGTCCTTCCTTTAGCAACCTCATTGGACCTCATTGGGATCCCCAAGTTCAGACCGATGATTAACTGCAAACATGCTCAGCTGTATCTATATGGCTCTAGCATAGTCCCTGAGGGAACATCTCTGTCTGGTTCCTGCCAGTAAGTACTTTTTGGGATCAGTTATAGTGTTTGGATTTGGTTACTGGATTTGGTGGACCCCAGGTGAGGTGGCTTCTGAGTGATCTTTTCTTCAATCCTTATTCTTCTATTTAACCTTGCATTTCCTCCCATGAGAGTTTTCTTCTCTTTTATAAGAAGGACTGAGGCATCCCCATTTTGGCCTTCCTTCTTTTTGAGCTTCATAATGTCTGTGAATTGTTTCTTGGGCATTGGGTATTCAGATCCTTCTGGCGCTAGTATCCGCTTATCAGTGAGTGCATACCATATGTGTTCTTTTGTGACTGGGTTACCTCACTCAGGATGATAGTCTCTAGTTTCACCCATTTGCCTACAAATTTCATAAAGTCATTGTTTCTGATAGCTGAGTAGTACTCCATTGTGTAAATGGACCACAATTTCTGTATTTATTCATCTGTTGAAGGACATCTGGGCTCTTTCCAGCTTCTGGCTATTATAAATAAAGCTGCTATGAACATGGTGGGGCATGTGTCCTTGTTATATGTTGGAACGACATTGAGGTATATGCCCAGGAGTAGAATACTTGGGTTTTCATGTAGTACTATGTCCAATTTTCTGAGAAACCACAAAATTGATTTCTAGAGTAGTTTTACCATCTTACAACCCCACTAACAATGGACGAGTGTTCCTCTTTCTCTGCATCCTCACCAGCATCTGTTGTCATCTGAGTTTTTTATCTTAGCCATTCTGACTGGTGTGAGATGGAATTTCAGGGTTGTTTTGATTTTCATTTCCCTGATGATTAGGGATATTGAGCATTTCGTTAGGTACTTCTCAGTCATTCAGTGTTCCTCAGCTGAGAATTCTTTGTTTGGCTCTGTACCCCATTTTTTTAATAGGATTATTTGATTTTCTATAGTCTAGCTTTCTGAGTTCTTTGTACATATTGGATACTAGCCCTCTATCAGATGGAGAATTGGTTATGATCCTTTCCTATCTGTAGGCTGCCATTTTGTCTTCTTAACAGTGTCCTTAGCCTTACAGCTTTGCAAATTTATGAAGTCCCATTTGTCGATTCTTGATCTTAGAGCATAAGTGTTCGGTTCAGGAAATTTCCACCTGTGCCTATGTGTTCTAAGGCCTTCCCCACTTTCTCTTCTAATAGTTTCAGTGTATCTGGTTTTATGTGGAGATCTTTGATTTATTTGGACTTGAGCTTTGTACAAGGAGATAGGAAAGGATCAATTTGTATTCTTCTGCATGCTGACTGCCAGTTGAACCAACACCATTTGTTGAAGAGGCTGTTCTTTTTTCATTAAATTCTTTTAGCTCCTTTGTCAAAGAGTAGGTGACTGTAGGTGTGTGGGTTCATTTCTGGGTCCCCAGTTCTGTTCTATTGATCCACCTGCCTATTTCTGTACCAAAACCGTGCAGTTTTAATCACAATTGCTTTGTAATATACCGTGAGATTAGGGATGGTGATTCCTGTTGAAATTTTCTTGTTGTTGAGAATAGATTTCACTATTCTAGATTTTTGCTATTCCAGATGAATTTGCTAATTGCTTTTTACAACTTTATGAATTGAGTTGGAATTTTGATGGGGACTGCATTGTATCTGTAGATTACTTTTGGCAAGATGTCTATTTTTATAATGTTGATTCTTCCAATCCATGAGCATGGAAAATTTTCCATCTTCTGAGATGTTCAATTTCCTTCTTCAGAGTTTTAAAATTCTTGTCATACAAATCCTTCACTTGCTTGGTTGGGGTCACCCCAAGGTATTTTATAGTCTTTGTGACCCTTGTGAAGGTATCTTTTCCCTCATATCTTTTTCAGCCTGTTTATCCTTTGCATAGAGGAAAGCAGTTGATTTGTTTGAGTTAATTTTATATCCAGCCCCTTAGCTGAAGTTGTTTATTAGTTGTCAAAGTTCTCTAGTGGAATTTTTGGGGTTTTTGAGTATACTATCAGATCATCTGCAAATATTGATATTTTGACTTCTTCCTTTCCAATGTGAATCCCTTTGATTTATTCTAATTGTCTAATTGCTCTGGCCAGGATTTCCAGTCCTATATTGAATAGGTAGAGGGAGAGTGGGCAGCCTTGTCTAGTCCCTTATTTTAATGGGATTGCTTCAAGTTTCTCACTAGTTAGTTTGATGTTGGATACTGGTTTGCTGTATATTGCTTATACTATGTTAAGGTATAGGTCTTGGATTCCTGCTCTTTCTAAGACTTTTATCATGAAGGGGTGTTAAATTTTGTTGAATGCTTTCTCAGCATCTAATGAAAGAATCATGTGTTTTTTTTGTTTATTTGTTTTGTTTTTTTTTTTGAGTTTGTTTGTATGGTGATTTACGTTGCTGGATTTCCTTATGTTGAACAATCCCTGTATCCCTGGGATAAAGCTCACTTGTTCATGGTGGATGATTGTTTTTGATGTGTTCTCTGATTTGGTTTGCAAGAATTTCATTGAGTATTCTTGCATCGATATTCATGAAAGAAATTGGTCTGATGTTCTCTTTTTTGTAGTTTCTTTGTATAATTTCGGTATTAGAGAAATTGTGGATTAGAAGAACGAGTTAAGTAATGTTCCTTCTGTTTCTATTATGTGGAATAGATCGAAGAGTATAGATATTAGGTGTTCTATAAAAGTCTGATAGAATGCTCCACTAAATCTATCTTGTCCTGGGCTTTTTTTGGTTGGAAGGCTGTTGATGACTGCTTCTATTTCTTTCAGTGTTATGGGACTGTTTAGATGGTTTATCTGATTTTAATTTAACTTTGGTATCTGGAATCAGTATAGAAATTTATCCAATTCCTCCAAAATTTTTAGTTTTGTTGAGTACAGGCTTTTGTAATAGGATCTGATGATTTCTTGAATCTCCTCAGTTTTTGTTGTTATGTCTCCCTTTTTATTTCTGACTTTGTTAATTTGGATACTCTTGCTGTGCCCTCTAGCTAGTCTGGCTAAGGGTTTATCAATCTTGTTGATTTTCTCAACAAAATAGCTTTTGGTTTTGGTGATTTTTGTATAGTCCTTTTTGTCTCTATTTGGTTGGTTTCTGCTCTGAGTTTGATTATTTTCTGTCGTCTACTCCTCTTTGGTGTATTTGCTTCTAGGTGTATTTTTATTCTAGAGCTTTCAGCTTTGCTGTCATGATGCTAGTTTATTTTCTCTCCAGTTTCCTTTTGGAGGCATCAGAGCTATTTGTTTTCCTCTCAGTACTGCTTTCATTGCACTCCATAAGTTTGTTTATGTAGTGGTTTCATTTTCATTAAATTAAAAAAAAATATTTGATTTGTTTCTTTATTTCTTCCTTGACCATGTCATCATTGAGAAGAACATTGTTCAGCTTCCATGTGTATGTGGGCTTTTTGTTATTTTTGTTGTTATTAAAGACCAGCCTTAGTCCATGGTGATCTGATAAGATGCATGGAATCTATATAGATTTTCGTTTATCTGTTGAGGCCTGTTTTGTGACTGACAATATGGTCAATTTTGGAGAAGGTACCATGAGGTGCTGAGAGAAAAGTATATTCTTTTGTTTTAGGATGAAATGTCCTGTAGATGTCTGTTAATTCCAGTTGGTTCATATTCTCTTCTAATTTCACTGTGTCCTTGTTCAGTTTCTCTCTTCATGATCTGTCCATTGATGAGAGTGAGGTGTTGAAGTCTCCCACTATTATTGTGTGTTGTATAACATATGCTTTGAATTTTAGTAGGATTTCCTCTATAATTGTGGGTTCCTTTATATTTGGAGCATAGATGCTCAAGATTGAGAGTTCCACCTTGATAGACTTTTTCCTGTGATGAGTAAAAAGTGTCCTTTCTTATCTTTCTTGATAACTTTTGTTTAAAATCTATTTTATTTGATATTAGAATAGATACTCCAGCTTGTTTCCTGATCACATTTGCTTGGAAGATTTTTTTCCAAGCCTTTTACTCTGAGCTTGCATCTGTATTTGTCTCTGAAATGAGTTTCCTGTAGGCAGAAAAATGCTGGAATTTGTTTACATATCCAGTCTTATAGTCTATGTCTTTTTGTTGGGGACTTGAGGCCATTGATGTTAATAGAAATTATAGAATAGTGATTTTTTTTCATTTTTATTTTGTTGTTAGAGTAAGACTTAGGGTTGTGTGCTTTTCTTCTTTTGGTTTCCTTGCATGATTATTATTTATTTATTTATTGATTGATTGATTTTTTGCTTTTTCTTGGGTGTACTTTCCTTCCTTGTGTTGGATTTTTCCATTTATCATGCTTTGTAGGGCTGGATTTGTGGACAGATATTGTGTAAATTTGGTTTTGTCTGAATTATCTTGGTTTCTCCATTGATGAAGATTGAGAGTGTTGCTGGATATAGTAACCTGGGTTGGCATTTGTGTTCTTTTCCGGTCTGTATGACATCTGTTCAGGAACTTCTAGCTCTCATAGTTTCTGTTGAAAAGTTGGGTGTAATTATGATTAATCTGCCTTTACATGTTACTTGTCCTTTTTCCCTTACAGCTTTTAGGATTCTTTCTTTGTTTCAAATATTCAGTGTTTTAACTATTATATGTTGGGAAGAGTTTCTTTTCTGGTTCAATCTATTTTGAGTTCTGTATGCTTCCTGTATGTTCATGGTCATCTTATTCTTAAGGTTAGGGATGTTTTCTTCTATGATTTTGTTGAGGATATATACTGTGCCTTTTAGTTGATATTTTTAGCCCTCTTCTACACCTATTATCCTTAGGTTTGGTTTTCTCCTTGTGTCCTTGATCTCCTGGACATTTTTGGATTAGGAGCTGTTTGGCTTTTGCATCTTCTCTGATTGCTTTGTCTTTTTTTTTTTTTTTTTTTTTTTTTTATGTTGTCTTGAGCCCCTGAGATCCTCTCTTCCATCTCTTGTAGTGTATTGGTGATGCTTGCATCTGAGGTTACTGATTTATTTCTTTGGTTTTCCATCTCCATGATTTTCTCTTTTTGTGTTTTCTTTATCATTTCTGTTTCTGTTTTCAAGTCCTTTATCTGTTTGGTTATATTTTCTTGTAGTTCTTTGAGTGATTTTTCCTGGTTCTCCTGTAATTGTTTAAGGGAGTTATTTATGTCCTTCTCTTAGATCGCCATCATTATCATGAAGTATGGTTTCAAGCCTATGTCTTGTTTTTCTACAGTGTTTGGCAATCCACTATTTGCTGTAGTGGGAGCGTTGGGTTCTGATGTTTCCAGGTTATCCTCCTTTCCATTGTTTAGGTTATTTTCTTTGCCTCTTGCTATCTTGTTTTCTGTGATTATAGGTGATTTTGTTTTCTCTGAGTGGAGCCTGTCTCTCCTGTGGATCTGATGTCCTGTGGGCTCAGGAAGGAAATTGCTTCTGGCCGTTTGTCTCTTTGTAGGCAGGCAGTAATTTTTGAGTATAGTGGCTTCATTATGTCTCCATAGGCTCAGGTGGGAGAGCTCTTGTGAGACTTTTGTGGGAGCTCAGCCGTGTGCAGTTGGGTCCTGAATCTTGATGGCAGTCACTCTGCCCTTTTTATAGTCTGGAAAGGCTCTGTCAAATGTGGGCTCAGTTGGGAGAGTGTTTGCAAGGCTTCTTTGTGGGCTCAGCCATGTGAAGGGGTGTACGGAGTCTTCTCTATCAGGTTTTAAAGTATACAATATCCTTCTACTTAGGAAAGCATTCCTGCAGCTCTTTTGAGTACCCAAAGACCTGTGCCTTTGGCTGAAAGTGTGCAACCCCGGGGCAGTTACTCTGCTTGAACCTCGAGAGTTCTGTGCAGCCTCTCCCGGGGGAGAGTGCGGACAGAAGAAGTTGACTCACTCTTCAGTTTAGGATGGAAAGAGTTTCTGCAGCTCTTCTGAGCTCCCAGGGACCTGTGAAAGGTTAGGCCACCTGTCCTGGTGCAACTGGGCCAGGTCTCGAGAACTTAGTCTTTTATTCACAGCACTTTGACCAGTTATGTCTTTTGCAATTGCCTGCTGTCTGCTTAGTCTTGCTTCAACCAACACTTAGTGGTTCTACTTCTCTTAGGGATCCCAGAAAGTTCAATGTTCATCAGAATGATAAAGATTGTCAGAGAATGAAGATTAGTTGAGCACTCCCATCACAAAGGCACCGATAAGCTCTTTCATTGGGGTACCCATGTTCAGTCTGAGAGTTAGCTGTGAGCATCATTATCTGTATCTATATGACTCTGGCAGAACTCTGAGGAGACATCCACATCTGATTCCTGCCAGTTAACACTTCTTGCCATTAGCAATAGTGCTTGGGTTTGGTGGCTGCATATGGGGTGGTTCTTCAGCTGAAACATTCTCTGTAGATCTTTTCTTCAATCCCTGCTCCTATATTTGACCTTGTATTTCCTCCCAGGAGTGTTTTGCTCTCCCTTGTAAGAAGGACTGAGGCAACCACATTCTGGCCTTTTTTCTTTTTGGGCTTCGTAAGTTCTGTGGATGTTTTTTTGGGTATTCTGAGCTTTGGGACTAATATCCACTACGAGTGAGTGCATACCATGAGTGTTCTTTAGTGACTGGGTTACCTCATTCAGATTGATAGCTTCAAATTCCATTCATTTGCCTAGGAATTTTATGTCCTCCTTGTTTTTAATAGCTGAGTAGTACTCCATTGTGCAAATTTACCACAATTTCTGTATCCATTTAGCACCTTCATGGAAGCAAGTTGAGGGGGAGGAGAGAGCAGAGTGTGTGTGTATAATCTTGGAGTAGTATTAGAAAACTTGATCTTGAATATTTTGTATGAGCTTTCTTTGTTTCATTTTCTCCATCTGTGACATTGAAACAACAGATTTTTTTTAAAGAGTTAATGTGTGGATTAATGAAATTTCTATATATTGCAACCTCTGAACATAATATATATTCAATACATAATGAATAAAATAATGTTAATTAATTTGCAGAGAAACTGAAAATGAAGACTTAATTAAACATTATATTTCAAGGCGAAATGTCACAACTGTATTGCCATCCTGATGACTTGGATGTCTTAGAAGTTCTTGTTCATGTGACTGATAAATGATTGAAATTATACAGGAAAAAAATGATAATTGTTTGCAGATAATATAATATAATGATAATTATATGCAAAAAATCAAACAATCAACTGATATGTAATAGAAGTAACAGGTAACAATGCCTTAAAATAGCTGGTTATAATATTGAAACGTAAATATCAAATATAATAAAAATGTATGGTTTTAAGCAACCAACAAATAAAAAATTGTGAGTAAATGCTATATAAATTAGTTGGTAAATTGTGGTGCACTTTTTAAATCCCGGTTCTCAGGAGACAGAGTGAGGTGAATCTCTGTTGAGTTTGAAGGCCAGCCTGGTATACAGAGTGAGATCCAGAACAACCAAGGCTACTCAGAGAACTCCTGTTTCTAAAATTCCAAAGAAAAAAGTTATAAAATATAACAATCTATATGAAAACTTCTTCCAATTGCTTTTGAGAGCCCAAACAATCTAGTTAAGTATAAAGACAGATAGATACCTTACCATACTTTACTTTAAACATTTTATTTATTAATTCTATGTGCATTGTAAACTCAACATGCAACATATTCATATTTAAACTGATATTCTAAAGATCACATAGAGTATGGCTAGAAAATGAGCTAAGAGAACTCAGAAAGTATTACATGAGGATGCATCTCAATGTGTGCTAGCTCTTGCCTATCATACATTATGCTGGATTGATCCCAAGTACTGGGAAAAGGGTGTATAACAAGGTTGTAGACATTTGTACTTCATATGTACCTAATTATGGTGTACCTAAATGTTGTGACTTATGCCTGTAATCACAACACTCAGAACACGAATGCAAGAGGATCAGAAGTTAAAGTACAGCATGAACAATCCAGCAAGAGCCTTTCAAAAACAACAAGGTGCATTACCAAAAGTGATTGCTGCAGTTAACAGTATTTGATAGTGTTACTGTTTGTCATATATTTATAAGTACTGTGAAGTTCATGGAAAAAAACTCACTTACTACTGCTAAGTTAACTTGTACACACACACATACACACACACACACACACACACACATACTGACAAATCATATTTATATGTGACATATACATTTATATGTGTGTGTGCGTGTTGAACAATGTATGTAAACCTTATACAAATGCAGTAGGAAGGTACTATTGTCCCTATTTAATGCAACATATAAGCCAAGTAATTTATTTGTTCAAAATATCACATCTATACCCACATGCCATTGTTTTATTAGGGTATCTTGAATTTTCATATTCCCTCTCTTTAAAAAATAATAACTTTTGAGAGTTTCATACAATGTAATTTTAACTTTTTCACTCTTACCCTCTCTACACTCTCAGCTTTCCCATCTCTTTCCACTGAATTGGAGATGACTTAGTCTTACTTTTCTTTCACTATCAAAGGCAGTTTTGGTTGTGCGGCTAGCCTTAGGGTTGGGGCTTGCTTTGTATGTAGTCAGTATCTCAGTAGGCACACCAGCATTATTACTGTCAGGTCCTCAGCTAGTCTTCGGTTTACACATCAACCCTTCTACTCTGTATCACTTGCATGTTGTCTGGCTGCAGTATGAACAAGTCTTTTACATCCTGTCACAATCACTGTGAATCTACATCTTTATATCTATATCTACAATTACATCTACAATTACACACACGCGCGCACACACACACATATGGCTTCATAAAGAGTTTGATGGTAGTTTTTCTTTTATTATTTTATGGAGTAATTTGATGCAGATTGGTAATATGCAAGTTTGAAGGTCTGGTAAAATTCTACAACTGAACTAAATTCTTTTCAGTAATTGATACATCTACACCTGAGTATATAATGTAACTCACCACTACTCATGGTATGAAAAAAAATAAACATTAAGTTCTACTCATTCTCTGAAAAAACAAAACCAACTTGATTTTTTTTTATAAAGGTGATTTAAATTTGAGGACATAGACTTTCTTTCCCCACTGTTTTATTCTGTTTTCTCACCATTTTGCTCAGTTGAAAAATTCCTCAGCTGATACAAACCTAAACTACTAGCTGGGAATGCTCATCTGTCTAAGATGAAAACTTAAGAGCTATTTATGACCTAGAAGTACATCTGTACTCCTGCACCAGTCCTGCTTCCCAGCCCACACCACTTCCAGCTGAAGGGAAATAGACTCTTGAAGTTATCAATAAAGAATGGTTCTGTGTCTCAAAATAAGAGGTACACATGTTCTCAGCCAACCAAACTATTTTGATGAAAACACTTCCCAGTAAAAATAGCCTGAAAATGCTGCAGCCAAGAAGTGGAGGAAGTAGAAGGGGCATGGACACATTATGAGAGCACAGTCACAGAATCAACTGACTGCCACTCATGGGGGCTTGCAGTGATCATAGAGTTTGCAGGGCTCTGACCTAGGTCCTCTGCATATATGTTATGGCTGAGTAGCTCAGTGTTCTTCTGGGAATACTAAGAGTGGGAGCCGGGACGTCTCCTACTCTTTTGCCTACATGTGGGACTCCTTTTCCTCCTACTGAACTGCCTTATCCAGCCTTGATGTGATAACATGTGCCTGGCCTTATTGTAACTTGTTACGATGTGTTCGGTTGATGTCCTTGGAAGTCCTGCTCGTTTTGAAAGGACGGCAGAGAAGAGTGTTTCTGGGAAAGAGGAGAGATGGGTAGAGAGACTGGAGGGAGTGGAGGGAAAACTGTGGTTGGGATATAATACATGAAAGAAGAATAAGAAAGAAAGAAAAAGTGGCTATAAGTTAGAAGGTGAGTGGCGTGGTAAATGGGTAGGCTTATAGGGAAGACATGGAAAGCAGCAATAGATGCTGAGATTATATCTCAAAAAGAAAAAAAAAGGGCTTCTGAAAATAAATTCCACAGATATTGTATGCTGTAACAAAAAAGCTATTGTGAAAGCAAAACATGCTTCAGTAGATGTCACATGTCCCTCCCTGTATGTTGTAGCAATTGTCACTGGTTGACTAGGAGTCTCATGAAGGACCTGTTGGACATTTGCTTATATATGTTTTGCTCATCACAGACAACCTTGAACATTCCAATAAACCCCTGAGTAATAAGGGTCCGTTGGATTGAGTCCTTGTAAGTAAGAATAGTGTTAGGCAGAACGTTGAGATCTCTGTGTATACTGCAGGCTTTTCTGTGGTCCTTGCTGGGAAATTCAGACATTTAAAAACATTATCAGGAAAGTTTGTTTATTCACTGGGCTCAAAGCAGAGCCCCTAAGCTCTATATCTTTCTAAGAATCTAAAAAATGTTTCTCGCTATAGAAAACATCTGATGGTATCAAGTTGGTAAAACCAAAAGCAAAACAAAAATCGAATCCTGAGAAATGAAAAAGAATGAATACCTGTCCCGCGCAACCGTCTCGCCTGCAAGAACGACGCGGCACACAAAATAGAATCCTTCTGCGGTAAACTTTATTAATCTGGAAAAACCGGTACTTGCTTCACGTAACGAAAAAGACGGAGAAAACCAAGAGATCCAAGGAGACGAACAGGACGAACAAGCTCCACGAGACGGCCGAAAAACCAACGGGAGAAAGAGAGGAAGAAGAGAGGAAGAGAGAGGGAGAGAGAGGCAGAAGAGAAAGGAAGAGAGAGAGGAGCTATCCAGCCCGTCCCCTATAAAAGGATCAGTCCTTGCCTTGGACGCGGAGCCCCCTGATTGGTTGAGACTCAGCAGGCCCTATGACGCCACGGAAGAGGCGGAACTCATGAGGCGGAAAAGTTACCCAGCCTGTGCGCACATGGCTTGTTTACTGCTAACTCCAGCCAGATATCAGCGCCATCTTGTAATGGCGAATGCGTGGGAATGTGTGGGCGGCGCCCCACAGCCGGATATCAGCGCCACCTTGTAATGATGGAAGCGTGGGAATGTGTGGGCGGCGCCCCACAAATACCAGTACACAATGAACCATGGAAGCTTCAATAATTCTTTAATTTAGTATTCATGGGCCTTTCATTACACATGAAAGTAATTTGTATGTTAAATATTTTTTATTAGAGCATGAAGAGGTAATTGAGAGATCAGACTGTTAAGTGGTAGTTATGGTCATTACTGTGCTTCCTCATGCATGGTACTAGTTTTTCACTACTCTCTACGCTCTGTATATACAAGGACTTTGTTCATCACCTTTGCTTTATACTCTCTTTACATGGTATGTGTGGTGAACAATTGCAATAGCTAATCTGTATATGGTTGTTGATGAACATGACAAATATACACACATAGGCACAGCAATTGGTTATTTATAAAGTGTCCTGTACATGGAGGGACTGTTTAAATGGAATAAGGAAATTCTGAAAAGAACAAGGGTAAAGTGGGCGAGGGCTCTTGACACCGTTCCTAAGCTACTTTTGCCTGTTGGATCTCCCATGGAGAGTGGTGTGTTACACACATGTAGTAGGGAAACCTCAATAGTTAGAAGTTTCTCCCAACTCATAGTTACTAGTATAGTCTGGACAATATAGAGAATCTGGTGAGCCCATACAGCTGGAATGTAATGAGCCATCCCTGTAGTGGAGAATAGAAATATTTCTTTCAGTGAGGAACAGGATGATTGGACTGTGATATGCATGTTAACGCTGTGTGTAAAAAGTTACTTCTATGTACCTGGGCATCACAGTAGAACTGACCTGGTGGTATTGGGGGGCTCAAGTGAGCTGAGCCCTAAGGCATAAGGAAAAGAGAGATGGCCCTGTTCCTTGATGGCTACAGCACTGGCTTGGGTGAGCTAACCAGCGCAGTGCTGGAAACCTCAACCTTGCCCTGGTGGTATGGGTGGGGAAGAGTTGGCAGGCTGAACAATTTAACTACCACCCAGGCCCAGATCTAGGGCTTTGAGATTGTTCACCCAAATCTACATTTGTGAACTGCTGGAGCACATGAAAGGGCCATTCCTGCAGATCCAAAGTGGCAAAGTCTCCATGACACTGGGAAACAGCAGGATATCTGAGAGGAGTCCCGGTGAGAATTCAGTATTGATAGTGTAGCCAAAGCCAGAAGTCTCAAACTAGGACATTGACTCATTGTAATGAACATTTGCAAATAAAGTTATGTGGACATAAAGGCTTACTGTGGGACACACTGGGACACACTACAGCTTCCATTTTTATGATTTATTTATTTCTATACTTTATTTTAGTTTGTTTTTCCCTTTTATGGCTGAGGTTGTAAGGGCAGATCATGGATAGGAAAGGACAGGGAGATGGGTGGGAAACTAACAAACAGTCAATAACGAGTTAAAAAAAGTAACTTTGGTAGAAGTTTGGTTAGTGTAGATCCAGCAAGGGTTTAGAATTCTCCCATCTTCCTGAGCAGGCCAGTGGCTTGTATCCTTCCTGCCCCCACCCACACATAGCATTGTCTTTCTGAAGTATCCAAATAGGGGGGCCAGTGGTAGTTTAATGCTTGTTTTTTTAAGCACTAAAACCCACATTTAGAATCAAATCTTTTGTTTAAGATATGTTGTAGCACCAGATGCTACCTATGCTAGACACTGAGGACACATGTGACAAAAGACTCCTTGTAGTCCCTGCTTTCCCTTTGCCTCAGTGCCAGGATGTGGTCTGTGGCTTAGGAAGAGTTGTAAGTTTGTTAAAAACTTGTTCTGGACTGCAAATGGTGGCCGATCTCTATTGCTGTAATTCTCACACTTCCATGTAGGCGAATGAGGATCAGGAGTTCAAGGATAACCTCTTCTATATAGTGAGTTTGTGGTCAGCCTAGGTTACAAGAGACCCTGTCTCTGTCAAGGTTATATTACATGACATATTGACATACTGCACTGGCTAATTCTGTGTTAACTTGACACAAGCTATCGACAACAGAGCGGAAGAAACCTTAGTTGAAGAGATGCTTCTGTGAGATTCAGTTGTTAGGCATTTTCTAAAGTAGTAATCAATGGGAGATGGCCCAGTGCATTATGGGTAATGTTATCCCTGGGCTAGTGGTCCTGGAATCAATAGGAAAACAGGATGAACAAGCCATGGGGAACAAGTAAGCAGCATTTATCCATGGCCTCTACATCAATTCCTGCCTTTACTCTGCCTTGCTGAGACAAGGTCTCTGTTGTCTCTGCTGTTGTGGCCTGTACTACAGCTGGTCTGAAAGCTATGTTTCTGGTGTATTCCTCTCTCCCTACCTCCCATCTTTCCATCGGTGTGCTGGGATTACAATTACACATGAGTAACACAAAATTGGCTTTTTATATGGGTTATGGGGGTGGAGCTTAGGCCATAAAACTTGTGTAAAAAGTGCTTTATAGACTGAGACATCATCTGTGACCTAGGAGAAAGGTTTTAATCTTGGCTCTGTCAGCAGTGTTGGGAGATACTTGGCTTCTCTCGGGCAGATCACAGTGTTAACTTCTTTTACAGTAATAAGTGGACATAGGCTTGAAAATGCAGGTCACAAAATTAAATCAAGTTTTAAAGTTGAGTCATATCAAGCTGTCATGTTCAAGAGAAAGGTGTCAACAAGTTCTTTCTTCTGTACATTTAAACTTTAAGCTGACCATTCGGAGTCCTTATTCTCCTGAGTTTGCTTTTCTAGTATTCTTTTTGAGGCTCCTTCAAGGATATCCTGAGTAAAATAGGGACCAAATAACAGGCTTTGGCAGGTAAAGGGGTGGTTCTATAGCATAGAGGCTTCATAGCTGATCTGGTTGGGCCTGCGGCGACAAAACCGTCTCTGTATTTGTCACCAGTGGGACTCAGTGCACCGTACCAGGCTTTTGTTTCACAAACTTGAGAATTAAAGACTCAGTTATCACAGTATGAGACATCCTCTGTGTCCCCAAGCAATTTGTAGAAATGACAATTGAAGTACTCTTCATCACTGATTTTCCTTACCTTCATATAGTATAACTTAAGGAAGCTTGGAAATCATGTCTTTGCTTTTCATGCATGGATGAATCTTGACATGGAATTTTGTATAAATGAATTGACGAACTGGTGAGATTTTAAAGTTCAGTGTACAAAGAGTTAAACAGTAAACTAAGGGTGTTTCTCATGATGCTGAGCCATGACCAAAGCCTATGTGTATTTCTAGATTTCTGTTTGATAAGGCTATATACTGACATAGTCCTTAAAAATAGACTTAGACATTGTCCAAAACAAGTACACTTGATTTGTCTAATTTGCATCCTCAAAGAAACATCTGAGAAGCTCAGATGATCTGATGAAAGGAGCTTCTTTGTGTTTGGTTATTTGTACTTTCTAGTACTTGAATTGACCACACTGTGGCACTCTAGTAACTTCTATCTCAGGAGCTTCTTGCTGGTGGAGATACTATATATTCATGGACTTGTAGTGAGTTCTGTCTGAAAATGTTCTTATCTAAGAGTTCAGCTGTGAAGCTGTGGAGATTTGGGTGCCAGTTGTGCATGATCCGCAGACACCTTCTCCTGGGACTAAAGGCAAATGATTATTAAGAACTTAGATATTTGAGAAAACTATGAAAGAAATCTGGTTCAGTGATTCTGCTTAAGTATCTGCCAGGAAATCTGTTTCCAATGCAGGAAAAGACCCCACTCTAGGAATTTCGATGGGTGACATTTTCTAAAGTGGAGTGGGGGCTCAAAGCCTAGTGTTTTTATGACTTACAGCTTGAAGATCATTAACTCTAGGGAGAACTAATTGTAAAAATCTGGAAGAGGCCCAGCACAGCACGGTAAGAAGGCTCTCTGTTTACTGATGCTTTAACACTTTGTTACAGAAACAGAGATTAAAGCATATCACACACTGATTCTGATTTAGAAAGATTTACTGTTGAAATTTCACCCTGTCACTAGTAGCAGTCAACATGGCTTTTTCTGATACTGTTTCCTTAGTTGCCTGGAGTTACCCATCCTCCCACTTCCTCCTACTCTTCTTTTGATTTTGTGCATAAAGAAAAAAAATGGGGTGGAGGGGATAAACATGAAAAGAATTGAGATTACACAGTTCAGGATTTATTTTTCCTATATCAGTTTCTCCTCTATTGATAGTGATAAAACCAAAGAGAATGAAATGACCAGTATTTGCATGAGTATTACTGGCTGTTTCTCCAAACACTGAATTTAAAGGAGGAGCTACTTATGCAGGAATTGTAGACAAATGCAGTGACATCCCAGAAATAAAATAGACACACAGCATTTGCATATTTAAACATAAAGAGACTGGATTAGAAAGACTGACTTGCTTGCCCACACCATGAAGGGTTCTAACTTTAGCAGTTGACTTGCATATGGACTCTGCATTCACTGCAGGGTTCTTCTTCTGAAGTTCTAGTCTGTTCTGTAGTTTCTCACATGTTTCCTCCCAGTTAATGCCAACAGATTGACTGAATGGGCTTTATTTTTAAAATCTGATCTTTAACATCTGAAATGTAAATACTGATAATATCCAATAAAAATATTAAAAAATAAAAAAACTATTCCTCCCCCACAAAACTTTGCATAACACACTTTGCATAATACAACGTTTGTTGTTGCCCACCATGGAATATTCGAATTACACTGTCTTCTACCTCCAAGCCTCATTGCTTTAGACTCCAAGACTGTCACTTTGATACTAGCCAAATCTATTTTTCAACTCTGTAGGGAGTCTATATTTTAAGCCAACAGATAACCTCAGCTTCTAATCTCTCAATTTACTGTCTCTATAACTTCTCTGAACTCTTAGGGATTTTTACTGGTGTGAGAAATTAGAAAGACAAGCTTGTCTATCATGTGTAACTATACTTTTTTGTGGGCTCTTGTTCCACTCATATACCTCTTTTATTATGCGACACTTATTCTCAGAACTGGAGGACAATTGAATTAGTGCCTATCATGAGTTGAATGAGAATGTGCCCATAAGTTCATAAACTTGAATGGTCGGTTCCCAGTTGGTGGACTAAATAAAGAATTAAAAGGTGTGCCCTTGCTGGGGGTTGTGTGTCACTGATGTTTCAAAAGCCCATGCCAGGCCCAGTCTTTCTCTTTTTACAACTTGTGAGTGAGGTAAGCTCTCAAGTACTGCTCCAGCACCATTCCTACCTGCCTGCAAAGATGCTCTTCACCATTATGGTAATGAACTCACATTCTTAAACTTTAAGCAAACCCCTGATTAAATTATTTCTTCCCTTAGGAATTGTCCTGAAGTCTCCTTTGGTAGGAAAACCTTCCATTTTCGTAGAGTTTCTTGAAGGCGCTGCTGGCCTTTTGCCAAAATTACTTTCAGCTGCAGTTCATGTGACTCACTGTCAGCCTTCTCAGGTTGTAATGAGTTCAGGGAGCTCTTGGATTTGTAATGCCCTGTCCTCAACAAGGACTGGTCTGCTGGCAATTATTCCTGCCGGCCTAACCTTGCCCTTGAGGGCTCTGGACCCACTACAACCTTTCAGATTTGCCTCTGGCATACTTTTCATCTTTGTGGTGTTTCTGTTGTTAGCCATTACTAGTCCCAACTGGCCCAGCCACTTTTTGTCCTCTAGACTATAGAATACACATTGGGGACATGGTTTGCAGTAAACAAATCACAATTCAGAAAGGCTTGCAAGCTGTGATTATGTATGCTGCAATGCATTGGAGTGTGGCTGAGTGTGTATAGACCCTTTCAAAATAGGGTAAGGCTCATCCGTAATACAATCCTAAACTGTGTGTGTGTGTGCTGTATCATGGAAATACAAACACATATATACATTCATGTTCACTTATATGTCTCAGTAGCATTATAATATTTTATTAAAATATATGCTATGATTAGCTTCAATATTTCTCTCTCTGCTAAATATTTTGATTCTTTTTACAAAAGTACTTAAATCCTCCCTGTGCACAAATACTTTTAAAGATTTGCCTTCATACTATATTTTTTTTCTTTCTAAAAGTTAGCTCTCTCAAATTAAAAAAAAAAATGTTCACCATATCTATATTCCTCACTCCCTGATTCACTGAAAAAAGATTTTCACCTTTCGCCAGTTAACTTAATCATTAACCCTGAAGACAACACTTTGGTCTCAGAGCTCCTTGCTGTCTTTTTAATGTGTACTTTTTTTCCCAAGAGCATTTGGCCCCATTTTCCTTCTCACTTATACAAACGCTTCCTTTCATTCACTTTTTATTTACATTTTTTGTATCCTAGTTTTTTACTTATATTTTTAGAAGTTTCTCCTCCTTTACATTTCACTAAGTTTTTTTTTCAGACCCTATATTTTTCTTCTTAAAACGATATCATTAGGTGTCTCTCCTTTACTCTTTGGATCGCTGCAGCTCACGATTCCCTGCATCACCACTATCTGTTGTCATGTCTTTTGTGAGTTTCCTTTTGGGATTGTCGTCTTGCTGATGGATATTTTGTGATGCAAATGTCACATGAGAACATTTATTCTATGTCTGGGATAGATTCTATTTTGCTATTGAATTTAGATGTGTCTTTCTAATTTGAGTTTCTGGTTCTCAGAAATTCAAGATTAATATATTATTTTATACTTTCTGGATTTTTTGCTTTAAATTGATTGTTAAAAACTCATATTCTAAAATATTTTGTGGTGCTTTATATAGAGCCTAGTGCCTTGTATATGCTAGGGAAGGGCTCTTCCTCAGTCCTGGATCTTATTTCTCTTGTGTATATGTAATTATGTCCCCTCTTTTCTTTCTTATTGAACAAACTTCTATAGTCAATGTCACTGAATTCACTTAAAAAAATTATTGTCCTAAGTCATCTGATGACCCTATTGGCCTTCAGTTAATGTTTAGAATCTACTTGTCATACAGGTAAATAGTGCCAAATATGGAAGAGTGACTGATTGGGAGGGTGAGATTATAAGAGATAATGTGGAGATAAGAAATAACAGTGCAGAAAATACAACCAGAATTGTCAAATAACAAAATTCATCAATAAAAGAAGCAGCTGAAGCTAAAACATAGTTCTGGATTCCTAAACTGGAATATATTTTGGAGAAAGCAAGTCTTGGAGATATATTGGCCTTTGTGCAATTTGTAGCATAATGAGGCCTGGAATCATTTTTCAAAATAACATATAGTCCTGGGTGATGTTTAGTTTATAGACTACCCAGCCTACTGTGTGTGTGTGTGTGTGTGTGTGTGTGTGTGTGTGTCTGTGTGTGTGTGTCTGTTAGGCCTATATAAAGTAAAGCATTGTAGACATGCCATTATTCTCTTCTTTGATTTTAGCAACAGAGGGAATTTTGCCATCATGAAAAGCAAACAAATGCAAAGCACTGTTGCCTGGTCTGCAGGATCTCCTATCATTGTATCTCCTTCTTAGAGATATGCCAGCCTTTGATGTATTTCTTAGCATTAAGAGCTTTGCTTTGCTCATGGGTGAAAACATCGCAGAACATATTTCTTGCAAGGTTATGCAAAGCTGAGTGCTTAATTAATTGTAACCGTTGCCATCATTGTTTTTATTAATGAGAAAAACTGACCCTGCTTCAACCCCTGTTCTTGACTTATTAAGTACTATAGTAGACTAACAAGGTCAGTGGCAACGGCCATATTTTACAGGTGGAGAATTGAAAATAGAATGGTTGCCAATATTCCCAGTGTCACAGTGTTCAATTCTGGATATAAGAGTAGGCAGAGCTTGGTGGAGAGGAAAATGTCTAGGGATAATTTGGGTGAACATTCCTGGTGAAGGGCTTTGACCATGGCAGGATCATCACGGTTTACTTGTGATCAAAAGTAAGAATACTCATGGTGACCAGGATGGAGAGGGAACTGGTAATGATGGATTAAACCTGTGAAGAGAAGCAATGGGAATAAGAGGGAGTGGGGCTTAGATGGCAGACAACAGACTCATAGATTCAATGGAAGTGAGCTTGGAGATGTGTTCACTACTTTCAACTTTTGAGAATATCATAAGATTTTGAGTACAGTGAGCGGAAGGATCTATTAATTGTCTAAATCACTAAATACACTAAAATGGTGCATCCTGGATCACATGAGGGCAAATCTAACCACTTAGTCCTTTATGATAACTGAACACTGTTTCTCTGAGGACATGTAACAGAAAATCAGGCAGACAGTTTCCTGGATGCAGTCTATAACAAAAGCATCCGAATTATTGTCATACACTTGAAAGGTTGATGTGAATTGTTTATAAGGAAGAGATTGCAGGGGCAGAAAACTGGGAGGAAGGATCCAGTACTACACAGGGATAATCCTACCTAAAAGCCATGCACATTTTAGTATTCACAGCTTTGCCTACATACCCTGACTTCTGTGTTGTCCATAGAACTTTCAGCTCATGAATACTTTGCAACTCTGAACTGCATCAGTGAACCTGGTCAAACTGTCTCCGTTCTTTCATATCATTTGGGTTACATTTTTGGTAATATGACCCATCAACCAATATATACCTTCTACTGCATTTGAGATGAATAAAGAAGGAAGTGTGTGCATTTATCTTTACTTCCAGCTGAAGGAGATGATCAGCTCCTTTAAAAATTGTCTGTCACTCATTTTGATCTGATCAAAGCTAAATTGCATGGAAAAAGAGTCCCTGTGTTTCTCTGTTGCCCTGCAGTTACCCTTTCTCAGACTATTCATGGGCTGTGGATGCAGAGCCCACCATACTTTTGTCTGGCCCAAGAAAGGGACTGTGTTAATAAGTAAATACAATGATCTAAAGAGAAGCTTCACAGGAAGTGGAGCCAAGGGCTCACAGGAACACACATTTCAAGATACTGCTGACCCTAAGCTACCTATTGTCTTGATTAATAGATACTATTAATATTGCACAATTAGTTTCTCTTGGTTCTCTCTCATTTGTTGATTTCACTTACATGGAAATTCTTTCTACCAAAATGCTTTAAAATTTTTCTATGCTTAAAAAAAATTGGTTTTTTTTTTTTTTCTGCATTTTACACTAACAAATACTTGTAGGTATTTTGAGCAGTGCAATGATTCCACTGTAGGATGGAAAGCTGACATTTCAGAATATGTCCTATTTATGCATCAGATTAATTATTTAGAACATCATACAAATAGGAACTACAGTTATAGGAGTAATAGTTTTCCTTTTTTTAAAAGGACTATTGTCTCTGACAAAAGAATTTAAGCAGTTGGTTTTGTCTTACACCTCCAGTTGTAAGGAACCTTCGGAAATTTTATTGTGGTGACTGGATTTAATTTTATTCTTTAATATCAATTTACACTTAGAATGATAAAAAGCAAAACCCATTATTTAACCAAGAAACTAAGTTTTTAGTAGAGTAGAAAATTCAGTTAAGAAACTGTTACAGGATTAATAACTGTAATACATTGAGGATTACTTTTCCAAAAACTGCTATGTCTTCTTTCCCTAAAATGACCAGAAATGGCATTCCTACATAAAGTTAATTTTTACATAAAATACATCTAGCATAATTTTTAGACAATTGTTTATATTTAGAAAATCATAATAGGAGACCTAACAGATGAACAGATTTTTGTTTTCTTACTGATTAGTGGTATGTATCTTATGATTATTTCAAAGTGCACAAAATCCCAAAGAGAAGCATATAACTCAGTGCTAGTGAACAGTGGCAAGTAGGTTCCTTTGGGTAGTTCACCACCACTGCCTCAGAGATCTCACAATCTGCTTTCTGTGGAGATCTAATAAATCTTAGTCAACCTGTGGCAGCTCTTCTCATATTCTTTCCTGGGAGTTCTCTTTCCTCTGAAAGTGCTTTTCAGAGATTCATAGTTTTGTGTTTTTTGTCCAAGGCCATGTAAATTCAAAAGATGTGTGTGTGTGGGGGGGGGGGTGGAGGTTTTTAACTGTGGATTATTAATGGGAAAAAGATGTAGAAAGACCAATTTTCCTGTCTCTGTTTCTCTATTTTTGCCTCCCCTCAGTCTCTGTCACTCTGTCATTCCATCTGTTTCTGGTTCTGTCCCTGTCGGTGTTCATTCATTCTGCCCACTCCCCTCTACACATTGCAGTCACTGAGATGTGTATAATAAAGAGTTAAGTTCCATGGCACTTAAAAGAACAACTCTTTATGAAATTCTAAAGAAGATCACTGACCTTATTTGGCATTTGAAGTGTGCAAACTTTAAATGTGATAATCAGCCAAACTTCTAGTTAAGGAATTTATCAACCCTAGTTCTTGGAGGAAAGATTTTATACTAGATTTAAAAAGGAAAAGGATTTGTTAAGAACAGTTAAATTCACACTGTATAAAGAGAATTATGTACTGCTTGATAATGTTGGCTGTTTTAGTCAGGGTTTCTATTTGTGCACAAAACATAATGACCAAGAAGCAAGCTGGGGAGAAAAGGATTTATTCAGCTCACACTTCCACATTGCTGTTTATCACCAAAGGAAGTCAGAACTGGAACCCAAGCAGGTCAGGAAGCAGGAGCTGATGCAGAGGCCATGGAAAGATGTTGCTTACTGACTTGCTTCCCCTGGCTCACTCCACTTGCTTTTTATAGAACCTAAGAGTACCAGCCCAAGGATGATGGGACTACCCACAATCACTAGTTGTACCCCCTTGATGACTAGTTGAGAAAATGCCTTACAGCTGGATCTCATGGAGCCATTTTTACAACTGAGGCTCCTTTCTCTGTGATTAACTCCAGCTTGAGTCAAGTTTACACAAAACTAGCCATTGGCCAAACTTTAGACTATGAAGAAGTTAATAAGAAGTTAAAATTTTTCAGAACCTTGAAATCTGTCAGGTTGTTTCCTGAAATTTAAGAAATGATACTGGCACCTTCTACACAGAGGAAATAGAAATCATTTTGATTTCCTATGAATCACTCATCTGATTTACAGTAAATCTTCCCTCATTTTATACTATACTTAATATGGCTCTTCTTTTAAGACAAAACCAAAATTGTCCTGTAAATATTTAACAAATTTTCTTAAAAAAAGAAAAATAATACTTATTAGTAGCATTTTCAGATTCCAGAGGTGTCAATGCTTTGGCTCAGTAGAATTGGTTAGGTAGAACTGACTCCAAGCCTTATAGAGCTGGGGTGGTGAGAATCTCTTCTCTCTTCCCCTTACCTCTCCTCCCTTCCCACCCACTCCCTCCTAGCCTCTTCTATTCTTTCTTTCTTCTTTTTCCTTCTCTTCCCCTCCCACCTTTTCAGTTCTTCTTTCTAAGAAAGAGTCTTGCTATTTTGTTCAACCTGGTTTTGAATATTTATGTTCAATGGATCATACCAATTCAAGCTCCCAGGAAATCATATTTGTACGTATCTTACCCCTCTAACTGATAAGATAATACTAAATAAAAGCATCCATTTCAATTACAATGATGATATTTTTCAAATCCAAGCACAAGCACCAATCTTTGAGGTAGAGATCATAATCCTAACTCATCTGCATTTTTGAGTTGAGAACATGGAGACATTTCTCCTGTGGCTACTGTGATGACTGCTTTTTAAAGATTTCATCTTAGTTTTTCTTTATGTGACAGTGTGTAGGTATATGAACATAGGCTCAGGTGCTAGAGATAGCTAAAATTAATGTCAAAGTCCCTAGAGCTGAACTTGGAGGCAACTGTGAGCCACCTGACACAGGAGCTGCAAACTGAAAACCAGTCCTCTGGAAAAAACATTCGCTCCTAACAACTGAGCCATCTTTTTAGCCTCTTGCTATAATTACTTCAACATTGCTAAATTTTACTTTATTTCTCCTACCTAATAATAAGTGCCTAATAATAATAAAGTGATACCATTTGATATCAGGGGCTAATATATAGGAAGCTATAGCAAGTAGCAATAACATTGTAGCCTAGGTTGTTTTTGGAAACTGTCCATTGCAGATTTATATGTAAAATTCTCATTGGATTATGCTTTAAGGACAGAGCAAGTAGGGCCAGGGAAAAGGAGGAACTGGTAAAATTGTGATGCTTATCTCTTTGAAGCTTTAGCACTATGGTAGTTCATGCACACTGTTCTGAACTGCGGTTATGGTACAGCTCCTTTATTCATTATTAAACAGTCACCAATATAGTAGGCTAGAAGTCACTTGCAGGTAGGTTCCATTTGGTGCTTTCTAGAGAGAAGCTGTGCATCTTTAGCATCTGAACAATCTATCAGCTGGGACACTGAATGTCTCTTATGTAAAGAAGACCTAATAGATACATTGTGCTGCTTACACTTATGTCATAAGGGGATTCACAGTATTCATAATGGTCTCCTTCCTTGGAAAACATTACAAGATTGATATTATGAGGATAACTTATGTCTTCAGTCCCAAGATCACAAATTATTTTCATTATTTAGTTCTTTGAAATTATTTTTGTTTATTTTTTCTATTTTGAATTAATTATTCCATTCATTTACATCTCAAATAATATCCCACTTTCTGGTTTTGCCTCTGCAACCCTCCCCATCCTACATCTGCCCTTTCTGCCCTCTCCTCTTTCCCATTTTCCTCTGTGAGGGGCTTTCCCCATAAACCCGTCCTCTTCCACCCCACTGCTCCAGCATCCCTCTATGCTGGGGAATCAAACCTCCACAGGACCAAGGGCCTCCCCTTCCATTGATGTCAGACAAGTCCATCCTCTGCTACAAATGCATCTGGAGCAACGGATCCCTCCCTGTAGACTCCTTGGTTCATTGTATAGTTTCTGGGAGCACTGGATGGCAATAACCCTTTCCCTGTCTGATTCATCATGTCTTTCTCAAGCTGTGTTTCTTGGACTTTTGCCTTAGATATTCAAAGTGGGCAGGAGACCACCTACATACCAAATGGGCCATCTGGGCACAAAAACTACTCTTCATTTACACAATGTGAAAACATTCATACCTCCCAATGATCAAGGCCAATAATTCTCACCACATAGTACCCATTTTCCTTACCTGTTATTCCTTTGGAAAAACGAGGTAGTAACTCTAACTATGTTGAGTATGAATCAGACTGAGTAGTCTCATGAATGAGTTTGTTCATTTGTAATTAGAGTCTAAAATGTCTTCCAGGTTAGTTATGGGGAAGGATAATAAATAATGGAATTTTATTCTCATCTCTGAGCTACTAATTCCATATGTGTTCTACTTGGTAAGGGAAAAATACCATATAATGTTTATTTCAATAATTTGTTGAAGATCAACAGTCTATCTTGGTGGATGGATTTCTATCCTTATAGAGTTTCAGCTCTGTTTATTTTTTTTGTTTGATTGTTTGTTTGTTATTACTTTTTTTGATCTTGTTTTTATTGGATATTCTTTGTATTTACATTTCAAATGTTATCCTCTTTCTCCTACTCCTATTCCCCTTCCATTCCCCTTGTCTCCATGAAAATACTCTCTCTCCCAACCACAGAGTCAACCTCAGCACCTTGGAATTTCCCTTCACCAGGTAAACACATCTTCACTGGATCAAAAACCTCTTCTCCCATTGAGGCTAGACAATGCTATCCTCTGTTACCTATGCAACAGGAACCATGTGTGCTCATTGGTTGTTTTTTTTTTTTGTTGTTGTTATTTTATTTTATTTTTACAAAACAAAGATAAATGTACATATTTTAAGCATTTTTTACATAAAATTATACAATACATTTTTGTCAGTACTTTTTTTTTAAAGGTTTGATAGTGTGATAAAGATCCCACCAGTAACAATGAGCATAAAGTACATGTAAAACAAGATGCAACCTGGAAATAGTCAAAGTTTTCTCGGTGTGTAAAGATTTTTTTTTTTTTTTTTTTTTTTTTTTACAATGACTGGACAAGTACATGTAATACAGGGTACAACCCGGAATTTGTCAATGTGTTCTTGGTGGGTAAGGATTGAGCATGACTATTTTTTTTGTTGTTGTTTTGTTTTGTTTTGTTTATTTCTTGGACTTCATAGAGTCTGTGAGTTGTTTCTGGGGCAGTGCGAGCCTCTGGGGTTAGCATCCCACTATCAGTGACTGCATATTATGTCTGTTCTTTTGTGACTGGGTTATCTCACTCAGGATGATATTCATTGGTTGGTGTTTTAGTTCCTAGGAGTTCTGGAGGGTTTGGTCATTTAATAATGTTGTTTTTCCCATGGGATTTCAGACCCTTTCTGCTCCCTCAGTGCTTTCTCTAGCTCCTTTATTGGGGATCTCATGTTCAGTTTGATAGTTAGCTGCAAGAATCCTCTACTGTATTTGTATGACTCTGGCAGAGCCTCTGTGAGTATTTTGATCTTCTTTTTAAGAAGGACTGAGGCTTCCAAATTCTAGTCTTCCTACTTCTTGAGCTTCATAAGGTCTGTAAATTGTTTCTTGGGTGTTCAGAAATTTTTGGCCTAGTATTTGCTTATAAGTGAGTACTTACCATGAGTGTTCTTTTGTGACTTGGTTACCTCACTCAGAATGATTCTTTCTAATTCCATCAATTTGCCTAAATATTTCATGAAGTCATTGATTTGAATAGCTGAGTAGTATTACTCCATTGTGTAAATGCACTAAAATTCCTGTATCCATTCCTCTGTTGAAGAACACTTGGGTTCTTTCCAACTTCTGGCTATTACAAATAAGGTTGTTATGAACATGGTAGAGCATGTGTCCTTATTATATGTTGGAGTGTCCTTTGGGTATATGTCCAGGAGTTGGATAGCTGAGTCCTAAGCTAGTAGTACATTGTCCAGTTTTTTGAGGAGCTGCCAGGCTGATTTCCAGAGTGATTGTACCAGCTTGCAATCCTGCCAGCAATGAAGGAGTATTTTCTATCTCTGCATTCTTACCAGCATATGCTGTCACTTGAGATTTTTAACTTAGCCATTCTGACTGGTGTTGGGTGGAATCTCAGGGTTGTTTTGATTTGCATTTTCCTGATGGTTAAGGATGATGAACATTTCTTTAGGTGGTTCTTAACCATTTGATATTCTTCTGTTGAGAAATTCTTTGTTTAGTACTCCACATTTTAATAGGGTCATTAGATTCTCTAGAGTCTACCTTCTTGAGTTTTTTTGTACATATTGGATATTAGCTCTCTACTGAATGTAGGATTGGTACATATCTTTTACCAATCTGTTTGTTGTTGTTTTATCCTTTTAAAAGGGGCTTTGTCTTACAGAATCTTTGCAATTTTATGAGATTCCATTTGTTCATTCTTAGACCATAAGCCATTGGTGGTCTATTCAAGAAAATTTCTTCTATGCCAATGTGTTTTAAGCTTTTCCCCACTTTATCTTTTACTAGTTTCAGTGTACCTGATTTTATGTAGAGGTCTTTGATCCCCTTGGACTTGAGCTTTGTACAAGGAGATAAGAATGAGTCGATATGCAGTCTTCTCCATGCTGACTGTCAATTGAACCAGTACCCATTGTTGAAGATACTGTCCTCTTTTCATTGAATGCTTTTTGGTTCCTTTGTCAATGATCAAGTGACCATGGTGTGTAGGTTCATTTCTGAGTCTTCAATTCTAGTCTATTGATCTACCTGCCTTTCTCTATATCAATAGCACACAGTTTTTATTAGAATTGCTCTAGTTTTTAATAGATTGAGGTCAGGGATGGTGATTACCCCAGAAGTTCTTCTACTGTTGAGGATAGTTTTTTGCTATTCTGGGATTATTTTTTTTTTTTATTCCAAATGAACTTGCAGAATTAAGTTGGAGTTTGATAGGGGATGCATTGAATCTGTAGATTGCTTTTGGCAAGATGACCATTTTTACTATGTTGATCCTTCCAATCCATAATCATGAGAGATCTTCTGAGACCTTCAATTTCTTTTTGTGACTTTGAAGTTCTTGTCATATAGATTCCTTATTTACTTGGTTAGGGTCATACCAAGGTATTTTATATTATTTGTGACGATTGTGAAGGGTGTCAATTCCCCTAATTTCTTTCTCAGCCTGTTTATCCTTTGTTGGAGGAAGACTACTAATTTTCTTGAGTTAATTTTATATCTCCAGCCACTTTGCTAAACTTATTGATCAGTTGTAAAGATTCTGTGATGAAATTTTTTGAGTCACTTAAGTATACTATCATATCATCTGCAAATAGTGATATTTTGAGTTCTTACTTTCTAATTCGCATCCCTTTGACTTTCTTTTTCTGTCTGATTGCTCTGGCTAGAACTTCCAGTACTGTATTGAATAAGTAGGGGGAGAGTGGGCAATCCTATCTAGTCCCTGATTTTAGTGGGATTGCTTCAAGTTTCTCACCATTTTGTTAGATGTTGGCTACTGGTTTGCTGTATACTGCTTTTAATATGTTCAGGTATGGACCTTAAATGCCTTATCGTTCTATGACTTTTAACACAAAGGGGTGCTGAATACTTTCTCAGCCTTTATTGAGATGATCATGTATTTTTTTTTTTTTTTTAGTTTGTTTATATAGTGAATTATGTTGATGGATTTCTGTATATTGAACTATCCCTGAATCCCTGGAATGAAGCCAACTTGGTCATAGTGAATGATAGTTTTTATGTATTTTTAGATTCGGTTTGCAAGAATTTTATTGAGTAGTTTTGCATTGATATTCATGAGGGAAATTGGTCTAAAGTTATCATTCTTTGTAGGGTCTTTGTGTGATTTAGGTACAAACAGAATTATGGCTTTGAAGAATGAGTTGTATTTCCTCTATTTTAATTTTGTGGAATAGTTTAGATAGTATTGGTCTTAGGGCTTCCTTGAAGGTCTTTTAGAATTCTGCACAAAACTGATCTGGTCCTGAGTTTGTTTTAGGATGGGAGGCTCTTGATGACTACTTCTGTTTCTTAAGGGGTTATGGGACTGTTTACATAGTTTATCTGTTCCTGATTTAACTTTGTAATCAGGTATCTGTCTAGACAATTATTAATTTCCTCTAGATTTTTGTATTTTGTTGAGTATATGCTTTTGTAGTATGATGTGATGATTTCTTGAATTTCCTCAGTTGCTGGTATAATGTTGCCCTTCCATTTTTATTTTATTAATTTGGATATACAACTTTTGGTGAAATTTTTTTTATTCGATATTAGAATGGCTATTTCAGCTTGTTTCTTGGGACCATTTACTTGGAAAGTTTTTTCCCATCCTTTTACTCTTAGGTAGAGCTTTTTTTTGTCACTGAAATGAGTTTCCTATATCCAGCAAAATTCTAGATCCTTTTAAATATCTAGTCTGTTTGTCTCTGTTTTTTAATTGGGGAATTGAATCCATTGATTTAAGAGATAGGAAGGGATAGTGATTTTTGTTTCCTGTTATTTTTGTTGTTCAAAGTAGAATTATAATTGTTCCTTTTATTCTTTTGGGTTTGTTAAAAGATCATTTTCTAGCCTTTCCTAAGGTTTATTTTGTCTCCTTGTGTTGGAATTTTCTATCTATTATTCTTTGTAGGGCTGGATTTGTGGACAGATATTGATAAATTTGGTTTCTCCACCTATATTAATTGAGAATTTTGCTGGATATAGGAACCTGGGCTGGCATTTGTGTTCTCTTAATGTCTGTATTGTTCATAATCTTCTAGCATTCATAGTTTGTTGAGAAATCTGGTGTAATTCTTGGTCTGCCTTATTTGTTACTTGTCCTTTTCCCCTTGCTGCTTTTAGTAAACTTTCTGTTTATAACGTTTGATGTTTTGAATATTATGTGTCAGGAGAATTTTCTTTTCTCATACAATCTCTTTGAAGTTCTCTAGGCTTCTTGTATGTTCATGGCCATCTCTTTCCTTAGGTTAAACACGTTTTCTTCTCTAATTTTGTTGCAGGTATTTAGTGGGCCTCTTATTTTGGAGTCTTTGCTCTCTTTTACACTTATTAATCTTAGGTTTGGTCTTCTCATTTTGGACTGGATTTTCTGGATGTTTTGGGTTAGGATCTTTTTGATTTTTGCAGGTTTTTTTTTCTTCTGACTGTTGTGTTCATGTTTTCTATGGTATCTTCTATCCCTAAGAGTCTCTCTTCCATTTCTTGTATTTTGTTGGTAATATTTGTGTTTATGACTCCTGACCTCTTTCCTAGATTTTCAATCTTCTGGGTTATCTCCCTTTGTGTTTTTTTAATTGTTTTTATTTTTTGTTTGTTGATCCTTGATGGTTTTTTCAATTCCTTCACCTTTTTGCTTGATTTTTATCCCCCTGTGTTTTTCTAAGGGTTCCTACTTGTTTACCTGTGTCCTCTGAGTCATTAATATGCTTCTCAATGCCCTCCATTATCCACATAAAGTATGATTTTAAGTCAAAATCTTATTTTTATGGTTTGCTGGGATATTCACTACTTGTTGTGATAAGAAAGCTGGGTTCTGATGTTACAAGGTTGTCTTAGTTTCTGTTGTTTAGATTGCTGTGCTTGCTCCTTGCCATCTTGATCTTAGTTGATCTTGTTGTTTCTGATTAGAGCTTTTCTCTCCTGTGTTTTTGTGAGCTCATGGGCTCTGGAGGGAGATTGGTGCTTGGTGCTCTTCTCTCTATTCCAGGCTGTGAGTTCCAATGGTGATGCGCCGGCTCTATCTCTGGGCACAGATGGAGGTGGAAATGGTCCAGTCCCAAGCAGTACTGTGATATCTGTGCCTTGAGAGTTGTAGGAGATCTCTCCCCAGATAGTAGAAAGAAAGTAGGGGCTCACCATGGACACGGGAGGAGAGTGCTCCTGAGAATCCTCTGGGTGCTCAGCTCTCTGAGAGGAGGCCATAAGGCCTAATGGCCTCATTTAAGGTTTATGATCATATTTTAAAATGAGACTCATTTTGGTACGGAAGTCTTGAGAGGTTAGAGAATCCAACCTTCTTTGCAATTTGCCCATTGTTAAATTAAATTTTAGGCCTGATATTTATCTCATTTTCTTTTTAACATGAGGGGTAGGAGCTTTGTTATATAGTATCATTCTGTATTTTGTGTTCTATGGATACTTAAACATTATCATACCTCTCTTATAAATACTCTTATTCTTACAAATAAGAATGTACTTATTTGTAAATCTTACCTCTTTTCCCTATAACACAATGCTATGAATGACTACTGTCTATTTAATTATGTAGCCTGGAAATATGTAAGCTGTGGATATGTTCATTCTTTAATAACCTTTATATTAGAGTCTTACAAGTCCTATAGTATTTGTACAAATATTTCTTTAATTTTTCTACTTCTTTATATCTACGCTACCACAAGAATTCAGGTGTATGTGCTAAAATGTCTGCATTAGGTTTCTGTTTTAACTCTGGGGGTAATGTCTACTGTGCCACTCTAACTTCACATTCACCAGAATATTCCTCAGAAAAAAAAGTCTTTCTGTTTGTGTTACTCTTCAATTCTTAAAACTCTGCTATAACTTCTCAAGACTCCCTAAATCCTGTCTAAAAGTTATTACTTGGGTAATCCTGGCCAGTCCTGTTTAGAGTGAACCAACTTTCAATTTATTACAAGTCCCATCCTTGGCTAAGGTCAAAAACTCAGGTGACAGCAGATTCTGGCGAGGATGTAGAGAAAGAGGAACACCCCTCCATTTTTGGTGGGATTGCAAGCAGGTACAACTACTCTGAAAATTAGTCTCATGGTTCCTCAGAAAGTTAGACGTAATGCTAACTGAGGACCCAGCTATATTACTTCGGGATATATACCCAAAAGATGCTTTAACATATAACAAGGACACATGGTCCACCATGTTCATAGCAGCCTTATTTATAATAGCCAGAATCAGAAAAGAACCAAGATGTCCCTCAACAGAAGAATGGATGCAGAACAATGATTTCATGAAATTCTTAGGCAAATGGATAGAACTAGATGCTATCATCCTGAGTAAGTTACAAAAGAATACACATGGTATGTGCTTACTCATAAGTGGATGCTAGCCCAAAAAAGCTTGGAATACCCAAGAAACACTTCACAGATCTTTTGAAGCTCAAAAAGAAGGAAATCCAGAATTTGGATGCCTCAGTTCTTCTTAGAAAGGAGAAAAATTACTCACTGGAGGAAATACAGGGACAATTAGAGGAGCAGGACTGAAGAAAATATCATCCAGAGACTGCCTCCTCTAGGGATCTATCCTATATGCAGTCACCAAACCCTGTCACTATATCTGATGTCAATAAGTACTTACTGGCAGGAGGTTGATCTGGATGCCTCTTCAGAGGCTCTACTAGAGCCATACAGATACAGTTAAGGATGCCTGTAGCTAACCATTGGACACAACACAGGGACCACAGTGGAGTGGCTAGAGAAAGGACTGAAGGAGCTGAAGAACAGCAATATCAACCAACCAAACTTTCCAGAGCTCCCAGGGACCAAGACACCAATCCATGAGAACACATGGAGAGACCCATGGCTTCAACTGCATATGTAGCAGAGAATAGGATTGTCTGCCATCAGTGGGAGAAAAACTCTTTGGTCCAGTGAAGGCTCATTTCCCAAGTGTAGGGGAATGCCAAGGAGCTGAGGAGGGAGTGGGTGGTTAGGAATGGGAGCATCTTAAGTGAAGCAAGGGGAGGGAGAGGGGATATGAGTGGAGGGAAAGGAGATAACATTTGAATTATAAATACAGAAACTGTCCAATTAAAAAGGGGCATATCTAGGAAAAAATGTTCTGTCCAGCCTTTGCACATGCTGTTTCTTCTCCCTGAAATACTTTTCACACATATATCTTATTCAGCCATTAGTTATATATTTTATATATCAGTTTGGACCACATTTCTGTACATATCCCAGCTTCTTAGATATGGCCAATCTTTGTTTACCTTTCCATGAAAGCTTGTTTCATTCCATGTATCACGCTGATCCTCACTTCAGCATGCTCTCATGGTGCTATTATCTTAGTGACTGTGATTTACTCTCATTTGCACATAATTTGTTATTATACCATGGGCTTCCAATAAGTTAAAAAAAAAACGTTTGATTTTTAAGAATTCTTCACTGTTCCTAGTGAAATATTTTGATCCAAGAGTAATATAAAGATATTTGCTGAATATATAATTTAGTTTATTGATTGGTAATTTTTAGAGAGTAGTGAGGAACCAAGGAACCAAGTGTCAAAATAATCTGGTAAGACAGTGGGTTAAAAACCCAAGAGGCAGAGAATAAACAAAAACTCTCCAAGGAAAGGGGAATTAGAGTTTCACTATTACTTGGTCAAAATGATAAAATTATTAGTGATTAATGAAATGTTTTCATCAATTTTATTGGATATTCTTGGAATTTACATTTCAAATGTTATGCCCCCCTCCCACTTTCTTCCCTCCTCCCCCTCAACTTGATTCCATGAAGGTGCTCCCTCTCCCAATCACCCTCTCCACCCCAGTGCTTTGGCTGATGATGATGTTTTTCTTCCCATGAGGGTACAAATCTTTCAGCGATTTCGGTCCTTTTTCTAGCTCTTTCGTTGGGGTCCCCTTGTTCAGTCTAATGTTTAGTTGCAAGCATCCTCATTTGTATCTGGGTGACTCTGGGAGAGCCTCTGAGGAGACATCCATGTCTGGTTCCTGCCAGTAAACACTTCTTGGCATCAGCAATAATGCTTGGGTTTGGATATGGGGTTGCATATGGGGTGGATCCCCAGGTGAGGCAGTCTCTGGATGATCTTTTCTTCAATCCCTGATACTCTATTTGAACTTGTATTTTCTCCCCAGTTTTGTTCTCCCTTCTTAAAGACCACTGTGCTTGAAAGAAGTATGGTACTACTAAGTTCTTTTTATTTTTTAAAGTCAGGGAACAAATCTTAGCCCAATGCACAAGAGGACATGCAGTCTTTCACCCAGAAAACTTGAAGTTCCAAAGATAGATTGTCAAGAAAATGGCCTTAAGATGGTACCTTGAGAGTCACAAAAAGTTGAGTGAATAAAACTGAAACAAAAGAAGTTTTTGTGGACTTTAGCATATCATTAGCTCTCATCTATGTTCTCATATAATGTTGTCAACAGTTTAGGGTTGACTAAATGCAAATTTTATTGTTTGGTTTTGATATTGTATAGACATAGTTTTCAAATCCACCAGAAATAATGCTAAATAAGCTTGTAAAGGCAGTAATTCATCTATGTTTTCTTTTGAATATAGTACTTACTTTGGAAAAAAGTATGAAAATTTTGAATACTTGAATTTTAGATGGCTAAAACAGAATCATTCAGTTTTGTAGTCCTTATTATTCAGAGTCAAGAGAGATAAAGATCTCCATTTGACATCAAGCCATATTGATTTTCAATACTTCAGTTCACACTAATACATTTTATGCATGAGTTCATCTCTTCTTTTATACTCTGTGTATGCCATGGTACTTGTAAAAAAAAATCCCAACACAAGACTCATTGTATTCCATCAATCTTATATTCTGAGATTCCTCCCACCAAACAGAAATGATCTCATACTTGATGAATCAAGTCTTAGATGTAGGATGAAAAGGACTGATCGTAGCTGGGAGAATCAGGCACAAGAAGTGTGGTGGTCTTTTGAATTTTGTATGAGACACCCATCCACAAAAGATGTTAAATTTTGCAACATCACTATGATTACACATAGGCTTTCCTTTTTCATTGCAGGTAGTCTTAATAGCATGCATGTTATTTGCTTACTAAAGTAAAAACCCAAAGCATTAAATATGAGACAAAGAGAGGCAGTAATAATTGGAAAATTATTCTATGTTGCAAAGTAATTTTCAGAAATAAGAGAGCCCTGATTATAGCTTGGCATTTGGTATAGTTGGACAGAGCACTATGGATCTGTTCAATTGTAAAAATAGAATAAAACTTTTCTTAGTTTACTGCACATTATTTTTTATTTGGTGTTTTATATTTCCCTATTACTAATATAAATTTTCTATTTGTCCTTTCACTTGTTCGTAAGCTAAAAAAGTATCTTTTTTTCTTTTCTTTTCTTTTTGTTTATTTTATAGGTTGAACAATTGAATCAAAATCAATGTGGTATCAACATGAACATCTACTTGTGACTTTATGAGAAATAAATTCCAGAATATCTATTATATTTAAGTCTTACAGATGTGGTATTATTTAATTTTATTATGTAACAACGGTTTGTGATTAGGAGACAAAGATCCTGTGAGTCAGTCATACTGGGTAATTTTCTAACCAGGACATGGTTTAGAATTAGATGCACATGGACAGCCCATTGTCTGGGGCTGGAAACTTTCACAGCTGACTGTGGGTGTTTAATGAAGCCAAACCAAAAATCATTTGGCTAGCTTATTATTTGTGATTAAGAATTGTATAAACATGGAACCAGAGTCAAGTTCTTTTTTCTCTCCCTCTATTCAGAGGTGTCCACTGTAACCTGTTTTAGGTGATACTTACGTTTCAAGGTACGTTTCCAGTTGTTGATCCCTGACTTTTCTGGTTTTGGCCGTTATCTATTAGATGCTTCCCACTGAGATTTTCTTTCTCCTAAACTCCTATTGTCTTCCCCAATCAAAATCTTGTACTGACCAATTAAACAGTTATACTATTCTTTATGCCGTTACAAAATATTTGTTGCTGACTCATGTAGTACAGTATATTTTTTCCCTTTTATACAGTTTTTGATGTAGTCACTTGTCAGCCTTCATCTTTTGCACACGGGTTTCACACAATGTTGCACTTATTGCTATTCCAACTTCAAATGCTTTTGACAACTTGTTCTAGAAAAAACTATAAATATGTAAGCTTTTAATTCTCCACACGTGTGACCACTGTTCTGCTACACTGGTTGATGCCCCAGTATGGTTTCACCACCACAGGACCTCAGAGATTTTCAACTGTTGATATAAGAAATCGTCTGCCACTGTTTTTATACTAAGATCCAGAGCTTCCTCTGCTTCTGCGTGAGGAGGACTGTACTGCCTCTCCTCCTTTCTGGACCTGGGGATATCTCTGCCTCATGTCTTTGATTGACTCTTTTGCTTCTTGTACAACATTTCTTTGTTTTTCTTGGCTAATTCTTTCACTTTAGTGGGAAAGACTTCCAGAAGCTTTTAGAACAATGATATATTTGAGATAATGCAAATTCATGCCAATAGTTGTTTGCGAATTTACCGAGTCATGAGAACATGTTTGCCTGTTTGCTTTTCTACCAACATTTCGTTGAATTCTGAACTTGACTAAGAAACTTTAGTAAACTAAGAAGAATACTTATGACTTTATTTTGCTTACTTTTAGGGATAGTATGAAACGAAAAGTATCAGATGTCTGGGGCTTGTAACGACAATACTCTGCTGACACATTATAGTTGGTTCTGTTGTTGTTGTTATTGTTGTTTGTTTCTAATGCTTTCTTTTCTATTATTTTTTGATTGTTTTCTGAGACACTTCCAGTAGTATTTTTGCTGGATGGGAAATCACTTTGTTGAGCGCTGTCTTGACTCTCAGTCATCCCCTAGCCTCTGTTTCTGAAGGACTGGAATTAGACATGCATCACCACACTTTTCTCTAAATCACTCTTTGGTGAAAAATATCTCTCATATAGTTTGCAAATCATAAAACTTGATCTTACTGTGGGAAGATATAATTGACTCATGAAGGTCAAGATTCATGTAAGATACAGATAAAATAGCCCCACACTTTGATATTATGTAAAGAAGGTAAACTTCTCACAAAAAGTAGGTGAAGATCCCTTAAATGGTAGTTTTGAAAATGTCAAAATAGGAAGGTAGGCAGAGACTAATTCCTTAGACACTTCTGTACTATAGCATCATCTAACACCTCTTGTGTTTGGCAGAAAACTAAAAGTAGACTGAGATGTTATAAAGCTTCAAAATTTGAGGAAAACTCTGGTTTGCTGTATATTGCTTTTACTATGTTAATGTACGGGCCTTGGATTCCTAATCTTTCCAACACTTTTTTTCTTGAAGATGTGTTGAATTTTGTTGAATGCTTTCTCAGCATCTAGTGACTGGATCATGAGGTTTTTATCTTTCAGTTTGTTTATATGTTGAATCCTGTTGATGGATTTATCTATGTTGCACCGTGCCTACATCCCTGGGATGAAGCTTACTTGTTCATGGTGGATGATTGGTTGTGTTCTTGGATTCGGTTTGCAAAGATTTTACTGAGTATTTTTGCATCAATGTTCATGAGAGAAAATGGTCTGAAGTTCTCTTTCTTTGTAGTGTCTTTGTGTACTTTAGGTGTGATTGTAATTGTGGCTTCAAAGAACAAGTTGGATAGTGTTCCTTCTTTTTCTATATTGTGGAATGGTTTGGAAAGTATACGTATTAGGTCTTCTATAAGAGTCTGATTGAATTCTTCATGAAACTCATCAGGTTCTGGGCTTTTTTTGGTTGGGAGGCTTTTGATGACTGCTTCTATTTTTTTTAGGTGTTATGGGACTCTTCAGCTTGTTTATCTGATCTTCATTTAACTTTGGCATCTGGTATATATCTAGAAATTTATTTGTTTCTTCCAGATTTTCCAGCTTTGTTGAGTATAGGCTTCTGAAGTAGAATCTGATGATTTCTTGAATTTCCTCAGTTTTTGTTGTTATGCCTCCTTTTTCATTTCTGATTTTGTTAATTTGGATACTCTCTCTTTGCCCTCTAATTATTCTGGCTTAGGGTTTATCAATCTTGTTGATTTTTTCAAAAAACAAGCTCTTTCTTTTGTTGATTTTTTTATCCCTATTTGGTTGCTCTCTTCTCTGAGTTTGATTTTTTTCCTGCTGTGTACTTTTTTGGAGTGTATCTGATTCTTTCTGTTCCAGTGCTTTCATCTGCACTGTCAAGCTTCTAGTGTATGCTCTTCCCAGTTACTTTTTTGGAGACACTCAGAGATATGAGTTTTCCTCTCAGTGCTGCTTTTATTGCATCCCATAGGTTTGGGTATGTAGTGGTGTCATTTTCATTAAATTCTAAAAAAATCCTTGATTTTTTTTCTTTATTTCTTGCTTTATCAGGTTATTATTGAGAAGAGCATTGTTGAACTTCCATGTGTATGTGGGATTTTTGCTGTTTTTGTTGTTGTTAAAGACAAGCCTTAGTCCATGGTGATCTGATAGAATTCACGGGAGTATTTTGATCTTCTTATAACTGTTGAGGGCTGTTTTGTGATCAAATATATGGTCAATTTGGAGAAGGTACTATGACGCACTAAGAAGAAAGTATATTCTTTTGTTTTAGGATGAAATGCCCTTTAGATGTTTGTTAATTTCAGTTGGTTCATAACCTCTGCTTGTTTCATCATGTCTTTGTTCAATTTCTTTCTCCATAATCTGTCCATTGATGAGAATGGGTATTTGAAGTCTCCCACTATTATTGTGAATGGTGTGTTATATGCTTTGAACTTTAGTAAGATTTCTTTTATAAATGTGGGTACCCTTGTATTTGAAACATAGATGTTCAAGATTGAGAATTCATCTTGATTGATATTTCCTATGATGAGTATAAAGTATCCTTCCTTATCTTTCTTGATAACTTTTGGTTGAAAATCTATTTTATTTAATATTATAATAGCTACTCCAGAGTTCCCAAAGGTTAAGGCCTGGTGAAAAGGAGATCCGAGCAGCTAAGGAACAAAGAAATCATTGCCGAGTGCACACGGAAACCCGCCCCTGCCATGCGTGATCCAGGCAGGGACCAGGAATCCAGCTTTGGGACCTATGTTCCCACCCACGGCTTTGGGGTACAGAACAGGGCTCAGCCCATCTGCCACCTGGACAAGCAGTTCCCAAATGTTAAAGCCTGGCGAGAAGGAGATCTGGGCAGCCAGGGGGCAGAGAGTTCTCTGCCAAGTGCGCAAGAGAGCCCGTCCCTGCCCTGCCTGACCCAGGGAACAGGAACCCAACAATGGGACTTCTGTTCCCACCCGGCAGCTTTGGGGCACAGAACAGGGCTCGAATCATCCACCACTTGGACCACAGGAGATCCAGGGACACAGACCAGGTACTAGGGAAAGGCAAGAACATATCACTGACAACAAGATGGTAAGAGGAAAGTGAAAGATCATGTCCCAAGGAAACCAAGACAACCTGGCAACACCAGTACCCAGCTCTCCAATCACAGCAAACATTGGAATGCCATACACTCCAGAAAAAGAAGACACAGACCTATATCATACCTCAAGATGATGATAGAGATCCTTTAAAGAGGAAACAAAACACACACACACACACACACACACACACACACACACAAAGAACTCAAAGAAGTAGAGGAAAACAGAACCAAAGAGATGAAGGAATGGAAGAAAAAATTTAAAATGGAAATTGACACAATAAAGAAAACACTAAAAGAGATAACCGCAGAGGTAGAACACCTAAAAAAGAAATCAGGAGTCACAGAAGCAAGCATTTCCAATAGAATACAAGAGATGGAAGAGAGAATCTCGGGGACAGAAGACAACACTGTAAACATAGACAAAACAGCCAGAGAAGATGCAAAAACCAAAAAGCTCCTAACTCAAAATGTCTAGGAGATCCAGGACACAATGAGAAGACCAAACCTAAGAATAATAGGAATAGAAGAGGGAGAAGAATATCAACAAAGAGGCACAGTAAATATCTTCAACAAAATTGTAGAAGAAAACTTCCCTACCTTTAAGAATAAAATGACCACGAGCATAAAAGAAGCCTTCAGAACTCCAAACAGGTTGGACCAGAAAAGAAATTCTTCCCGACACATAATAGTCAAAACACCAAGTGCCCAAAGCAAAGGAAGAATACTAAAAGCAGTAAGGGGAAAAGGTCAGGTAACATATAAAGGCAGACAAATCAGAATCACACCCAATTTCTCAACAGAGACTATGAAAGCTAGAAGAGCCTGGACAGACATCATGCAGACCCTAAGAGAGCACAAGTGCCAGCCCAAGCTGCTATACCCAGCAAAACTAACAATCACCATAGATGGAGAGATGAAGATATTTCAAGACAAATCTAAATTTACACAATATCTGACAACAAACCCAGCACTACAACCAATTATAGGTGGAAAACACAATACAATGAGGGGAACTACATCCTAGTAAAAACAAGAAAACTCCTAAGCAAGAAAACCAAAGGAAGAAAGAAACACAGACACAACTCAACCTACAAAAGCAATAATAGTAGGAAACAGCAACTACTAGTCCTTGATATCTATTAACATAAATGGACTCAACTCCCCAATAAAGAGAAATAGGCTATCAGACTGGATACATAAACAAAATCCCGCATTTTGCTGCATACAGGAAACTCATCTCAGAGACAAAGACAGACACTATCTCAGAGTAAAAGGATGGGAAAAAAAACTTCCACGCAAACAGCCTCAAGAAGCAAGCTGGTGTAGCTATACTAATATCAAATAAAGTAAATTCCAACCAAAATTTATCAAAAAAGATAAGGAAGGACACTTTTACTCATTACAGAGGAAGTCTGTCAGGAGGAACTCTCAATTTTTAACATATATGCTCCAAATACAAAAGCACCGACATTCATAGAAGAAACCCTAATAAAGCTCAAAAAAATACATTTCACCCCACACAATAATAGTGGGAGACATTAATACCCACTCTCACCAATGGACAGATCATGGAAATAGAAACTGAAAAGGCCACTGTAAAAGTAGCAGAGACTATGAACCAACTAGAATTAATAGATATCTACAGAACATATCGTCCTAAAGTAAAAAAATACACCTTCTTCTCAGCAGCCCATGGCACCTTCTCAAAAATTGACCACATAATTGGACACAGAATGAGCCTCAATCTATATAAGAAGATTGAAATACTCCCATGCATCCTCTCAGATCACCATGGTCTAAGGCTCGTCTTTAATAACAACAAAGACTACAAAAAGCCCACATACACTTGGAAACTAAAAACACACTGTTAAACTATAGTAAGGTCAAAGAAGAAATAAAGAAAGACATTAAGGATTTTCTAAAATTCAATGAAAACGAAAACACAACATACCCAAACCTATGTGATGCAATGAAAACAGTCCTGAGAGGAAAACGCAGAGCCCTGAGCGCTTCCAAAAAAAAAAAAAAAAAAAAAAAAAAAAAAAAAAAAACTGGAGAGAGCATACATCAGCAAGGTGACAGCACAGCTAAAAGCTCTAGAACAAAAGGAACAGATACACCCAAAAGAAGTAGACAGCAAGAAATAATCAAACTAGGGCAGAAATAGAACAAAGAGTAACAAAAAGAACCATTGAAAGAATCAACAAATCCAAGGGATGGTTCTTTGAGAAAATCAACAAGATTGATAAACCCCTAGTCAAACTAACTAGAGGACAAAGAGAGTATACAAATTAGCAAAATCGGAAAGGAAAGTGGAAACATAACAACTGAAAATGAGGAAATTCAAGAAATCATCAGATCCTACTACAAAACTTATACTCCACAAATTTGGAAAATCTGGAGGAAATGGATGAATTCCTAGACAGATACAAGATCCTAAAGTTAAACCAGGACCAGATAAACCATCTAAATAACCCTATAACACCTAAAGAAATAGAAGAAGTCATCAAAAGCCTCCCAACCAAAAAAAGCCCAGGTCCAGATGGGTTCAGTGCAGAATTTTATCAGACATTTATTGGGGACATAACACCAATACTCTCCAAACTATTCCACAAGAGAGAATCAGACAGAATACTACCTAACTCATTTTTTGAGGCTACAATTACCCTTCTTCCTAAAGCACACAAAGACCATACAAGGAAAGAGTACTTCAGACTAATCTCACTTATGAACATTGATGCAAAAATACTCAACAAAATCGTTGCAAACTGAATCCAAGAACGCATCAAAAAGAACACTCACCATGAGCAAGTAGGCTCATCCCTGGGATGCAGGGATGGTTTAATATGAGGAAATCAATCAGTGTAATCCACCATATAAACAAACTCAAAGAACAAATTCATATGGTCATTTCACTATATGCTGAGAAAGCATTTGACATATTTCAATACCCCTTCATGTGAAAAGATCTGGAAAGAACAGGAATCCAAGGTCCATACCTAAAGATATTAAAAGCAATATACAGCAAACCAACAGCCAACATCAAACTTAACGGTGGGAAACTTGAAGCAATCCCACTAAAATCAGGGAATCAACAAGGCTGCCCACTCTCCCCCTACCTATTCAACAGAGGACTGGAAGTCCTGGCTGTAGCAATTAGACAGCAAAAGGAGATCAATGGGACACAATTCGGAAAGGAAGAAGTAAAAACATCACTCTTTGCATATGACATGATAGTGTACTTAAGTGACCCCACAAATTCTATCAGAGAACCCCTACAGCTGATAAAAAGTTCAGCAAAGTGACTGGATACAAAATTAACTCAAACAAATCAGTAACCTTCCTATATTCAAAGGACAAACATGTGGAGAAAGAAATTAGGGAAAAAATTCCCTTTACAATAGTCACAAAAACTATGAAACACCTTGGTGTGACTCTAACTAAGCAAGTTAAGGACCTGTATGACAAGAACTTCAAACTTCTAAAGAAGGAAATCGAGGAAGATCTCAGAAAATGGAAAGATCTCCCATGCTCATGGATTGGAAAGATCAACATTTTACAAATGGCCACCATACCAAAAGCAATCTACAGATTCAATGTAATCCCCATCAAAATTCTAACCCAGCTCTTCATTGAGTTGGAAAGATCAATGTGCAATTTATTCTGGAATAAAAAAAGACCTAGAATAGCGAAATCTATCCTCAACAACAAGAATACATCTGTGGGAATCAGTATCTTTGACCTCAAGCTATATTACAAGGCAATTGTGCTGAAAACTGCATGATACTGGTACAGAAATAGGCACGTGGATCAATGGAATAGAATAGAAGATCCAGAAATGAGCCCTCATGTATATGGTCACCTGATTTTTGACAAAGCAGCTGTAACTATTCAATGGAAAAAAGACAGCCTATTCAACAAATGGTGCTGGTTCAACTGGCACTCAGCATGCAGAAGAATGAAAATAGACCCTTTTTTATCTCCTTGTACATAGCTCAAGTGTAAGTGGATCAAAGATCTCCACATTAAACCAGATGTACTGAAACTATTAGATGAGAAAGTAGGGAAAACCTTAGAACTCATAGGCACAGGAGAAAACTTCCTGAACAAAACCCCAATGGCTCAAGCTCTAAGGTCAAAGATTAACAAATGGGACTTAATGAGATTTCAAAGTTTCTGTAAGGCTAAGGAAATTGTCAAGAAAACAAAATGGCAGCCTACAGAATGGAAAAAGATCTTTACCAACTCCACATCAGATAGAGGCTTAATATCCAAGGTATACAAAGAACTCAAAAAGCTAGACACCAGAGAATCAAACAACCCTATTAAAAAATGGGGTACAGAGCTAAATAGAACGTTCTCAATTGAGGAATAAGGAATGGCTGAGAAACATCTAAGGAAGTGCTTGGCATCCTTAGCCATCAGGGAAATGCAAATCAAAACAACCCTGAGATTCCACCTCACACCAATCAGGTTGGCCTAGATCCAAAACTCAGATGACAGCAGATGCTGGCATGGTTGCAGAGAAAGAGGTATATTTCTCCACTGTTGGTGGGGTTGTAAACTGATACAACCACTCTGGAAATCAGTCTCGCAATTCCTTAGATAATTGGACATAGTACTAACTGAAGACCCAGCTATTCCACTTTTGTGCATATAGCCCAAAGACACTCCAATATACAACCAAGATACATGCACCACATTGTTCATAGCATCTCTATTTATAATAGCCAGAAGCTGGAAAAAACCCAGATGTCCTTCAGTAGATGAATGGATACAAAAATTGTGGTACATTTACACAATGGAGTACTACTCAGCTATCAGAAACAATGACTTAAGCAAATTCTTAAGAAAATGGTTGTATCTAGAGAATATCATCCTGAGTGAGAAATCCCAGTCACAAAGAACAGACATAATATGCAGTCACTGATAGTGGGATGCTAACCCCAGAGGCTCAGACTGCCCCAGAAACAACTCACAGACTGTGTGAAGTTCAAGGAAAAATCAAAACAAAACAAAACAAAACAAAAAGTCATGCTCAATCCTTACACACCAAGAAAACGTTGACTAATTACAGGTTACATCCTGTTCTACATGTAGTTTTTGTTCATTGTAACTAGTAAGACCTTAATGCAGAGTATCTTTAAAAAAAGAAAAAAAAAAAAAAGCCAAGCACTGACACAATTGTACTTGTATACATTTATGCAAAAATGTTTAAATTTTTTCTTTTATCTTTGTTTTTTAAAATAAAGTTTAAAAAATATTTAAAATATTCAATACTTTAGATGTAGATGTATCATGTGATATTAAAAAATTAGATGTAACAACAGAAACTGATGAAATTAAAAAATCATCAGATCCTACTAGAAAAGTGTATACTCAAACAAACTGGAAATCTGGAGGAAATGGACAAATTTTCTAGAGAGATACCAGATACCAGAGTTAAATCAGTATTAGAGAAATCATCTAAACAATCCCACAACACCTAAAGATAGAGAAGCAGTCATCTAAAACCTCTCCCTCAAAAAAGCCCAGAACCATATTGGTTCACTGTAGAATTCTATCAGATGTTTATAGAAGACCTTATACTAATACTCTCCAAACTATTTTATGAAATAGACACAGAGAGAACTCTATGAAACTCCTTTTCTGAAGTCACAAAAACTCTCATTCCTAAACCACATAATGGCCCTACAAGGAAAGAGAATTTCATACCATTGTCCCGCATTAACATTGATGCAAAAAATACTCCATAAAATTGTTGCAAACCGAATCCCAGAACACATAAAAACAATCATTCACCATGATCAAGTTGGCCTCCTCCCTGGTATGCAGGGATGGTTCAATATATAGAAATCCATCAACATAATCCACCATATAAACAAACTCAAATCAAAAAAATTACATGATCATCTCACAGATGCTAAGAAAGAATTTGACAAAAATTAAACACCCCTTCATATTAAATGTTTTGGACAAAGCAAAAAAGCAAAGCCCATACCTACACATAATAAAAGCAACATACAGCAAACCAGTACCCAACATCAAACTAAACAGCGAGAAACTTGAAGCAATCCCACTAAAATCAGGGAGTAGACATGGCTGACTACTCTCATGCTACCTATTTAATACAGTACTGTAAATTCTGGCCAGAGCAATTAAACAAAAATGGAAGTCAAAATAATACAAGTCAGAAAGTAAGAAGTCAAAATATCACTATTTGTGATGACATGATAGTATACTTAAGTGATCCCAAAAATTTCAAGAGAGAACATTTGCAGCTGATAAACAAGTTCAAAAAAGTGGCTGGATATAATAGTAACTCAAACAAATCAGTAGCCTAACTCAAAGGATACACATGCTGAGAAAAAACTAGGGGAAAGATACCCTTCATAATATTCACAAATAGTATGAAATACCTTGGTATGACCCTAACTAAGCAAGTGAAAGATCTGTATAACAAGAATTTCAAATCTCTGAAGACAGAAATTGAAAAAGATCTCAGAAGATGGAAAGGTCTCCCATGCGCATGAATTGGAAGGATCAATATTGTAAAATGGCCATCTTACCAAAAGCAATATACAGATTCAATATAATTCCCATCAATATCCCAACATGTAGTAAAACTTACTAGAATCAGTTTTCTTTTTGTGTGTGAGCTTCAGAATTCAAAATCAAATTGCTATTCTTGGTGGCAGTTTCTATTATACACTGAGGTCATATTGATAATCCTGTAGGCATCATGTTGTATATGTATATGTGCATGTGTGTGTGTGTAAATGAGTGTGTATGTGTGCATGAGTGTGCATGTATCACATGAATGTCAACATGTATGTATGCAAGCACCTGTGTACACGTTTTCAGATGCTATGGTATGACGTCAGGTGTCTTCTACTATACTGTTCTATATTACTACTGTAAACATTGTGAGCTGTGAAATTTCCAGAAGTTATGCTACTAATAATTTTAAGGCAGATCACATTAAAAGCATTTACACTTCAATAAACAATTAAATAATTAATAAAAGTCTGACTAATATACAATGAATGTATAAAATATTGATGACAGTAACTATGAAGATATCAACTTAAAATTACAATTTCAATGTTCAATATTGTTTCCATCCTCCCTTCTTTTGTTTTTCTTTTTAAATCTTTCTCCCTTTCATGAATATTCCCCAAGAGTAAAATGTTGTCTGTGGTTCTGTGTGCTGGCTTGCAAAACAAAGTTAATAAATTCTTACTACATGAACTCAGAATATCATGTCATAAACAGTATGAGCCACCTAATAAGCTCTCCCAGGAGGCATGTAGAAGAAAATATGATATCACAGATAGAGTGACCAGCATAGTGAGGTTAGTTATTAAGCTAGATGAGGCTGTTAGGGGAATGTGAAAAAAATTGGAGTATTCAGACAGAGAAGTGGATCCTAATACTTGGTTTTTCCTAAGACTACCATGTTCTTTCCATTTTTCTTACTTTATTTTACTGAAAGTAATTGGGGGTAGCCAACAGGAAGTTCCAGATGCCAGGAAAGCAAGAGGCTCCTGGGACTCAATTGGGATGACATTAGCTGAAATAACCAATAAAGGGAGCAAGAACCTACAGAGATCATATCCAGAGGTTAGGCATGGCACCTAATTGAGAGATGGGTCCAACTAACCTTCTCAAAGTTTTAACCCAGAATTGCTCCTGTCTAAAGGAAATATAGGGACAAAGAGTGAAGCAGAGACTAAAGGAAGACCATCCAGAGACAGCTTTACCTGGGCATCCATCCCAATATCAGCCACCAAACCCAATCACTATTGCTGATGCCAAGAAGTGTTTGCTGACATGAACCCAATATAGACATCTGTCAGAGGGTTACTGATACAGATGAGGATGCTTGCAGCAACCATTGGACTGAGCGTGAGGATTCCAATGGAGGAGTTAGAAAAAGACTGAGAGTTGAAGGGGTTTTCAATCCCACAGGAATAACAATACCAACCAAACCCCCAGAGCTCCCAACTAAATTTAGTTGACTAAATTGCCAACCAAAGAGTACACATGGAGGGAACCATGGATTCAGCTGCGTATGTAGCAGAGGATAGCCTTATTTTGTATAAATGGGAGAGAAGGCCCTTGTTCCTAGGAAGGCTTGGTACCCTACTGTATGGGGAATGCTAGGGCAGTAAGGAGAGAGTTGATGGGTGGGGAAGCACCTTCATAAAAGCAGGGAGAGGGGTTGTTTCAGAGGGGAAACCAGAAAGGGGGATAACATTTGAAATGTAAATAAATAAAATAACCAATTAAAAAAACTTAAAAAAAATCTGATTAGGGTTTCCCCTCTTACAATTTCTCCTGGATTCTTTCCTCAACCTCGTTCTCCTGAATACATACCTTTCTTTTTCTTTTTTTTTTCTCTTTCTTTCTTTCTTTCTTTCTTTCTTTCTTTCTTTCTTTCTTTCTTTCTTTCTTTCTTTCTTTCTTTCTCTCGCCCTCTCTCCCATTAGAATACAAACAAACATCTGTAACAACAATAACAACAACAGAAAGAAGCCAAAAAAAAAAAAAAAAAAAAAAAGTACCAGAATTACATATGGATACTGAGACACACATATTTGAGCATACACAAAACCCATAAAATCAAAATTTGCTAATTACTGAGTTTATGTGAATGGCCTGTGAAACTATGTGAAGGCATAATAATGTCCTGTATTTTGTCCTAAGGCTATGTTTGTGTGTGGTGTCATATTGATGTCTATGACCTATGCTCTCACTAAAGGTAATATGGATGTCCCTGGCCTGTGTAGCTACCTGAGGTTGCATTGATGTCTGTGAGCCGAGTTGCCAGTGGAGAAATTATTGGCATAAGTGGCCCAAATTTCTTGTACATGCTATCATAGCCTATGCTGTGATGGAGAGCTGTGTTGATATTCGTGGTCTGTATTGCCACTGCAGATCATGATAAGCTCAAAGGCCTGTTGTTTCAGTCAGGGTTTTACTACTGTGAGAAGATACCATGACCAAGGCAAGTCTTATAAAGGACAACATTTAATTGAGTCTGGCTTATAGGTTCAGAGGTTCAGTTCATTATCGTCAAGGTGAAAACAGGCAAAATCTAGGCAAGCATGGTGCAGGCAGAGCTGAAAATTCTACATTTTTATCTGAAGGCTGCTAGCAGAATACTAAATTTTAGGCATTGACAATGAGGGTCTTAAACCCACATTCACACTGTCACAATACTCCAGCAAAGCTACAACTCCTAATAATGCTAGTCCCTGGGCAAAGCATGTACAAACAATCATACATGAGGATATGAATGTCTGTGGTCCATGCTGTTGCCAGAAACCATGTGGAAGTCAATGATCCATGTTCCTCTTGAGTATACAGGCAAAGATGCTACTTTTGCAGTGGTATTAATGAGTGCAGATTCACAGTTGAGAGGGAGGGGCATAGAAGGCTTTTGTGACAAACCCCAACTCCAACTCCTAACTCTACCTCCCCACCTCCAAAAATGCAACAGTCTAGACAAGAAGGTATTGAAGAGATTTCTTATAAATCGTGATAGGGATGATAAAATGCAGCACACCAAGATGGATGACTTCTAGTGGGGCTATGGGTGAGGAAGGACTCAGTTTTTTTTTTAAAGGGGTGAACATTCAGAGTTTGATCATGCTTCAAAGAGTATATGGGTCTCTTCCCCATCTTTCAGTATTTTTTAGTGGAGTGTGGGTAAAGTGGACCTGGAAAACTTAGAAATTAGTGTGATTGAAGTGGATAATTTGAAATTCCCAAACAATAAAAATATTGTGTTGAAAGACATTGAAAAATACACACACACACAGACACACACAACACACACAGACACACGGTCTAATGTGTATGTGTAAAGAATATGTAAAGAAAATGTTCAGAAAATGTAAGAAAAAAATTCTCAGACAAAACCCATTGAGTTCAAATTCTATTGGGCATTATGTTTAGTTTGCAAACCCACTGAGACTCTGTTGGAGAGAACTATTTTTTTCTTTACTAACAGTTATCAATGGATGATAACTTCTGTATAGAGAGTGAAGCTGTGTCTACTTTCTCTCTCAGCACTGTATCCCATCTGGCTTACACTTCGGCAGGCCCTGTGCCTGTTGCCACAATCTCTGTGCATTAATATGTGCATCAGTTGTGCTGTGTCATGAAGACACACTTCCCTTGGTGTTTTCTAGTCTCACAAGGTCTTATAATATTTTTGCCCACTCTTCATGAAATTTCTGAACCCTGAGGGCAGGGATTTGATAGAGATATTCCATTTAAGACTGAGTTCTAAGGTCTATTACTGTCTGCAGATTGTCCATCTGCAGATCTCTGTATTTGTTTCTATTTACTGCAAGATGAAGCTTCTATCCTCTCAGAGTGTGGTACACCTGGACCTTAAATCATTAATAATCCAAGAGCTAAGAATATAGCCTTGTGGCAATTTTTGGTATTCAAAGACCATTGTGCTTAATCTATACTCACCAAGAAAACTATTTCCATGTCATGTTCTGTTCTACATGTACTTTATGCTTTTGGTAACTAATGGGATTTCAATGCATGCTATCAAACCTCTAAAAGAATTAAATACTGACAAAAATATTCATATAATGTTATGCCAAAATGTCTTTAAAAATCTGTATATGTATCCCTCTTTTTTAAAAAAAAATAAAGTTGATGTAAGAGAAAAAAAAAGGATATTGTGAAGGATCATTTTATTACTGTTTCCTTAGAAGAACAGTATTATTTGGTTTCTTCAAGTTCCATCGCCTATCAAATTTCAGGTTCTTGGCCATTTGGGAAGTTTTGGGCATCAGTTATATCTCATAAAGTGAGCCTTAAATCTAACCACAGAGTTGTTGGATAGTCACATTTTTTTTTTGTGCCAAAATTCTACCCAGATATTTTGAAATTCAATCACCATTATAGATCACGTTTTATAGTAAGGCTGTTCTTTACTTTTTTTTTTTTCTAGAAGTATGAAGAATATCTTCCTGTACCATAAATGCTAGTCAGTATGAGTGAAGGCTTTAGTAGGCATTGTTCAATTTATCTGTGTTCAGTGGATTGTTTAGGCATTGGTTTTAGCAATACAACCTTGAACCAACAGTCTTGGCAATAATTTATGTTGTTTAGAAGTTTCTATGGGGCTCTGTTGGCCAAAAATGTGTTTAGGTATAATTTGTTTCTATAATTGGAATTTTAATTTGTTGGGAAGAGATGTCTAGTAGGACTTTGTTTTCTGTATTATTTTGTTATTAGGTAATTCAAAATTAGAATATATATATATATATATATATATATATATATATATATATATATATATATATATATATATGTTGAGAGAGAGTGAGTGAAAATTGTGGATGAATAGCAGTTGGGATTCTAGAATCAGATGATCAAATATGAACAAGAGTTAGGAATGAAATGTGGAAAAAGACAGATAAAACAAAGAGCCACTTAAGTGGTCGCATAAAAACTTACTACAGTAAAAGCTTATATGTATAAAGCTCATACAATTATCATTCTTTGCTCCCACTCCACATTTGATCCTCTTATTCAAGTTGCCATCTATAAATATCTATTCAATTTCCTCATTCTAGGAAGATCACTTCCTCCCCCAAAAGCCCCTTACTATATAACAAACCTCTGTGGTTAAGCACATTGCAGTCTGCTTACAGAAGGCTTAACAATTATCATCTACATTTTAAAATAAAATGCTTGATATTTGTTTCTTTGGGTCTGAGTTGCCTTACTCAGGAAGATTTTAATAACTCCATAAATTTACTTGACAATTTCATGAGTTCTTTTATTTTTTAACAAAGAAGTCAGTAATATTACATATGCAAATGTACCAAACTCTATTAATAGACATTTATGCTGTTTTAAATTCTGGATATTGTGAATAGAGCATCAGTGAACATGGTTGAACAAGTATCTGTGTTACTAAGCAAGTAACTCTACACCCTTTGCTCATATGTCCAAGGAAGTTATAAGTAGATCTTGAAGAATTTCAATTTCCATCTTACTGAGAAACTGCCACACTAATTTTTGTAGTAGTCACATACCTGGCAATCACAACATTCTTGATTTTATCTCCCCCACCTTTTAATTGGCTAATGTTCTTCTAAAACACTTATTTTGAGTAGACAATAACACAGACCTGTTTTTCCCCCTGTACACTGTACTCTCAATGTTGCCTAATAAATAAATTACTCTTCACAATTACTTTATACCTTTTTCCTTTCAAAAACATATTGTATATTTGGCATGTAGAACTTCAAATCCTGTTAGATCATTGTTTAATAATTAGAACTATTTGCATAATTTATATCTTGCTAGTGCCTTATTATTCTAACTTGAATTTAATATTTTTAAATGTCTTTGTAAGCTTCATGTATCTTTCTGATTTCTATATTTCCTGGGATGGATAATGTCACTGGATTTGAGACATTTAGCAATAAAAGTTATAATGTGTCTGACATCAATGTGAGAAGAGGCTTTTGTTCTAAGGATTGCATGTTTTCCCAATGTAGGGGAATGCCAAGGCAATGGGGTGGAGAGGATGTTTAGGAGGGAGTGCACCTTTGAGAAGGCAAATGGAGGATGAGGGGCATGGAAGCAGGTCAGGGCGAAAGGATAACACCTCAAATGTAAATACAGTATCTAATAAAATGTTATAATGTAATTTTTATATGAATTACTGCATTATTAACCATAGGCCAAGTCATCTGCAACAAATTTTACCATGTTGATGCTACATGCTAGCATATCAGGCCATAAATATTTTTATCACTTCTTCAAATTAAATAAAAAATAATTATAAACCTGAAACAGAGAAATCAGATCATACAGTATTGAAAATTCTTGGTATAAAACTTTGGGAAATGCTAATATTTAAACATATTAATGAAACAGAAACTAGATTAAATAGCTTGAAATTAAGATCATCTTTCCTATTCATAAATACAACAAAACTAGAATTTTTTTAAAGAACATGCTGATTAGATTTTTGTTTGCTTTGGTTTGGTTCATAAAATCATATGAATTCCTAGATGGTTGTTTCTCCCATGAAGATGATCATCCCTGAAAAAGCATACAGATGATGCAGATGTGGCTTTTCTTCCATAGAGAATATGAGCCTACAGCAATTAAACATCCTTCTCAGCTGTGTCTTTATTATGGCAATTTTGTATTGCTTTTTAATTTACCAAATTGAGAAAAAACATAATGCAAAAATTATGAGTCATTCCTTCCATTAGTGTGCTGATTACACAGATTCAGCGTGAACAAGACAGAGGCTAATTTGTGCATAAAGCATAATACTGTTGGCAGGAGAATAGTTGAAAAAAAGCCAACAAGGGGGCTGTGGGAAACTATCTTTGGATTTATGTGGAATGTTTCCAGTGATAGACATGAGTTCTTTCATTATACATTAACAAGACTTCCTACAAAATGAAGGCCAGTTAGACACCCAAACAAAGCTTCTTCCATGGAGCCAGGTGGTGCAGTTATTGAGAATCCTTCCCCAGTAGCAAATCTAGGCAGACCCAGCATGGTAGAAGTGAGGGAGAAATATCAGCTGGAAAAGTACAGTCCTGAATTTTTTTTTTTTTTTTTTACTTAATCTACAATAACCCCTATGGTGATATTCAGTAATTATATTATTCTCTTTCTAGTTCTCATTTCTTCTGGTTTTTTTTTTTTTTTTTTTTTTTGAATATTTTCTTTACTTACATTTCAAATGTTATCCCCTTTCCTGGTTTCCTCCCTGGAAATGCCCTATGCCATCCATTCCCCTACCTCTATGAGTGTGTTCCTCTACTCTTGCACTATCTCCCATATCCTCCACTCTGGCATTCCCCTACACTGTCACATGGAACCTTCACGGGACCACGGACCTCTCCTCTCATTGATGCCTGATAAGGCCATCCTCTGATACATATGTCACTCCCATTATGGGTCATTCAATGTGTGCTCTTTGGTAGGTAGTTTAGTCTCTGTGAGCTCTGTTGGTTGGGGGGGGGGGGATCTGGTTGATTGATAATGTTTTTTTTTTTTTTCCTCTGTGGGGTTGTAAACCCCTCCAGCTCCTTTAGTTCTTTTCTTAACTCCTCTAGTGGGGACAGCATTCTTAGTCCAATGTTTGGTTGAGAGCATCCATCCCTGTGTAACTTAGGCTCTGGCAGAGCCTGGAAGAAGACAGCTACATCAGGGATCTATCAGCCTGCACTTCTTGGTATCCACATTATCATTTGGGTATGATGACAGTATATAGAATGGACTCCACAATCTCTGAATGGCCCTGCCTTCAGAATCTCCTCCAGATTTTGTCTCTGTATTTTCTTCTGTTGATATTCTGTTCCCCCTTTTAAGAAGTACTGAAGAATTCCTTCTTTAGACTTTCAAATTCTTGAGCTTCATGTGATCTGTGAATTGTGTCTTGGGTAATCAGAATTTTGGGCTAATATTCACTTATGAGTGTGTGTGGTTTTTTTTTTTTTGTGTGTGTGATTGGGTAATGTTACTCAAGATGATGTTTTTCTAGTTCCATCCATTTGCCTAAAAGTTTTACAAAGTCATTTTTAGTAGCTGAGTAGTACTCCATTATGTAAATATACTACATTGTGTGTATCCATTCTTTTGTTGAAGGACATCTGGGTTCTTTTCGGCTATTGCCTATTATAAACAAAGCTGTTATGAACCTACTGGAGCATGTGTCTCTGTTATATGTTGGAGCATCATTTGGGTATATGCTCAGGAGTGATATGGTAGGGGCCTTCAGGTAGCAGCAGGTTCAATTTTCAGAGGAACAGTTAGACCGATTTCCAGAGTGGTTGTAACAACTTGCAATCTTAACAACAGTGGAGGAGTATTCCTCTTTCTTCACATCCTTGCCAGCATCTGCTGTCACCTGAATTTTTGATCTTAGCCATTCTGACTCGTGTGAGGTGGAATCTCAGGGTTGTTTTCTTTTGCATTTTCCTGATAACTAGGAATGTTGAGCATTTTCTTAGGTGCTTCTCAGCTATTCGATATTCCTCAGTTGAGAATTCTTTATCTCTGTACCCCATTTTTAATAGGATTATTTGATTCTCTTGAGTCTAATATATTAAATTATTTGTATATATCAGATATTAGCCCTCTATTGAAAGTAGGATTGGTAAAGATCTTTTCCCAATCTTCTAGTTGCAGTTTTGCCCAATTGCCAATGTTCATTGTCTTACAAAAACTTTGCAATTTCATGAGGTCCCCTCTGTCGATTCTTGATCTTAGAGCATAAGCGATTGGTATTCTGCTCAGGAAATTTCCCCTGTGCCTATTTGTTCAAGGCTCTTCTTCACTTCTTTTATTAGTTTTAGTGTAGTCGGTTTTGTGTGGAGATCCTTAATCCACTTGGACTTGAACTTTTTACAAGGTGATATGAATGGATCAATTTGCATTCTTTTACATGCTGACCTTCAGTTGAACCAGCACCATTTGTTGAAAATGTTGTTTTTTTTGTTTTGTTTTTTGGGTTTTTTTTTTTTTGTTAGTTTGTTTTTGTTTTTTGTTTTTTGACTGAATGGTTTTAGCTCCTTTGTCAGAAATCAATAGGTGTATGGGCTCATTTCTGGGTCTTAATTTTTTTTTTTAAATTGTGACTGCTCTGTAACAAAGCTTAAGGGACAATGACTCCTCCAGAAGTTCTTTTCTTGTTGAGAGTAGTTTTTGCTATCCTGTTTTAAGTTTTTTTTTTTTTTTTTTTTTTTTTTTTTTTTTTTTTTTTTTTGGTTTGTTTGTTTGTTTTGTGGGGTTTTTTGTTATTTTAAATGAATTTGCAAATTGTCCTTAGCAACTCTATGAAATATGGGCTTTGAATTTTAATGGAGATTGTATTGAATTTGTAGATTGCATTTGGCAAGAGGGCCATTTTTACTATATTAACCCTGCCAATTCATAACCATGGGAAATCTTGCTATCTTCTGAGATCATCTTTGATTTCTTTTTTTTATTGGACATTCTTTGTATTTGCATTTTAAATGTTATACCCCCACCACTCCCCTCCTTCTCCCACTCATATTGCTTTCATGAAGGTGCTTTCTCTCCCAATCACCCTCTCCACCTCAGTGCCTTGGCTGGTTGATATTGTTGTTCTTCCTGTGAGGTTGCAAACCTTCCAGCTCTTTCTGTCCTTTCTCTAGCTTTTTCATTGGGTTCAGTCTGATGTTTATCTAAAAGCATCCCCATCTGATTTTGTATGACTCTGAGTAGACATCCATATCTGGTTCTTGCCAGTAAATTCTTCTTGGCATTAGCAATAGTGCTTGGGTTTGGTGGCTGCATAAGGGGTGGTTCTCCAGGTGAGGCAGTCTCTGTAGATCTTTCTTCAATCCCTACTCCTCTATTTGACTTTGTATTTCATCCCTTGCTTTTTTTCTCCCTTCTACAAAGGACTGAGGCATCCACATCCTGATCTTCTTCTTTTTGAGTTTCATAAGTTCTGTGGATATTTTCTTGGGTATTCTGAGCTTTGGGGGCAAGTATCCACTTTTAAGTGAGCACATACTTGAGTGCTATTTTGTGACTGGGTTATCTCACTCAGGATGATAGATTCAAGTTCCATATTTGCCAAAGAATTTCATAAACTTGTTTTTAATAGCTCAGTAGTACTCTACTGCGTTTATGTACCACAATTTCTGTATCAATTTCTGCATTGAAGGATGTCTGGGTTCTTTCCAGCTACTGGCAATTATAAGTAAGGCTGCTACAAACATTGTTGAGCATGTGTCCTTGTTAGATGTTGGAGCTACTTTTGGGTTTGTGCCCAGGAATGCTATAGCTAGGTCCTCAGAGAGAACTATGTCCAATTTTGTGAGTAACTATCAAACTGATTTCCAGTGTGGTTGTATCAGTTTACAATTCCACTAACAGTGGAAGAGTGTTTCTCTTTCTCCACATCCTCACCAGCATCTGCTATCACCTGAGATTTTGATCTTAGCCATTCTGACTTGTGTGAGGTGGGATATCAGGGTGTTTTTTGAGTTGCATTTTTCTGATTACTAGGGATGTTGAACATATTTAGGTGTTTCTCAGCCATTTGATATTCCTCTGTTGAGAAGTCTTTGTGTAGCTCTGTATCCCATTTGTTTATAGGGTTGTTTGATTCTCTAGAGTCTAACTCCTTGAGTTCTTTGTACATATTGGATACTAACCCTCTATCAGATGTAAGATTATTAAAGATCTTTTCCTAATCTGTTGGTTGTCATTTTGTCCTTTGACAGTGTCCTTGGCCTTATAGAAACTTAGCAATTTTATGAGGTACTATTGTTGATTCTTGATATTAGAGCATAAGCCATTGGTATTCTGTTCAGGAAAATTTCCCCTGTGCCTATGTGTTCTAAGCTCTTCCCCACTTTCTGTTCTAATAGTTTCAGTGTACCTGATTTTAGGTGGGGGTCTTTGATCCACTTGGACTTGAGCTTTTTACAAGGAAATAAGAAGTGATGGATTTACATTCTTCTACATGCTGACTTCCAGTTTATCCAACACCATTTGTTGAAGAGGTTGCCCTTTTTCCATTGAATGGTTTTAGGTCCTTTATCAAAGATCAAGTGCCCATAGGTTTATGAGTTCATTTCTGGGTCTTCAATTCTATTTCATTGGTCTACCTGCCTGTCTCTGTACCCATACAAGGAAATTTTTTGTTGTTGTTGTTTGTTTTATTTGGTTGTTTTTGTTCTTTTTTTTAATTTTTTTTTCACAATTGATCTGTAATATAACTTGAGGTCAGGGATGGTGATTCCCCCAGATCTTTTTTTTTTTTTTTTAATTGTTGAGAAAAGTTTTTGCTATCTTGAAATTTTTGTTATTCTAAATGAATTTTCAAATTGCTCTTTCTAACTCTATGAAGAATTGAGCTGGAATTTTGATGGGAATTGCATTGAATTTGTCAATTGCCTTATGTAAGATAACCATTTTTACAATGTTGATTCTTCTGATCCATGAGCATGGGAGATCTTTTAAACTTCTGAGGTCTTCTTCAATTTCCTTCTTATATTATTTGAAGTTTTTGTTGTAGAGATTCTTCACTAGCTTGGTTAGGGTCACATAAAGGTATGGTTTAGGTATAAGTGTAATTTTGCTTCATAGAACAAATTGGATAGTGTTCTTTTTGTTTCTATTTGGTAAAGTAGTTTCAAGACTATTGATATTAAGTTTTCTTTGAAAGTCTGTTAGAATTGTGCACTAAATCTTGACTTTTCATTTTTGGGCAACCTTTCATGACAACTTCTATTTCTTTAGTAGTTATGGGACAGTTCAGATGGTTTATCTGATCTTGTAATTGGTCACAAAACAGGCCTCAACAGACACAAGAAGACTGAATTAATGAGAAGCATTTTATCAGATCACCATGAACTAAGGCTGGTATTCAATAACAAAAACAACAGGCAATACACATACACATAGGAACTCAACAACGCTCTATTCAATGATAACTTGGTCAAAGAAGCAATAAAGAAAATAAAAACCTAAAGACTTTTTAGAATTTCATGAAAATTAAGGCCCAACATACTTAAACTTATGGGACACGTTGAAAGCAATAGCACTGATTGCCTCCAAAAAGAAACTGGAGAGAGTATACACTAGCAGCTTGACAGCACAAATGAAAGCTCTAGAACAAAGGGAATGAAATTCATTCAAGAGGAGTAGAAGGCAGGAAATAAACTCAGGGTCAAAATCAACCAAGTAGAAACACACAAACAAAAACAATGTAAAAAATCAACAAAACCAGGAGCTGGTTCTTTGAAACAATAATCAAGATAGATAAACTCTTTGCCAACCTAACTAGAAGGCACAGGGACATTATCCGAATTAACAAAATCTGAAATAAAAAGAGAGAAATATTCACCAAAACAGAGGAAATCAAAAAATTCATCAGATCCTACTACAAAAACCTGTACTCAACAAAATTGAAAAATCTGGAGGAAATGGTCAATTTTCTAGACATGTACCAGGTATTTCTCATTTCTAATTCAAAACATTTTGGCTAAATGACAGTTTTCATGTTTTTTTCAGCTATTACATTTAATATATGGATTGTATTTAGAAACCTATGTAGAACCAATTTGTAATCCAAGTATCTATAAATGGACATAAATTTTGAGTCAAATTACCTTCATGACAGGTATATTTCTTCCAATCCCATTATAGAATAGAGAGATGGCTCTTGAAAGTAGCTCATTTCCCAATAATCTTCTAAGTAATAAGGGGCCATAAATCTACAACTCAGTCAGTATTGTAAGGATGCTGTCTCCCAAGAGTCAAGACAAGGCTGGGCTTTAGTAAACTGTCAGTCTAAAATTTAAAGATAGAAGATAGGATCTTTCTCTCATTTAGCCTGTAAGAAAATGAAAATTCCTAGGTAAAACAGTGCTTATATTATGTGCTTATAACTTGTGCTTTGTTGATTTATAATGATGCAAAAGCCTATGCCTCAGAACTGTCCTCCATTTTCACATATTATATCTGACACTTTATAATATGAAAGACTTCGTGTTATATGGCTTTGTGTTGGAGTATATTGTGTGAAGACATGCCTCAGTCCTTTCTTACTTGCTTGAGGCATTCTCTGCCTGGATTTAGTAAATGGCTGACAACTTATATCTAGGAAAGGGGAGACTTCTGGATTGAGAGAGGATCTCAGGGAGAAGAATCTAAGGTGAAAAATGAAGTATATAACATTTTTCTAGATGGATTCCAAAGTGAAGAACCTTCAGGAAATGTTACATAAGGGTTAAAGTTTTTATGGACACATGCTATTTGTAAAAAATTCATACTTTCTAATTGAATTCAATTAAATCTTACTAATTAGATTACATTAGGTAAGTGTGGGGCTCAGGAAAATACCAATATTCCTTCACACACTCTAGAGTGTACCTGCTTAACTAGTTACTGCATTTACTCTTTATTATAATTTTCTAGATTGTTGAAATGTAAGTTTATTTTTCCCTCATCTATGGCATGTTACAAAAATTTTCCACATTTAATGACTTGATAACAGCATGTAAAGCATGTAAAGAAATTTCCTTGATATCTATTTTCTAGTTTACAATAGTAATGTTAAGAGTTTCTACCAGAATCTAACATAGTAAAAGAAGAAGCAGTTAAGGCTTCTCACTATATGATGTAAATTAACAATTTCCATACTACCATGACTAAATCATAGCAAACATTTACTGCTGTAATTATGGCTTTGGGTTGAGCAGTGGTGATAAACATTGATTAGATTTTTCTACAAGCCCTCTGGTTTTGTGTCTGTGTGTGTGTGTGTGTGTGTGTGTGTGTGTGTGTGTGTGTGTGTTTGTGTGTGTGTGTGTATGTGTGTGTGTTGTATTTGTGTTGTGTGTGTGTTGTTTACCTGGGGCAGTATTTCTGCAGTCTCCTGCCTTTTTACCACATAGCATTCCTGCTGGGAATAAAATTGCTGCCAGCTTCTGTAAAAGGATACTCTTAGCTGTATATGTGTAAGAGCATCATGAAAAACACTGAATCAGTGGCAAATTTAAAGGTACTCATTGTACGAATTGACCTAAGTTTTTTACCATGTGAGAAGAATATGCATGGTATTCTTCAACTTTTGTTTGATAGAATCAGAATGGCTATGATAAAAAACTTATGTGATAGCAGATGCTGGCAAGAATGTGGAGAAAGGTGTACAATCCTCCATTGTTGGTGCAATTGCAAGCTGGTACAACCACTCTGGAAATCAGTCTGTTGGTTCCTCAGAAAATTGGACATAGTGCTACATGAGGGAACTGAGCTATACCACTCCTGGGCATATACCCAAAAGATGCTCCAACATATAACAGAGACATATGCTCGATGATTTTCTTAGCAGCCTTGTTTGTAATACCCAGACTGGAAAGAATGCAGATGTTCAGATACAGATACAGAATATGTGGTACATTTAAACAATGGAGTAATACTCAGCTATTAATAACAATGACTTAATAAGTTTTTTAGGAAAATGGATGAAACTGGAAAATATTATCCTGAGTAAGGTAACCCAGTTAGAAAAGAACACACATGGTTTGGACTTACTCAGAAGTGGATATTAGCCCCAAAGTTCCGATTACTCAAGATTCAATTCACAGTCCACATCAAGCTCAAGAAATTGGAAGTCCAAAGACACAATTCTTCAGTCCTTCCTTAAAGGGGGAACAAACGATTCATAGGAGGAAATACAGGGACAAAGTTTAGAGCAGAGATTGAAAGGCAGGGCCATCCAGAAACTATGGGGATCCAACCTAAATTCTGTCACCAAACTGATACAATAATGAAGATGCAAAGAAGTGCATGGTGACAAGTCCCTGATATAGTTGTCTCTTTTGAGACTCTGCCAGAACCTGAGAAGTACAGAGTTAGATGCTCTCAGCCAAACACTGGACTGAGAATGGGGTCCCCAATAAAGAAGTTATAAAAAGAACTGAAGGAGCTGAAGAGGCTTACAGGCATATATATATATATGTATATATATATATATATATATATATATATGTATGTATGTATAAATATTTGAGGAGGGAAGAAGACAGCATTTTTTAATAAATGGGGCTGGTTCAAGTGACAGCCAGCATGTAGAGAAATGCAAATTGATTCATTCTTATCTCTTTGTACAAAGCGCACGTCCAAGTGGATCAAATAACTTCACATAAAACTTGATACACTGAAACTAATAGAAGAGAGAGTGGGGAAGAGCTTAGAACACATTGGTACAGGGGAAATTTTTTTGTACCTATGGCTCACACTCTATGATAAAGAATAGACAAATGAGTCCTTACAAAATTGCAAAGCATACTGTCAATAGGATAGAATGGCAACCAACAGATTGGAAAAAAATCTTTATGAATCCTACATCTGATAGAGGGCTAGTATCGAATATATACAATGATCTCAAGAAGTTAGACTCCAAAGAATAAAATAATCCTATTAAAAATGAGTTATAGAACTAAACAAAGAATTCTCAACTAAGTAATACCGGATCACTAAGAAGTACCTAAAGAAATGTTTAATACACTTAGTCATCAGGGAAATGTAAATCAAAACAAGACTGAGATTTTTGCCTCACACCTGTCAGAATTGGTAAGATCCATAACATAGGTTACAGCAGATGATGGCAAGGCTGTGGAGAAAGTGGAACACTCTTCTATTGTTGGTGGGATTGCAAGCTGGTACAACCACTCTGAAAAATCAGTCTGGCAGTTTCTCAGGATATTGGACATAATACTACCTGAGGATCCAGCTATACCACTCTTGGGCATATATACCAAAGATGCTCCAAAATATAACAGAGTCACATGCTCCTTTATGTTCATAGCAGCCTTGTTTATAATAGCCAGAACATAACACTCACAGGAGGAAATACAGAGACAAGTGGAGCAGCAGGAACTGAAGAAAAGAATCAACCAGAGACTCCCTTACCTGGCGATCCATCCCATATGCATCCACCAAACCCATGTATTAGTCCTGATGATAAGTAGTGCTTACTGGCAGAAGGCTGATATGGATGCGCACTGAGGCTTGCTAGAGTCATATTGATACAGATGAGGAGCCTTGCAGGTGTCTATCATACTGAGCACATAGACCCCAATGAGTGAGCTAGAAAAAGGACTGAAGGATCTGAAAGAGATTGCAACATCATGGAAAGAACAACAATATCAACCAAGCAATGCCTGCTCCCGCCCCCGCCCCCGAGCTCCCAGGTACTAAAACAACCAACAAGTACACATTGAGAGACCCATGGCTCCAGTTCCATATGTAGCGGAGCATGACATTGTCTGGCATCTATGGGAGGAGAAGCCTTTGGTCCAGTAAAGGCTCATTTTCTTACTGTAGGGGAAAGCCAACATACTGAGGTATGAGTGGGTCACTGGGAGAAAGAGCACATGCATGGAAGCAAAGGGAGGGAAGGGGGAATGTGAATTGGGGCAAAGGATATAAGATTTGAAGTGTAAACACAGAGAATATTCAATACAAATGACAAAATGAAAAAAATAAAATAAAATAATTGTTTTCTGGCAGATTAAAACCATTGAAATGATATCACTATGAAAATGTATTTATGTATACAAAATACAAATGAAAATTAAAAACAAAGGAAATTGTACACAGTAATACCTGAGGATGTACCTATACCACTTCTGGGCACATACCCAAAACATGCTCTAAGATAAAACAAGGATACATGCTATGTGCATAGCAGCCTTATTTATAATAGGCAGAAGATAGACTGAACCCAGATGTCCTTCAACAGAAGAATGGATACAGAAAATGTGGTACATTTACATAATGGAGTCCTACTCAGCTATTAAAAACAATGAGCATGTAATTTTAGACAAATAGATGGAACAAGAAAGTATTATCCTGAGTGATGTAACCCAATCACAAAGAACACACATATTGTGCACTCACTGATAATTAGATTTAGCCCAAAATCTCTGAATACCAAGATATAAAGTGTAGGACACACAAAACTCAAGATGATGAAAGATCAAAGAGTGGCAAGGGAATGGGGAATGTGATAGGGAGATTTCAGAGGAGAAACCAGGAAGGGTAATATTTGAAATATAAGTAAAGATAATATACAATAAAAATAATGTAATTTTTTTTACCACCTGGAACAGCAGAGATCTAAGGACACAGGCCTGTTGATAACCAAAGCTCAGAGAGGGCTTGGCAAAGCATGCAGAAAACATGCCCCTGTGGCCCAAAGTGGCAACGGGCCTCTGGCATAGGGACCTGGGATCCACCCAGAAAGCCTGGGCTCACAGACTAGACACACAAGTCAACAGTAAGGCATAGGCCCTTGTTGGTGAGAGCCAGGTTCTGTCCAAGAAAGGCAGTGCTTGAAGTTCAACTCTACAGACCTTAAACACCTAGACCTGAGGGGAGCCTGGCACATAGGCCCAGGGAGAGCACACCGGGAGTTCTCAGAGAGAAGAAAGTACTGTGCTATCTGGAAAAGGGTCCATTCTGGCCTAGAGGAAGAGCCAGGTCCCTGACAGTAGTACTCAGGACACGAGGGCAAAGGGCTGAGTAACCAGAACAACCTTACAAGATCTCCCACACCTGAACCAACAAAGACAGAGCTGAGTCACTGCTTGCCCACTAAAAGCTAATCACTCAGAAGCAGTTTTCTTTCTGAGCCCATGGACCCTCAGGTTCACAGGAAAGAAGGGTACCAATCACTGACAACAAGACCATGTATAATCACAGACAACAAGATGGCAAGAGGAAAATGAAAGAACTAAAGCAATGAAAACCAAAACCTGGTAACATCAGAACCCAACTCTCCCACCACATCAAGTAATGGAGTGCTAAATACTCCAGAAAATGAAGACTCAGACCTGAAATCACACCTCAACATGGTGATAGAGATCTTTGAGAAGAGTGTGAATAACTCCTTAAAACAAGTACGGGAGGACCACCATAAACAAATAGAAGCTTTTAAAGAGGAAACACAAATAGCTGAGATCCAGAGACACAGGCCTGGTGAGACTGCGCTGTGAGTGTCTGGGGAGCAGAGAGGTCTGTACTGAGTGCTCGGAAAGTGTGTCCCCCAATAGGTTCAGGAGAGCAGGAAACCTGCCATAGAGTCTCAGTTTTCACCTGGTGGCCCTTTGTGTGCAGAATGGGTGTTCAGGCAATCTGCCACCAGGAACAACTGAGATCCAGGGACACAGGCATGGTGAGACTGCACTGTGAGTAGCCAGGGAGCAGAGAGGTCAGGGTAGAGTGCCCGGAAAGAGCATCCCCCCATTGGTTCATGGAAGCAGGAAATCTGCCTTTGGGACTCAGTTTGCACCTCGCAGGCCCCTGCATGCAGAACAGGTGCTCAGGCCATCTGCCACTAGAAACAGTAAAGATCCAGGAATGCAGGCCTGGTGAGACTGCACTGTGAGTAGCCGGGGCACAGTGAAGTCTGAGCCAAGCATGTGGCAAATGTACCCACCCCACCGGTTCAGGGAAATAAAATATGGGTGTTTCTTCTTGTGAAACATTTTCTTATTATTATTAGACAATCTGGGGCTCCAAAAGCTTTATTGGTTACAGAGAAACTCTCTTTTACTCTTATCTTTTTTAATCAAACAACTTTATTTTAAAAAAAGAGAGATAAAAGTACAGTATTTAAAAGCATATAAAGAACATTAAAATACTCCCATGCACCCTCTCAGACCACCATGGTCTAAGGCTGGTCTTTAATAACAGCAAAGACAACAAAAAGCCCACAGACTTCCCCCGTAATGAGTAAAAAGTGTCCTTCCTTATTTTTTCTGATAACTTTTGGTTGGAAATTTACTTTATTCGATATTAGAATAGCCACTCCAGCTTGCTTCTTGGGGCTGTTTGCTTGGAAGTTTTTTCCCAACCTTTTACTCTGAGATAGTGTCTGTCTTTGTCTTTGAGATGAGTTTCCTGTATGCAGCAAAATGCTGGATTTTGTTTATGTATCCAGTCTGATAGCCTATTTCTCTTTATTGGGGAGTTGAGTCCATTTATGTTAATAGATATCAAGGAATAGTGGTTTCTCTTTCCTGCTTTTATTGCTTTTGTAGGTTGAGTTGTGTCTGTGTCTCTTTCTTCCTTTGGTTTTCTTGCTTAGGAGTTTTCTTGTTTTTACTAGGATGTAGTTCCCCTCATTGGATTGTGTTTTCCACCTATAATTGGTTGTAGTGCTGGGTTTGTGGTCAGATATTGTGTAAATTTTGATTTGTCTTGAAATATCTTCATCTCTCCATCTATGGTGATTGATAGTTTTGCTGGGTATAGCAGCTTGGGCTGGCACTTGTGCTCTCTTAGGATCTGCATGATGTCTGTCCAGGCTCTTCTAGCTTTCATAGTCTCTGTTGAGAAATCGGGTGTGATTATGATTTGTCTGCCTTTATATGTTACCTGACCTTTTCCCCTTACTGCTTTTAGTATTCTTCCTTTGCTTTGGGCACTTGGTGTTTTGACTATTATGTGTTGGGAGGAATTTCTTTTCTGGTCCAACCTGTTTGGAGTTCTGAAGGCTTCTTTTATGCTTGTGGTCAGCTCATTCTTAAGGGTAGGGAAGTTTTCTTCTACAATTTTTTTGAAGATATTTACTGTGCCTCTTAGTTTGTATTCTTCTCCCTCTTCTATTCCTATTATTCTTAGGTTTGGTCTTCTCATTGTGTCCTTTATCTCCTGGACAATTTGAGTTAGGAGCTTTTTGTTTTTTGCATCTTCTCTGGCTGTTTTGTCTATGTTTACAGTGTTGTCTTCTGTCCCCGAGATTCTCTTTTCCATCTCTTGTAATTTATTGGAAATGCTTGCTTCTGTGACTCCTGATTTCTTTTTTAGGTGTTCTACCTCTAGGGTTATCTCTTTTTGTGTTTTCTTTATTGTGTCAATTTCCGTTTTAAATTCCCTCTTCCATTCCTTCGTCTCTTTGTTTCTGTTTTCCTCTAATTCTTTGAGTTCTTTGAGTGTTTTTCTTGTCTTGTTTCCTCTTTAAAAACTTCTGATTATTTTTGCTTTTCCTCCTGTTCTTTTTTAAGGATCTCTATCATCGTCTTGAGGTATGATTTTAGGTCTAAGTCTTCTTTTTCTGGAGTGTTTGGCATTCCAATGTTTGCTGTGATGGGAGAGCTCGGTACTGGTGTTGCCAGGTTGTCTTTCCCTGGGATATGCTCTTTCGCTTTTCTCTTGCTTCTTGTTGTCAGTGATATGTATTGCCTTTCCCTTTTTCCTGGCCTGTGTCCCTGAATCTCCGCTTGTCCAGGTGGTGGATGGTCTGAGCCCTGTTCTTCACCCCAAAGCTGCCGGGTGGGAACAGAGGTCCCAATGCTGGGTTCCTGGTCCCTGGATTAGGCAGCGTTCTGTATATTCTTATAGCAAGGTATTCTTGTATTTTCATCTGAAACTCTAGCATCAGACACATTCTTAGGCTATCTTCAATCACAGTTGCACATTAGCTGCACACTAAGTTCTCTTTTGCACTATGATAAAGTAGAGAAAGTACACATTACAGACCATATATATATGGTTACCTACACATTAAAATTTTTTTCTGGTGGTATAAGAAAGAATAAAATATTCCAATCTCTGTTTGTACATTTTTGTTAATTTCAAGGATACTTTGTTCAGAGATCCCCAGAAACTACTTGCTGTATCTTAGGGCAAGATAGCATAAAGTGCCAATCAAGAATAATTCTTATAATAATAGCTGTCAAGATGTCATCCAGTGTCTATTTAGAATAATGTTTACTATTGTACATCTTTCAGTACTCTTCTAACAAAAATTGTAGAATGTAACTATTGTGCAAGTCATGGGTTTACCATGTTGCACAAACACTTCAGGATGCTGTAACCAGTACCAGAGGCTGAAATCCTAGAAGGTCCAAGGTCTAGGCATTGACAGGGCTTGTTTCTGGTGAGGGAATATGATTTGGCTTAGAGATGCCCATCTTTGAATTTTTTTCTAACATAATACAAACACACAGAGAGACTATTCTTGCTCTTTTTTTAAAAAGTTCTTCAGTTGAATTTGTGAGGCCAAAAGATTGTTTTTATGGTTAACCTGATGATGTAACAACTTCCAAGGCCTCATACTTAAATACCAATACATTTAGGATTAGACCTCAGCATATGAATTGTTAAATGTTCACTTTACAAACTTACTAGAACTTATTCTTAATTTATAACATTTTATAATGTAAGATGTCTCTGAAATGAACGCAATAGTGTCTATTGAAAACATGTAAAAGTAGCATTTTCAATATATGCAGAAAGTACAACACTATGGATTAAATAAGAAATATTCCCATGGGTTCACAAATGAAACACTTGGTCCTAAGCTGATGGCATCATGTGGGGAATCTCTGGAAATGTTAGGAGTAGAAGCTTAGCTTGAGAATGTTGGGTACTTGAGACACAGCTCTGAAGGTTAAAAATGGTTCTCAGTTCCTTCCCTCTGCCAGAAGAAGTAGAGTTTCTACTACATGCCTCTACTACAGTGGTATCTGATTTACAGTGGATCTAAAGTTGATGTTGCCAAAGATTAGAACTGGGGACTCTGGAGCTCTGAGTCAAAACATCCCTCCTGCCTATGTCATATATTTTGTGACACTAAGTACAACACTTAGAATTAAATAATGATTCATGCATCTACCTGTTTATGTTTTTATTCCTTAGTATTGTTACCGACTTTACTTTATTTGTTCCTATTTGTATTCTTCTTTATATGACATTGCATGTTTTCTAATGTCCTTATAACTTATATGATTGCATGATGATGGGTTGCATGAGACCTACAGCTTATATAACAGGTACTCAGCTAGGGGTTGAGAAAAGCTAGATAAATGCCCTGGGTTTGGATTGTCATTCTTTAGTATTCTTGCTGAATGATTATAACTTTTCAGTTCAAAGTGACTTTGGACTAAGCCTTCAAAAACACAGCTACAGCAATCAATGTTCTATGCATGGCAACACTAAATACTCTCTTATAATTAACATTTCTAATTTAGCAAAAAGCAGCAATGACACTTGCTGTTGAAGGTAGAATTTAATTAGCCAAGACAAATAAATTAGGTTTCTCACTTTGATCAGGATGGTGAAATTGCAAAGTTGCTCTGAAAATTTAAATTACTAAAGATATTTGACTTCAAAGAAATTAACTTTTTAATTGTCATTTTAAAAATGTGTAGATTAAGCCATGTCTGTACTACTGATGTTAATTTACTTTTCAAGTGCTGGGTTGACCAGATGGCTCTTCTAGTAAAGGAATATATTACCAAACTTAAGACTATAAAGGCAATCTCCAAAACCTACACTTTAGAAAAAGACAACTGCCTAATGAACACTACTGTTGAATGTTCATAGGTGTGTCATAGTATGTGCATGTCCACATTCACACTTACAAATAAATAAATAAACAAACAAACAGATTTTAGGCAAGTATTTAGAGTGGGTCCTTATAACTTTTTTCCACTTAGAATTCTGCAAAATCTTTCAAATGGCTGTTTTTTTTTTTTTAAGGTACAACAACAAGTTTAATGAGATGGAAAGCATCCTAAGACCAAGTACATGTTGAGCCATAAAGAGACTTATAGTTACTAAACTTACAAGCCCCAAAGACTTTCTCCTTTTCTGATTATATCTTAAAAACCAATAGTTTCTATTTTAATGATAGTTAAATTAAAAAATGTATGGCTAAAAGTATCTTCAAAAACTTAGCCAGTGTGGTAAAGGAACTACTAAAGAGTAGAAAATATTATTGAGATGGTACATGCGAATCCATTTTATATGAATACAGTGACATAGGATAACTGTTTAAATTTAATAAATGTAAGAGAACATATTGTAAAAAGAATTATAGATAAAACTCAGGAACACTTTGTGTACATTATAGCTTGAATGAGTACAATTAACTAAACAGAAAGAAAGAAATATGTTTGAATCAACAGAACATGAGCTGCACGTATGTCACAGCATGAACACAATTAAACCACATCTTTACAACTAGAAAAGAGATGAGGGGAAACTTTGGGTAGAATGCACATTTTATTTTCTCTTGTTTTGTTTTGCCTTGGCATTTCTCCCATGTTATATTCACTTCCTTTGAGAATTTGTCATTGAAAAGTTGCTGATGTTTGATAAACTTGTAATTGATGGCTACTCTGTCTGCAATAATACCCTCTGGCTGATATAATCTCTATGTCTCTGCTGCTACTAATTCCCCTCAACTCTCAATCTTGCCCTCCTTTCCCCATGTGAGGAGACATGTGCATGTGCATACATGTGTATGTGCATGCATGTGTACATGTGTGTGTTTATGTGTACAAATGAATAGTTTTAAACATTAACTTCTCCATTTCTCTTCTTTTCTTATTACATATAGAAATTCTTGCCTATAAATATACTCTTTTTTGACATTTATTTGTTTGGTTGTTTGTTTGTTTATTCATATTTCAATGTAATTTCTTGACAGAGAAGAAAACATGGAGTTAGTCAAATTTGTAAGCAAGGTGAATATCCTTTACACTAAAATGTTTTATGGTCTGTGTGAACTCATGGAGCCTGTAGGTGAACTACTGTCTAATTTTTCCTAGTGTTTAATCATACAACAGTAGACTTGGTGTTCATACTTCAAGGTTTCATGCTAAGAGAAGATATATGTTTGGCTCAGAAAAGCTTCTGAAAGGATGTGAACTGTACTGTGCTGCAGATATTCCCACTTATATAATTGCTTGGCTAAAAACATATCTAAAAGGATTTGGTAGTTTAATGAAAACAATTACACAACTTCTGACAACTCATGACATTGACTGGAATTTGGAAATTACCAGAGAAAAAGGGAAGATTGATGAAACTTGAACATGTTGCTACCTCCTACATCTTTCTGGGCTGTAAAGATGAAGTTTGAGTCATTAGTGAGTATCTTAAATGCCATTTCTAGCTAACAAAAATTCTTAGATAGGCTTACTGAGTAGTCAATTTTTAAAGAGTTGGAGTTAAACACATGTCAGAGTCCTATGGAAAATTCAGACATTGTCTTTCCTAACAGTTATCTGTATTTTTGATTTCCTTCACTATAGATGAGGAGTAAGTAATAGCATACTTTTAGCATTACTTAGATTGAACAAGTACATCCCCAAATATTACCAAGACTTGATAGGTTTAATTTAGCACTCTGATTGTTGTTTTATTACCCCACTTCAGTGTACACTTTGCTGCCATAACTTTTATTACTTCTACATTCCTGTTACCTAGATGTGCTGTCATCACCATGGGACCTTCTTACAGTCAGCACAATCAATATTCTCCTTAACTTGTTGATGATTATCAATTATAAAGCTATTATTTTATTCCCTGTGGCATTTTGCTGTTGTCATCGTCCTTGTTTTTCATCCAAATCCCCAGACTCACTAACTTCTCCAACATTTAGAACATAGCCACATAGAAAATACTGGATAACTGAACATGGCTTGAACCCAGTGTTTCTGGTATCCAAATGGCTGGGTATAATTTGATAAAAAGAAAAGTAATAAACATAACTATTCGCTTAAATCAAAGACAATTCAATTGCTCATTTTTAGTTGAAGTTAAGACTGCTGGATGAACAGGCCATATTTTGCAAATATACAATCACCCCATTTTGGAAAAAAAAAATCTTTTCAAAACTGACTTTGAGCTAAAATATGCTAGAAGCCAGAAGTAACAGTTTCAAAGCCTAAGCTGCAAGCTTGGGGTCAATTCAGGTCACTCTCCACTCAGATGAACTCACTAAAGCTTTGGGTTTTCCATAGTTACATTAGGTTTAATAATTTTCTGAAAGAACACATGGAAATTACTAAAAATGATTGTCTTTACCAGTAATATCTAGGGAAAATGAATGCTGAATGGCATGGTGATTACCTTTCAGTGTCGAATTGTTTGACAGAATCTAAGAAAAATAAGATTCTTGAGTTATGCAGTAAAGAAATAACCTTACCAAATAAGATATCTGTCCTCTACTAGATACTGAACTCAGTCTTAAGCAGTGACATATGTGACAATCTGAGAGCGGTGGAAACATGCAGCTTCTGCATGTGTTCTCCTTTCCCTGTAAAGCCATGTGCATATCTGTGTTTCTGGCCATGATGTGGGACAGTGATAAAATAAAGGGAAGCTTGCTGAGCCTTTTATGCCTGAGCGTTATAGAGTTTGATCATGGACTCTCTGCATGCCTAAGCTTATTTTCAGCCTATCCTGGAAGCCAGATGGATACCTTACTTTGGTTGTCCAGAAAATCAAAACAGATACAGTACAGATTAGAGTCTTTATAAAAAGGCCTGAACCAGATGTTTCTATGAGGCAGAAACTTTTAAGGACCTCAAGATCACTTCCCAGAGCAGAGAAATAATGAATAGGGTTCTTACTGGGAAAGGTTGACTCTTCACAACACAATTAAAAATATTATTTATTTTAGACTATAAAAACATTTCTGAGCTAAGTCTAAACTCTCCTGGGATCAGAAGACACTTAATATCATGGAACGCCATTTCTATTCTACCAATGAAGTTTATTTTTCCCTAAAGTTTTCAATTGGCAAAAATTCTGTGAATAAAATACTATTGGCCTTTTTTTTTTTTTTTTTTTTTTTTTTTTTGCAACGCCCTATATTTGGGACAGATCTGGTGTTGGCCACATAACTATTTGGAAGAGAACCTTTTTTTCCATAGATAGAATATTCCTGGTAGGGATCTATTCTTGTGCAATATGAGTTATAACATACATCTTGTATTTACTGTAATATTTTGAAACGTGTTTGCTTCAAAAAACTATTTGCTTATTTCTTTATAGATAAACCTAATAGTTGGTGTTTGGACATAAAACCACTATTATGCTTTGAGGCGATTTTGTAGCATTTGGGGGTGTTGGATTTGAATCTTCTTAGAGATTTGTTTCTAAAATCCATGGTAGTAGCATGCAGCTCTTATCATGTGCATCCAACAAAAAAATGATTTCTTGTAGACTGAAGCACAAGGCTAATAAGTCCTTCAAATAGTCAGTGTGAAGGCACAGAACATAACTTTTTAGAAACATAGTTTCCAAAAACAGAAGTAGAGTATCTTTAATCACCACTTATCTGTATTGATTTGAGAGTTTCATTATGTATTTTATAACTCAGGTTGGCCTGAATCTTGCTTTATAGCATGAACTAGTCTTTCTGGCTTATACATCTGCTTCTCAGCTGTTATAATTATAGTTGTGTATTACTCTGCTCAGCTGATCCTCAGTGTTGAATATGAACTTCATGACCAGACAGAAGAAACACTGTCCGCAGCTTCTATCATCAAGCGTACTAAATGCAGGTGGAAGAAAAGTGAATGTGCTAAGAAGAGTAAGTACCATAAAAGAAGAATTTGCTATTGAATGTAATAATGAAACAAGTCAAATTTCTGAGAATATCTACAGTAAGTAAAACCCCCAACTATGTAACATACATGATCATATGAAAATATTAATGATAAAATCAGCTGTGGGCCTAAGAGTTCTCTTAGTCTCTAAGGAGCAGTGACCATTGAATGATAAAGAGCCAGAAGGTGACAAAGGTCTAAGTGCTATTTCTCCCATTGTAATTAAGGGACTGTTCAGCTTGAGAAAAAAAATTAATTGAAAAAATGCAAGTCACCAAATGGATTTTGAAGACCTTGCAATTTGAGTGTCTTCCACTTCATCTTCTATATTTCTTTTTCTTTCTCCTAGCCCATTTCTTCTCTATAGTTAAGTGGGGAAAAAACAAACAAAGCTAAGGTTCTTCTCATGTACCCACAGCCTTAGTGGTGTGGTGGGATAGTAGCCGGGGAAGTGTTAAGGCAGCACAGGAGGATGATCAAGAGAGTCAACAGAGCAGAGGGCAGCCTGCTGCTACATACTCAAAGATGAGGACCAGTGATGAAATGAAAAGAAAGCAAGTGTCTAAGGTCAATGACAGGAAATGGTCTATTGGGACATTGATCAGGAAGGATTGAGGAAGCTGACATAACAACACGAATCTGGTAATTCTAGAATGCCCAAAATCTTCCAGCATGAATTTTATTGTGAAGCGTGTTTGTGAAGGTGTTCTTATGCCTATTTATTTATTGTTGCAGCAGTATTTCTGAGTTCATAAAAACTTGCATTGTTGTGTTGTACTTTCTATTACTTCCATTTCAGGAACAAGAAAACTGAGGGACAGAGAGATGTCAAATGCTGACTGGGGATGCATATTTAGCAAGCAGCATGCTAATGTTAAAATAGAAAGTTTTTTTTCCCCAATACATTTTTATTTAGCTATGTAAGGGGCCTAAAAAATGGTCAACTTGTTGTGTGCCAACTTTCTTATATGTGCCTTTCAAACTGTCATACAGAGTCCATTGTCCAGTATGTTTTCACTGGCATGTCTGCATCTTGTGATGCTCTGCACTTTCTCCCTCAGCTAACATTATACCTGCTTTCAAACTCTAAGGGTTTCCAAAGAAAATTGAGAAGACTAGTTGTCCATGGACTTCTCTAAATTATCCGCCCAGCCCGAGAGCCTGAGCTATTAGTACATGGAGTTTATTAGAGGGAGAAATTGGATTTGATTCTTTTGTCTCTAAATAGTAACTGACTTGTTCCATTTTGCAAACACTTCTGTAGAAGTAAAGTTTAATTATGCATTATTTTGCCACAAGGCAAAACTAGACTGACATAAAACAGTGTGACAATTTACAATGAGGTAATTTTCTGTTAATTGCTTTGCTATTTTATTTATGACTTTGAGACATGATTGTACCAGTACATAGAACTGCATTCTCAGCATAAATAAATTCTGAAAAATAAAGACATAAAACCATAACATGGAAACAATATTCTGTATGGATTCTATAAAAATGTTAATTTTAAACTGTTGATTTGACTTCAGTGGTCATAACAGTCAATAGGTAAGCACATCTTTCTTCTGATGGCTTCCTTTGAAATTGATTTTGTTTCTGTATGTTTCTGAGAGTATATCACAGAACTTTTCCAAAGGCTAAATATATCTCTTGCTAGTGTTATATTTCTCTTTCTTTTGTGCAAATACCTGTGTTGGTTTGTTTCTCAAAATATAACACACCTATAAATTAGTCATACTAGTTCTAGATAATTCCCAAAAGATTAAACGTTTATCTTAAAAATTCTTCTCTATTTTTAAAAAGCAAATTATTGCATGGGAAAAGGAAGTCCTTAGGATGGGACTATTTATATTTTGTGGTAAAAGTACAAATGCTCCTGGCCCATCTACAATCTATAGTGTTCATAATTGATAATTGTTAGGTGAGTTTCTGACATATTCTTTTTTGGGGGGTAGAGAAGTCAATGATAAAGAAATATTGACTATGAAGCTTATTTATATTCATTTTGGTACTTTCTCATAAAATAATTTTTATGTAGGTTAGATAAAAATACTAAATTCTAAATCTGAATGTAGCAAATTTAACTCAAACCTGAACCGTGTCTGATTACTATAATTCCAAATAAATATATTTCCTGCCTTCAATCACAGCAGTAAAGGCTTTTATGATGGTCAGTTACAAAGGTAACTTTTATTCTTCTGAAGTAATTATCTCGAGGGCTCACTGCCTTCATCTGCTAACCTTTTCTAGTCCTGAAAGCTTCTAGCATCCATACAATCTAATCTGAGCCTAGAATGCTTTCAGTCTCTGAGACTTATTGCTGAATAGCTTGTCGTTTTGTAGTCCTTTGTGAGCCCTGGCTAGCTCTTTTAACTCAGCTCTTCTGGCTCAAAAATTCCTTTCCAACCTGATTGATTCAAACTGGCTTCTGTGAGCATCTCACTGAATTGTCCTAGTTGGCTTCAAACTGAATCCGGCATTAATGTTTTAATCTTTTGCCTCCTCATTCTCTATTTCATTTTGTTTTTACCCATGTCTAGCTTTATCTCTCTTCAACTAAAGCTCTCTTGCTAAAACTGCTTCTGAATTCTATGAACTGACTGAACAGAGATGACTTGAATTTGAAATATGCATGTTTTCTGTCTTCTGAGTACTGAGATTAAAGATATATAGCACCAATACTAGACTAGACCTAAGATTTTCTTTCTTGGAAACTCTCTAACTAGACTGGACTTGAACTCAGAAATCTGCTTTTCTCTTTCTCCTGGGATTAAAGGTGTGTGTTTATTCCAGCAAGATCATACAGACCTAGTTTTTTGACTGTACTCTTTTTACAAAGCAACCATGTTCTGAATTACAATTATTCTACAATTAGTAGGTCCAGTCATAATTTTAATTCACAACTAGGTTTATAGACTCAACAATAAAAGCTATAGGTTCTATATGAGATAAAGCACTAACCAGTCTGGGGAATTAGTGTGAGTATATAGACAAATGTATATATATATATATATATATATATATATATATATATATATATATATATATGTGTGTGTGTGTGTGTGTGTGTGTGTGTGTGTGTGTATGTGTGTGTGTGTGTATGTGTATATATATATGTGTGTGTATATATATATATATATATATATATATATATATATATAATGTATGTGTGTGTCTATATCAGACAACCATTTAGTAAATATGACATTGGAGCATAACTTAATAAAATATGTGTTTATATATTACTGTACAATATTTTTAAAATCTATTTATTGGGTATTTTATGTACTTACATTTCAAATGTTATCCCATTTACCCTTGCCCACTACTTTCTCCCTTTGCTTCCATGAAGATGCTCCTCACACACACTCACAATTCATTGCCCAGGCATTCCACTACACTGTGGAAAGAAGCATTCAAGGCCAAAAATGCAACTGGAGCCATGTGTACTCACTGGATGGTGTTTTAGTCCCTGGGAGCTCTGGGGGTGGTGGTGGAGGAGGCTTGTTTGGTTGATATTACTGTTCTTCCGATGGGGATGCAAACCCCTTCAGCTCCTTCAGCCCTTTCTCTAGCCCTTTCTCCATGCTCAGTCCAATGGTGAGCTGCAATCATCCTCATCTGTATCAGTATGACTCTGGCAGCACATCTCAAGATACATTCACAGCCTGAAATCAAAAACTTCTCGGCATCAGAAATAGAAAATAATTTTGGTGGCTGCATATGGTATGAATACCCAGATGAGGCAGTCTTTAGATGACCTTTACTTTAAAATGAAGCTTCCACATGTTGGACTTCCTCCATATTGAGCTTCATATAGTCTATGAACTGTTTCTTGGGTATTCTGAGCTTTTGGGCTAGTGACCACTTATGATTGAGTACATAACCTATGTGTTCTTTTGTGATGATATTTACTAGTCCATTAATTTGCCTAAGAATACAATCTATAAAGCACATAAAGCGCAAGAAGTTGGAAGACCAAAGAGGGGATCCTTTAGTTCTCCTTAAAAGGAGGAACAAAATATCTATAGGAGGAAATACAGAGACAAAAATTAGAGCAGAGACTGAAGGAAATGCCATCCAGAGACTGTGGGGATTTATCATATACACTGTCACCAAACCCATACAATAATGTGGATGCCAAGAAGTGCATGCTTGCAGGTTCCTGATATAGCTGCCTCCTGACAGATTCTGCCAGGGCCTGAGAAATATGGCCTTTGATGCTCTCAACCAACCAATGGACAGAAAAAGTCGTCCTGTGCTGACAGTCATCTGGATTCTTTCCAGCTTCTGGCTGTTATAAATAAGGCTGCTATAAACATAGTGGAACATGTGTCCTTGTTAGATGTTGGAATTTCTTTTGGGTATATCCCCAGGAGTGTTATAGTTGGGTCCTTAGGTAGTATTATGTCCAATTTTCTGAGGAACTGCCAGACTGATTTCTAGAGTGTTTGTACCTGTTTACAACCCCACCAACAGTGGAGGAGTGTTCCTCTTCCTCCATCCTCGCCAGCATCTGCTGTCACCTGAGATTTTGATCTTAGCCATTCTGACTGGTATGAAGTAGAATCTTAGGGTCATTTTTGATTTGCATTTTCCTGATTACTAGGAATGTTGGATTTTTTTAGGTGCTTCTCAGCAATTTGGTATTCCTCAGTTGAGAATTCTTTGTTTAGCTTTGTGTCACATATTTAAATAGGATTTTTTGATTCTCCAGAGTCTAACTTCTTGAGTTATTTGTATATATTGGACACTAGCCCTCTATCAGATGTAGGTAGGATTGGTAAAAATCCTTTTCTCAATCTGTTGGCTGCTCTTTTGTCCTCTTGACAGTGTCCTTTGTGCTACTGAAGCTTTGCAATTTCATGAGGTCCCTTTGTTGATTCTTGATCTTAAAGCATAAAATATTGGTGTTCTGTTCAGGAAAATTTCTCCTGTGCCTGTATGTTCTAAGTTCTTCCCAACTTTGTGTTCTATTAGATTTTGTGTACCTGGTTTTATGTGGAGGACTTTGATCCACTTGGACTTGAGCTTTGTACATGTAGATATGAATGGATCAATTTTCATTTTCTGCATGCTGACTGCCAGTTGAAACAGCACCATTTCTTAAGGTCCCATTTGTTGATTCTTGGTCTTAAAACATTTGCCATTGGTATTCTGTACAGGAAATTTTTCCCTGTACCTGGTTTTTGGTGGAGGTCTTTTGTGGAATTGGGCTTGAACTTTGTACAAAGAGAAAACAATGTATCAATTTGCATTCTTCTGCATGCTGACTGCCTGTTGAAACAACACCATATGTTGAAGAGTCTGTCCTTTTTTTCATTGAATGTTTATAGATCCCTTTTCAAAAATCAAGTTACCATGAGAGTGTGGGCTTATTTCTGGGTCTTCAGTTCTATTCCATTGATCTACCTGCCTGTCTTTGTACCAATACCATGTAGTTTTTATCACAATTGATCTGTAATACAACTTGATGTTAGGGATGGTGATTTTCCTGGAAGTTTGTTTTATTGTTGAAAGTTGTTTTGCTATCCTAGTTTTTATTATTCCAAATGATTTGCAAATTGCTCTTTCTAACTCTATGAAGAATTGAGTTAGAATCTTGATGGAGATTGCATTGAATCTCTAGATTGCTTTAGGCAAGATGGCCATTTTTACTATGTTGATCCTCTCAATCCATGCACATATTAATTGGTCCCCTTGACCAGGACCATACCATATGCCAGCATGTGGATTTTTTCATTTCACCTGGGCATAAGTTTATCCAGTTGTAGGATGCCATAGACAGTCTTTGACATTTAATTTAAAATTTTTTTAAATAAAAAGGTGTATGATTCAAATACATGTGGATGTAACTCTCCCCTTTTAATTTATGAAAATATTGTTTTAAAGTTTTGCAGTATTTGTATTATAATATTTTGTTTTTGAGAATTATAAGAAATTTTAATAATATGGATAATATTAACTTGTCAACAAAGCTTCTTAAATGCTTGACTGTAATAGCCAGTTCCATTATCTGTTATAGTCTGATTTGGAGCAACAACCATAGGAAAATAACATAGGCCATGAAAAATTATATCTTTAGTTGTTTTTTTTTTTCTGTTAAAGCAATTGCAACTAGAAAGCTTGAATAGGTGTTAATATTTAAATAAATATTTTCAATAGTTGGTTAGAATTAAGTCCTCGAGGGTTAACATAAGAGACTGAGGACATTTAGGACAAATCTTTATAATTTGAAGTGTACATTCTCTAGAAATATTAAAATTGTTGTCTCAGGCCATTACTATTTTGATGGTAAAAAATGAGATTATAATCTACCTGGTATACAAATTTGTGGTGGCATTGCCTTTGTTAAGGGATCCAGGCAACCTAGTATCTCTTAAATATCTAAGTATGGGAGAGTATGTTCTTTTAAATTAAGTTGTATTTGTATAAGCAATTGGAAAGCTCAAGAATTATCAGTATCTAAAAATGAAACAACTTTAAGCAATTGTAAAGTATAAGCTATGTATATATTGGCTATCAGTATATAAATTTAAAGCTTAACTAATTTTTTAACATTTAAAAACAATGGCTACAGCACCTAATCCAGGGGGAAACTCAAGAGAATGAACATGTGATCCAATTGTATATATTACTTTTTTATAGATGAGCCATCTATAAATATAGCAATTGCATTGTCTATGGGCTGCATGCGTAAATTTACAGGAAAATAAAAAAGCATGCATTAGGAAAAAGGATTAACAACTGGTCTTTTGGATAATGATTATCAATCGTGAATTTTGCCTGACAAAGTTTGCACATACAATAGGCCAAATATAAGTATTTAGCAATAACCAAATTAATTGTTTGGAATAAGGAATAAATATTCTTCTTTAAAAAATAAAATAAAAATAAAAATAAAGTTTAACTCAAGCTGTTTTAATATACATCATATAAGTTACCACCTTAGCCATTTTTTCAACCTACAGTTTGACAGTGTCATGTTGTGTGACCATTACCATCATCTGTCTCCAGAACTCTTTCGTCTTAGAAAGCTGCAGCTTTATAGCCATTAATCATCTCCAGACTGTCCTCTCCCTCCAGGCTCCTGTAACCACTGCTGCTCCTGCTGTGTATATGAATCTGACTGCTGTAAATATTTCATATAAATAAAACAATACAGTATTTCTTTTGTGAAAAAAAGGAATAAATATTTTATTAGGTTAATACATTACTATATATATATATATATATATATATATATATATATATATAAGCTTAAGGAGAGGTTTTAAGTCAGCCAATATCTAATGATTTTTGAAAAGTAAATTATTTTTATGAACTTTCTGTGCCACAATCTGGCTAGCAAGATTGATAACCCAATTATTTGGCTCTTTTTTTGGAGCAATGACCACTCTAAAATTATAAAGCTCTTTGTAAAAGCAAAAACTCCACCTAACAAAGCCAGTAAACATTGAAGACTTTACGTTTTAGCTTCCTGCCATCAGGTGACAGTAAGATAATAAAAGACCATCAGCTATTCTCTGAGGCTAAGCTTTCCAATGACACCCATTGCCTCAAGGGCTCTGCAAAATCACAAACAGACAAGCCAAATAAAAACCCTTTACAATCACGAAGATGCAAAGGAATGTATGGAAATGATCTTTGAAAATCCATGATAACTCTTTGGAATGGCAACTGAAGCCATAAACTAGGCTGTAAATTCCACAGCCTCAACCCTTCACAAAGCTGCAGCAATTTTTACCTGTTTGATTTTTACTTAATTATAAATATAGCAGGAATTTTGGGGGAATTTGAAGGCTCATTGTGGCCAGCTTGCAGTTGCTCTTGCACTTGTTATTGAGTTTTTTTTTTTTTTTTTTTTTTTTTGTTTTTGTTTTCTGAAGCTGATTAACCCATATAGTGGCATCACATTTTAAAATAATTTTATTTGAATAGTGTGCAGGCTTGCCAATTAAAAATATCTTAGATCAGTTTTTCCTTTTCTAGGGGTAACTGCAGCAAGCTCTAATTTAGTCCTGATTTTGTTTTCCCAGACCTCGATCAGGCAGGAATCCACCATTAAACATTTGTTGTGTAACATAGTTACCCAGTCTATCTAAAAGGACTCCCATGAGGCTAACTCAGATCTTTCAGTTTTTATAGTTTGCACCCAATATAAGCATCTGAAAGGTCAAATCTTCTTCCAGTAGAAAGAGCCTGCATCCCTATTTTTACCAAAAGCATTCTAACCTTAGCAGCTCCAAACACTTTCTCTGACATTTTAATTAGCCTATCAACGAACTCTTGAAAAAGTTTAGAAAGCAAAACTTAACCCCTAAACAATCTAGTCTCTCCAAAATCAGCACATAGTGTGCGTCAGAGCACATCAGCTTCATACTGCGAAGTCTGTCTGCTAGTTTCCCACACACAAACACACTACAGTGCAGCGATACTGTCTTAAATCTTATTTTATTACATATAATATAAACCAATTCAGAGGTGTTTTAGAAATCTGTTTCCCTGGGTTGGTTTATGCCACATGTTGTTGTTTAGAGTGACTTTAACCAAGCTAATAATTTTAAACAAATGTTTTTGTTACTAATATTGTAATTTTTGAATCATACCCAATTACTTATAAGCAAAGAATTTACCACCAAGACATGCAAAAGCATATTTATACCTTTTTAAAACCAGTCAAAAGCAGACATGAAGTAACCACACATCTCATATATTTAAACCAGATAAATTTTTTGCTTTTTTTAGCTGTAATTTTAAGATATGGGAACTTTGTCACCTGTTGAGCTCCACAAACAGATTTTTCTAGGAGAAGCAATGGAACAGCTCCAAGTAAATAAGCTGTGGGCACCCTTATCTGGGAGCAGCCTAAAAATCAGCTTCCAGAAGGTCTTCAACTGAGCTAAACTATTAACTTTAGGTGTAGGGCCCTAAATGCCTGTTTTTTAATCTTTAATTTTATCCTCTTAGACACGAGTTAAAGCTGAATCAAGAGATAAACACCTAATGTTTTCTTTTGGACATGAAACATGAGTAACATTTAAACAAAGAAGACATGGACATAAATTGACATACCTGGATGGACAGACAACTTGGTGCGCCAAGAGACAGACACACAAGAGAAGAGAACTACATGTGTCGACGGGACCCTAATATTCTTCCTAAGGGACCTAGAGCCAGAACTAGATATTTCTCCAGTGACAACTAGAAAGCCAGGACATCTCCTGACCTTCAAGTTCCCACTTGAAGAACTCTGAAACAGTTTACGGTTTTCTGTTTTTGTTTTTGTTTTTTGTTTTTGTTTTTTTTTTCTTGTCAAGGTGATAAAGGAGGGCCAGCCTGGGCAGACTGGCAGGACTAGCGATGCATGAGTCTCTGAGAGCAGGCTGAGGCCGCCCCTCCCCCAGTGGCCCCCAGGGCAGCAGCCACCTCAAAAGCACTCTCTACAGGGATCATTGTCACCTTTTTTTTTTTAGAAGTGGGGAAGTCAAAAGGGGTTTCTGCAGTGCCTCTAAAGAGCAGGAAACCTCAGCTGTTCAGGGAAGGGAAAGGTGTCTTAGGGCAAACATCATCGGGCAATGGGGATGAGCACGGAGGGGCAGAGCGAGGGCGAACGCTCTCTACGTTTGGTTCCTCCTTTAAGAGAACCAGCAGAAGGGGCCCGGGTAAAGGGGTTTTAAGAATTCCTATACTGCAGAAAGAATTTTAGCGGACTCAGGAGATTCAGTGAGGACATTGTTAATAAGGTTTCAGTAAATAAAAGCCCGTACAGGGACTGACTCAGAGTCCTGTTTTTGCAAACTATTTTATTCTCATCCCACCTTATCCCATGTTGTGGGGTGCATATCTGATCCATGGCTTATGATCCATGGACAAGCTTCTGACGTGAACTGAAAAAACTTAAACAAATCTTTTTTTCTTAGCTCTAACTCCTCTTTCCCTGAGAGAAGCTTACAGGTCTCTGATGGAGACTGCCTCTCTAAACAATTTATAGCCCATTTCTTATGAGACGGAGAAAATTTTCACTTACATCACCTAGAATGTCTTCCTTTCATCCTGAGGGATCCAGTTATTCGTGGGATCGAGTGGGACCTACCCAGGGTAGAAATGGGTGAGAAAGAAGAGTGAGACCAAGCAGAACCTCGTCAAGGTCTGTTTTAATTGTCACAGGTTCTTTCTTTTAGACAAGGGGATGGAATGCAGGGTGAGCACACAGAGGAAGGTATCTCGTCAGTTGTTAGCTAGGAGATTTAGGGCTTAACTGCCTTCTCAGGACACATGGGTACCATCGATTGTCCTCCGGAATTCATAGTCATTAGTGAAGCTGTAACTTATCTTGTATAAATACCACCGTGCGTGGGACAGCGGAACTCCAGAGTGTAGTTAATTCTTGTGTAGATACCAGAGCCCTGGGAAGAGTCCATGCTCTCACGTAGGGGGAATGGGGTGAGGAGGTCATTGTGACATAGTGTGAACTTCGGCTTCCAACATCTCTTTATTAGGGAATTGAGTCCATTTGTGTTACCAGATATTAGGGAACAGTGATTGTTGTTTGATGATATTTTTGCTGTTCGAGGTAGAATTATTTTGTGTGTCTTTCTTCTTTTGGTTTTCTTGCTTAGCTATTTTCTTGCTTTTTCTAGGCTGTAGTTTCCCTCCTTGTGTTTGCTCTCTGTGAAGTTATGGTGTGCCCTCCCTGGGCCTATGTGTCAGGATCACCTCTGGCCCCTGCATAAAACCCTGTTGAGCTGATCTTTGAGCACTGCCTTTCCAGGGCAGATCCCTAGACAGGATGGCAGAGGCAGGGCCCTCACTTATGGCTGGAAAGCACGCTTTCCACCAGCACTGCCAAACACTTTCTGTGGTCTGGGTACTCATGGTGTGACCTTACCAGGTTGAGCCCCAAGTTCTCTGCTGGTCCAGAGAGTGGGGTGTTGAAGTCTCCCACTATTATTGTGTGTGGTGCAATATATGCTTTGAGCCTTGGTAGAGTTTCTTTAATGAATGTGGCGGTCCTTGTATTTGGAGCATAGATGTTTAGAATTCAGAGTTTATCTTGATAGATTTTTATCTTTGATGAGTAAAACATGTTTTTCCTTTTCTTTTTTGATGAATTTTGGTTGAAAATCTATTTAAAATGATATTAAGATGGCTACTCTTGCTTGTTTCTTGGGAGCATGTATTTGGAAATGTTTTCCCAACTGTTTACTCTGAAGTAGTGTTTGTCTTTTGTAGGAAGCCGTTGGCGCCAATAGATGGCGCCAGCTTCCCGCCCATTATTCAGCCTACAAAAACCTTTCCCCTCGTGTTGCTTGGCAACCACATAAGTCACAGCCCAATCTCGGGGCACGTGATTGAGCTACTGGAGGATGCACCAATCAGGTAGCAACACATGGAGGGATCGCGGGGAGATCGCATGTGAGAGAGAGACGAGGGAGAGAGTTCCGCACGTGAGAGATCGCCTATACAGAAGACCCCGGTAGGGAGTCCCCTGCTCAGAGAGAAGTTTCCTGCTCAGGAAGTCCCCTGCTCAGAGTGCTGTACAATAAAGGTTTTCCGCAGAAGAATCTTGTTGTTGTTGCACACCTGTTCCTACCGGCGGGAAGCGTGGGCACATGACAGTCTTTTTTACTAAAATGAATTTCCTGTATGGAGGAAAAAGCTGGATCCTGTTTATGTATCCAGTCAGATAGTCTATGTCTTTTTATTGAAGAATTGAGTCCATTGGTGGTAAAATATTTTAAGGAATAATGATTGTTGTTTCCTGTTATTTTTGTTTTTAGTAGTAGAATTATGTTTGTGTGCTTTTCTTCTTTTGATTTTCTTTAAAGAGGATGATCTTGCTTTGTTAAGGTTTATTTTCCCTCCTTGTGTTGGAATTTTCGTTCTAGAACCCTTTGTAGGGATGAATTTGTGTAAATTGGGTTTTGTCTTAATATATTGGTTTCTCCATCTATAGTAACTGAGAGCTTTACTGTTTTTAGTATTTTTTTTCTTTGTTTTGAGTATTTGGTGTTTCAAATTTTGTTAATGAGGAGAAATTTCTTCCTTGGTCCAAATCCTTACTCACCCAGACTTGTTTCTGCTCTTCCCCTCAGTAACTTTTCAAGTCCAATTTGTGCTTCTCAAATATGTTTGAGGTGTGTGCAGGGTGGGAGGGGGTATCACTTGAAGCGTGGTTGACTTACCAGGGGCTACATGCTCCATTCTTGGAGAAAACTGTCTCTTCCTCACCCACCAGATAACAGTTGCCAAGAACTCCAAGCCTAGTGATGGAACTGTGTGCTTGACTCCCTTTTCCATGTTTGAATTTTGTCTGGTTTGGTTATGCATGCTGTATTAGCTATTGCAAGTTTGTATGTTCAGTTCTCTGCTGTGTCTGAAAGACACTGACTTCTTGTAGTCACCCAACACTTTTGGCTGTATACTCTTTCAGTCCTCTCTCTTCCACCATGATCCCTAAGCCTTGGGAGAGGAGAGGTGTGGCATGTATTTTGTCTTAAGGAGGAGCATTTTGCTATCTTTCATTCTTGGCACCTTGGCCAGTCAGGGATCACCCTGTTCATCCTCATCTAGAATAGAAGATACTGAGATGAATTACATTAAATCAACAAGTGACTGATTTAATGTTATTAGCAAAATAATAGTATGTTCTTCCCTACCCTAGAGACTATGTATGGCCTGTCTAGTCACATGTTCTTGGCCCAATAATCACACCAGACATGTGTTTTATATTCTAGAGTGGGACACAAATCTAAACAGAAGATAGTTGGTTACTCCCATGAGGCTTAAGCCACTACATTAGGCATATCTTGATAGTCTATTCATTATAGTAGCTTGCATAATTCATGGCTGATATGACTAATGATTTTCTTTTCCTTCAATAGCTTACATAACACATTAAAATGCTATAAAAACTAGCCAGTAGGGATGAAGCTTCAATAACTCCAGCTGTATATTACCATATTGTATTAAACAAGTATGTGGTGTCATCAGTAAAGGGTTTTACCATCAAGTTCTGGATAGAAATTAAGTCCAATGTCAATAGCTTGTTACATTTGGAAGTCTATGTGGTCTCATGAATCAACAACTACAAAAGAAATGACCTATTCTTGACATGGAGTAAAAGCCCTTCATATCTTAGAGGCATTTTCAGCCATAGAGCCCTTTCTGCTAGTTAGAGTCACACCAAGGTATTTCATAGTTTTTGTAACGATTGTGAAGGGTACCTTTTCCCTAATTTCTTTCTCCACATGTTTGTCCTTTGAGTATAGGAAGGCTACTGATTTGTTTGAGTTAATTTTGTATCTAGCTGCTTTGCTGAACTTGTTTATCAGCTGTAGGAGTTCTCTGGTGGAATTTTTGGGGTCACTCATGTACACTATCATGTCATCGGCAGAGTGATGTTTTTATCTCCTCCTTTCCGATTTGTATCCCCTTGATCTCTATTTGTTTTCTAATTGCTCCAGCCAGGATTTCCAGTACTATGTTGAATAGGTAGGGGGAGAGTGGGCAGCCTTGTCGAGTCCCTGATTTTAGTGGGATTGCTTCAAGTTTCTGGCCATTAAGTTTGATGTTGGCTGTTGGTTTGCTTTATATTGCTTTTATTATGTTTAAGTATGGGCCTTGGATTCCTGTTCTTTCCAGGACTTTTAACATGAAGGGGTGTTAGATTTTGTCGAATGCTTTCTTAGCATCTAGTGACATGACCATGTGATTTTGGTCTTTGAGTTTGTTTATATGGTGGATTACATTAATTGATTTCCTTATGTTAAACCATCCCTGCATCCCAGGGATGAAGCCTACTTGGTCATGATGAATGATCGTTTTGATGTGTTCTTGGATTCGGTTTGCAAGGACTTTGTTGAGTATTTTTGCATCAATGTTCATAAGTGAGATTGGTCTGAAGTTCTCTTTCCTTGTAGGGTCTTTGTGTGGTTTAGGTACGAGGGTTATTGTAGCCTCAAAAAATGAGTTGGGTAATATTCCATCTGATTCTATCTTTTGGAATAGTTTGGCGAGTATTTCTGTTATATCCCCCATAAATGTCTGATAAAATTCTGCACTGAACCCGTCTGGACCTGGGCTTTTTTTGGTTGGGACTCTTTTGATGACTTCTTCTATTTCTTTAGGTGTTATAGGGTTATTAGGATGGTTTACTTGGTCCTGGTTTAAATTTGGGACCTTGTATCTGTCTAGGAATTCATCCATTTCCTCCAGATTTTCCAAATTTGTAAAGTATAAGTTTTGTAGTAGGATCTGATGATTTCTTGAATTTCCTCAGTTTCAGTTGTTATGTCGCCACTTTCCTTTCTGATTTTGTTAATTTGGATACTCACTCTTTGCCCTCTAGTCAGTCTGGCTAGGGGTTTATCAATATTGTTGATTTTCTCAAAGAACCAACTCTTTGTTTTGTTGATTTTTTCAATGTTTCTTTTTGTTTCCATTTGGTCCATTTCTGCCCTAATTTTGATTATTTCTTGCCGTCTACTCTTTTTGGGTATATCTGCTTCCTTTTGTTCTAGGGCTTTTAGCTGTGCTGTCAGGTTGCTGATGTGAGCTCTCTCCAGTTTCTTTTTGGAATCACTTAGGGCTATGAGTTTTCCTCTCAATACAGCTTTCATTGCATCCTGTAGGTTTGGGTATGTTGTGTTTTTGTTTTCATTGAATTCTAGAAAATCCTGAATTTCTTTCTTTATTTCCTCTTTGACCCTGCTATCATTTAACAGAACGTTGTTTTGTTTCCATGTGTATGTGGGGTTTTTGTTGTCTTTGTTGTTGTTAAAGACCAGCCGTAGACCATGGTGATCTGAGAGGATGCATGGGAGTATTTCAATCTTCTTAAATTGATGGAGGCTCGTTCTGTGTCCAATTATGTGGTCATCTTTCGAGAAGGTGCCATGGGGTGGTGAAAAGAATGTGTATTCTTTTACTTTAGGATAGTATGTTCTGTATATATCTATTAATTCTAGTTGGTTCAAAGTCTCTGCTAGTTTTGCAGTATTCTTGTTCAGTTTCTGTTTCCCTGATCTGTCCATTGGTGAGAGTGGGATATTAAAGTCTCCCACTATTATTGTGTGGGGTGAAATGTATTTTTTGAGCTTTAGTAGGGTTTCTTTTATGAATGTGGGTGATTTTTTGTTTGGAGCATATATGTTAAGGATTGAGAGTTCCTCCTGACAGATTTCCCCGGTAATGAGTAAAAAGTGTCCTTCTTTATCTTTTTTGATAACTTTTGGTTGGAAATTTACTTTATTCGATATTAGAATAGCCACTCCAGCTTGCTTCTTGGAGCTGTTTGCTTGGAAGTTTTTTTCCCACCCTTTTACTCTGAGATAGTGTCTGTCTCTGTCTCTGAGATGAGTTTCCTATATGCAGCAAAAGGCTGGATTTTGTTTATGTATCCAGTCTGATAGTCTATGTCTCTTTATTGGGGAGTTGAGACCATTTATGTTAATAGATATCAATGAATAGTTGTTTCTGTTTCCTGCCATTATTGCTTTTTTGGATTGAGTTGTGTCTGTGTTTTTTTTCTTCCTTTAGTTTTCTTGTTTAGAAATTTTCTTGTTTTTACTAAGATGTATTTTACCTCATTGTATTGGGTTTTTGACTAATAATTCATTTTAGTGCTGGGTTTGTGGTCAGATATTGTGTGAATTTTGATTTGTCTTGAAATATCTTCCTCTCTTCATCGATGGTGATTGATAGTTTTGCTGGGTATAGCAGCTTGGGCTGGCACTTGTGCTCTTTTAAGGAGTGCATGATATCTGTCCAGACTCTTCTAGCTTTCATAGTCTCTGTTGAGAAATTGGGTGTGAGTCTGATTGGTCTGCCTTTATATGTTACCTGACCTTTTTCCCTTACTGGTTTTAGTATTCTTTCTTTACTTTGGGCACTTGATGTTTTTACTATTATGTGTTGGGAGGTATTTCTTTTCTGGTCCAACCTATTTGGAGTTCTGAAGGCTTCTTTTATGCTCGTGGTCATCTCATTCTTGAGGGTAGGGAAGTTTTCTTCTATGATTTTGTTAAAGATATTTACTGTGCCCCTTAGTTGATACTCTTCTCCCTCTTCTATTCCTATTACCCTTAGGTTCGGTCTTCTCATTGTGTCTTGTATTTCCTGGACATTTTGGGTTAAAAGCTTTTTGTTTTTTTGCATCTTCTCTGGCTGTTTTGTCTATGTTTGCAATGTTGTCTTCTGCCCCCAAGATTCTCTCCTCAATTTCTTGTAATCTATTGGAAATGCTTGCTTCTGTGACTCCTGATTTCTTATTTTGGTGTTCTGACTCTTGGGTTATCTCTTTTAGTGTTTTCTTTATTGTGTCAATTTCTGTTTTAATTTCCCTCTTCCATTTCTTTATTTCTTTGGTTCTGTTTTCCTCTCGTTCTTTGAGTTCTTTGAGTGTTTTTCTTGTTTCTTCTCTAAAGGCTTCTGAATCTTTTTGCTTTTCCTCCTTTTCTTGTTTAAGTAACTCTATCAGCGTCTTGAGGCATGATTTCAGGTCTGTGTCTTCTTTTTCTGGAGTGTTTGGAGTTCTGATGTTTGCTGTTATGGGAGAGCTGGGCTCTGGTGTTGCTAGATTGTCTTGGTTCCCTTGGGATATACTCTCTTTCCTTTTGCCATTTTGTTGTCAGTGATATGTTCTTACCTTTCTTATGTATCTGGTCTGTGACCCTGGTTCTCCACTGGTTGAGGTGTCAGATGGGTCGAGCCCTGTTTCATGCCTCAGATTCCTGGGGTGTGAGCAGAAGTTCCAATGTTCTGTTTCTGTTTGCTGGATCAGGCAAATTTTATTTCATTTTTTTAAACAGCTGAATAGTATTCCAGGGAGTGTGTGTGTATATATGTATACACACACACACACATATACAATTTTCATCATCCATTTATTAGCTGAAGACTTGGATTGCTTCCATTTTCTAGATATTCTGAAAAGAACAACAATAAGAATGGCTATGGAATGGGATGTTGAGTATTTTTAGCATATACCAAGGTATGGTATAACAGGATCACATGCTATATTTACTTTTAGCTACAGAACCTAAATATATAGTTTAAACAACTTTTAAAATGAAGAAAGTAAATTGTACTTTCTCATATGTTTGCTGGTTTGATTTTTATTTTTGTGTAAGAAATTGTGTTCTAGATTTTATCCCATTTCCCAAAGAACATTGTATTTTGATATTGCTCTCAGCACTGTGTTACTCAGCTTCTGATTTAAAATAGGGATATCTGTTCTAAGAACTTTAAGAAATCATTTTCTTCTGTTGTTCTGGCTTTGTTTCTGCTGCTCAGTCAAAGATCATTTTGACATTTTCCTCTGGTATGTGTTGTTGTCCTTTTCTCCTTGGCTATTTTCCTAAGAATTGCTTCTCTATTATTCATTGCCAGCAACTTAATTTATTATGTGCTTTATCTGTGATTTGTGTTGTTTTGTTTTTGATGTATGACTGTTTTATACTTGTGTTTATATGCAGGTTAAAACTTTGAGTTTCTGAGTACTTGGTACTTCAGACATGTCTGCGGGTGTTCTGTCCTGTGTTTTTATTGTTGTTCATGATAATGATGTTTTTCTAAAACTGTTGTTGTTGTTTTTCTTCTAGTTTGGAAATATGATGATGATTTTGTTGAAGTAATAATCACTGCTCAAATTTGTGAGGCTCAGTTAATTTTTAACGTTCTTTTTTCTTTGTTCTGTGTCAGTTGTTCAATCATAGAAGTCAGTGTTTTCTTCGGTAGAATCTAACCATCCTTAAATTCCTACAGTGCATTTTTCATTTAGTTATGCTTAATTTGCAGAATCTACTTGTGGATCTTTTGTTCACATTTTATTTAAATGCATTCTTTGCTCATTCTGTTAGTGTTTTGCTTAAAAACTCTGCCAACATGCTCATAATACTGTTTTTCAAGGTCTTTGTTAATTGAATTACTCTTGCAAATTTTAGTTCTATTTTTAAAGGTGTATTTATTTATTTTTAATATTAATATAATTAAGTCATTTCCCCTCTCTTTCCTCCCTATATGTGTGTATATATACATATGTGTGTGTGTTTGTATATGTACATAAATATACATGTCTAAATGTAATCACCCAGTGTGCATGTTACTTGTATGTATGCCCTACTTTAATCACTTGAGAAATATTCTCTTCTACTTCTTTTCTTCTCTAAAAAGACCTGAAAGAATTCTGCATTTGGAAATGTTGGTGCTATGAGGGTCTGGGTTTTATTTTTCTGCTTGATATGCTTTTAACTTATAAGGTGAATATTTTGTTTCTAGAGATTTTCTTCTCACCATTTCCAAGTTTTGCCCTAAGAACTTTCAAGCATATTCTGATGACCCAAAGTGCTTCTCCACCTTTGCCTTTCTGTGGTGTATCCTGCATGCCTTAGAGATTGAAGGAGCTCATTTAAACTGGTCATAACTTCCTGTAACTCATTTGAACATCAATTTCAGATATAGCATCAAATAGCCATTCTCTCTTCTGCTCAAAATGCACGGGGCCCATTTTTGGGCTTTATTTAGCGTTTCTTTTCTGACACAGCTTTGAGTCTATCTTGTACCACTTGCTTACCATCTGAAAACATGTTCTATATGTTTTGTCAGTATTTTAGTTGTGACAGTAGGAAGAATGATCCAGCCTCAGTATTAACTTCACAATAAATGAAATTAGTGAACTTATTAAAAATTGAATTAGCCTCCCAACCCTGTTATGCACAAAGAGATACTGTCTTAGTGTTGTTCTTTTATCACTCAGGGGCTGAAGAGTTGGTGGTATTTTCGTCATCCAGCTTGATGCCTGACTTGGGGGCCAAAGCTGTCTTATGCCTAGGACTCATAAAAATCAAATCAAATCTAATCAAATCCACCTTTTAGAAAAGGTAAATGGAGACCTGAAGACTGCCATGCTACCCACAGACCTCCCTTCCAGTGCATGACACAGAAAGGCCATAGATACTTGCTTTACACCAAGATAGAAGATGTGTGAGTATATTGTAGTTAGATGGGAGAAAAAAAAAAAAACACCTTGTGTACTATGAATAAGGATGGAACTAGCACCTTCAGTGTGGAGAGTGATCATCTCTACCACCTGGGATCATGGTGAGGCTGCCACCCAAGTTGCCACTGAGTACCATGTCTGAGTCCCTGAGTCTGTGGCTATGCAGTGGCGGGGGCTTTATCAATGTTCATGGCTCATATTATCAATAGAGAATATAAGGATGTCTCTGTAGTCATAGCAGCTACCAGAAACCATTCAAATATCTGGAGATTGTGTATATCTGGCCCTGCCCATCACTGGATGTGGCATTCTAGATGGCTGGCCCCATCTTTTATGGGTGGCAGCACCCAGGAGAGCATGATCTGAGCCTTTCCCATGCAGCATAGTAGAGCTGGTCCTGGCAGTAGGACTATAGATGAACCAACCCTAAGGGCTAGAATGTTGGAGAGCTGACACTGCCATTCATCTGTCATGGGCTGGCATTGCCACAGTGGTGATGTCTTATATCTCTTGCATCTTTTCATTTGTGGCAGTCAGACAGCTGTCATGGCCCCTCACAGGCTACAACACTCTGAAGAATAGGCCATGCATCTCTCCTGGGCAACATCAGTAGTTCTGGTCCTGGTTGAGGCAGAGTGAGTGAGCTATCCCCAAAGAGAGCAAGGGGGAGCAGGCCTCACCACTCATCTGCCATGAGGTGGTGTGGCTCCAGAGGTGATATCGTCCTTCCCCCATTGACCCTCATTACCAGTTGGAAGAAATGGTCCTCAGATCATGAGAGTGGGTGAGCTGGTTCTGCCCTTAGCAGGATGCAGCACTGCATCTCCCCTGGGCTGTAAAGCAGAGCCTGCTCTGGTGGAAAAGGCAAAGTTGAGCTAGTCCTGAGGATGAGAGCATGGAAGGGCTGGTACCCCTCCTCACTCATTTGGTATGAGGTAGTAGGTGCACAGGAATGATCCCTCCCACAACTCACCATTAACAGTAGACTAGAGAGATGTCCTATGAGATGACTATGGTCTTGAGAGGAGCAGGAATGCTACCCCTGTACCTCTGACTGGCTGTATCACCCAGAGCAGGTCCTGAGCCTTGCCTGTGAAAGTGGCCCTGAGAGTAAAGGCATAGATGCTAGAGCTCCAATGGTTCAAGATCGAGAGGTGTCCTATCCCCTCACAGTCTGCTGCACTTTTGAAAGTGTGCTCTGAGCCTTGACTGGGAAACATATGGGCTGCCTTTATAGGTGTGGGTGTGGATGAGCCAACCCCAAGGGTATGAGAGCAGAAGAGCTAATCCTCCTTCTGCTGTTGTCAGCTTTGGGTGGCCTAACCAGAGGGTGCTGGAGAGATAGACCTGGGTGGCCAATAAGGGAGAGCTGGAGGGCTCTCTTCTCAGCTACCACCCAGACCCAGATCCAGGACTTTGAAATGGCATATCCCCAAATCTATGTCATCTGCAAATGGTTGGGATGGATGAAAAGGGTCCATCTTGCTGATCCAAAGCTGCAAGATCTCCATGATACAGGGACAAGAAGGTGATGACTAGGAGGAGTTCTGATGAGTGTTGATGATGTTACAGAAACCAGAGATCTGGAAAAAACTAATAACTCATTGCAATGAGCATTAGCAAGTAAAGGTGTGTGGACAGAGGAGTATACTGTGAGACCCACTGTGACATATTACAGTTTTCTATTTTCTTCCATATGTTTTCTATTCTTTGTTCTTGCTGCTGTTGTTTGTGTGTTTTATTTTGGTGGGGTTGTATGGATGGAGGGCAGATATGAAGGACAGAGAAATAAGCAGGGATGAGATACATGATGTGAAATGTGAAATTCACAAAAATCTATAAAAAGTTTATTTTTTAAAGTGAATTATATATTAAAGCATATTTGGTAATATTGCAGTGGTTAAATGGAAGTTAATTTGTGGTAGGTTAGCCAAGCAACATTTTATTTATTAAAGTGTTTACAACAGTATATTGATTATGCTTTCTTTCCTGTTAAGGGAAGTTGCATAATCATTGGTTGTACTATTCTTTAAATACAGAACTATTTAAGTTTGTACAGTATCTTGTCTCCATGATATCTGGTTCTTTGACAACAAGCCTATTGTGAGACATAGCTTAGGGCTGAGTAAATTACTTTCTGCAGTGTGTGTGTGTGTGTGCTAAAGAAGTTTCCTGTTAATTTTTAAACAGTAGTTCATACATTAAAAGTAGAGAAGGGGAGGTGATGTGGAAGAGAGATAATATGTGTGTGTATGTGTGAGAGAGAGAGAGAGAGAGACAGACAGACAGAGAGAGAGAGAGAGAGAGAGAGAGAGAGAGAGAGAGAGAGATTGAAGAACTGATGTATCCTGCTAAATTCTTCTAGCCGGCTAATTTATGATTTGCATCTCCTTATACCTGAATGAAGAAAGTCATGGTGTATTTTTTTTTATAAACCAGGAGTTTATAAAGTATGAAGCCTTTGGCTATTGCTTTGACAAAAAGCTTATCTATAAGACTGAGCTTGGGTTAATTAAGAGGAGACTTTTGGGACTTTTAAAAAGTAGAGAGCAATAAAATTTTCAAAATGGAGTATGAGATATGTTAAATGAGTGAATTAACTTGTAAACTAGAGAAATGAAGCTTTCGTTCCTCTTACTGTGTGGTTTTAAAATTTGAATACTGTAAATTATGGGAAAAGTTTATTTTAACCTTCATATCCTCTGTATATCAAAACCGTCTGCATATCAGAATATATAGATAAGGGAATTCATACCATTTGGGAGCTTTATTTACCTTTAGTGACTCTTAAAAATACATTTTTATTTTTAATATTTTTTTGAAAAACATTTATCTTATGAATTTGAGTTTTTTCCTGAATGTACACATAGACATCATTTGTATGCCTGATACACATGAAGGCCAGAAGTGGGATTCAGATTCCCTGGAATTAGAGTTTATAGACAGCATGTCCTGCAGGGCACTAGGAACTGAAGCTGGTTTTAGGCAAGAGCAGCAAGTGCTCTTGACTTCTAAGGTATTTCTTCAGCCTTCCTTTTGACAGATTTGTGAGGAGTCAAATTTTCTGACCCATTAGAGACAAAGTGCAATTGGAATTTTAATCCTTCTGTATCTTGTGATGTGTTGATGGATCAGTTGTCTTGGGTGTTGGGAATGAGGCTCCTACACTAGCAGTTTTGTCCAGCCCTATGTCAAGTAGATAACCTAGTAACACAGTGGAAATGTCTATCTTTTTTAATCTAATTATTTGTAGGTGTTAGGTTCCTGAACTCATCTGCCCTACAGTAATAAGCTACTCTGGGTACGAGCTATTCTAGAACATAAAAATCATCAGTCATATTTATAATTGGGCCATAAATGTATGGAGTAAGCCCTGAGGTATAAGCCCACCCAACATTCTCTGGGGGCGGTGTTTATCCTGTAATGATAGGGGTTTCAGTGCAGTTGCAGAGGTAGGAATAGGTTGGGGTTACCTTATTTCTATTGTAATCTCTCAGTCTGGTAATCAGCTGTTCTATGTTAAGAACAGGGAGAGAGGAGTTAAGAAACAGCAGTATAACGAGCCTTTTTGCCAGCCACAGGGAACTTGATGACAAGGTTGTTGCATCACTCCTTGGGAGTACCCAGAGAGTAGTAAGGGAGCTACTTGTGGGTACAGAAAAGTGTTAGCAGCAAGCAAGCATGATCAGGAGCACTGGGTTGTGAGGTGACCTTTCATCATTCTCATGGTTAGCCTGGAAGTATCCTCTGCTGAGACCTCAACTGATGGATCATTTGTTTCTTGCCAGGTTTAACACTGGAGTGGTATATCAACATCTTAATCACATCTACCTTAACAAATATAGGTGTGACCAGAATCATGGTGTAAGATCCTTTTCAGCGAGGTTCTAGAGTCTTGTGGATATGTCTCTTAATCTAGACATTGTCTCCTGGTTCAAAGCAATTGGAACCAGGAGGAGCAGACTCATAAACCTAGCCCCTGGCAGGCCAGAATTGCTTCTGGACCCAATGGGGGGCTTTTAAGGGTTTTAAAAACTTATGTTGGTCATGTTCTGCTAAGATATTAGACTAGAGGTTAGGAAGTATGGGAAAGGGTCTGATATATAGGATCTTAAAGGCAGGGGGAGGGTTGAGACCCAAAGTATAGAGGGTGTTTCTAGTCCAATATAAGATATAAGGTGGGAGGGATGCCCATTCACCGTTAATTTTAAGGGTTAATTTGATCAAGGCCTACTACAGGGTCTGATGCATTTTCTCTATTTGTCCTAAACAATGTGGACTATATGTGCAATGTAAATTTTAGCTGGTCTCCAGAACATGTGTGAGAGTTTGAGTTACCTAAAAGATGAATGTTGGTCTATTGTCAAACCCAAGCAGGGTAGGCAAACATACTTGGGTATGATGTCTTTCAGAATCTTCTTTGTGACTATGCTGGCAGTCTCCATTTTTTGTAAAGTAGACTACTACACATCTTAAAAAGGTGTCTACAAAAACTAGGGTTTTTGCATATATATATATATACATACATATATATATATATATATATATATATATATATATATACATTCCTTGTTTTATTTTTGTATAATATTATTTATTGATTATCTCTGGCCACTGACCCCTGATTCTGGTGCCTGAAGCCTCTCCTTGATTGGGACATAGGACCCTGGTAGATGGTATAGTTGAAGATTACCTCACCAACCTAAGTCACGTATTTATTACCTTGCCTCTCACTCGTTAAACATATCTCATACTCTATTTTTATAATTTTATTGTTCTCTATCTTTTAGGTCAAAAGAGCTTTATACCTCAATCATAAAATAAAGATCATTAACTAGAATAAATAATTTAACATTCTCCCTTCCTCTGTACATATGATTTGCTAAATTCTTCTTTAAGCAGGAGAAAAGATAATCATGGCCTGCTGACTGAAGTCCCTTTTCTAACATCAGCCTTTAAAAGCTTTCCCAAAAGTCTCCACTTAGGTAACCCAACCCAGCCTTATAGATAAGCTTTCTTAATTTTGAAGTTTTTTTTCCTTTAGCAGTCAATAACCCTCTTTTTTCTATATGGACCTACATACATGAGCTGTAGCAAAGACATAGCTACTTTCAGTGTAGATGTTAGCTATGGCCCCATTTGCCAGAGAAGGTCTAGAGGATTTGAATTTTAAAATTTACTCACTAATTCTACTTAGGTATTTTGTCTGTATATGATCCAACAAAAGGCATTCTCCTTGAATTTTTCAATTGGCACAACTATTGTTCCTTTTGATGATAAAATTAAACAAAACATTTAAACTGACAGCACAAAGATTTTCAATTCTTTGTACATGTGCATATATCTGCTGCTATTATTGAGACTAGAGGCCCATGAAGAAGGAATCCTGCCCTCATGGACTTTTCATGATTTTCTTATCCTCTGGGCCTTCTCATTTGTCCTCTAACTCTCCCAACCCTCTGCATGTCTATTATTGAGATGTATGCTGACTTCCATTACTAGCCTACCTGCTTTCTAAGACACTACCATAAAGAGTATAATTTTCTAAACTGTCTTTTAAGTTTGCTAAACATTTTGTATCTCAGAGACTAAATTCTTTTATCTAGGATACCATAGAAAGGGGAATATCAACAGTACCCTTTACTTCCAAAGCATCTGATACCAAACACTGTCATGTTCCTCCAATGAAGACACTGCTCTTGTCCAGCAAATTGGTTACTAGAATGACACCATACATGTTTAATAGAAACAATAGTCAGGAATGTTGGCCAGGTCTTCCATTTTGTAAGACTTTTCCATTTAGATCAAACAATGACAATTTCTGAAATTAGTTTTTCCAGAATGAAAGTTACATGTTTATTGACCCCTGACTTCTGTGGCCTTTCAGTTATGGCTAGTCATAACTTATCAACCAATTTATGCTCTCTAATTTCCTTGAAATTTCTCTTATTTTATGTGTAGCCTTTATATATTTTATGTTCCTTAAAATGTCTCTTATTTTATGTTAACCTGCATAGATGTCGATGTCTTCTCTGTCTCTCTGTCTCTCTGTCTCTCTCTCTCTCTCTCTCTGTGTGTATGTGTGTGTGTGTTCCTTATAATAGAGGCCAGGAAATTTTGTCAGGTACAGACCAGGAGTTACAGGTGCTTATGAGATGCATGTAGATGTTGGGAATTGATTTCATGTCATTTGGAACAATAGCAGTGCTCTAAAACATGAAACAATTTCTCACACATCTCATGATATTTTTCAATCCATCATTCCCTGGTTACTCCTAGCAACAGCCAACCATTGCCCAGAAAAGAAACTTCATTTTTTTTTCTTCATTCCTATTCCCCTGCCCTATATTTTCCTACAAGCTGATAGCTATCTTCTCCTTCTGCCAGATATTTTTTTTTTTACAAAAATCTGTGCTAGTATAGAGCCACTCAACTCCCTTGTCAGTATTTCCTTCTCAATGGCTTTATAGTATATGGGTTCATGTTGGTAGAAATAAGAACATTTTGTAATGCTATTGAGCCGACAAAAAAAAAAATGTATAGATCCCAGTGACATTATTCATATTTATCAAGTGGTTTTGATTATATTTGAATTCAAGCATATAAGTGGCAATAAGAAAGCAGCTCTAATCATTCAGAACAATATAACTAGCATTCACAGATTTCTCTAGCCTTCCAGTTTGGGGTAATTAAAATCCCTCCCAATTAATCTGTTAGAAAAATCGCTGGAACTGAAAATACATAAGAGGTTGTCAAGGAGTCATAGTAACTGGCAGGAATAATAATGTTGGCAGTGCTGTAATCACTGACCACACAAAGGCTGAGGGCAAATAGCTTCCTTTCACCAACTGACTATATGTACCTGACTGATGCATTTTTTAAAACAAAACAGATGAAAGCACATAATTATCTGAGCTTGCATTTTAAACATTTTCAGATCCATTATTACTTGCTGGGTTTTACACAGTAAGAGTGCTAATTAATATTGAATTAGTGAGTCCATATTCAGCTGTGTTAGGTCTTTAATGAAGATAAGATGCAAATAGTAGGCATAATCCTCTGGTCAAAATGCTCTTTGCTAGTATAAACCTACTCATATCCATTGTTTGGACATCATTCAAGGAGCCACTGAGCTGTTTGCCTAGCCTTGCAAGTGCTGATTGCTTGAATAATGGTTATAGAATCCCGAGGAGTCAATATTAATATTATTTGTCTTCATACCAGTTTTATTAATGAAACAAGTACCAAGCATAAGGGGGAAAATCAAAACGTCTCTGAGAGCCATTCAGAGATGTTTTTTTATCACTCATCCACTCGCCCAGACCCTGACTGTGTCTGCTTCTGATTTAATTTGTTGTAGTTGCCACTGAATGTATTTCAACTGGCTTATTAGGGCTGCCATCGCAAATATAATAAACAAAGTAACTTAGCAGAGTATATCATAGTCACCCTTTTAAAGGTTAAAAGCTTCTCGTTCCTTTTCAACTTGTAAGCAGTATTGCTGATTTCTGGTTATTTCCAGGTAACTCCCATCTCTGCTTTTATCTTCAGGTTTTCTTCATGGCCTTCTCCTTTTTACATGTACATCCAGCTTTACCTCTTGTGAAAATACCAGTCATAATAGACTTTTGAAGATGACAGCATAATAATAAACAGTAAACTCCTATGTCCTAGTGAACAAGAAAGAAAGCATCTAAGTGGTACCTGAACACTGGGTGAGAAGCTTTGAATATTAGTGAACTCATGGGAAACAGGAAGTAGCGACACACCAGCTAAAAACCCAGAGATGCTGAACCTTACATTCATGAGAGACACAACAGAAGCAAACTTAAAAAACAAAAGATTAAAAGTGAAACCTCCAGAAACATACCTACAAAAACACAGTTTAGATGGCAGGTTCATGGATTGTATGAATCAAACACAGGAAAAGATTTTTTCTGCTGTGCATTTTTTTCTGATAGGGTAAAGAAGGAAGATGATTCTGAAGAAACATCAAAATCGACACATAATGGAGAAGAAAAATGTCACTACCAGACCTACAAATGGCAAATGTCCTAGATCTACTGATTAAACCAGCAACAGCCCTGAAAATCATGACTGGGTCCTACCGAAGACACATATACAGTAGCCATAAATAAACTCAGGAAAAGACAAAGGGATGCTCGTGGAAAAGGAATGTGACATCTGGTGAGATGAGACTACTTACCCACAAAGGTAAACACAGGTGCAAATTTAACCTCTCAGAACCTCAGGTATTGAAATCCATATATGAAATGCAAGACAGCCTAGCAAGATAGTAGCAGCCATTGTGACATTGGCCTGATGGGTCCCCTATATGATAAGGACTGGGAGAGCCCTCTTCAGCAGAAAGTTATAGCAGAAAGTTAAAGTATAACGTTATAAAGAATAGCTCTAGGATTCAACTCAAGAGAAAAGACAAAAAGCAAATAACAGGGAACTTATTCTTGCATATTTTTTTTGAACTCCAAGAATGTGATGGCTAGTTTTATGTCAATATAAACTAGCATCATTTGGAAAAAAGGAAGTCCAGTTAAGAAAATGCCCAGGTTGGTTTGTGGTAAGCCTTGGAAACTTTCTTGATTGATAGAATTTATGAGAGTGCCCAACTCAAAATAAGCAGCACCATTCCTAGACAAGATGGTCCCAGGTAGTATAGGAAAGCTGAGCAAGCCACAGGGAATAAGCCTTTAAACAGAACGACACTATGACTCCTGCTTCAGTTCCTGCCTTGTGTTCCCGACTCCTTCCCCAGACTTCCTTCAGTGATGGACTATGGTGTGGAAATGTAAATGAAATAAACCCTTTCTTTCCCAAATTGTTTTGTCATAACACTTGAAATCCCAACTAAGACAAGAAAATCCAGCTATTCTCCAACAGAGTTAAATATAAAATATAACTCAGGGAGGGAGAAGGAAAAGGTATAAATAGCTCTAAGGACATTTGGAAAAGCCATTTTGAGCATTACTATTTTATAGACCTAGTGAAATATTCACATAGTGTGTGTGTGTGCTTGTGTGTGTGTGTGTGTGTGTGTGTGTGTGTGTCTGTCTGTCTGTCTGTCTGTCTGTCTGCGTGCGTGCATGCTTATCACCACTGTGGATTTCATGCCTTGCAGCTTAATGGAGCTATTAATAACTTTTCTTCTTGGCAACTTGCATAACGCCTTTTGACATTATGGGAGCTAACTCTCAGGGAAAAGATCAGTAACAGGTCCTGTGCACAGACAACCGAAATCTGTATAATTAGGCCTAAAGTCTGTTCAATAGGAAGGAACCACTGCCATACTGTAAACCTAGCAAAGAATCCAGGGTTTCAAAGATTTATGCTATAGCAGAGATCTAACTAATATTAATACAGTAATATGTCCACCAACAGGCATAGGGTACCTAACCAAAAGAAAGAAAGAAAAAAAGATAGGTAAATAGAAAGAAGGAAAGGAAGGAAGGAAGGAAGGAAGGAAGGAAGAAGAAAACCCCTCAATGTATTCTAGAGATCAACTAAACTCAACTAAAGATAGCCACTAATATTTTTTAAAATAAAACAATTCCTAAACACTTCTCTACCCCAAAATAAGGGAAGCTCTCAAATTTCATTATTGATGCTTCTCTGTTTTTCTTATTTATGCTTTTAGTTAAGCTTAAATATCAGTTATTATCAGATGCTATCTCTTTTGTTTTCTAGTATTATTGAGGATGTGACTGAAGTTAAGCTTCTCATTTTATTATATTTTAGAGGAAAATTTGGTGTTAAATTATTGTTCCTATTACTGATGTCTGCATTTGCTTTCTGACCTACATAGTAGTAAGAATCATAATCTCAAATAAAGATACCTTCCAATAAGACAAAACTAAAATAAAGAAAACTATCAAAAAGCAGAATGTAGAAATCAAGTGTGGTGGTACACACCTGTATTGCCAACATTTAGGGCTGAAGGCCAAAAAGTTAGAAGTTTAACATTATCCTTAACAACACGGGAAATTTAAAGCTAACCTAGACTACATGAGACCCTGTCTTAAGAAATTTTACAAAGGGACTGGGGCTGATGGATATGACCATTGATGTTCAAGTTATGAAATAGAAACAAAAATATGAAAAGGCAAGCCAAATGATATATCAAAAATCTTAATTGTCGTGACAAATGGAACCAAAGTCAAGCAAAGAGGTGATAGCCTAGAGAAAGAATATAAAATTCCAACTTAGTTTATGATTTCAAAGTCTATTCTAACAGGCAAATAGATGAAGGAAACAAATTTAGCAAGGAAATTTAATTTCTGACAGAAAGCCATGAGCAGTTAAGAGCTGTTGTTCCTCTTTAAGATTACGGCAGTTTTATTCCCAGTATCCTCATCAGATGGCTCTGTAACATCAGCTACTGGTGGTCCAAGGCCTCTGTTTCCCTGGTCATCGGCAGTCATGTGTTCACATGCACTTATCAGGAGACACACAGTTAGAAGTAATAAGTTGTTAACACTGAGCCAAACATAAATACTAAGGACAAAAGAGATGATCAATCAGTAAAAACATTTGAAAGCAACTGTGGTCCTAACCAAGCAGAAGGAAAAGTAGCATCAACAGAATTAACTGATAAGGAGATGGCAGTGTTTGGAAAGGAATTGATTAGAGACAGAAGAAACTGAATGAAAGAATGAAGGTCTGTGGTTGAAGATGATGAAGGATAGTGTTTAAATATGTTAAGGATGGGTTTGTAGTTTATATCAAACAAAAATACACTCAGAAAGGATTCATTAAAGAGAGCTTTTTAAGAAATCCATTTAATTTACTTGGATTATAAAAAAAATAGTATCAGGCCCTAGGCCATGTGCAGATACTGATGGTCCTAACAGGTGGGTAAAAAAGAAAGGCTAAACTAAGAGATTCCATGGCAGAAATTCAAAGCAGTGCACATCTCATGGGTTCTAATTGTTTTGAAAGATTGAACTTGGGGTATTTATTCTTAGTGAGAAGGGGTGGCAGCCTGAAGATGCTGGAATTGGCTTCCTTGCACAGTACAAAAAGAAAGTGTGAAAACACACGTGAGGAAGTAGGCCTTAAAAGATGTATTTCACATGTCTAAGTTTGGACCTGGTACACAAGGAGTTGTTTTAACAGTTGTGAAAGAATATTATGTGACTTTATAGTTGAAAAATGACTGCAATCTTTCCTGCCTTAAGGTCAGGGAATAGAAGTCGAGTTCCTTCTGTTTGCATTTGGAATTGAGTCCCTTCATAAATTGTAGGTACCAGACACAGAGCGGAGCCTGGCCTACCTGCCAGGCGGAACGGCGGCTCATAGAGGCTGAGCAACTGGTGGGTGGGAGACCTGGGCTGCAGGGGAGCATAAAGATCTCTGTGGAGTACACAAGGAAAGTGCACCCCCTGCCTTGCCCTGCCCTGCCTTGCCTGATCCAGCAAACAGAAACAGAACATTGGAACTTCTGCTCACACCCGACGACTCTGAGGCATAAAACAGGGATCAACCCATCTGACACCTCAACCAGTGGAGAACCAGGGACACAGACCAGATACAAGGGAAAGGTAAGAACATATCACTGACAACAAAATGGCAAGAGGAAAGAGAAAGAGTATATCCCAAGGGAACCAAGACAATCTAGCAACACCAGAGCCCAGCTCTTCCATAACAGCAAACATCAGAACTCCAAACACTCCAGAAAAAGAAGACACAGACCTGAAATCATGCCTCAAGACGTTGATAGAGTTACTTAAACAAGAAAGGGAGGAAAAGCAAAAAGATTCAGAAGCTTTTAAAGAAGAAACAAGAAAAACACTCATAGAACTCAAAGAACTAGAGGAAAACAGAACCAAAGAAATAAAGGAATGGAAGAGGGAAATTAAAACAGAGATTGACACAGTAAAGAAAACACTAAAAGAGATGACCCTAGAGTCAGAACACCAAAAAAAGAAATCAGGAGTCACAGAAGCAAGCATTTCCAATAGATTACAAAAGATCGAAGAGAGAATCTCGGGAACAGAAGACAACATTGCAAACATAGACAAAACAGCCAGAGAAGATGCAAAAAACAAAAAGCTCCTAACCCAAAATGTCCAGGAAATCCAAGACACAATGAGAAGACCGAACCTAAGGATAATAGGAATAGAAGAGGGAGAAGAGTATCAACTAAGGAGCACAGTAAATATCTTCAACAAAATCATAGAAGAAAACTTCCCTAGCCTCAAGAATGAGATGACCACAAGCATAAAAGAAGCCTTCAGAACTCCAAATAGGTTGGACCAGATAAGAAATACCTCCCGACACATAATAGTAAAAACATCAAGTGCCCAAAGTAAAGAAAGAATACTAAAAGCAGTAAGGGAAAAAGGTCAGGTAACATAAAGGCAGACCAATCAGACTCACACCCGATTTCTCAACAGAGACTATGAAAGCTAGAAGAGTCTGGACAGACATCATGCACTCCTTAAGAGAGCACAAGTGCCAGCCCAAGCTGCTATACCCAGCAAAACTATCAATCATCATCGATGGAGAGACGAAGATATTTCAAGACAAATCAAAATTCACACAATATCTGACCACAAACCCAGCACTACAACGAATTATAGGTGGAAAACCCAATACAATGAGGGAAAATACAGCCTAGTAAGAACAAGAAAACTCCTAAACAAGAAAACTAAAAGAAGAAAAAAACACAGACACAACTCAACCCAAAAAAGCAATAATGGCAGGAAACAGAAACAACTATTCCTTGATATCTATTAACATAAATTTAATACTTTTTGATAAGGTTTTTCTAAACCAGAAAAGTTATTACAGTATTAATATTAAGAGATGGGAATAAATTTAAGATTTTTTTTACATTTTATTGTCACAAAAAATATATTAGAAAAATAGTGTATACAAATACTAAAAGCTTAACTTTGCAAGGGAAACGCAGTAGACCACAACCACTAAAATATTTTGTTAGAAACACAACTTATTTATATCAAAATCTATTTCTGTGGGTAATTACTTCAGCTCTATCATCAGCTGTATAACACATCTGTTCCAATGTTGCACCACACAATTCTTGGTAGAACAAAGAAGTTACTTACTAACTCTATCTTCAGAAAAGTTCCATAGAGTTAAAGTGTTACTATTGATTTCAGTTTTCAATTCTGCTGTCTTAAATGTCCCTTAAGTTCAAAGGAGAAACTATTTATATCTGCTAAGAATGGCTCTATGGAGGCAGGTCTTGTCAGACTGTTTAAAGTGTAGAATACTTTAATTCTTTTTGGGAAATGCAATGGATTTGGATAACTCTTAACATGAAACAGTCTGTAATAGTAAAACTATCAGTAGGCCAGCTGTATGAAACTAGAGAATATGCAGAGGAAACCCATTGGTTATATAAAGACAAAGTATATGGATCAAGGGGTAAAAAAACTGAAAATAACATTTCAGGTCTGGGTTTTTATAAGTGTCAGAGAAAACTTGTGAAATTTTGGCTTATTGGCTGATTGAACAAATTCACTCTTCTATAGTTTAATAATGTGTTTGCCCAACAGTGTCTTGAATAAATATACTGATAGCATATTTTATGGCAATTTTTGAAACAAAAATGTAAGAGTAGATGTATGTAGATTTACATTAAGGTGATACATGGTTGGAGAGGATAGAGATAGGTAGGGAAAGGTCTAGGAAGTTGGAAGAGGAAGAGAGGAAAGGGATATTCCAAAGGAATGAAGTGCATCTGTTCATGAATAAGATTGTAATGAATGTTTTTAAGGGACAGAATTGTACAAAACTATTTGTCTTATAAAGGTTCGAAATTTAAATTATAAAAAAAAAAAGATCATCCTGAGTGAGATAACTCAGTCACAAAAGAACAGACATAATATGCAGTCACTGATAATTGGATACTAACCCCAGAAAGCTCTGAACACCCCAGAAACAACTCACAGACTGTGTGAAGTTCAAGAAAAAAAGAATATATATTAATTAAAATCGACCTGTATCACATCTCCCTTTCCTCCCTACAGCCCATCCCAGTTTCTCTCCTATCCCCTCAAATTAATACCCTCTTTTCCTATATTATTGTTACATATATACATATACAAATACTTAATTACAACCTTAAAAATGTATTTGTATACTTTAATGGAAAAATGCTTTAAAAATTGTACATTTATCTTTTTTTTTGAAATAAAGTTTTTCAATAAAAAATAAATAAATAAATTGTAGGTAGTTCTTGGATTCCAAACAGACTACTAGCTTTAGGAGTTTGAGCATATGTACATAAATATAAATTTTCTTTTTTACATTTCACATCTATAAATAAACCTGCTCACTTTATTTTCTTAGAAAGCCAGTATATTTTTCTGAAGTCTCTGCTGCCCTTAAAGTATTATTGTAGGCTGGAGAGAAGACTCAGCCAGTAAACATGCTTGCTGCTAAGCTTTCAAACTCTTAATTCCTGGAATCCATATGATGTAAGTGGATAACTATTTCCTCAAAGTTGTCCTCTGATGTTGTACATGGGCCATGGAAAGCTCTCATGCCTGTGCACTCCCTCTCTTTCTCTGCCTCCCTCTCTTTCTCTTCCTTCCTCTTTTTTTTCTGCCTCCCTCTTTTCCTTCTTCCCCATCTCTCTCTCTCTTTCTCCACCCCCAAACACAGAGAGAGAGGCAGGCAAATAATTAAAACACTGTTTCCAAGCAAATGTTAGCTCAATAAGAATACTTACAAGTAAGGGGACAAGCCTTCCATGCTGCTCGGGACCAGTGCAGTCTTTACTACTGACCATGAGCCTGGGGGCACATGTTTTAACATTTACCACAGTTGATGGAAACTTGACACTATTCACTTTGAACCTCATTGTAGATTCATCTCAGCAAATCAACTCCAATTTTGATAAACCTAATATCTTAATTTTTATATTACATTCTCTTTTAAGTACAAATATTTTATATAATGGATATAAGTAAGATCTTTTAGAAATTATCACTATTGATCATAACTTACTAAATTTTGGTTTACAGCATCAGAAACCTATGCAAAGTATCCAACCACCCTAAATGTCAATATATCTGATATCTCAGTTCATGTCTCTGTTTTTCTATCTTCAGTCCAACCTGCATCCCTTCTTTCTACCAGCAATTGAAAATCGTTCTCTGATGATCTGTGAACAAGTGATACTACATTGTTTTCCATATTGCATTATTAGAAAAAGATTAAAATATTTTATATTTTAGGGAGCAATATTACTTCACAGCACAGAATCAGGACATTTTCTTGATGATATACCATGGCATCTATGATGAAACACCTAAGTATGACTGTCAATTACATTCAGTTATGACTTCCATTTTTCCACCATCATAATAAATTTTAATTGGTAATTTTGGAAAGGCTATTCATCATTCAGAATGGTCGGCTTTTATACATTTCAGTGTAGTTTGTTTCCTCCAAGGAATGACTTGCACATAAAATGCACTCTGGAATAGGACTTAATATGCAATGAGTAGCTTGAATATAAGCAACTTATTATTGTCTAAGTGACGATTAATTCATTTCAATGCTCATCAGTTCATTTCAGTTTTGGTTAGGCAAATTAACCACCTGAGGTGCACCTGCTTGAATGCATCTTCAGGGAAAAATAGCTGGTTTCTATGGCAGAGTAAGATATATTGCAACATGATAGATAGTGTATAAGCAGCTACTGAACCAATAAAAACTCTTTGAATGCTCACTATTACTTTCTTTGGTTAAAGAATAAATTTATAAAATATTACTTTATTACTGTTCATAATTACTTGAATAATATTATATTCATATTTCACCATATGTAAGTATAGATTTCCAGATTTATTTTAATATTGTCAAATATATTGCAACAACTTAAAGTTATTATTCCATTATGTGCCTATTATGTTTTCAGTGTAGATATTACCTTCAAATATTACAAGCAACTACTAAAAATCTCAGAGCCCTTCTCTACAGAGAACACTTTAAAGTTCCATACAGGGTTACCTAAGATCTAGCCTCAGATGACTTCATCTCTAAAGATTAATAGAGATATTGTTGTGCATGTAAATGTGCATGCATACAAGTATCTGTGTGATTGTTAGTGTGTGTGTGTGTGTGTGTGTGTGTGTGTATGTGTGTGTGTGTAGGATTGTTTGGTTGATATTGTTGTTCTTCCCATGGGTTTGAAAACCCCTTCAGCTCCTTCAGCCCTTTCTCTAGATCAGCCATTGGGGTTCCCATGCTCAGTCCAATATTTAGCTGCAAACATCCTCGTCTGTATCAGCATGACTCTGGCAGCACATCTCAAGATACATTCACATCAGGCCCCTGTCAGCAATAACTTCTTGGCATCAGAAGTAAAAAATAAGTTTGGTGGCTGCATATGAGATGGATCCACAGTCAGGGCAGACTCTGGATAGCCTTTCTTTCAGTCTCTGTTCAACTTTTTGTCCCGTATTTCCTCCTGTGAGTATTTTGTTCCCCCATCTAAGAAGGACTGAAGCATCCACATTTTGGATTTCATTCATATTGAGTTTATATTATCTGTGAAGTGTATCTTTGGTATTCTCAAGGTTTGGGCTAATATCCACTTATCAGTGAGTACATATTGTATGTGTGTGGTTTTTGTTGTTGTTTGTTTGATTGATTTTTGTGACTGGGTTACTTTACTCAGGATGACTGATCTCTCTCATCAGAGCACACTGAACTCAAAATACTCAACAGGCCTTTTCATACCAAAGTTCAAATGTTATCACCTATGATCAAGCCTGTCACAGCAATACTTCATGGTTCATGGTTGAATTTCTGGATATACTATTTACTATTGATTAGTCTAACAGCATATAAAATAATCCATAAGATAGGTCCCATTTTTACTGATTATCACTTATTCTTGTGAATGTATCCCAATATCAGTTATCTCTGTCTTAGCAAAAATATATCATGAGTGAAGGGAAACAGAATAAGTAATCCTGAAGACCAGAGATTTTCCCTGGAGCTTGAAGTCTTATTCTTTATATGAACAGAAATCATATATAGTCTGCAAATGCCTATGATGTCTGTGCTCACAGATCAAACCACACCTTTTTAAAGCTAAAACAGCTTTTTACAGAGGGTTGTTTTTATTTATACATTTTAAGCCTCCTTTTTTTTTCTCCTTCTTAAAGTGAATCTCATTGTATCAAAGAACCTGGCTTTTTAAGCTTCATATGGTCTGAGAGTTGTTTCTTGGGTATTCAGAGCTTTCTGAGGCTATTATCCAATTATCAGTAAAGAAGAAAGGCCAAAATGTGGAAGCCTCAGTCCTGTTTAGAAAAAGAAAAAGGATAAAGGAAAAAAATGTGGTGTGTTCATCATATATTATTATGTAACTAATTTTGTAAGCTATGGTAATATTTTATCAAATAAATAAATTAATTTTAAAAATTGCAAAAAAAGAAATTGCCTTTATGTTTAGAATACAAATGCCCCCATATGTATTAGGCGTGCAGCTTGGTCTTCATGTGGATCCCAAACAGCTGGAGGACGAGCTATCCCAAATGCTGTTGAATATATGGGATATGATCTTCTAGACTGGATGCCTTATTTGACCTCAGTGGGAGAGAAAGTGCCTAGCCTTGCAGAGACTTGAAATGCTAGGGTAGGGGAACACCCAAGTGGGTCCCCACCTGCTCAGAGGAAACTGGGTGGGGAATGGGGGTAGGATTGTTGGAGGTGGTAATTATGAGGGTGACAGTGAGCAAGATGTAAAGTGGATAAGTTAAAAGTAAGGTAAAATTTAAAAAAGAAAAGATAAAAATATAAACAAAATTAGATGATTGGATAGAGCAAGATAAAATGTTAAATAAGTTTCTTAACCATGATTAAATAAATACACTGGTAAATATTTACTTAAAAATAAGGAACACAAGTGCCACAGTAAAAATGAAAAGGGAAGAAGAGTCATCAAATAAATTGTTGAAACTCTGAGGTATTATAATAAGACTACTAACGAGAACTGAATAGATTGTATTTTTCTACTTCTAAAGTTTGGGTATTGTGGTTTGAATTGAGGCACATTTTAGAATACAAGTCTCCAAAGGCCATGGAATATCTTTTTGTCCTCTTTGATTCTGCCCTAAACTTGATTATAAATAAAGATGAGCATTCGTGGAAAAAAAAATGAAAAAGCCAGTCAAATTTAAGTAGTAATTGTGATAAGAGACAGATAGTCTTCGGACTTTGCTGTACCTCAGTGCAACTGTTTGAGTGGCTTTAATAAGAGCAAAAGAATTACAAGAATAAAGCAAGGGAAAGACCTGTATGACAAGAACTTCAAATCTCTAAAGCAGAAAATCGAGGAAGATCTCAGAAAATGGAAAGCTCTCCCATGCTCATGGATTGGAAGGATCAACATTGGAAAAATGGCCATCTTACCAAAAGCAATCTATAGATTCAATGCAGTCTGCATCAAAATTCCAACCCAATTCTTCACAGAGTTGAAGAGAGCAATGTGCAATTTCATTTGAAATAACAAAAGACTTAGAATAGAAAAATCTATCCTCAACAACAAGAAAACATCTGCGGGAATCACTATCCCTAACTTCAAGCTATGTTACACAGCAATTGTGCTAAAAACTGTATGGTACTGGTACAGAGATAGGCACATGGATCAATGGAATAGAATAGAAGATCCAGAAATGAGCCCTCACATATATGGTCACTTGATTTTTGACAAAGGTGCTGTAAACATTCAATGGAAAAACGACAGCTTCTTCAACAAATGGTGTTGGTCCAAATGGCACTCAGCATGCAGAAGAATGAAAATAGACCCTTTCTTATCTCCTCTTACAAAGCTCAAGTGCAAGGGGATCAGAGATCTCCACATTAAACCAGGTACACTGAAACTATTAGATGAGAAAGTAGGGAAAACCTTAGAACACATAGGCACAGGAGAAAATTTCCTGAACAGAACACTAATGGCTTGTGCTCTAAGGTCAAAGATTAATAAATAGGACTTAATGAGATTGCAAAGTTTCTGTAAGGCTAAGGACACTCTCAGGAAAACAAAACAGTAGCAAACAGATTGGAAAAAGATCTTTACCCATCCCACATCTGATAGAGATATTCAAGGTATTCAAACTGAAGAAGTTAGACACCAGAGAATCAAACAGCCCTAATAAAAAATGGGGTACAGATCTAAACAAAAAGTTCTCATTTGAGGAATAAGGAATGGCTGAGAAGCATCTAAGGAAGTGCCTGCCATCATTAGTCATCAGGAAAATGCAAATCAAAACAACCCTGAGATTCTACCTCACACCAGTCAGATTGGCCAAGATCAAAAATTCAGATGACAGCAGATGTTGGCGAGGATGTGGAGAAAGAGGAACACTTCTCCACTGTTGGTGGGGTTGTAAACTGCTACAACCACTCTGGAAATCAGTCTGGCGATTCCTCAGAAAAATTGGATGTAGTCCTACCTGAAGACCCAGTTAATTCCACTTCTGGACACATACCCCAGAGAAGCTCCAACATAAAACACAGACACATGCACCACAATATTCATAGCAGCCCTATTTATCATTGCCAGAAGCTGGAAAGAACCCAGATGTCCTTCAGTAGATGAATGGATACAAAAATTGTCATATATGGAGTACTACTCAGATATCAGAAACAATGAGTTTATGAATTTTTTAAGAAAGTGGATCCATCTAGAAAATATCATCCTGAGTGAGATAACCCATTCACAAAATTACAGACATCATATGCAGTCACTGATAATGGGATACTAACCCCAGAAAGTCTAAACTCCACATAAACAACTCACAGACTATATGAAGTTCAAGAAAAACAAAAAAAGAAAATGAAAAATCATTAAGCTTAATCTTTACACACCAAAAAAATTTTGACTATTTTCATGTTGTATCTTGTTTTACATGTACTTTATGCTCATTGTAACTAGTAAGATTTTAATGCATACTATCAAATCTTAAAAAAATCAGGTACTGACAAAAATGTATTTGCATACTTTTATGCATAAATGCTTAAAATATTTGTTTTTTAAAGTAAAATTGTAAAAACAAATATTTTTATAACAACATAGTCCCAGAAATTTCACCGCACATAAGACACATACATTTCAATGTAGTTTAAGGGATGATATACTCATGTTTTCAAACAAGAAGCTAAAAAAGAAGAAAATATAATCCTTCAGTGAATGTCAGATTGTAAATTAAATGCTATCTAGGCTTCCCCATATCAAGAAACTAATTACCAGGAGATTTAAACAATGTGTTTTTTCACAATAAATTGTCTTTTAAAAATTACCAAAATATAATGTGAGAAAAAATTATTTTTGCTATCTTTATATTTGTAACATAGCTAAAAAATAACTTATATGCTGATTATGTGTTTTATTTTTGTTTAGTTTATCTAGCAAGTTTTCAAAAATATTTTAATTTGTATTTTGAAAAATTTATAAACAATATATAATGTATTTTATCATATCCAGCTCCCATTGTCCTTCCTTCAACTACAACCTGACTCTTCCATCATAAATCACTCCAAACTCTCCCTTCTCCTCTTTTTGTAACCATCTGAATCTAATTTGTGCTACCTAAATATGTACTTGGGTATAGGGCTATCCATGGAATCATTGGAATCCTATAAATGTAAATGTCATTTTTCTTTCTTTAGATGGCGTGATGAGATGGAAGTTGTACCCAAGCTGAGCATTTTCTTTACTGTTCTCCCATAAACCTAGACCTAGAAACATCTAGACTTAGTACAATTTGATCTTTCAAGATAACTGATTCAATCTGGCTTCTCTACACTTTTGAATGAATTGCTTGGTTTAGTTTCATGGTAACTTTGATAATATATTTTAATTTTCTGGCTCTTTCTCATTCTCTGCCTTACTCTGGCATCTTCTGTGTTTAGCTTATTCTCACTGCAACCTGTCTTGGTAAAACTGGCCTAGTAAAAGTGCCACACACAAAAAAAATAAAAAATAAATAAAAAGTGCCACACGTATACACACACACACTCCACCACACTACATCCACCCTTTTTCTCTCTTACTGTTCTTAAATAGCCTTTATTCCTTTACTGTTCTCCTGTGAGTTGGACATATCCTATCTCTGACTCATTCTGTCAAATCTTTCTTGGATTTGTTCTTTGTCTGCTTCTCAGTAAGATGAGAATAACACGGCTGCTTCATTCTGCAAACTAACCTTACATTCATTGTTAGGGACTAAAGGTGTGTGCTAAGGTTCTGTCTGTATTCCAGCCAGATCATACTATAGTACAGGGTATGTCTGCCTTACCACTAAATCATATCTTTAAATGTGATCTATTGCCAGTGTAGCCATGTTGCTGGATAAATATTTCTTTACTTACCAAAAGCTATATCTCTGAATAAAATGTAGTCTCCTTCCTGCAGTAACCATTAACTTTCATATCTCCTCAGCAAGGGGTGGTACTTTGTAAGCTGCTTCCCATTCAGGTGAAGTATTGATTGGGTTGATCATCTGAGGGTCTTGTGCATGCAAAACAGCTTTTCTGAGTTTGTCAGTACAAAGACATTTCTCAAAAGCTGTCTCTGACCTCAGGATTTATCAGTAGCTCCATTACTTCTTTCAAGGTATCTGGTATACTTCAAACTCACATGTTAAGTTTTTCAAAACAGCAAAATTCAAGAATACTTTACTGCTGTGTCTCTGAGGTCATAATAATTTGTTTATTCTCTCCACAGAGTGAATATTGCATATGATGCATGTGTTAAAAACCAATGAGATGAGAATTGGGAGGCAAGCTGACACTGAGACAGATTGTTCAATGTCAGTATGGTTTAATCAGAAAGGAAATAACAGGAGAGTGATTATATCTCACACCCCAAAATAAGTACTGATGTAGTTACTTAAAAGTGTAAATAAAACTGAGTTGTAACACAGATGTTTCTGTTGTTATATACTGCGGTTTTAGAAAGCATAAGAATAACTGAACTGCATAACTGAGAGCTTTATACACAACTCTGAATATTTAATTTTTCTCTGTGCTGGCAACTGTGTGATGGGTAAGCTATCTTAAAGAGGATTAAAGAAATATCATGGAGAATTGGAAGTCTAAGACATAACAGGACTAAGAACATGACTAAAGAGTAGACATTCGTTCCAGAGATCAAATGAAATAAAATGGAGGTAGAAAAAACAGATGGATTAAACACTTAATTTTTAAAAACCCTTGTAGACTATCCATGAAGTTAACATTAGGGGAACTCTCTCTCTCTCTCTCTCTCTCTCTCTCTCTCTCTCTCTCTCTCTCTCTCTCTCTCTCTCTCTCTCTCTCTCTTTCTCTCTCTCTCTCATTTTCTCTCTGTATTTACATTTCAGGTGTTATCCCCTTGCCCTGATACCATCCCCCTCCCTTTCCCATTGACTCCATGAAGGTGCTCCCTCTACCAACAACCCTCTCCCATCTCAGCAACGTGGAGTTCACTTACACTGGAAAAACTACCCTTCACTGTACCGAAGGCCTCTTCTCCCACTGATTCCAGAGAATGCTATCCTTTGCAACATATGCACCTGAAACAATGGGTCTCTCCATGTGAATTCATTGGTTGGTATTTTAGTCCCTGGAAGCTGCGGTGAGTTTGGTTAGATGATAATTTTGTTCCTCCAGTGAGGTTGCAGGTCCTTTCACCTCCTTTAGTCATTTCTCTAGCTCCTTTATTGGGATCCTCAAGTCCAGTCTGATGGTTAGCTGTGAGCATTCTCCTCTGTATCAGTATGGCTCTGGCAGAGCAGCTGAGGAGGCATCCATATCAGATTCCTGGCAGTAAGAACTACTTGGCATCAGCAATAGTGCTTGGGTTTAATGGCTGCATATGGGGTGGATCCCCAGGTAAGGCAGTCTCTGGATGATCTTTCCTGCAATTCCTGCTCCACTATTTGTCCCTTTATTTGCTCCCTTGAGTGTTTTGTTCTTGCTTATAAGAAGGAGTAAAGCATCCACCTTCTGGCCTTCCTTCGTTTTGAGCTTCATAAGTTCTGTGAATTTTCCTGTGTATTCCAAAATTGGGGGGCTAGTATCCCCTTATAAGTGAGTACATACCATAAGTGTTCAGTTTACTTTGATGTTGGCTACTGGTTTGTTGTATATTGTTCTCTCTATGTCTATCTATGATCATTGAATTCCTGCTGTTTTCAAAACTTTTAACATGAAGAAGTGTTGAATTTTGTCAAATGCTTTCTCAGCATCTAGACAGGTGATTATGTTATTTTTTTTTTCATTAAGTTTTTTAATATAGTGAATTACATTGATGGATTTTTATATATTGAACCATCTTTGCATTTCTGGAATGAAGCCTTCTTGACTATGGTTAATGATTGTTTTGATATGATCTTCAATTTAGTTTGCAAGAATTTTATTGAGTATTTTTTGCATCAGTGTTCATGAGGGTAATTGGTTTAACATACCCTTTCTATGTAGGATCTTTGTGTGTTTAAGGAATGAGCATAATTGTGGTTTCAAATAATGCATTGGGTAGAGTTCTCTCAGTTTCTATTTGTAAACTAGTTAGGAGAGTATTGGTATCAGATCTTCTATGAAGAATTCTGCACTTAACCCATCTCTTCATGTTTATTATTATTATTATTATTATTATTATTATTATTATTATTATTATTATTATTATTATTATTATTTTGTAGACTTTTTAGGACTGGTCCTAGTTCTTTAGGGGTTAATGAGCTCTCTTTGGATGGTTTATATAATCCTAATTTAAGTTTGATATCTGATAACTGTCTACAAAATTGTCCATTCCTTATAGATTTTCCAATTTTGTTGAGTATAGGCTTTTGTAGTAGGATCTGATGTTTTCTTGAATTTTTATTTTCTCTTGTTGTGTCTCCACTTTTTGTTTTGTTAATTTGGATACTCTCTCTGTGCCCTCTAGTTAGTCTGGCTATAGGTTTATCGATCTTGTTTATTTTTTCAAAAAACCATCTCCTGGTTTTGTTGATTCTTTGTATGGTTCTTTTTGTTTCTATTTGATTGGTTTCAGCTCTTCATTTGATTATATTCCTCTTGGTTGTATCTGCTTCTTTTTGTTCTAGAGCTTTCAAGTATGCTGTCAAGCTGTTAGTGTATGCTCTCTCCAGTTTCTTTTTGGAGGGGTTCAGAGCTATGAGTTTTCCTCTTAATACTGCTTTATTGTATTCCATAAGTTTGGGTATGTTGTGCTTTTATTACATTTTATTAAATTCTAAAATGTTTTCTAATTCTTTCTTTATTTCTTCCTTGACCAAGCTATCTTTGAGTAGACGCATTGTTCAGCGTCCATGTATATGTAGGCTTTTCTTTGTTTTGGTTGGTATTAAAGACCAGCCTTAGTGCATGGTGATCTGGTTGGATGCATGGGATCATTTCAATGTTCTTGTTCTTGTTGTTCATGCTTGTTTTGTGACAAACTATATGGTCAATTTTAGAGAGGGTATTGTGAGGTGCTGAGAAGAAAGTATATTCTTTTGTTTTAGGATGAAATGTTCTATAGATGTCTGTTAAATCCATTTGGTTCATAACTTCTTTTACTTTCAATGTGCCTGTGTTCAGTGTCTGCTTACATGATCTGTCTATTGATGAAATTAGGGATTTATGTCTCCCACTATTATTGTGAATGGTGCAATATATTCTTTAAGCTTTAGTAGAGTTTCTTTTATGAATGTGGGTTCCCTTGTATTTGGAGCATAGATGTTCAGGATTGAGAATTTATCTTGATTGACTTTTTTCCTTTGATGAGGAAAAAGTGTCCTTCCTTATCTTTTTTCATGATTTTGGTTGAAAATCTACTTTATTCTATATTATGATGGTTACTGCAGCTTATTTCTTGAGACTTTTTACTCTGAAGTAGTGCCTATCTTTGTTGCTGAGTTTCCTGTATGCAGCAAATGCTGGATTCTTTTTATCTATCCAGTCTGATAATCTCTGCCTTTTTATTGGGGAATTGAGTCCATTGATTTTAAGAGATACTAAAGAATAGTGATTTTTTTCTTTTTCTTTTTCTTTTTTTTTTGTTAGAGGTTAAATTTTCTTTGTGTGCTTTTCTTCTTTGAGGTTTCTTGCATGAAGAGTAATTTCTTGCTTTTCCTAGAGTGAAATATCTCACTTTGTGGTGGAATTTTCCATCTATTTTCCTTGGTAGGTCTGATTTGTCGACAGATATTGTGTAAATATGCTTTTTACCTAGAATATTTTGGTTTCTCCATGTATGATAATCAATAGGTTTGCTGGATATATTAACCTGGGCTGGCAATTGTTTTGTCTTAGGGTCCTTATGATGTTTGTTCAGGATCTTCTAACTTGCATAGTCTACGTTGAAAAGTCTGGTGTAATTCTAAGTGGTCTGCCTTTCTATGTTACCTGTTTTTTTTCCCCTTATTGCTTTTAGTATTCTTTAATTTGAACATTTGTTTTTTGACTATTATCTGTAGGGAAGAATTACTTTTCTGTTCCAAACTATAGGGGTTCTGTAGGCTTCTTGTATGTTTGTGATTATCTCTTTCTTTAGGTTGCAAAAGCATTTTTCTATAATTATGTTGAAGACATTTACTGGGCCTTTAGTTGGGAGTACTTGCTCTCTTCTACACTTACTCTTCTTAAGTTTGGTCTTCTCATTTTTTTTCCTGGATTTACTGGATGTTTTGGGTTAGAAGCTATTTGATTTTTGCATTTTCTTTGACTGTGGTGTCATTGTTTTCTATTGTATCTTTTGCCCATGAGATTTTCTCTTCTATATCTTGTATTCTGTTGGTGATTCTTGTGTCTATGACTCCTGATACCTTCTATAGGTTTTTTTTTAACTTCAGGCTTGTCTCCTTTTGTGATTTCTTTATTGTTTTTTATTTCTCTTGTCAATTCCTTCACCTATTTGTTTGTGCTTTCCTTTAGATCTTTAAGTGATTTTTGTGCTTTCTGTTTTCTCTTTTAAGTGCTTCAACTTGTTTGTGTGTGTTTTCCTGGCTTTACTGTACTTTAAATGTGTTATTTATGTGCTTCTGGAGGACCTCCATCATCATCATGAATTATGATTTTAAGTTTAAATCCTGTTTTTCTGGTGAGTTGGGATATTCACTATTTGATGTAATGGGATAACTGGATTCTGATGTTGCCAGGTTGGTTGTCTTGGCTCTGTTTGTTTGATTCTTGTACTTGCTTCTTGCCATCTTGTTGTTGGTAATGCTTGGCAATCTTGGTGTCTTTGCCTGGAGCTTGTCTCTCTTGTAGGTCTGTGGACCCCTAGTCTCCAGAGGGAGAATGCTCCTGGATGTTTGGCTCCCTGCGTTGGTTGTGAGTTTCTGTGGCAGTGCTTAGTCCTGATGTAACTGGGCAGCCTCTAGACTTGGGCTGGAAGTGTCTGTTCCACAGTTTCCTGTGCCCTGAGAGTTCTGGGAGGCCTGTCCTCAAATAATCAGTGGAGAGTGAGTGTGCACTCACCAGTGGGCTCAGGAGTGTGAGCTCTCCTGTGCCTCTTCCAGGCACCCAGAAATTTGTGTGTAGCTGCCAATCCTGATGCAACTGGGTCAGTAGGGGACCCTTAACATGATCTGTAGATCTGGTGCATAGAAACAGTAATGGCCAAAAAAAATTATCTGCATGTTTGCAAAATCTTAGAAGTAGCAAAGTGAAACAAAGACTGGTAATTTTACAGAATGAAGTTTGGCACCTGTTTTCTACCTGAGACCATGGAAAGTGTGCTTCATGAAAATTGGGTTCTATTTTGTTGGAAGTGAAGTGTTTGAAGGAAAGATTCTATGTTGGACTCAGCAGTTAGGAGGTCACTTGTGAACATATCAGTGGAGAGTTTCAGAAATCCAAAAGTGACCCGCTGTTTGTGGAGAGCCAGGACTAAGAAAATAGCCAAACTACAGCCATCTTGACACAGCAGCCTGTGAGCAGCTGCACCCCCGTCTGTGGGAACCTGACCTTTCTTTCCTCTGAGCCTTCCGGGAAGCACCACAATGGACCCTGCCAAGAATAACTGCCAGGTGACAAAATAGGATGTTCCAGAAAAAGCACAAGACGGTTGGCACTAAACCGCAGCACCACCCTCTTCCGTATTCTGAAGATTTTGTAAAATTCCACTGCATCCTGCCTTCTCCCTGCTTAAGCCTATATAAGCTGTAAGCATTCTATCCTCAATGAAGCCTTGACAACATCCAGACTGACTCTGTGTCATTCTTTACGTGCTTGGCTACCTTTCTCTCTCAACCCCATGACTTTCAGGACAAAGGCCTCTTCGGGACCCTAAATAACCTGACTTGCTGGATGGGTCATGCAAGCATCATGGTAGACAGGGAAATAAACCTCAAAGAGGTGAGAATAAAAATGTGTTCATACTTAGTTATTTGGATAGCCCGATGCTAACAATTTGTTGTAAGAGTATTTAAATACTATAGAATTTGGAAAACAAGGTTTCCAGGCAACAATTATTTCCATTGTAGGTGCACAATAATACTTAGCTGTGACTACATAGAACCCCCTTTGCAATGTACAGGTGACTATGACATTAGGTTCTATAGATTAGAGACCTGAAATGTTGTGTGGTCTGTGATTGAGATAGCACAGAAGTCAGCAGGCTATAAAGAACCCATCTCCTACATATGGATTCTGTTAACTGGGAGCTAAAGAAAAAAGTTCAGGAAGGAAGAGTCTGACACACAATCTGGGGGATTTGGGCAACGTCTGGTTTTACAAATGGCAGAAGGTCACCAGGTCATTAACAACATTCAACTTTTTGCATGCAACACGGGTATTTTATTTTCTCTGTTGAGGAGACAGCTAACATTGCATAACATTCCTGGTTTTCCTAGTGTTCAGTAGGCATAAGGACATTTGTTCCGCCAACAAAAATAGATAGGCAGGAAGAAAGGCTATTAGCCCTTTCACCTTCCAAAGGCTTGGCCAAATACTATTGACTATTGTCCTTGAGCTGTGGCTTTATTCATGACTACTGGCCTGCCAAGTGCCTAATTCCCACTGCCTATATGCTATGGTTTAAAAACAAGAAAACAAAAGACAGAAGAACAAAAAGAATATAATGCTTTTCTTTTCTTTTCTTTTTTCCTGCCCTTTGGTTAGCAACATAGGCCCTGAAATTGCAGCAATGGCCTTCTCTGTAGGACCTGTGATTTCAGAGAAGCATTCTGTAGATTTAGGTAGTATTTTTATGAGTTGTCCTTTTAGTATTATGTGACTCTTAATGGAGGGGGGTGATTTTATGCAATTAGGATGTTCAGAGGACTTTCCAAACAATTTGCTCTCTGAATTTAATTGATTAGGAAGATACCTGTTTGGTTTTTTCTTACTTTCTGAGTTTCCAGGAAAAGTAGGGTATCAGGGGCAGCTACAATGGCCTGTGTTGACAGAATGTCAGATCACAATGACCAGACAGGCTGGCACAAAGGGACAAGAAAGAGCAAAGGCTTCATGGGCAGAGCTCTGAGGAGTTTGGTTCTCTGTGTCTCTGATTATAGTTTACAAAGGAGGTTTTTAGATTAGAGGAGGTGTCTGCACTGCCAACAGCTACTCTGAATCAGGCAAAGGCCTGAGGATTTGAAAGAAAAGACATTCCTCCTGTTACCAGAATATACTGCTTTTCTCTCTCAATCTAGCTCCTAAGAAATACAGCTACAACGGCAGCAAGCAAATTCCCTAGCTGCTCAGCGACAACCCCTGGGGTGAGTCTGTAACCTTCAGCAGTAAACACAATAGGAACACAGATGTGAATCAGCTTGTGACTGAGCCTATCTAAATATGAATGGAGGGTGTTTCCTATTCCCAAAGTGTAGGCTTGCAAGTGGGCAGTTTAGCTAACACTTGAGGGGGGATGGGCATGGCTCCCAACAGATTAGCATGGCGGTATACCTCTGAAATTCATGTACTTTAGAATCTGTGGCAGAAAGATTCTGTGTTTTAGGTCAGTCTGGGCTATATAGAGAGATGATATTTCAAAGGGTAAAGGAAACATTTAAAGGTTACGTTTTTATTTTAAAGATTAGTACTTTTATTTCTTATACTTTGAAGCTCCACTGTTAGGAGTGTGATTACTGTATGTCTTGTAGCTCTTGAAACAACTATTTTATTTTCTTTCCTACTTTCTACTTAGACCTATTTATTTCTAGATTAATATAGCTACAAATTTCCCCCATCTCTTTTTTCTAATTCTTTCTTTCACCTTTTCCCCCGTTTTCAGCTCCTATCAAACCTATAGATGATCCTATGTTTATTACTGCTGTTGGTTATATACAAACATGTGAGAAGACTTTTTTATTTTTTGAAATTATAATACTGCACAAGCATTAATATTAATGATGCATGTTAAAAGGTTTTTCAGTAATTCACCTGGAATTTTTGCAGTGTATTCTGTGTTTGGAGACTTCTGGGATGGATCCTAACTCTGTCCCCATTATTGATGTAAAATTTGATGAGTTAATTTCCCTCTTTCCCAGTATCCATATGGATTGCTGCTGATTGTCCCTTACACCTACACTGCTAGGGAAAAATACCTTTTCCCTTAGTATTTTAACCTAATTAAGGACCATAAACCTAGGTCTCTATTGTTGGGCAGATCTAGATATTTGGTTTATTTTCTTATATATCCAGTGTGATGACTTCAGAATTGTAACTATATAGTTAAAAAGGGGGAAACTTTATATTTGATTTTACTGTTATAAAAAGAGGAGTTGAATGATATAAGTAAATTAATTTTTCTTTTCATTATGTGATTTACTATATAGAGACTAGTATAATCAGCTTCTATGCAGACATAAATGATGATTATTAATCAAGTTTTATGCAATTGTTTTATACATTTTAAGTAATTTAAAACACTTAGATTTCATATACAACCAATGTATAGCAGAACAACCTGCTGTGTGATTCACATGCATCATCACATTGAATACCAAATATTTCTATGATTTCAATTATGATGGTATTCTGAATGTATTTAGAGATATTATATTTTAATAATTAAAAAATAAAGTTATAAAAGTCAGTAGATAAACAAGTAACTTTTTAAAAATTTTCAATTGCTTATGAATTTAACTCTATTAAGAATGCCTGAATTGTGATTTACAAACCAGAAACATTGCTACCAATCAGTCTACTTACTAATGTTGACAATGGCAGTTTGGCGATATGAATACAAAATTGGATATTTTTTGTTAGGAATGTCTTCACACCAGTAGGATATTTTTGCTTGCACTGTTTGTAAATGAAGGACACCAGGGACTTTTGCCAGACTTAATCTTACCACTTGAGATCAAGGCAAGGCCAAGTTCTCCACCCACAGTTCTTGGAAGAAGCAGGAACATTCTTGAAAAACTGCATGATGTGCTGACTGATAGCTATCTGACTCTGTAGAGAATCCCAGTTAGGGCCCTGACACAAATGCTCACTAACTAATAGGTTTAAAGTCCAGTATGCTTAGCCAATGAATTTAAATTATAACCTTGCTGATGTAACCTTTACTCCTAAAATGTATAATAACTTTCTAACATCCTTTCAGATTCACCTATCCTTTGGATGTTGGCCATCCCAGTGCAGTGGACAAATAAACCTCTTGCTCTTGCATTGATCCCTGATAGTAGCCTCAAATAGATGAGACCCAACTCTGGTCTTACATAAACATTCACAATTTTGCTTACAATCTACCTATGATGAATTCAGTGATCAGAGTGGGAGAGAGAAAGAAAAGAAAAATGTATATCTATAGTATTTCTTCTCAAGGGACATTGCTAGGGAACAATGGTTTTGTTGTTTGTTCAAAAACAACTCAGGCTTCCTGTTGAAATTGTTTTTATACAAGTATAACAAACTGCTTGATTAAAAAATATCTGTATTCTTGAAATATCTTATCTCAGTCATAGATTGTTGGCATATGATGTTCAAGCTTCAATTATTTTTTAATGGTTGTCACTAAAAGATTACATGCAGAATATCTAATGATTTATTTAGTCTCATAGTCCCTGGTATTTTCAAATCAAAGAAAAAAGAAATAAAATAGTTTGACCTTACATATTCATGGAAAAAATTGTTTATGAATTGACTTAAAGCAATTAGTAGTAGACATTTTTTTAAAATTGAACAACTTTATTTTAAAAAAGAAAATGTACACATTTTAAGCATTTTTGCATATAATATATGAATACATTTTTGTCAGTACTTGAGTTTTTTTTTATAAAGGTTTGATATTATAAATTAAAATCTTACTAGTTACAATGAGCATAAAGTACATGTAAAACCAGATGTAACCTGGAAATAGTCAAAGTTTTCTTAGTGTGAAAAGATTAAGCATAATGGTTTTTCATTTTTTTTCTTTTTTTCTTGGTTAGTACCTCATTATCAGTGACTGCATATTATGTCTGTTCTTTTGTGACTGGGTTATCACCCTCAGGATGATATTCCCTAGATGCAACCATTTTCTTAAGAATTTCATTAAGTCATTGTTTCTGATAGCTGAGTAGTACTCCATTGTGTAATGTACCTCAATTTTTGTATCCATTCATCTACTGAAGGACATCTGGGTTCTTTCCAGGTTCTGGCTATTATAAATAGAGCAGCTATGAACATTGTGGTGCATGCATCTTTGTTATATATTGGGGTGTATCTGGGGAATATGCCCAGAAGTGGAATAGCTGGATCTTCAGGTAGAACTATGTCCAATTTTCTGAGGAATCACCAGACTGATTTCCAGAGTGGTTGTATCAGTTTACAACCCCACCAACAGTGGAGAAGTGTTCCCCTTTCTCCACAACCTCACCAGCATCTGCTGTCATCAGATTTTGGATCTTGGCCAATCTGACTTGTTTGAAGTGGACTCTCAGGGTTGTTTTGATTTGAATTTCCCTGATGGTTAAGGTTGTCAAGCACTTCCTTAGATGCTTCTCAGCCATTCAATATTCATCAAATGAGAATTTTTGTTTAGATCTGTACCCCATTTTTTAATAGGGTTGTTTAATTCTCTGGTGTCTAACTTCTTTAGTTCTTTGTATACCTTGGATATTAGGCCTGTATCTGATGTGGGGTTGGTAAAGATCTTTTCCTACTCTGTTGGCTGCACTTTTGTTTTCTTTACAGTGTCCTTAGCCTTACAGAAACTTTGCAATCTCATTAAGTCCCCTTTGTCAATCTTTGACCTCAGCGCACAAGCCATTGGTGTTTTGTTCAGGAAATTTTCTCCTGTGCCTATGCATTCTAAGGTTTTCCCTACTTTCTCACCTAATAGTTTCAGTGTACCTGGTTTAATGTAGAGATCTTTGTTCCACTTGCACTTGAGCTTTGTACAAGGAGATAAGAAAGGGTCTATTTTCATTCTTCTGCATGCTGAGTGCCAGTTGGACCAACACCATTTGTTGAATAGGCTGTCCTTTTTCCTCTGAATGTTTGTAGCTCCTTTGTCAAAAATCAGGTGACCATATATGTAAGGTCTCATTTCTTGATCTTCTATTCTATTCCATTTATCCAAGTGCCTATTTCTGTACCAGTACCATGTAATTTTTAGCACAATTGTCAGGAATGGTGATTCCCGCAAATGTTTTCTTCTTGTTGATTATGGAATTCACTATTTTAGGTCTTTTGCTATTCCAGATGAAATTGCACATTGCTCTTTCCAACTCAATGAAGAATTTGGTTGAAATTTTGATGGGGATTGCATTGAATCTATAGATTGCTTTTGGTAAGGTGGCCATTTTTAAAATGCTGATCCTTCTAATCCATGAGCATGGGATATCTATCCATTTTATGAGATCTTCCTCAATTTCCTTTTTTAGAGGTTTGAAGTTCTTGTCATACAGGTCCTTCACTTGCTTAGTTAATCACACCAACGTATTTCATAGTTTTTGTGACTATTGTGAAGGGTATTGTTTCCCTAATTTCTTTCTCCACATGTTTTCCATTTGAATATAGGAAGGCTACTGATTTGTTTGTGTTAATTTTATATCCAGCCACTTTGCTGAACTTGTTTAATGAAGTTCTCAGGTAGAAGTTTTGGGGTCACTTAAGTACACTATCATGTCATCTGCAAAAGTGATGTTTTTACTTCTTTCTTTCCAGTTTGTATTCATTTGATTTCCTTTTGTTGTCTAATTGATCTGGCCAGGACTTCCTGTATTATGTTGAATAGATAGAGGGAGAGTTGCAGCCTTGTCGAGTCCCTGATGTTAGTGGTATTGCTTAAAGTTTCCCACCGTTAAATTATATGTTGGCTGTTAGTTTGCAGTATGTTGTTTTTACTATGTTTAGGTATGGGCCTTGGATTCCTGTTCTTTCCAAGACTTTTAACATGAAGGGCTGTTAAATTTTGTCAAATGTTTCTCAGCATCTAGTGAGATGACCATATGATTTTGTTCTTTAAGTTTGTTTCTATGGTGGATTACATTGATGGATTTTTGTATATTGAACCATCGCTGCATCACGGGGATGAAGCCTACTTGATTATGGTGAATTATTGTTTTGATGTGTTCTTGGATTCTGTTTGCAAGGATTTTGCTGAGAATTTTTGCATCAATGTTCATAAGTAAGATAGATCTGAAGTTTTCTTTCCTTGTAGGGTGTTTGTGTGGTTTAGGAATGAGGGTTATTGTAGCCTCAAAAAATGAGTTAGGTAGTACTCCATCTGATTCTATCTAGTATAATAGTTTGAAGAGTATTGGTATTTTGTCGTCAATAAATGTCTGATAAAATTCTGCACTGAACCCATCTGGACCTGGGCTCTTTTTAGTTGGGAGGCTTTTGATGACTGCTTCTATTTCTTTAGGTATTATAGGATTATTTAGACAGTTTTCCTGGTCTTGGTTTAACTTTAGTATTTTGTATCTGTCTAGGAAATCATCCATTTCCTCCATATTTTTCAGTTTTGTTGAGTATAGGCTTTTGTAGTAGGATCTGATAATTTTCTGAATATTCTCAGTTTCAACAGTTATTTCTCCACTTTCCTTTCTGATTTTATTAATTTGATACTCTTTCTTTGCCCTCTAGTTAGTCTGGCTAAGGGTTTATCAATCTTGTTAATTTTCTCAAATTATCATCATTTGGTTTTGTTGATTCTTTGAATGGTTCTTCTTCTTCTTTTTATTTTTTTTCCTATTTGGTCTATTTCTGCCCTACATTTGATTATTTTTTGTCTTCTACTCCTCTTGGGTGTATCTGCTTCCTTTTGTTATAGAGTTTTCAATTGTGCTGTCAGGTTTCTAATGTATGCTCTCTTCAGTTTCTTTTTGGAAGCAGTCAGATCTAGGAGTTTTCCTCCCAGTACAGCTTTCATTGCGTCCCATAGGTTTGAGGATGTCGTGTTTTCATTTTCATTGAATTCTAGAAAATCCTTAATTTGTATATTTATATCTTCTTTGACCCTGCTATCGTTTAACAGAGCATTGTTTATTTTCCATGTATATGGGTTTGTTTTTGTCTTTGTTGTTATTAAAGACCAGCCTTAGACAATGGTGATCTGAAAGAATATATGGGAGTATTTCAATCTTCTTATATCGACTGAGGCTCGTTCTGAGTCCAGTGATGTTGTCAATTTTCAAGAAGGTGCTGTGAGGTGCTGAGAAGAAGGTGTATTCTTTTGTTTTAGGATGATATGTTCTGTAGATATCTATTAATTCCAGTTGGTTAATTGTCTCTGCTAGTCTTACAGTTTCCTTATTCAGTTTCTGTTTCCATGATCTGTCCGTTGGTGAGAGTGGGGTATTAAAGTCTCCCACTATTATTGTGTGGGGTGAAATGTATTTTTTGAGCTTTAGTAGGGTTTCTTTCATGAATATGGTTGCTTTTGTTTTTAGAGCATATATGTTAAGGATTGAGAGTTCCTCCTGACAGATTTCCCCTGTAATGAGTAAAAAGTGTCCTCCCTTATCTTTTTTGATAACTTTTGGTTGGACATTTACTTTATTCAATATTAGAATAGCCACTCCAGTCTGCTTCTAGGGGCCGTTTGCTTGGAAGTTTTTTTCCCACCCTTTTACTCTGAGATAGTGTCTGTCTTTGTCTCTGAGATGAGTTTCCTGTATGCAGAAAAACGCTTGTTTTTCTTTATGTATCCAGTCTGATAGCTTATATCTTTTTATTGGGGAGTTGAGTCCATTTATGTTAATATATATCAAGGAATAGTGGTTGCTGTTTCTTGGTATTATTGCTTTTGTAGGTTGAATTGTGCCTGTGTCCCTCTCTCCTTTTGGTTTTCTTGCTTTGCACTTTCTTATTTTTACTAGGATGTAATTCCCCTCATTGTATTGGGTTTTCCACCTATAATTTGTTGTAGTGCTGGGTTTGTGGTCAGATATTGTGTAAATTTTGTTTTGTCTTGGAATATCTTCATCTCTCCATCTATATTGATTGATAGTTTTGCTGGGTATAGCATCTTTTACTGGCACTTGTGCTCTCTTAGGATCTGCATGATGTTTGTCCGGGCTCTTCTAGCTTTCATAGTCTCTGTTGAGAAATCAGGTGTGATTCTGATTGGTCTGCCTTTATATATTTCATGACCCTTTTCTCTTACTGCTTTTAGTATTCTTTCTTTTCTTTGGGCACTTGGTGTTTTGACTATTATGTGTCAGGAGGAATTTCTTTTCTGGTCCAACCTATTTGGACTTCTGTAGGCTTCTTTTATGCTCGTGGTCATCTCATTCTTAAGGGTAGGGAAGTTTTCTTCTACAATTTTGTTGAAGATATTTACTGTGCCTCTTTGTTGATATTCTTCTCCTTCTTCTATTCCTATTATATTTAGGTTTGGTCTTCTCATTGTGTCCTGGATCTCCTGGACATTTTGGGTTAAGAGCTTTTTGGTTTTTGCATCTTCTCTGGCTGTTTTGTCTATGTTTTCAATGTTGTCTTCAGCCCCCGAGATTCTCTCTTCAATCTCTTTTAGTCTGTTGGAAATTCTTGCATCTGTGACCCTTAATTTCTTTTTTAGGATTTCTACTTCTAGGGTTGTCTCTTTTAGTGTTTTCTTTATTGTGTCCATTTCTGATTTAAATTCCTTCTTCCATTCCTTCATCTCTTTGATTCAGTTTTCTTCTAGTTATTTGAGTTCTTTGAGTGTTTTTCTTGTATCTTCTTTAAAAGCTTCTAATTCTTTATGCTTTTCTTCCCATTCTTGTTTAAGTATCTCTATCATTTTCTTCAGGTAGGATTTCGGGTCTGAGTCTTCTTTTTCTGGATGGAGTCTTTGGCATTCCGCTGTTTGCTGTGATGGGAGAGCTGGGTTCTAGTGTTTCCAGGTTGTCTTGTTTTCCCTTGGGTATGCCATCTTCTTGTTAGTGATTGGTTCTTGCCTTTCCCTTCTACCTGGCCTGTTTTCCTGGATCTCCATTGTTCCTGGTGGGGAATGATCAGAGTCCTGTTCTGTACCCAAAAGCCGCCAGCTGGAAACAGAGGACCAAATGCTGGCTTCCTGGTCCCTGGGTCAGGTAGGGGATGGGCATGCTTTCCATGTGTGCTCTGCAGAGATCTCTCTGCCCCCTGGCTAGTGGGAACCCCTTCTCACCAGGCCTTTATCTCTGGGTCTCCCAGAAAATTTAAAATAACAAATGTTCATAGTTTTAAAAGATGATTTTCAACATTCATAACATCCATGCTTAGGATAATAGAGTGATATAAAGGGAAAAGTGGAATAATGACGATAGAGGTTCAAATGGAGGGTTGGGCAGAGAAGGGGCTTGGGGAGGAAGAAAAATTCCTAAGAAGCTTCCACAGTTCTATTAACTGATTAATTTTACCACCTGGACCAATTTTTAAAAGATCTGATTTCCTGAAACTAAATTCCAAAAGCTCAAAACACAGACATTCTCCATAGTATATCTCAGTGAGCTTGCCTCACCAAAAGAAACACAAACTTGGAAGACAGCTCGAGAATATAGGGAATATGATGTTCCATGGCTTGTCAATAGTTCTTCTCAAGTAAGCCTTATCAAAATACAACCTGAAAAAAAAAATAAACTGCATTTGCATAGATTTGAAAAACTAATCAAAATACAAATTACCAAAAAAACTTATTAGCTAAAATCTTACTTCACTTTTCCTGAGTATTTTTGTTTGGAATAAGACAAGCAATAGATACCTCCTCTGTACTGCAGGTGTACAAATGATAACAGGAAGGAAAGTCATGTTTGTTTTTTAATTTTGTTGTTTGTATCTTTCTTCCTTCCTTTCTTCCTTTCTTCCTCCCTCCCTTTCTTTCTTTCTTTCTTTCTTTCTTTCTTTCTTTCTTTCTTTCTTTTTCTTTCCTTTCTTCCTTCCTTCCTTTTTTTCTTTTATACACACTCCTCATTTTTTCAGTTTCTCTCTCTTCCCCTATCTCAATCCATTGCTCCTTCATTTCTCTTCAGAAAAGAGCAGGCCTCCCATGCATATCAACCAGCCATGGCATACCAAGTTGCAGCAAAACAATGTATATCCTCTTCCATTAGGGCTAGACTAGTCAACCCAGTAGGAAAATGGGGCTCAAAATCAGAGTCCAAGACAACCCTGCATCTCCTGTTATGAGTCCCTCAGGTAAACCAAGCTAAACAACTGTAATGTATATACCGAGGACCTGGGTCAATCCCACACAGCTCTCTAGTTGACAGTTCAGTCTTGGTAAGTACAATGGGCCCAGATTAATTGATTCTATAAATTTCTGGGTGTTGTCTTTAACTCCCCTGGGTCCTATAATCATTCTACACAGTTCTCTCTAATGTTTTGATGTGGATCTATACATCTGTTTTTAGTTCTAGCTGAGTGAAGCCTCTCAGATAGGAATTAAGCTGAGCACTAACCTGTAAGTATAGTAAAATATCCTTAGAAATCATTTTATTTATTTTTCCTCCCAGCCATGTTGGGATCTAACCTAGGTCTAAGGAACATCCAGTTCTGGTTCATTGTCCTCAAGGTAATGTCAAGGCAATACTCACTCTTACATCATGTGTCTCAAGATAGGCTATCCATTGGATGGCCCATCCCACAAATTCTGTATTATCTTTACCCCAGCACATCTGAGGTACAAATTGTTAGGTGGGAGATTGTTTGGCTAGGTTGATGGTTGGTTTCTAGATCCCACCACTGGAAGTCTTGACTTGTTACAAGAGATAACTGTTTCTGGATCTGTATCCCCCATCTCTAGGAGTTTTAGTTAGGGTCACACTCATAGATTGCTAAGTGTTCCCACTGCCTTAGGTTTCTAGCTCTTCTCAGAGATACCCTGAAATTTCAGTTGTTTTTTCCAGTACTCTTTGTTGCATATAGATTTTCGTACCCTGCTATAAGCTTCAGGAGGACTGTGCTATCAACTCTGCCTCGGTTCTCTCAGATCTGGGGATTAAAGACACACACACACACACACACACACACACACACACACACACACACACTTCCCACCAACAATGAAGGGGTGTTCTCTTTTTTGATATTCTCTTCAGCATCTGCTGTCACTTAGTTTTTTTTTTTTTTTTTTTTTAAATCATAGCCAGTCTGACTTGTATGAGGTAGAATCTTAGGGTTGTTTTGATTTACATTCCCCTGTTGACTAAAGATGTTGAACACTTATTTAGATGCTTCTCAGCCATTTGATATTCTTCAGTTGAGAATTTGTTGTTTAGCTCTGTTTCCCAATCTATTGGTTGAGGTTTTGTCCTACTGACAACATCCTTTGCCTTGCAGAAGCTTTGCAATTTTATGAGGTCCCATTTGTCAATTCTTGATCTTAGAACATAAGCCATTTGTGTTCTGCTCAGAAACTTTTCTTCTGTGCCTATGTGTTTGAGGTTCTTCTCCACTTTCTCCTGTATAAGTTTCAGTGTATTGGGTTTTATGTGGAGTTCTTTGATCTACTTGGACTTGAGCATTTTACAGGGTGATAAAATGTTCTTCTCAATGCTGATCTTCAGTTGAACCAGCACCAGTTTCTGAAAGTGCTGTCTATTTTCAACTGAATGGTTTTAGCTCCTTTGTCAAAGATCAAGTGACCAGAGGTGTATGAGTTCATTTCTGGATCTTCAATTCTATTCTATTGATCTACCTGCCTGTCTCTGTATCAATATCATACAGTTTTTTTTTTTTTTTTTAATCACAGTTGCTCTGTAGTATAGCTTGGAGATTTCCATGAAGTTCTTTTATTGTTGAGAATAGTTTTTGCTACCCTGGGTTTTTTGTTATTCACAATGAATTTAAAAATTTCTTTCCATCTCCATGAAGAATTGAGTTGTAATTTTGATGAGGATTTCATTGAATCTGTAGATTGCCTTTGGCAAAGTAGACATTTTTACTATATTTATCCTGCCAATATGTGAGCACGAGAGATCTTTACATCTTCTGAGATCTTCTTTGAATACTTTCTTTAGAGACTTGAACTTCTTGACAAGAACTTCTATTATCATTTTTTAAAAAGTTAGTTTTAAGTTGTTTTTCTTCCTTTCTGTTTTTCTTTCTTTCTTTGTGCTCCAGCTGCATTGGAATATTCTGGTGTTGATTTCTTTTTCTCGTTCTTTCTTGGTAATATATTTCATCATAAATATTCATGTTTGGCTCATTTTTAAACAACTTAGTGCATTAATTTTAATTATGTGTCTCAGCCAATGAGTGCATTTAGACATATGAGTGAAAGTTCACAAGCCTTGATTCCATGGACTTGGCATTATAGAGGTTTGTAAGCCAATTGTTAATGATACTCAGGATCAAACTACAGTTTTATGAGAGAGCAACAAAATGTGTTAATTGGTGTTAGATTTTTTTAAATTGGTTTTGGAGTCCTCCTTCTCCTCCTCCATCATCATCATCATCATCATCATCATCATCATCATCATCATCATCTTCATCATCATCATCATCTTCATCATCAGCTGTTTGTGTTTTCCTTCATTTATTTAAAGGAGTTGTCTATATCTTCTTTAAGTGTCTCTCTCACCTTTTTAAGATTGGATTAAAGGTCATTTTCTTGTGTTTCAGCTATGCTAGAATATCTAGGGCTTGTTATACTAGGATAGCTAGCCTATGGTGGTGCCATATTGTCCATGCCGTTATTGATTGTTTTTTTATGCTAGCATCTAGTCATCTGTGTTTGGAATTATTGTAGGTTTAGTTACAAATTTTTGAGTATATCTTTGTTAGATGGATGATTTTCCCTTTCTGTTCCTTTACTGGTCTTTGGCTTAAGTGTCCTTGGATTCTGGTGACCTTAAGAATTCAGGTAAAGTGGAGTTTCTTTCCTGAGCTTTTTACAGCCTGCATTATCTCTGAGATTTTGGGTACCAAAGTTGCCTCTGGGATTCCAAGTATCTGTGTGGCCACTGGGCTTCTTGGAGTTCCTAGGACAAAATGGCTTCTAATAAAATAAATGTTTTCTGCTGAAGATGTGGATCAGAATTCTGAGCTCATGGGAGGAGTGCTGTTGAGAACTGTCAGAAAATTAGCAGTGTCTTATCTGGTGTCCCTAGAATGTGCTTGGCCTCTGGTAAAGTAGCTGAAGTTGTAGGCAAGATTGTCCAACTTGTATTTTAAAAACACCCCATAGACTGACAATGAGGTCCCCAATAAAGGAGTTGGAAAAAGGACTAAACAAGCTGAAGGGGTTTGATACCCTAAATGAAAACAATAGTACCAATCAACTAGACACTCCAGAGCTCCCAGGGACAAAATCACCAAACTAAGAATAGACATGGAGCAACCCATGGCTTCAGCAACATATGTAACAGAGGATGACCTTGCTGGGAATCAATTTGAGGAGTGGCCTTAGGTCCTATGAAGGCTCAATGCCCCTGTACAACCCTAGTTATTGAATAGGGGGATCTCATAGCATGGAGGTGGGAGCAGGTATGTTGGTGTGTAGAAGAAAGGGGAGGGGGTAATAGCACCCTCATAGAAGAAAGGGGAGGGGGAATAGCATAGGGGATTTCGGAAAGGAAAACGGGGAAAGGAAATAACATTTGAAATGTCAATAAAGAAAAATACATTAAAAGAAAAGGAAAAAAATTAAAAATACCAAAAACAACACACTGTGGTGTTGTTCATATAATTCTTTCTATGTTTTTATTTCAACCTCATCAATTAAGAATTATACTATGTTTTATGTGGGTATAACTCAGTTATTAAGGGACCTTTATATAATTTGAAAATTATCATTAATACAATGATGTATGGAGGTGCACTGATCTCTGTGGGCATTAAAGTTTGTGCTCTTTGGGAAGTGTACACATCTAGTGTGTTATATTTTCTTGCTGAAATAGTTTTTATATGGTATGGGTTCTTCATGAGGTACTGTGTGGATTGGAAAATGGAAGTTAGAAAAAAAAAACAGTTCACACTTGGGGAAGTGAGCAGTGTTGAGCCCAGCACTTGTAGCTTAGGCATTGTGATAGTTTGTATACGCTTATCCCAGGGAGTGGCACGATTAGAGGGTGTTACCCTTTTGGAATAAGTGTCTCACTGTAGGTGTGGGCTTAAAGCCTCACTTTAGATTCTGGGATGTCAGTATTCTGCTAGCAGCCTTCAGGTGTAGATGTAGAACTCAGCTCTGCCTGCACCTTGCCTGCCTGGATGCTGCCTAGATGATAACGGAATGAACTTCTGAACCTATAAAACAGCCCCAGTTAAATGTTGTTCCTATAATAGTTTTCTTCATCATGCAATTCATGACCATATGGACATGCAGTAAAATCCTACAACACGAGTTGTTACCAGACACTGGGGGATTGCTTTGACAGGCCTGGCCATGCTTTTGTTTAGAAGAATATGGGTTTGGGGACTTTGGATTTAGAAAGTCATCAAATGATTTAAGTGGAGATTAATGGGTCAACTAAGTAGGAATATAAAAGACTGTTACTGAGTGTGATTGAACTGCATGGGCATGGCCTGTGAGGTTTCAGTGGAGAAGAAATTTAGTGTGTGGACAAAAGACTGTTTTGTAGCATTTTGGCCAAAAAATGTGGTTAATTTTTGCCCTTGTCTAAGAAGTCTGCCTGAGGCTAAGGTGGAGAGATTCAGATTAATTGCACTGACAAAGGAAGTCTCTGAAATACCCATCATAAACTTTGGTCTCTGGTTAAGTTTCAGGACATGCATTTTTAAACAAACATAGAAAGATGAGAAAAGGGAAATATAAAATACATGGTTCGAGTATTAAAGGGACACCAGGAGCCGAGTTCTGTGTTCTAGGAGATAACAGACTAAGGGAGTAAGACTTTGGGGCAAGATTCTCCCAAGGTAAATGTAGTTCCAGGATGTTAGTGCAAACCTATAAGCCAAGGAAATAAATCAAGCCTATCTTTGAGTTCAATGCCAGCCTGGGACAGAGCAAGTTCTAGGTTAAAGCAAAACAAAACAAAACTTAAACCCAGGCTTGGTGGACCACATCATTAATTTCAGTGTTTTGGGGACAGGCATGCATCTCTCTGAGTTCAAAGTCAGTCTACAGAGCAGGTTCCAAAACAGCCAAGCTTAGGCAGTAAAGAAATTGGAAAACAAAAGCTGGTGATAATGTAATGAAACAAAGAGGCTATGTTCCAGTCCCAGCAAGCAGTAGAATTCAGCAGTTTAGATCATATGACTCAGGCTTTAGGGTGAAAAATAGACACTGAGACAACTGATGCTAGTTAGCTGGAGCTCAGAAATTAGCAGTGATTAAGAAGGTACCAGCATCACTGAAGTGAAATCATCTGGGAAATGTTTTCTGAGAGCACAAAGGAGTTGTATTCAAGAGATAGTCAAGATTGTACTTCCTGCAGCAGCTGGGCTTAGAAATGTGCAAGAGTCACCCAGTTGGTACTGGTTTTGAAGGCATGAAGAAGTCATGAAGAGCAGCTAAGTCTTGGCATTGTAAGAGGCCATGGGAGGACATTGTTGAAGGTTGCAGTTGATGGCCCAGGACTAAAGGGGTCACACAAAGTTGAGCTTGGCAATGAACCAAGCCTATGAAAAGCTAGTGGTGAAGTCTAGTTGTTTCAGAAGTCCCCAGTATATTGGAGATGCCATACGGTGGGGTGATCTCTAAGAACAGCAGTGACAGTGAAGTAGATCAACCTGAACTTAGAGTGGTAGAGAGGTCAGATCTAGCAACGTGATGCCAACTCTTTGGAAAAACCCAGAAGATCATGTATGGATTCCAGACATTAAAAGAAGAAGCAGTAACATTGAAGTTACCTTAGAAACTCTAAGGTATTTGAAAAGCCAGAGCTATGGTCTTTCTGCTAAAAAAAGCTGCTAACAGAGAGTGGAACTAGTCCTGAAGAAAGAAGTTGCAGTCAGCAAAGATGAAAAAGGAATTGGAGTTCAGAAGACCACACTGGCCTAAGACAAGTAGATGCAGAATTTGGACTTTGTACAGCTGGTTTCTTGTCTTTCATTGGATCTTACAGTACGTGATTGAATGAATATCAGAAGAGACTTTGAACTTTGGTCTTTTAGCATTGTTGAGACTATGGGGACTTTTTAAGTTGGACTAAATATATTTTAGATTATGCTATGGCTCCCATAGATTCATATGTTTGAACAAACCTATGAGGGTCAAAGAGTAGAATGTGATGTTTTGTATATGTTCTGCCCAGTGAGTGGCACTATTAGAAGGTGTGACCATGTTGGAATAGCTGTGTTACTGTGGTTGTGGAATTTAAGACCCTATTCATGGCTGCCTAGAAGTCAGTATTCTGCTAGCAGCCTTCAGATGAAGATATAGAACTCTTAGCTCCTCCTGCATTATGCCTGCCTGGATGTTGCCATACTCACAGCTTGATGATAATAGACTGAACCATTGAGCTTGTAAGCCAACTCAAATTAAATGTTGTCCTTATAAGAGTTGTGTTGGTCATAGTGTCTGTTCACAGCAGTAGAACACTAAGACAGGCATGCACATCTATGTCTTTGCTCAGATGATGAGCACAAGGCAGGAGCTTAACATTCCCATCGGTGTTCCCTACTACTGGGCAAGGTCAATATTTGGCTTCATGCTGACATATGCTAGGAAACCTCAACCACACAAGTGTGAAGTTTGGTGGTAGGAGACTAATATAACTTTCCACCCTTTCCTGTAGGTTCCAATTAATTCTTCCATTCTCAAAGCCAGTCTCTTCTGTCTCTGTCCAGACTGCTCTGTAATGCCTTTGCCTAATGTTGCTTGTATTCTAATGCTAACACCAGTTCCTCAAGACATGGTTGCCCCAGAAACAGAGTGAACACGAGAAAGTGCACATGTCCACCAAAGGGATACTATGTGGCCTTTCTCCTAAGTTATTTCTGATTGATAAACAACTATGCCAATGGCTAATAGTTGCACAAAATAGACATAGGTGGGATTAGGAAGTCTTCAAAAAACCGTGATGGAGAGGGGAGAGGAAGATGAATTGAGAAGAAGTTTCCATGGGTTAGGTGAGTCATTATAATATGACCCTGAGGGCTGTGCAATTGGAGTTAAGATCAGCCCAGATGAAACATAGTAAGTAATAACTAGGGGTTATTAATAGAAAAGTAGATTTTAATAGCATAGAGGGTATATATCTGTCCAGATTTTGTGCTATTTCAGGCATATTGTAAACAATAAAAGGTGTGTGTCTTTTATCCAGGAAATGAATGATCAAGGTAGGGTAGAACCTTTTGATTGAGATTAAAATTTTCTGCACTTTCCTGTAGATTTCAGGCTTCATTCCCAGCCACAATAATTGTGTCCAAAAATCACAATTTTATGAGTTCAAGTCTCTAAGATCTAAGAACCACTTCTGCTTCTCTATTAACACATGGGGTAACACAGGACTTTAGCAAAATCACTTTTTATAGAAAAGCTACATTTTTCATTTTGATAAATTAATACTTGAAACCCTATGATGTTCTTGAAAAAATTTTTTTTCTGGGGGAATTTTTACATTGTGAAGAATATTCATTCATTCATTCATTCATTCATTCATTCATTCATCTTAGTTACACATAGGCTCCTATCTAGATTTACTGACTGCTGAGAAATGCCTATGGACAGAAGGGAAGAAGAAACAAAGAGACAGAATAAATGATACCTAGTCTTCCTAGGGACAGCTGGCCTCAGTTAGTTGGCCCACTGTGAATCAATTTGCATTTTAAATACTTCTTTTGTAATGTTAGGAATCAATTACTTAATTTAAGCAAAACTAAATTTTTTTTTTTTCCTTTTCTTCCAACTGTCATAGTAGGTTTGTTGTTTATGAACAAAGCAATTTTCTCAAATGTGCATTTTTCCTCTCGGCAGATGTTGGACAGATGTTTGTATTACAAACATATGGGGACTTGAAGAAAAATACAGTCTTCAAATTACTCTAAGCAGCCAACACTATGTTGTGAAACCTAGTGATAGAGTTTAAAAATCTTACAGCCTAAAATGTTCTCATTATGACATCATAACAGTTTGCTCTTCCTTTGATCTGGTATATCCTGAGAATAAGTTCTTTAGACATCTTTCCTCACAGAGGCATGGCAAAAAACTTTATTCTCTTTTCTTTGTTATTGATTGAAATTTGGCAGATGCAATCTTCTTTATATATTGCTTTTTTTTTTTTTTTTTTTTTTTTTTTAAGTAATGAATTTCTTCTCTGTGGCTAGTCCCTAAAATGTCAATAAGAACCAGTTTCCAAAACTGGATTGCCACCTTCAGAGGAATGTCTATGTGGGTGGGGTAGCACCTGAGGCAGAAGTACTAGGTCTTTAGCATTCCCCTATTTGGATCCCAGGGAATCACACCTGCCAAGGTGCAATTTTTCCCTCTGGATGTCCTAGACTTTAAAACAGAACTCATTGGTTTGCAGGAGACTTTGCATCTAATAGCCAGGAATAGCAAATATTTGTGTGATTTATAATTTTGCAAAAATTAGACAGTGACTGAGACAAAGATTAAGAGTAAGCATTCCTTGAACGGGCAAGGAGCAATGGCTGCAGTTCCATGGGAAGTCTTTGCCTTTTGTTGCCAGCAACCAAGTGCCTGAGCATAGCTCGGAAAGAAAAGGGAATTGAAGGAGTACTTCACTGCTCATCTTCCTTGGGTTCCTTCTGTTAGCAGCTTGGGAACATGGAAGACACTAACTTGCCTCGAGTATGGATAAGGCAACCAATCAAACTGGGACAGTTTCCTAATAATCTGTAAAATCTGACCTGATTTATAGATGGTCTGTCCTGATCTGGTTCCCATTACTCAGATATTGAAAATGGCCCTTTACATTTCTTATATTTTCATTTTTTATAATTTTTCCTTTCATTCTTCTCTTTTCAAAAATTAAAGCTCACAAGCATTTTCAAATACCTTTTACTCTCAGTACCTTTTGCCTGACTTTCTGAGATATCTTCATCTTAAGCTTTTCTATGCTGAAGAGCAAAGAGCTTGACTGAAGTGCTACTTGTGTTATAATGTTAATTTTGGTCTTCCACAGCTTCTACTAGTCCAAGAAGACACTGAGAGACCCTGCCCCCAGTTGGTTCTCATTGGTAAATAAAGATGCTGGCAGCCAGTGACTAGGCAGGGCAGACAGAGAAAGGGCAAGTAAGATTCCTAGGCCTGGGACAGAAGAAGGTGAAGGAGATCCACCATGCTGGGGGAGAGTAGAGGAGTGGAGATACCATGCCTGAGAAAAGCAAATGACCGCGAGGCATAGCCACCATGTAGGATCCAAGAATGTTTCCCAGAGGGCTGCTCAACTGGGTCCAAGTCAGCCAAGGTAGAATGTAGAATTCAGTAAGTGATTGAAGAGTAAAAGGTTGTCAAAGGACACTGATTCCTTGCCCTAGGGATTTTCTCTGCAGGAAATCGCTCCCAGGAAATCCCACCCAGGAAATCCCACTTTCTTGAGATTTGAGTTCCCAAAATGCCACAGAAGGTCCGGATGACCTCTGTGGAATGTTCCAATGCCCTAGGTGTGCCTGGGGGTGTACTGATAAAAAAATGTATGATTCTTCCCCTTTGAATTTCCTCATTCCACCTGTCCTCCCCCTCCTTTGTGATTTTTGCCTTTATAAGCCCGTTACAAGTTCAGGCCGGGGTCGAACTCCTCTACCCCTGCGTGGTGTATGAGTCTCGACCCCAGCATGCTGGCCTGAGATCTCACTCTGTTTCACTTTCAATAAACTTCCTCATGCGATTGCAGCAAGTCTGGTCTCAGTGCCTCGCTGGGTGTGCGCCTCTCCTGAGATTTGAGTGAGGGTCTCCCTTCGGAGGTCTTTTATGATAACTAAGGATTATGAGTTGGTGGGTGGATTAACAGCATGGAGGTTGTTCAAAAGAGGCTCAGCTATTTCTCTGCTTAAGGAATATCAAAATATAAAGGTTATGTGCATGTCATTCTCTTGAGAACATTAAGCATTGAGGTGGGTAGCAAAACCATGCTAATGGGATTAATTAAATAAACATTGAATTCAACACATGACCATGAATTGTTAGTTCGAAACACCTACTTTGCAATCCCTTAGATCTGCTTTTCTTATGTTAAGGTGAGTGATGAGTTTTCTATACTCGACACTTACATCTTTTCTTCCTTGACTCATTTGGTTCAGGGACTATATTTGGGGAGGCTACATGTCTGCTTATAAAGGGGTTTCATGTAAATTTCAGAGTGGAAAATATTTGTGTATAACTTTTTGTTCATGTCTAGTTACCAACAGTCATCTTCAGTGTGAGTTTGTAGATTATCAACTTTCATTTACATCCTTCCTGTATAGGACATCCTACAAATACCCAACACACTTTGGGGCATATATATCTTTTTTGAGTTGTGCTTATTCCTGTCAGTGTCTACTAGCAGAAAGAGACATAGGCCCAAGAGTGGTTCTCCACGGAGTTCTATTTATTAGTAGGGAAAACCAAGGGTATGAAATTTGCTGACTAGTTCTTTAGTAGCTTTCAATCTCAGCAATAAGTAGATTTCTCACTTCCTTTATCTCTAGCTTTTAGATAAGAAGAGTTATCTTTTCCGTATAGTGCTGGTAATACTGATTACATGACTTGATTTAGTAAAAGACACACTTAGCCAACAATAAAAACTAGGCATGTTGTTGCATACTTGAAATGTTTTTTGAGTTCCAAGGTACTTATCTTGAAAGAAAATTCTACTTTGCAATTTTCTTTGTTGCCCTATCTTTCTTAAAATCATCACTGTCTGCTTGCACAGGGTAGCAGCAAGTAAAACATGAAGTAAATCCATGTCGCAAGCTCTCAGACCAAATGTTTTGGGTTGTACATTTTATAAAAGGAGTGTTTCTGATGCTTGTATCATGGCCCAGGGGATATTATTCTTGTAATAAATAGCAATATCTATAATAAGAGAACAGACTTTTCCATGAACTAGAACTCTACAATATATAGATCCACCTATACAGTTTTCTTACATTAAACTTTTCTACATTCTTAAGAATTTCATACTTATATACAATGAAATGTGATACTTTCCCCTTATTTCCTTCTTCAACTCCTTAGTATTCTTTTCAACACATTTTCTTCTCCCCTTCATGTCCTTTTATTAATAGTTTACTGAAGGCAGTTAGTGTTGCCCATATGTGTGTGGGTGAGGCCATCCACTGGAGCATGGAAAAAAAAGAAGTGTGATTTTTCTCTTCCCCAGCAACTACCACTAGTATTAATTTGGTTATACAATGAAATATTTTTCTCTATAAAATAAAAATAAACATTACTTTTAAATTATATAAAATATTCTACATTATAATTATGAACCTCTTATATACTGAACCTCACGATTCTGCAACCTAGTGACAACTTTTTCTTCTGACTGAATTTTTATGTTTGTAGCACTGTTGTAGATGTTTCTTGGCTCTCAATTAATAACTGTTTCCTCTTTCTATGGTTTCTCTCTTAAAAACAAATTCTAAAACAGAATGCCAATAGGTGAGGCCATCAGTTCAAAAATTAATAAATGAGACCTCATAAAACTAAAAGATTTGGCAAAGCTAAGAACACCATCAATAGGACAAATCTGCAGCCTACACAATGGGAAAAGATCTTCAAAACCCTACATGTAATAGAGACCAAAGTCAAAAATACATAAAGAACTGAAGAAATTAGATATCAACAAACAAAATAACTCAATTTAAAAATGGGGTATGGAGCTAAACAGAAAATTCTCAATAGAAGAAACCTGAATGGATGAGAAGCACTTAATGAAATGTTCAAATTCCTTAATCATCAAGAAAATACAAATGAAAACAACTCCGAGATTCCAGCTTACACTTGTTAGAATGTCTAAGATCAAATACTCAAGTGACAGCATATGGTGGTGAGAATGTGGAACAAGGGGAATGCTCCTCCATTGCTGCTGGGAATGCAAACTACTAAAACTACTTTGGAAATTTATTTGGTAGTTTCTCAAAAAACTGGGAACAGATCCACCTCAAGGACCAGCTATACTACTCCTGGGTTTATACCAAAATGATGCCCCACTATACTTCAGGGAGCTGTGCTTATCTATGTTCACTGCAATTTTGTTTGTAATAGCCAAATCCTGGAAACAACTTAGTTGCTCGTTAACTGAAAAATGAATAAAGACAATGTGATAAAACTACATAATGAAATACTATTCAGCTGTCACAAAAATATGAAATTTACAAGCAAATGGATGAAAATGAAGATATCATTCAGAATGAGGTAACATCACTTCTCAGCCTTTTGGCTATGATCAAGTGCAAAGTAACACAGATAACACAGACCCAGATATATACTTATACAAATAAGTATATAACATGTATGATATATACTAATTTATAATAGAATATTTTCCATGTAGTACAGAATCACCATGCTACAATCCACAGACCCAAAGAAACCGGGTAATAAAAGAAGGCCTAAGAAAGAAGGTATGAATCTCACTCAGAAAGAAAAAGAAAGAGAAACAAAATAGTTGTCAGAGGTAGACAGAGAAAGAGGCCTGGAGGGGGGGAAGAGCTATGGGGATTGCAATCAGCAGTGAGGGCAGAGAGCAGGGGAGGTGGAGATCTGGGAATGAGAATGAAAATTGCTTGGGAGGGCATCTCTGAGATCAGCTTAAGACCTAGCATGGGAGAGACTACAGGGAGTCTATAGTTAAGACATTTGCTGACATTCCTACCAGCAGGGAATATAGAGACTTAAGTGGTCAAGTGGATATTAACCTACTCATCAAACCTTCAGCCCAAAAATGTATGCTTGCTACAAGATGCACAGGGATAAAAATGGAACAGAGACTGAGAGAATGGCCAACCAATTTTAGAGCCATTTCCTTAGAGAAAGTCAATTCCTGGTACTATGTAGGATACTTTGCTATGTTTGAAGACAAGAACCCAGTATAACTGCTTCCTGAGAGGCTTCACTCAGCAATGGATGGAAACTGCTGTAGAGTACTATAACCAAATATCAGGTGGAAAGATAGAAGTCTTGTGATAGAGTTCTGAATAGAGTTGAACAAGCTGGAGGAGTCAAGGATACCTCAAGAAGACCCACGGAGTCAACCAACCTAGGATCATAGAAGCACACAGAGACAGAAACACCAACCAACGAGCATGCAGGGGCTGGACCAAGGTTCCCTCTTCACATTTATAGCAGTTGTGCAACTTGGTCTTCTTCTTGGTCCCTAACAACTGGAGTAAGGACAATTTCTGACTATGTTGGCTGTCATTGAATATCCTTCGCCTACATGGAATGCTGGTTCGCCCACAGTAGGAGACAGAGTGCTTATTTTTGCTGGTACTATATGTTTCAGGGTAGGCTAGTAAAGAAAAAAAGAGGGAGTAATTGGGAAAGGGAATAAAGGAGAGACAGTTTGGTAAGGGCAGATCTGAGAGGAGAGGATGTAGGGGACTGAGATTAGGATGCAAGGTGAATAAAAATAATAAATTATGAAAATAAAGCCTTGTAGTTCTCTTTATATACAGCCAAACATAAAGAAAAGCTCAAGGCACTTCTTCACGGTACATTGACTGAAGATAGTGCAGATTAATTTCAGAAGTTTGCTCTGCTGAAGCATTTCTTGGGAGATGTTCAGAAGAAGATTCTCAGAGTCAATCACACCACAGATAAAGTTGTGGTACTCAGGTATCAGCTTCTCACAACTGCTCATGATGAACATATATGATGGACATACAGTTTTCTGTTGTTCTTTTGTTCTCAAAAACATCAAAGGGAGCTAGCTGATAATAAAAAGCAATGCACTGAATTCCAGCTGGCCTTCTACAAAGAAGTTTCTGAATGATCTCCAGAATCATTGATGAGTTTCTTATAGCATTCATCTTATTTCTATTTAGTAATGACATCAGTGTTTCTCATCAAAAAGGGGATTGGATAGCCTATGAATTGTGAATATTTCTTTACCACTTTCTAGGTCTGTTTCTTTACTGTCTGGTCTCCCTTTCAATACCTCAGCCAATGTGTTCATATGTTCTGCACAAACTGTGAAGAATCCACCATCAAAATACTCCCAGGCATAATGCACATCATCGTTGTACTTTGTGATCCTAACCACTCTTTCTGGCATTACATAGGCCAGATAGAATTCAATACCCAATTGCCCGCTATGGAGATTCCTATACCAGCGTTAAAAGCCTCCAAAAATGCCTTTAGTGCCAGACTGAACACTAACAAGTCTAAACAACTTCTACCAAGTTTTTTATGAACACAGCCTTGGTCATGCAATGCTTGTCCATCAAAGTCAACATGTATTATTGAGGGTTGGACAGATGCTAATTTTTAGCTCTTTTTTTTTCACTATCCAACTTGAAAGAATCTATCAGGCTCTTATATCAAATCTTGTGCAAGGCATCAGAACTAGTAGAGATCAACTCATGAAAAAAAAGTCCTTGTTTGAATAGGAAGTATTGATATTGAGGGACATAAGCTGAGCGATTTCTGTCTGCAAGGCAAAGGAAGGTTTCCACCTCTTGCTCTCCATGGTGCACTTCCTCAGTCATCTTGATGGAAAACCCAAGTATTAGTACAGAGGAGGGTGTGCCTGAACCCTGTCTGACTCATGCATAAGCCTAGGCTGTGTAGGGGTGACTCATGCATCAATTAAAATACTTTTAAATGAAGTTCTTTTTTTTTTTTTCAAAATTTCTACAGTGATGGAAAGCTAAGGTGTCCATTTACTACTGGATCCAATGTATTTAACTTCTTCACTTTGGAAAAAAAATGAAACTGTATTTTACCCCCAATTCTTTTCTAATTATTGAAAAATTATTTCACTTTGATTGAACTTTGCATGCACTCACAGGGGCACAAACACACACACACACACACACACACACACATACACACAAGGATATATTTGTACATACATGCACGCAGGCAGTTTTTCTCAGAGGCCAAACATATTGGATTTACTTGGAGATGGAGCTACAGCTGATGAATTATATAATGTGAATTTTGGAAATTAAATTCAAGTTATCTGGAAGAGTAGCAAGTGCTAAGTAATCACAAAATTTGCATACATATACATGCTTACCTATAGCATTTAGCTTATCTAACACTAAAATTACTAGCTTTCCTTTAAAGCCTGACCAGTACAAGAAGTAAGTGATAAAATGAGAGCAGGTCATCTTGTTTCCCACTCTATGACTAGAGAATGGTGCAGTGTCACCAAGCTCTCTTCACCAGACTCACACAAAGTCTATCTGGTGTCCAGTAAATCCATTTCACATTAAAGATGTAATCTTAATTTCACATTTATGCATCCTCGACACTTAAAAGATTAAATTATACTAGATCACAACTTGGAAATCATTTCTCCTTTAAGTTTAAAATAATTCACTGTTGTCTTTTATAAGTTTTGCATTGAAGTTATCCGATGTTCTAGACTTTCACTTAAGTTTTGCTTTGACATTTTTAGTTGTGACTTATTTTCTTATGGGATTTTGTGATTCATGACATTATAGCATACAATGGATTAAAAAATGGGTATCTCCCATGCATAGCATAGGTTTCATGCCAATCAAATCATTTACAGTTTACACTTCACATTTTATAATTTTCGATCTGATTTTAAAAATGGTCATTGTTCCTTTGATAAGCATCACCCACTTTATGAAACATTAATTCAACTAGATACCTAACTATTTTAAAATTTATCAGTGTTTAACTTACCATAAGTTTTTTAAGTGCTATTGGTAATAGCCTTGAAAGAAAAATGCATTACATAACAGTTTCCAAGGGAGTCACTCAGGAGTCTGAAAAGAGTCGCTCACTTTACTTATGTGAAAGCATGGGCTTTAACTGTGAAAAAATAAGCAAGAGATGGTGTGCAAATAAAAAACAGTTAATATTTTCTAAACTCAATGTAGGGATGATGTCTACTTACATGTTATCTGGCCTTGTAGTGAATTGATCAGAGGAATAGCACATATACATACAAGAACCTGATCAGAGAAGAGTGACAGGGAATAGAAAGTATGAAATTGAGAACACACATTCTTCCAGTTAATCAAGGCCTCAGAATCTAAAGCATCAAGAATACAGAAAATAAAAAAACTACAATGAGTACATTCCTTAAAAGGAACTTTAATTTGCAAGAGAGAAAGGTATAAACAAGCCATTAAGAAGCGCTGGCTCATGCAGGGCAGAAATACACAGACTCTCTTGCCACAATTTAGGATGTCTACAAATTTGATGCCACAAATTACCAAGAGGAAAGGTGCACAGTTACCAACAGTTTCAAATGGTGGACTCAAGAAAAAGGATATAATAGAAAAACTTGAGGATTACTACAATAGGTATGAGGGATAGAGGAAGCAAGGATCAGACCATAGAGGATTTAAATGAGGGCATTTGGATTCATACCAGAGAACTAATTAGGGTTTTGCTGTCCCTTGTATAGAGAATATTAGCCCAGATAGTAATAAACTTCCAAAAGACTAGTTGTACTGTGGTCATCTGAATATGGTTCAGAAGATTCAAAAGAATAGGAAAAAGCACCCATGTGTCTCAGTGAATCCCATAGATGGCAACAAAACCTTAAATTCTGTCTTAGTTTGATTTTCAATGCTGTGATAAATGCTGATCAAAATCAACTTGTAAAGAAAGGGGTTTATTTGGCTTATATGTCTGAGTCAAAATTGGTCATTGAGAGAAGACAGAGCAGGAACCTGCAATGAAGAGTTGAATGAGAGAGAGGTCCTAAGGAACTTACGTATACTGGCTTGCTCATCTTACTTTATTATATGCCCCAAGACCCTTTGGGATGAAATTGCTTACAGTGGGATGGGCTTCCCCACATCAATCATTAAAAAAAACAAAAGCAAAAAATGCTCCACAGACATGTACACAAGCCAATGTGATGCAGGAAACACTTTAATTGACATTTCCTCTGCTTAGGTATGCCGTGACTATAACAAGTTGCCAAACTTAACAGCACAGTTTCTCATCATTTAACTTGCTCCTGATAATGGTGCACACTTTAATTGAAAGAAGATGATTTAGCAAAATGAAATGAGCAAATAAATGCTCAATCAATAAACTACTTAAAATGCAATAATCCCAGAGCAGATGAAAACTAACACAAAAAGCCATTACAATATGTCCACTCTGATTTTTTAAAAATGACTCCCAATGAGAATAACTTGGAAGGTCCAGACAAAGAATTAAAAAGAGAAAGAAAAGATAATTATGTGCAAGCAGCTTAAAGAAGATAGTGAATTACCCAAGAGAATAGAAACACATAGATGAATAAAATAGGAAAGGCAATTCAAAAATTCAATGAATAGAAAATTCAAACTGAAATGATTCCAGAAGTAAAATTCCATAAGGCAAATATAAACATCAACTGAATGGGAAGGATTAAAAGTGTTATACGAGAAACCTAGTCAAAACACATGGTTTTTGGGAGGTTAAAGACCTTATTGGAGGCTATACTATTGTTCTGCTAAATTTTCATCAATCAAGGTAAGGTGTCCTTTCAATAATTACTTTATAGCCATATATTTGTGCTGTTTTCAACTTCAGTTAGAAAAAGCTTCCTTTATCAGTGGATAGTTGCTAATTCAGAGACTCATTACTGGTCAAAAGACCAGTCATATGTAACTGCAAGTGTTCATTGTGGATGGCTCATGTATATCAGCGTTTCCCTATCTAAAACTCAAAAAAGATTTTGGAAAGGCATCAGAAAGAATGTAAGTGGTAGAGAATGGGGAGGATAACTTTAGAATGCTGACTTTTAAACATGGAATGGCTAGAGCATATATCAACACATAGCAGTTATAGCTATCTGACAAGACATGCATGAGATCTAGTCAAAACTTAAGTATGAATGGAATAGGATGCCCTTGGATGTCCCACCCCATTTGAGAAGCTATTGGAAGTTGATTACTCCTAGATGAGAGAGTCACCATCTTTTTTAAGAATGTGGCAACTGGTAGATTGATAAAATTGGCTTCACATGCATGTATATGTTAGTACTAGCTTGGCTCCTTTATTACTTTAAAAATGGTAGCTGGAGGGAAGAAAGGATGAAGGGCACTATAAGAATCTGAAGGAGGTAATGGCAAATCAATATAATCAAAATGCATTATTTAAATGGACTGTGTATATTTTCCATGAATAAAAGTTTTAAATGTTATTACTGATGAAAAAAGAAGTAAGAAAATGACATACTATTCAACCACATCAAAGAAGGGAGAAGAAATTTTGTGATTCACAATAATATGAAAAAAAGAGGATTTTATATAAAGTAGAGTATGCCCAAAAGAGGCAATATTGCATGAGCTTACTCGTATGTCACTCTGTAATGTTGATCAAACTAAAGAACAGAGTTCTGGATTTCAAAATATAAGACAATGGTTATTTTTGGGTTAAAGTGTGTTCAGGAGGATACAAAACATTGTTTCATTCCACAGTACTAGAATTGATATCAGAAAACTGGGGACTTCAGGACGCAGAGCGGAGCCTGGGCCATCTGCCACCTGGAACGGCGGCTCTTAGAGGCTGAGCAACAGGTGAGTGGGAGACCTAGGCTGCAGGGGAGCAGAGAGATCTCTGCGAAGTGCACACGGAAAGTGCACACCCTGCCCTGCCTCGCCCGATCCAGCAACTGGGAACAGAAAATTAGAACTTCTGTCCCCATCCGGAGGCGACTTCAGGACTCAGAGCGGAGCCTGGGCCATCTGCCACCCGGAACGGCGGCTCTTAGAGGCTGAGCAACTGCAGCTGGGAACAGAAAATTAGAACTTCTGTTCCCACCTGGAGGCGACTTCAGGACGCAGAGCGGAGCCTGGGCCATCTGCCACCTGGAATGGCAGCTCTTAGAGGCTGAGCAACTGGTGAGTGGGAGACCTAGGCTTTAGGGGAGCAGAGAGATCTCTGCGAAGTGCACACGGAAAGTGCACACCCTGCCCTGCCTCACCCGATCCAGCAACTGGGAACAGAAAATTAGAACTTCTGTTCCCACCCGGAGGCAACTTCAGGACGCAGAGTGGAGACTGGGCCTTCTGCCACCCGGAACGGCGGCTCTTAGAGGCTGAGCAACTGCAACTGGGAACAGAAAATTAGAACTTCTGTTCCCACCTGGAGGCGACTTCAGGACGCAGAGCGGAGCCTGGGCCATCTGCCACCTGGAACGGCGGCTCTTAGAGGCTGAGCAATTGGTGAGTGGGAGACCTAGGATGCAGGGAAGCAGAGAGATCTCTGGGGAGTGCACACGGAAAGTGCACACCCTGCCCTGCCTCGCCCGATCCAGCAACTGGGAACAGAAAATTAGAACTTCTGTTCCCACCCAGAGGCGACTACAGGACGCAGAGCGGAGCCTGGGCCATCTGCCACCCGGAAAGGTGGCTCTTAGAGGCTGAGCAACTGGTGGGTGGGAGACTTGGGCTCCCGGGGAGCAGAGAGATCTCTGCGGAGTGCACACGGAAAGTGCATCCCCTACATTGCTCTGCCCTGCTTTGCATGATCCAGTGACTGGGAACAGAAAATTAGAACTTCTGTTTCAACCCGGAGTCGACATCAGGACACAGAGCAGAGCCTGGTCCATCTGCTACCCGGAACGGCTGCTTGTAAAGGCTGAACAACTGAAACCAGATACAGAACATTGGGACTTCTGCTCACACCCAACGACTCTGAGGCATAAAATAGGGCTCGGCCCATCAGACACCTGGACCAGTGGAGATCCAGGGACACAGACCAGATACAAGGGAAAGGCAAGAACATATCAGTGAAAACAAAATGGCAAGAGGAAAGAGAAAGAGTATATCCCAAGAAAACCAAGACAATCTAGCAACACCAGAACCCAGCTCTCCCATAACAGCAAACATCGGAATTCCAAACACTCCAGAAAAAGAAGACACAGACCTGAAATCATACCTCAAGATGCTGTGAGATATTTAAACAAGAAAGGGAGGAAAAGCAAAAAGACTCGGAAGCATTTAAAGAAGAAACAAGAAAAACACTCAAAGAACTCAAAGAAGTAGAGGAAAACAGAACCAAAGAAATAAAGAAATAGAAGAGGGAAATTAAAACAGACATTGACACAATAAAGAAAAGGGTATAAGAGATAACCCTAGACACAGAACACCAAAAAAAAAAAAAAAAAAAAAAAAAAAAAAAAAAAAATCAGGAGTCACAGAAGCAAGCATTTCCAATAGATTACAAGAGATCGAAGAGAGAATCTCGGGGGCAGAAGACAATATTGCAAACATAGACAAAACAGCCAGAGAAAATGCAAAAAACAAAAAGCTCCTAACCCAAAATGTCCAGGAAATTCAAGACACAATGAGGAGACTGAACCTAAGAATAATAGGAATAGAAGAGGGAGAAGAGTATCAACTAAGAGGCACAGTAAATATCTTCAACAAAATCATAGAAGAAAACTTTCCTACGCTCAAGAATGAGATGACCACGAGCATAAAAGAAGCCTTCAGAACTCCAAATAGGTTGGACCAGAAAAGAAATTTCTCCCGACACATAATAGTAAAAACATCAAGTGCCCAAAGCAAAGAAAAAATACTAAAAGTAAGGGAAAAAGGTCAGGTAACATATAAAGGCAAACCAGTCAGACTCACACCCGATTTCTCAACAGAGACTATGAAAGCTAGAAGAGCCTGGACAGACATCATGCACTCCTTAAGAGAGCACAAGTGCCAGCCTAAGCTGCTATACCCAGCAAAACTATCAATCACCATCGATGAAGAGACGAAGATATTTCAAGACAAATCAAAATTCACACAATATCTGACAACAAACCCAGCACTACAACGAATTATAGGTAGAAAACCAAATAGAATGAGGGAAAATACAGCCTAGTAAAAACAAGAAAACACATAAACAAAAAAAACTAAAAGAAGAAAAAAACACAGACACAACTCAACCCAAAAAAGCAACAATGGCAGGAAACAGAAACAACTATTCCTTGATATCTATTAACATAAATGGTCTCAACTCCCCAATAAAGAGACATAGACTATCAGACTGGATACATAAACGAAATCCAGCCTTTTGCTGCATACAGGAAACTCATCTCAGAGACAGAGACAGACAGTATCTCAGAGTAAAAGGGTGGGAATAAAACTTCCAAGCAAACAGCTCCAAGAAGCAAGCTGGAGTGGCTATTCTAATATCGAATAAAGTAAATTTCCAACCAAAAGTTATCAAAAAAGAGAAGGAAGGACACTTTTTACTCATTACCAAGGAAATCTGTCAGGAGGAACTCTCAATCCTTAACATATATGCTCCGAATAAAAAATCATCCACATTCATAAAAGAAACCCTACTAAAGCTCAAAAAATACATTTCACCCCACACAATAATAGTGGGAGACTTTAATATCCCATTCTCACCAAAGGACAGATCAGGGAAACAGAAACTGAACAAGGACACTGAAAAACTAGCAGAGACTTTGAACCAATTAGAATTAATAGATATATACAGAACATACTATCCTAAAGTAAAAGAATACACCTTCTTCTCACCACCCCATGGCACCTACTCGAAAATTGACCACATAATTGGACACAGAACGAGCCTTCGTCGATATAAAAGGATTGAAATACTTCCATGCATCCTCTCAGATCATCATGGTCTACAGCTGGTCTTTAACAACAACAAAGACAACAAAAATCCCACATACACATGGAAACAAAACCACGCTCTGTTAAAAGATAGTAGGGTCAAAGAAGAAATAAAGAAAGAAATTAAGGATTTTCTAGAATTCAACGAAAATGAAAACACAACATACCAAACCTATAGGATGCAATGAAAGCAGTATTGAGAGGAAAACTCATAGCCCTAAGTGCTTCCATAAAGAAACTGGAGAGAGCTCACATCAGCAACCTGACAGCACAGCTAAAAGCCCTAGAACAAATGAAGCAGATATACCCAAAAAGAGTAGATGGCAAGAAATAATCAAAATTAGGGCAGAAATAGACCAAATAGAAACAAAAAGAACCATTGAAAAAATCAACAAAACAAAGAGTTGGTTTTTTGAGAAAATCAACAAGATTGATAAACCCCTAGCCAGACTAACTAAAGGGCAAAGAGAGAGTATCCAAATTAACAAAATCAGAAAGGAAAGTGGTGACATAACAACTGAAACTAAGGATATTCAAGAAATCATCAGATCCTACTACAAAAACTTATACTCCACAAAATTGGAAAATCTGGAGGAAATGGACGAATTCCTAGACAGATACAAGGTCACAAAGTTTAACCAGGACCAAGTAAACCATCTAAATAACCCTATAACACCTAAAGAAATAGAAGAAGTCATCAAGAGCCTCCCAACCAAAAAAAGCCCAGGTCCAGATGGGTTCAGTGCAGAATTTTATCAGACATTTATTGGGGATATAACCCCAATATTCGCCAAACTATTCCAAAAGATAGAATCAGATGGAATATTACCCAACTCATTTTTTTGAGGCTAAAATAACCCTCGTACCTAAACCACACAAAGACCCTACAAGGAAAGAGAACTTTAGACCAATCTCACTTATGAACATTGATGCAAAAATACTCAACAAAGTCCTTGCTAACCGAATCCAAGAACACATCAAAACCATCATTCATCATGACCAAGTAGGCTTCATCCCTGGGATGCAGGGATGGTTTAACATAAGGAAATCCATCAATGTAATCCACCATATAAACAAACTTAAAGACCAAAATCACATGGTCATCTCACTAGACGCTGAGAAAGCATTCTATAAAATCCAACCCTTCTTCATGCTAAAAGTCCTGGAAAGAACAGGAATCCAAGGCCCATATTTAAACATAATAAAAGCAATATAAAGCAAACCAACAGCCAACATCAAACTTAATGGCGAGAAACTTGAAGCAATCCCACTTAAATCAGGGACTCGACAAGGCTGCCCACTCTCCCCCTACCTATTCAACATAGTACTGGAAGTCCTGGCTGGAGCAATTAGAAAACAAATAGAGATCAAGGGGATACAAATCGGAAAGGAGGAGATAAAAACATCACTCTTTTCCGATGATATGATAGTGTACTTGAGTGACCCCAAAAATTCCACCAGAGAACTCCTACAGCTGATAAACAAGTTTAGCAAAGTGGCCGGATACAAAATTAACTCAAACAAATCAGTAGCCTTCCTATACTCAAAGGACAAACATGTGGAGAAAGAAATTAGGGAAAAGGTACCCTTCACAATCGTTACAAAAACTATGAAATACCTTGGTGTGACTCTAACTAAGCAAGTGAAGGACCTGTATGACAAGAACTTCAAACCTCTAAAGAAAGAAATTGAGGAAGATCTCAGAAAATGGAAAGATCTCCCATGCTCATGGATTGGAAAGATCAACATCTTAAAAATGGCCATCCTACCAAAAGCAATCTACAGATTCAATGCATTCCCCATCAAAATTTTATCCCAGTTCTTCATGGAATTGGAAAGATCAATGTGCAATTTCATATGGAATAACAAAAGACCTAGAATAGCGAAATCCATCCTCAACAACAAAAAAACATCTGTGGGAATCACTATCCCTGACCTAAGGCTATATTACAAGGCAATTTTGCTGAAAACTGCATGGTACTGGTACAGAAATGGGCATGTGGTTCAGTGGAATAGAATAGAAGATCCAGAAATGAGCCCTCATGTATATGGTCACCTGATTTTTGACAAAGGAGCAGTAAACATTCAATGGAAAAAGGACAGCCTATTCAACAAATGGTGCTGGTCCAACTGGCACTCAACATGCAAAAGAATGAAAATAGACCTGTTCTTATCTCCTTGTACAAAGCTCAAGTGTAAGTGGATTAAAAATCTCCACATTAAACCAGATACACTGAAACTATTAGATGAGAAAGTAGGGAAAACCTTAGAACACATAGGCACAGGAGAAAATTTCCTGAACAAAACACCAATGGCTCAAGCACTAAGGTCAAAGATTAACAAATGGGACTTAATGAGATTGCAAAGTTTCTGTAAGGCTAAGGACATCGTCAAGAAAACAAAATGGCAACCAACAGAATGGGAAAAGATCTTTACAAACACCACATCAGATAGAGGCCTAATATCCAAGGTGTACAAGGAACTCAAAAAGCTTGACACCAGAGAATCAAATAACCCTATTAAAAAATGGGGTACAGAGCTAAACAAATCATTTTCAGTTGAGGAACACCGAATGGCCAAGAAACATCTGATGATGTGCTCGACATCCTTAGCCATCAGGGAAATGCATATCAAAACAGCCCTAAGTTTCCACCTCACACCAGTCATATTGACCAAGATCCAAAACTCAGATGACAGCAGATGCTGGCGAGGCTGCAGAGAAAGAGGAACACTTCTCCACTGTTGGTGGGGTTGCAAGCTAATACAACCACTCTGGAAATCTGTCTGGCTATACCTCAGAAAATTGGATATAGTACTACCTAAGACCCAGCTATTCCACTTCTGGGCATATACCCCAGAGACACTTTAACACACAACAAAGATATATGCACCACAATGTTCATAGCGGCTCTATTTATAATAGCCAGAAGCTGGAATGATCCCAGATGTCCTTCAGAAGACGAATGGAAACAAAAATTGTGGTACATATACACAATGGAATACTACTCAGCCACCAGAAACAATGACTTAACCAAATTCTTAAGAAAATGGCTGCATCTAGAGAAGATCATCCTGAGTGAGATAACCCAGTCACAAAAGTACAGACATAATATGCAGTCACTGATAGTGGGATGCTAACCCCAGAGGCTTGCACTTCCCCAGAAACAACTCACAGACTGTATGAAGTACAAGAAATAAAGAAAACAAAAAATGTACATATATTCACAAAACAAGAAGACTTTGACTATTTCCATGTTGCGTTTTGTTTTACATGTACTTTATGCTTATTGTAACTAGTAGGTTTTCAATGCATACTGTCAAGCCCTTGAAAAAAATCAAGTACTGACTAAAAAATATATTCACATGGTTTTATGCAAAATTTATTTTAATGTATGAAAAAACAGTACTGACAAAAATGTATAATTTTAAGCAAAAAATGTTTAAAATCTGTACATTTATCTTTGTTTTGCAAAATAAAGTCGTTAAAAAACAAAAAAAAAAAAAGAAAAAAAAAAAGAAGAATTGGTGGATGGAAAGGGAAGTGGTATTTATTATATTACAGTTTCAAACAATTAAAAACATATACTTGACCTTTATTTATTATATTCTCTATTAGTTATGATTTTTAAAGGGACCAAAATCAATAGAATGAATACATATTACCAGAGGGCTTTATACAGTATAAACTGGAAACTTTATCCGTGGCTGGCAAGTGGTAAGGTAGGGAACCCAGTAGCTGCTTAGTCAGAAGGCTGGATGATTTAAGCAATCACCATCTAGTGTTTGAAGCCTGGGGTTTGTTGAAGGGTCACTGTTCTTCAGTTCATATTGGGAGGGGTTTATATGGAGAACAACAGTGAGGGCACACAGCTGCGAGCAGTAAAGACAGACAATAGAAAGCAGCACACTGCCTTTCCCTTAATACTCTTTATATCCCTTAATACTCTTTATATCTAAGAAAAAATACTGCCTACCCATGGAAGGGTATTCTTTTCCTCCTAGTTAATACTATCAGGAAATACCCTTATAGGTGCATCCAGGAACGTGTCTCTTAGGTGACCCAAAATTCAATAAAGTTGACAACCAAGAATAACCATCATAAGTCTGTCCCTTTTCAACCTGATATCTAGTCATATCTACTTAGATAATACTAGTTTATAAGTGAAGGAAATAACAAAGCCTAGTTTTGGCTAACATGATCTAGCTATTCCATGTACAGAGACACATGCACTAATCTTCCTACAAAATAGGTGACAAAGTCTCTTGAGAAATTCTTAGTCTTCTCCTATCCCATAACTTAAATATGATAATAAAAATTAATAACACTCAACTGTGTATTTTATCTTAATTGATGCTATATTACATAGCAAATAAAGAACATACAAATATATGATTCATATATATGTAAAATACAATAGGAGAGAACGTCATCCCAATTTCAATCCTCAGGTCTGCAACTGGTCATATGAACTTAAATGTTATTTATAATTATATCTTTTACTATTAGTTCTATATTTTCTCTACCCTAAGCAAATACCTCACAGACTTTGGTTCAATATGTGGAGGGTTGACCCATACTTTTGTTTTTCAAATGTCTTGGCCATTATCACCTTGTTGAAATTAAGTCATATTTCCCACTAAACTTCATTATAGAGCCTGATAACACCAAGAGGATCCTTACTCTCCTGAATTCTATACATTACCTCTTTAGCCTCAATTGTGAAGCAGTACAATTTCCCCCAGTAGTTTATCTAAATGATTCCTGATAACATTGTAATTATTTTTTTAGCTTGTGGATTTAAGAGCATCAGGAGTTTGAAGTGGCCAGGAGAAGTCTCATTTTCTACTTCAATGGAATATTTATGCCTCATGGAAGAAGTACATTTTTCTATGAGATCCATACTTTTAGGGTATATGGTTGTGAAAACAGAAAGCCAAAATTCTGCTAGTATATCATTAAAGGTGAAAATTCATGGTATCATTGGAGTTATAACTATTGAATTGTGTATCTGTGAATACTGTCCATAGGAGAAAAATGTGCTACAAGTTAGGTATTGATTCAGAGACTCTTCAGTAAAATGTGTCCCAGTCACAGAGGCTATTGATACTTGATTGGCATTTTTATTAGTTAGGGTTTCATTGCTGTGAAGAGATATCATGACCCAGGCAACAATTATAAAGGTGTCACGTGCCCACACTTTCTGCCGCTAGGAACAGGCGTGCAACAAACAGATTCTTCTGCGGATAACCTTTATTGAACAGCACTTTGAGCAGGGGGCTTATTGAGCAGGAAACTTCTCTCTGAGCCAGGAACTCCCTACCGAGTTCTACTGTCTAGGCGACCTCTCATGCGCAGTCCCCCACGAGTGATCTCTCTGTCCAGTCTCTGTCCATGCGGGACCTCCCGCAATCTCTTTTACCAAGTCTCTCTCCACGTGGTACCTCTCTGCCATCCCTCCACGTGGGGTCTCCCGCAATCTCCACTGTCTTCCTCTTCTCCCCACGTGGGGGAGAAAATGCACTACTATATATGCCTAAGAGACTTGTGTTGCTACATGATTGGTGCATCCTTCTGTAGCTCAATCACATGCCCCAAGAGTGGGCTGTGACTTATGTGGTGCATGCGCATTAAGTCTCTTGGCTGGGCAACTGCTCTGTTTGCTGAGTTCTTGGCGGGAAGCCGGCGCCATGTTTGGGTGCAGCACAAACGGCTCCCTACATCTCCCCCTACTTTCTTAAATAAAAACATGGCCGATCAACCATCAGGCTCTTGTTGGACCTTTAAGCCAAACAGAGGGAGAGGTGCCCATTACGAGTGCAGCAAGAGCTTGTGCTATGACCACTTTGTCACGTTATTGTTGAGTACGGAGTTTGCACACCATCCAGAGCAGAAACACAGTCTCTCTGCACAAAAGCATGCCAAAATTACTTGATAAGGCAAGAGTTCTAATCCCCATAACCCTGCTATCTCTGTGCCTAAGGGCAAGTAGAGTACATCAAAGGTTATAATGGTGAAAAACAAACAAAAAAATAGTTATACATTAAGGCAAAAGGGCATCAGTTTTGGAAACACCAACAGAATCGCCTCTCCTCTGACTCTCTGGTTCCAAAGCATCAGGAGCAGGGCTGTCATCACCCCAAACTATCTAGCCCATCCCCTTACATAGGAATCTGTCCTCACCTTGGACGTGGAGCCCCCTGAAGGTTGAAACTCATTAGGCCCTATGACGCCACGGGAGAGGCAGAGCTCAAGGAGTGGAAAGTTACCCAGCACGTGCACACATGACTTGTTTACTGCTAACTCCAGCCGGATGTCAGCGCCATCTTGTAATGGAGAATGTGCAGGCAGCACCCCACATCTCCCCCTATCTTTTATTTTTTAAGCAAAGTAGGACACCCATATTAAGAGGGCAGAGATAGAAGTCAAATTCTCATTAAGGTGTATAAAGACCATGTACAGGAGTAACCGCTAGACTTTTTGTAGCCCGTAGTACTCTTGACCTGTCACTCTGCTGTTTTTCTGAGGGAGGGACACTGGGGCAGGGAACCCTCATGCAAAATGACATACCTCCCAGAGATACCCCGAGACAAGGGGCTCTCAGTGCGATGCTTTGCTCGGCATCCCTCATGGGCTGCTCAAACCAGACACTCTAATCCTGTGCAATGAACCTAAGTTCTAGGAGTGCAAGAGCTGTCTGGCCGGTGACCTACTGCTTAAGCATAGACAACCAGATATTGGCTGATGCTCCATGTTCTAGAGCGACAAGCGCTTGGGCAATAACCACCTTGTCTCTTTTTGTTTGGGCCTTGAGCTTACAAGCCAGCCAGAGAAGCAATGCAAGTCCACAGCAAAGGATTGTTCCAAAGAGTCTCACCCCCACCCAAGTTGATATTGGCGGTGAAAAACTTAGGGAAGACTGTAGCATCATGTTCCACTGGAATTGGTTTTGGAAACACCGGGTAGTACTCGATGTGTTAGACATTCTGGGATCCAAATCAGGCTTTTTTCTTCCTTTGGAAAAACACAAATAGCTCCCCTGGATCGTATTAAAATAGGATCTGGGCCTTTCCAATTACCAGTGAGGACATCTTTCCATTTCACTAGCTCTTTAGGTGGCACAGGCCATTGTCCATGGCGCTCGGCAGCTGAATGGCCATGAGCGTCCAAATTTTAAAAATTTAAAGTAAGAAGTATAGTAGAAATGGCCATTTTAGGCGTAGGGGGTTCCTCTTTAATTCCCCATTTTTGTTTGTTTAAATAAACCTTTAGGGTTCGATGAGCATGTTCAATGATGCCTTGGCCCTGAGGATTATAAGGCAATCCAGTCAGGAGTGAAACTCCCATGTGATGGCAAAATTGCTTGAATTTTGCTGAGGTATATGCAGGAGAATTGTCCGTTTTTAACACTTTAGAAATGCCCCATGCACTCCACGCTTTAAGACAATAAGTAATAACATGAGAAGCCTTTTCTCCTGATAAAGGAGAAGCAAAGATAACTCCTGAGCAAGTATCAATGGACACATGTACAAAGTATTGAATATTGGTTTAGAGCAATTTGCAGATTTAGTAAAATTTTTATACTGAATAGTGGTCACACATAATCCTGAGAACTTTCATTGGCAGCCCAGCTGGGCAACCTGCCACAATATATCCATCCGTTTTTGAACCAGATCAATTCTCTAAGGTATTATTACAAACAGTTTTTATATTAGAAGAAAAGGTAAAGAGGCCCTTAACTGCCCAATGTACTCTCCGAGATTGACAGTCAGGCCAGGATGCAGGGCTGAATCTCTTTTTCTTATACAAAAAATGTGACCACTTAGGTTGGGCTGGAATAAACAAATTATCCTTTGGCTGGAAAATAGGCCAGCGACAGGCAATCCAGGTGGCATTAGCCTATCCAGGTTTATTGTATAATTAGCAGTAACTCTATAAACTCTATTACCTTCTCTCTTTATATGACCAGGCTTTCCGCATTGAAAGCAATTGACACCTTTTTCAAAAGGACCTAGCTGCTGTATGGCGGCAGCCAAACCTGCATTAGTTAATGGTCTTCCTATCTCTCTGCAGGCTTTAATCCAGGCTTGTAATCTTTTAGCCTTGCAGGGGGTGATGGCATTATGACATTCTTTAGTACATTGCTCAAAAATTAGTTGCTCTATTAAGGGCATAGCCTGTTCTTGGTCTCCAAATATTTTTTCTAGCTGTCTCTATCATTTTGGCCACAAAATCTGAAAAAGGTTTACTTGGACTCTGAATAATTTTTGTTAGATTTTCTGACACTTCTCCCTTATTAGTGAGCGCTTTCCATGCCTTTACAGCACAAAGTGTTATTTGGCCATAGACTTCTACGGGATAGGCGGTTTGGTTTTCCGCCCACTGCCCCTGTCCAGATAACATATCAAAATCCCAAGCTGGCTGTCCTGTGGCTGCATTGGCTTGAGCCTGGACCTGACAAGCATCCTGCCACAAGGCTTTCCATTCAATGTATTGTCCCATACTTGGGAGACAAGCTTTAGTAACAAACTGCCAATCAGCAGGTGTCATGGCTATAGAGCTTAATCTTTCAATTAACGACATAGTAAAATTAGCAGTGACTCTATAAATTCTGATTGCCTCTGCCAACTCTTTGACTTGTTTATGTTCTAGAGGCTGATAACTGCGTATGTTATTCTCCTCAAACACCAGAAACATTTGTCTGAGGGCATGGAATGTCTCTGGCGGACAAAAGGAAAATTCACACTTCCTCTCTGCATGAGGTGAAAAAGCAGAGTTTTTTTTCTAAAGTCTTTTTTTTTTTTTTTTTTTTTTTTTTTTTGCTAAAGTCTTTTGTTTCCCCTGAGACTGCTCTGCCCCAAATTCTTTTGTCTCTTGTTTTTCTAAAATTTCCTCAAATTGAAATTCGGTTTGTGATCCTCTTTCAGCCAGCTCTGCGGCCCTCCGTTCCTTTAACAGATACAATGTATTGGACTCTGGCGCAGTCCTCTCTTTTCCAGGCGGTTCTTCCACCTGTACCTCTCCAATTCTGACATGTTTTGAACATGTCTTTCGGAGACTAACTCCTTTAATTCTTTCTGGCATCTCTCCGTTTCTGACTTGTTTTGAACATGTCTCTCGGAGACTATCTTCCTTGTCCTTTTCTTTATCATGTTTTGTTTCTGACCCACTCTCTAGGTGCTGCCTGCTAACTTCCCATCTAGATAACTTACACAACAGTAATGTTATAACAATTACCACAAATGCAAGCAATACTCCTTCTACTGCCGGAGAAAATCCAAGAAGAGACATGCCTAAGTTTTTGGCATGTTCTTTTGGCACCCTGTAAAAACTAAAGAGTGACATGTCTCTCAGAACTTACCTCTAAACTTCTTCCGCAGTTCCGAATATAGTTCAGCGGTCTGAAGGTTCCCCTCGGCACTCCCGGGATTTCGGCACCAGTTGTCACACGCCCACGCTTCCCGCCGCTAGGAACAGGCGTGCAACAAACAGATTCTTCTGTGGATAACCTTTATTGAACAGCACTCTGAGCAGGGGGCTTATTGAGCAGAAAACTTCTCTCTGAGCCAGGAACTCCCTACCGAGTTCTCCTGTCTAGGCGACCTCTCACGCGCAGTCCCCCACGAGCGATCTCTCTGTCCAGTCTCTGTCCATGCGGGACCTCCCGCAATCTCTTTTACCGAGTCTCTCTCCACGTGGTACCTCTCTGCCATCCCTCCACGTGGGGTCTCCCGCAATCTCCACTGTCTTCCTCTTCTCCCCACGTGGGGGAGAAAATGCACTACTATATATGCCTAAAAGACTTGTGTTGCTACCTGATTGGTGCATCCTTCTGTAGCTCAATCACGTGCCCCAAAAGTGGGCTGTGACTTATGTGGTGCATGCGCATTAAGTCTCTTGGCTGGGCAACTGCTCTGTTTGCTGAGTTCTTGGCGGGAAGCCGGCGCCATGTTTGGGTGCAGCACAAACGGCTTTCTACATAAAGGACAATATTTAATTGGGGCTATCTTACAGGTTCAGAATTCAGTCCATTATTGTTGCAGCAAATATTAAAAAATAAGATGGCTTATCTCTTTATCACCTCCACAGTCTCACTCCATGTGCCTGATTCTAGTACAGAGCCCTACACTCCTCTGTTGCTCTTTCCGAGCCACCACCATGATTTTACTCCGTCTGCATGACTCTCTTTTCTTGGCAGTCTTACTCTGCTAGTTTACTGCCTCTATTCCTGGGTGTCTCTTTACCCCAAACCACAACACAAATACAACTCTATTGCCTGATAGCTTTTCATAAATGTTTATATATCAAACTCTCAATCCACAAACCCTCTACACAATAAGATTACACCAACTAGACAAAGATACAAACTGCCTTTCTATATGAGATATAAGACCTACAAAATCTTTAAATGTTCATAGCTATTTAGTGCCAATAAAGCCCACCTGGATCCAATTCATTCTTCTTGATCTCCATCTTGGAACTTCCCTCTCAGTCCTCTCCTGACCTCTGACCTCTGACCTTCCTTCTCCACCTCCTTTTCTCCTCCCAGTCACTGGCTTTCCTTTATTTTACTAAATAACATGGGAAGGTTCAGATGAAGTCAACTCATGAGTACATTACTAGGCAGCCATTCTTGGGAAATTAATGTTAAAATACAAACAGCTTCAGAACAATCTACACATTATCATCACATCAAAAAATAAGGCAGCATTCTGGTAGGTAGGGTGCTGAAGAAGTTGAGAGTTCTACATCTTGTTTCCAAAGCAAACAGAAAAAGACTTGCTCCCACGTGAATAGGAGGAGAGTCTCAAAGCCCATCCCCACAGTGGCAAGGCCACATGTCCCAACAATGCTACTTTCTATGAGCCAGCATATAGAAACCACCACACTACTCTATGCCTTTAATAGCCTCAGTGATCACTGAGAAAGAGGAAACAGAGTGATTAAAATAATGAGAGGAGCTGCATGACTACAAGAAAACCATGTGTTTTAAATACAAGAGGGCAGTTACGTATACAAATTCTAAGTAGCTTGGCAACATGCACAAGACCCATGCAAGCTCAAACCAGAAAAAATCCAAACATGAGGAAGTTGGCAGAGAGCCCCATCATTACTGAAAATCTTTCAGTGAGTAATACATGTTGGGAGAGAGTTACTAATATTTCTTTAAGAATATGAACACTGTTAACGTGTAAACTTTCCAAAGGTTAGTCCTGCACCAAAAGAAACGGGGCAGTACAAATTGGGATTAATGGGATTCTTAAAACTGCACAGGAAGTAGAATGAGTAAAGAAGTACAAATAGAGCTTGGGGTAGTTAGGGGATGGTGCATGAATATAATTACAATGCATTGTATAAAATTCTCAATCAATTAATAAAAATATTATTTTTAAGAATATCAGTCCATCATTTTATAGAACATCAGAATGAGGAACATGCTAAGATCAGTTAATTCCATGAGCAAGAACCCCTTCGCCCACTTCTTTAGCTGTGTAGTTCGTTTGTTGGTCATAGACAATGGGTTAAATACCAAAACAGTGGTACTTTAAGTTCATGATAATCATAGAAGCACTTGCATTACATGTACTAAGGAATTTCATACTTAGGATAAATGTTTACTCCAGTGAAGACAAAATGCTGGTATTTCCATGAAAAACCATAGTCTAATATAGTCAACCTACCACGAAATCACCCTGAGGAAAGGTGCTCTATCAGGGGCCTCATCTGATATCATATTTCTGGCATTTTTGGTTGTTTTCAGCAGATGTGAAAAGATCAGCACCAGGGTAAATAAAACTCTACTTTGTAGAGCTCACATGCATCCTCCATCTATCTATCTGATTCCTAAGAGGTGGAAAAAAATATCTAACACTGCACTTTATGAAAGTGAAAGAGATAACACATGAACATTTTTGTGATAGAGCTAAGACAATATGGTACATGTACACAATAGAATTGATCTACACAAAATGAACCCAAGGTTTTTGTATTATGAAGTTTTTGTTCCATTTTGTTTTGTATATGTGGTTTATATCTTATTGCTTTTGTTTCTGTTTTAGAGAGAGGAAAAATGACCATAAAATTAGGTGGGCAGGAAGTGGGAGACTCTGGGAGCAGTTGTCAGAAGGGAAACATGATGAAAATATATTGTGTAAAATTCTTTGAGTAAAAATAATAAAATTATGAAATGTGCAGGTAAATAGATGGAAAAATAGGAATAATCATTCTGATAAAGGCAACCAACCCAGATGCAAAAAGACAAACACCTTTACAATTGTAAATGCTAGATGTGTATAAGAAAGCAGGCTGAACAAGCCAGGGAGGAAGAGCCTATATTTCCTGTTTAGTCATCATCTTTGCCATAGCTCCTGCCTCCAGCTTCCTGTGGTAATTTTCTGCCCTGCTTTCTTCCTTGATGGAGGATGATTGTGAAGTATAAGTCAAATAAATTCCTCTTTTCTCCAAGATGTGTTCCTTCAGTGTTTTGTGACAGCGTAAGAAAGCAAACTAGAATAAGTCATAACTCAATGGTACATTGTTTATATTGCATTTAATCCTTATCCTTGTATATTTTAATGTGTGTGTGTGTGTGTGTGTGTGTGTGTGTGTGTGTGTGTGTGTGTGTGTTGAGGTTATAAGAAAACTTGCAGCAGTAGGTCTTCTACCATGAATGTCCTCATATCAAGTTCAGGTATTCAGAATTGGTGGAAGGTTCCCTTTTCAAGAAGCTAATTTGCTGGGCCCTAATCTCATCTGCTAAATGCTTCCTATTGCCTTGTATGGAAAAGTTTACAAAGTAATGCCTTTCTTAAAAATAGTTATTAAACAAGGCAAATATACGAATAGTATGCACTTAATCTTTTGTGTTAGGATATATAGAAACTTGATAAAAGAGCAATTTCAAAGCTGGAAATATAGTGTTTAGTATATTGAAATGTGATTGATTTATAAAAGCATAAGAATGCATTCCTTGAGTGTAGAAATAATAAAAATTATAAGCATAAAATGAGAAGACATTTTATAAAAGCATGAAATAGTTTTAGTGGTAGACCATGCAGTATAATACAGGAGGACTTTTGATGACTCAATAGCAAATATAACCCTTATGCTTCTCTTCACAATACTACACGATCAACAACGCTGGGATCCCATAACTTAAACTCAAGTGCAAATACCTCTTCACTTGGAAAATATTGTCTGAAGCACTAATTCCACGTAGCTTTTGTATTTCTTTTCATTTCTCCTTTGTATGGCTTTTGTATTTAAATTGAAGGAGTATAATTTTGAGCACAGCCAGATTTTCTCTTTCAGTTACAAAACTCATCACAATTTCACACTTATTCCTAAAAACCTATGGACCTCACTCCAAGCTCTTAATGAAGAACATTTTGTTTCATTGCTGTTAGAAGTTGTATGGATGGTTTCATAATGGTGGCAAAATTTGCTCTGTCTGTTCTCTACTGAGACATCATAAAGATATTTTAAAGAGAGACAATCACACTTAAACAGTAAATAAATTTTCCATGTTATATTTTCTCCTATTTTTTGGTGTATACTACTACCACATGTCTCTTCAAACACTGATGAAATCAATCCCATTGAGTTTGGCTATAATAAATGTATCACTTGAAAAAGTTACTTTTAGAATATATTTCTTTTTGTCTCAAAAAATTGCACAATTTGGCAGAGTCTGGAGGCAGGCAGGAGGAGCGGCCAGAGAGCAGAGAAACTACTCAATGCTGAAACCTTTCAAAGACATATCAGAGACTTTGGAAGCACAATGGATGGGTTTTGTGATCAGCAAGTTCCTTTTATGGTCCTACGGAAATCTCTATCCAAGGACTATCTAGGGCGACCTGTGATTGACAGAAAGAGAAAGTTTGTGGACACAGATATGGCTCACAATTCTGAAGAGCTTTTCAGGATCTTAGGCAGCTTTAAGAGGCTTGGTTAACTGAATCTCAAGTTCCTGATGATGAGCAGTGTGTCCCGGATCCTCAGTCTGTTAACTGCTTTCTCAGAAAAAGCTAGGATCACAGTGATGCTTCGTGTTTCACCTCCCACAAAGATCAAACTGGAGCTGTATAACCCTCCCCTAGTTGTAGTACTGTAGCCATGAGCAGGTGTTAAGTATGAAGAAAAGTGCCTCTACAACTATTGTGCCTATGATAGGATGCCTCTCTCTGGGTTCAAGCCATTAATCGGCCCACCACTCCCTTGTCACCCAGCAATAGAGAACTCTCAGAATTCTCTATTTCCCTCACTTCAGGCAACTCTGCTCACCTCAGCTCTTGCCCCTTGAGCCGGCCCAGTTCAAGAGGTGAGTCCTGTCCCAACCCCTCATTCACTTCCAGAACCTGGATCACAGCAACATTTGCGGTCTCCTGGCTACCACATCAGGCCCTGCAAATGCCAAAGGTGATGCCTTGAAAGTCAATATCCATCACAACAGAGATTTCAGTGACAACTGCCTGAGCCCTTTCCCTCCTCAGTCACGAATTCCTGGAGACAATTGTCCCAGATCCCACCTGCAGATATCAGAGCCCCTTGTAGTCCCCTGCAGCTCCTCCACCCCTTCAGGAATTGAAACAGGAATAGTACGAACCACTCTATGAACATGGGATCCCTGGGGTGCCTAGTCCCCCAGCACTTGGGTTTCAGTCACCCATGGGAATCAAGCAGGAGCTCCGAGATTACTGTGTTGACTCAAAAGTGCCTAATTGCCAGTCACCCTACATGAGAAACAGGTATTTCTCCAGCAACCTAGGATTCCCATATGAAAAGGACTCCAGGCTATATTTTGATGACACGTGCGTGGTGCCAGAAAGATTAGAAGGCAAAGTCAAGAAGGAGCCCACCATGTATCAAGAGGGGCACCCCTTATGAGAGCGGAGGCTCTCTGCAACTGTGCCAGTTCCTCGTCACCCTTCTGGATGACCCAGCCAATGCCCACTTCATCGCCTGGACTGGCCAAGGCATGGAGTTTAAGAACCAGAAGGAATTGCTCGGCGTTATGGTATTCAGAAGAATCGGCCAGCCATGAACTATGACAAGTTGAGCCATTCTCTCTGCTACTACTATGAAAAGGATATCATGAAGAAAGTGGCTACAAATTTGTCTGTGACCCGGATGCATTTTTCTCCATGGCCCTCCCGGACAATCAGCGCCTATTCCTGAAGGCAGAGTCAGAATGCCCCCTCATTGAGGAGGACACCTTGTCACTGACTCACTTCGAAGACAACCCTGCTTACCTCCTGGACGTGGATCCCTTCAGCAGTCTCCCCTATGCCGAAGGCTTCGCTTACTAAGTTTCTGAATGGCAGAGCAGCCAAACCTTAGAACTAGCAGATCTCATTCAGGCTAACAAGGTTTAGTTTGTGTTCTTGGCTGTTCCTAAAGCTCGCCTTTTGAGTATTATCTGGAGAACCCAAGCTGTTTCTGGATTTGACACCCTTGAAGACAAATACCTTGGCTGGGGAGTGGAAAAAGGAGAGACAGAAAAAACACCACATGGCTGGAGATTCAGATTCAATTCCTGGAAAGAGATAGGAGTGGATCCTCCATGCCGTCATGGCCAGCACGTGCAGAGCAGTGTAGCAGCGTGTTCAGGTTAGTGCCCATAAGAGGGGACCAAGTTATGACAGTCTACATTGATCATGAACTATTAAGTGCCTTCACACAGTAGGCTTTCACTTGCACAATTCTTTGGAAAGAGGCTCCACATCCACAGAAAAGTTGATAAGGTTGGGTTGGGGAGGCCCAGACCACTGAAGCTTGAAATTTCAAAACTCTTACAGTTCATGCTGAAATCTTTCCCCTTAAGACCAGAATTGGGGAGGCCAGGAGAGCAGTTACTCCATGGTTCTCAGACCTCTGCTCCTCTTGGGCCCTCCAGCCCAGCCGACACCATAAGTAAATCAAGTCTGCCTCCTCCACACGGCTGAGATGGCTTGTTTTAGAAAGACGGTTAATATGACGGTATTTTGTTTTGCTTTGATTTAGGGGGGTGGTGGCGCATTTCGTTTTGGTGATTGTTTTAGGGGAAAACAGTTTATATAAACTAATTTTTGTAGTTTTGATTTTTAAAGCAAAGCAAACAAACAAAACAAACCCTTTTTGGTCACCGCCCTGTGTCCCTGAGGTGCGGTGGTGCCCACTTCAGAAGACCACTGACTGAGAGGAGCTTGGCTGCGGCTTCCCCTTTGCCACTTCAAATCCTGCTTAGTGCTTCCTGCACCAGACAACCCGCTGACATCTAACCTGATTTGTACATTTTGAAGTGTGCAGGGCAGCGTGGACACACACAGCTGAGAGTTCTGTGTGTATAGTTTTCCATGATCACTAACTCTGTTCTCTGGGAAGAAGATGTACATACTACATACTACATACACGTCATATCAATTTAACAACTGGTCACCTGGTGGGAACCCAAGCATCTGCCTTGCTTTCCTTTTTCAATTTTGATCTTTGAACCCTGCACAATGGTTAACTGGGGCCTGAAATTTACCTGCCACTTAGAGGTAAAACAGTGCTAGTTAGCATTCTGGCTTCCTGCTCCTTTTTTCTTCTTCTCTTTTTTATTCTGGTTGCTATATTATAATGGGAATGTTATAAACAACCAACCTGAAGCTGTATCATAATTGGGTTTGGAGTGGTGGAAAAGTCAGCAGGAAGCGCCAGTGTTTTGCCGACTCCTTGCTGTCCTGACACACTCCACATACCATCTTCCTCACGTGCAGGACACAGAGCTGGCTGAGCGAGAATGGCTGTCCCACAGGCAAGGCACTGGTCTGCCTTCTCATAACTGGAGAGAGTTTCACCGGGATGAGATGGTATGCGTTCCAGCTTTGAGAACCTAACAAGATTAATGTTATACTATATCACAAATTTCAGCAGAGGACACTGCCCTTCATTGTGCATGCCACACTGTTCAGCTGTGGTTTTATCTGTAATCATTTGGCATCTTATTAAGTCTGAATAACTGAAGACATGGTGATTTTTTCCCTTACTTTCAAATGGAAATGAGTTTTGAAGAAACCTACAATACTACTTCTTTTCAGCAATAAGATGTTGACTCATGTGGTTGGCTAAAGAGGAATTGATCTGACTCATAGGAAGATAACTGGTAGTTTGCTGACCACTACAGGAAACAGACTTTAACTTTTTAGGTTTACAGTATTTTCTTATTGTTTGTGAGGTTCCAAAATTTAATCATGATATGATTAGTCTACAAGGTGATTATTTTCCAAGTTATTATACTCAAGATTTGACAAGATTTTCTTTTTTTAATCTGAATACTCATATTTTCTACAACTCTAAAAAGTTCTTCATTTCTGTGTTCTGAAGTATTGCTTATCTTTCATTTTCTGAGGTTTTATCACAGAACTATGTTAAAAATGAGGGAGGTCATCTGGAACTTTATCTCTAAAGACTCATGTTTTACTTTCCATTTATCTAGCTATGCTGCATTTTTGGCTTGACATATTTATCAGTTTCCTCCTTAGCCACTTCAGCACATCACCTTAAAAACTGAGTGGTAAATGATAATAAAATCCATCATTTGATTCTGAATTTGCAGTTTATATACAAATTCTCCTTTTTCATGTCTATTGATTGACTTTCTCTAAGTTAGGTTTACATGATTTTCAGCTGTGAATATTTTGAGTATGCTTTGATATTCTCTTTGGTTTATATAAAATGACTAATAAGATGTAGGGTTTTCTAAATTTTTCTATCTTCTAGATAAAAGATCATCTATTCATCAGTGAGTACTGAAAGGTGTACCATAATTTCATTACAGAGAGAGAATTTTGCTAGTGGATGACTAAGTGGCCTGAATAGGAAAAAAAAAATGTCTTCAAAGTTTTTAGTGTAATATCTTAGCTTCAATTTCTCCCACACTCAGCCAATGGCAAATTTAGACCTGGTAACTACAAATATCTGTTTATATTTTCTTCAGGCTAAATTCTTTAGTGACTATGAAAATGAGAATCACTTGGGTCCACATCACAAATTCAGTGAAAACAATTATGGAATTTGAGAATAGGACACATAACCCTCACTCTATTTACCATTTATTTAGGAAAGACATTTTTGTCTCATGCTATGTTCCTCGACAGTACATCACAAGAAAATTGTCTTCAGTTCAGGCATCGCAAATTCAGATGCTTATAGTACATTTTTCTTTAAAAATTTTTTTCACAACTTTATTTAAAAAAGAGGGATACATGTAAAGATTTTTAAAAGCATTTTGGCATAACACCATATGAATATATTTTTGTCAGTACTTAATTCTTTTAGAGGTTTGACAGTATGCATTGAAAACCCACTGGTTATCATGAACATAAAATAAATGTAGAGCAGAACATAACATGGAAAGAGTCAGAGTTTTATGGGTGTGTATAGATTAAAATAATGATCTTTGAATACCAAAAATTGCCACAAGGCTATATTCCTAACTCTTGGATTATTAATGATTTAAGGTATAGGTGTACCACACTCGGAGAGGGTGCAATATACTTATTTTTTCCTAAGAGGAACTGAGGCTTTCACTTTTTGGCCTTTGCTTTTCTTGAGCTTCATATGGCCTGTGAGATGTTTCTGGGGTATTCAGAGCTTTCTGGGTCTAGTATCCAATTATCAGTGACTGTATATTATGTCTGTTCTTTTGTGACTGGGTTGCCTCACTCAGGATGATATTCTCTAGAGGCATGCATTTTCCTAGGACTTTCATAAAGTCATTGTTCCTAATAGCTGAGTAGTACTCAGTTGTGTAAAAGTACCACAATTTCTGTATCCATTCATCTATTGAAAAACATCTGGGTTCTTTCCAGCTTCTGGCTATTATAAATAGGGCTGCTATGAACATGTGGTGCATGTGACCTCTTTGTATGTTGAAGCATCTCTGGCAGATGTGGAATAACTGGGTCTTCATGTAGGACTATGTCCAATTTTCTGAGGAACTGCCAGACTGAGTTACAGAGTGGATGTACCAACTCACAACCCCATCAACAGTGGAGGAGTGTTCCTCTTTCTCTTCATACTCACTAGCATCTGCTGTCATCTGAGGTTTTGATCTTATCCATTCTTACTGGTGTGAGGCAGGATCTCAGGGTTTTGATTTCCATTTCCCTCATGACTAGGGATGTTGAGCACTTCCTTAGATACTTCTCAAACATTCCATATTCCTCAATTGAGAATTTTTTATTTAGCTGTGTACCACATTTTTTAATAAAATTGTTTGGTTCTCTGGCATCTAACTTCTTATGTTCTTTGTATAACTTGGATATTAGACCTCTATCAGATGTAGGGTTGGTAAAGATCGTTTCCCAATCTTTTGGCAGCCATTTTGTTTTCTTGACAGTGTCCTTAGCCTTACAAAAGCTTTGCAATCTCATTAAGTCCCATTTATCGATCCTCGGTATTAGAGAACAAGCCATTGGTGTTCTGTTCTGTGCCTATGTGTTTAAGATTTTACCTACTTTCTTTTCTAATAGTTTCAGTGTACCTGGTTTATTGTGGAGATCTTTGATCCACTTGCACTTGAGCTTTGAACAAGGAGATGAGAAAGTGTCTATTTTCATTTTTCTTCATGCTGAGTGCCAGTTGAGCCAACACCATTTGTTGAAGAGGCTGTCCTTTTTCCATTGAATGTTTTCAGCTCCTTTGTCAAAAATCAAGTGACCATATGCTTGAGGGTTCATTTCTGGATCTTCTATTCTGTTCCATTGATCAACCTGCCTATCTCTGTATCACTACGATGCAGTTTTTAAACCAATTACATTGTAATATAACTTGAGGTCAGGGATGGTAATTCCCACAGATATTTTTTTTTGTTGTTGTTGAGGATGGATTTTGCTATTCTAGGATTTTTGTTATTCCAGATGAATTTTCACATTGCTCTTTCCATCTCTATGAAGAATTGAGTTGGAATTTTGATGTGAATTGCATTGATTCTATTAATGGCTTTTGGAAAGATGGCCATTTGTACAATTTTGATCCTTCCGATCCATGAGCATGGGAGATCTTTTCATCTTCTAAGATCTTCTTAAATTTTCTTCTTATGAGATTTGAAGTTCTTGTCATACAGGTTCTTCACTTGCTTAGTTATAATCACACCAAGATATTTTATAATTTTTGTGACTATTGAGAAGGATATCGTTTTGCAAATTTCTTTCTCTGCAGTTTTGTCCTTTGAATAAAGGAAAGCTACTGATTTATTTGAGTTAATTTTATATCCAGTCACTTTGCTGAAGGTGTTTGCACATGATAAATGTTCTCTAGGTGAAATTTTGCGATCACTTAAGTATACTATCATGTCATCTTCAAGTAGTGATATTTTTTTTTCCTATTTGTATCTCCTGGATTTCCTTTTGCTGCCTAATTGCTCTGGCCATGATTTCCAGTACTATGTTTAATAGGTAGGGAGAGATTGGGCAAACTTTTCTAGTCCCTGATTTTTGTGGGATTGCTTTAACTTTCTCACCGTTAACTTTGATATTGGCTATTGGTTTGCTGTATATTGCTTTTATTATATTATATTGCTCTGGACTTTAAGGTATACTATGGAAGAGATGAAAAAGCATGTAAATAAAAATAGCAAATACTGGCCAAGGCCATTCAATAAAATTTAGCAACTTCCTGGGCTTTCTTGCTTCCTAAATCTCAAGGACCACTGAGTCCCTGCTTCAAATGTGGGAAGGCAGGTCAATAGGCCCAGGCTTGTCTGAGACCCATGGCTATGTCCAAAGAGCTATTAGCAGGGAAATTGGGTTGTTGACTGACTCTTTAGACTTTTAGGCACCAGGGCATCAAGCCCAGATTACCCTCCAGCTGATCTCATAGGTCTGGCCATGATCAACAAAAGGACCTTGGGTTCCCTTGACCTGCAAGTGAGCTCTAGGCAGTCATTAGAGTACTAGGGCAACCCATTCTTTTTTCTTCCTGGTCACTGGGACCAGTTATGTGATCCTGAGTTTTGGAAACCAACCTTTTTTTTTTTTTTGCTTCTTTCTTGTCTGAGTAAGGGGACAGACTTAAGAAATTTAGGAGACTCCATCACTCACTAATATTTTACACATTTCTCTTACTAAGCTCTAACAGGTCCTCCTTCAGGCCCTGAAAATACACTTTTCAGACTTAACCCTTCTCTCCTCCCTCCATTCATGCCACAGAAAAACAAAATGTAGAGATATACCTTCCAGGTCATAGCCTACCAACTGATCCCAGTACTTTTGTACTATTATGCTTGTCAAAAAAGAAAAGAAAAGAAAAGAAAAGGAAGAGATAATAGAAAAGAAAAGTAGACGTGGTATTCAGAAATGAAGACCACACATATGCATTTAAGCAGTTATTGAACTTTTGATTTGTGAATCTAAAAAGCCTAACTAACTAATAAGTCTCACCTGTGCCTTCTAATTGGCACAAGCACAATCCCGAAATGTCTACACAGATTCCAAATATGCCTTCTGCATCTCCGTGTTTTACACTGCCATCAGAAAGAGAAGGAACTACTTCTAACTAAAGGGGAATCACTAAAAAACGCAGACCAAACCATGACCATGATAAAAGCCTTCCATCTTCCTATCCCTATAAGAATTGACCCCTGCTGGTTCCACCAAACTGATAGTTCTATCATCTCTAAGGGAAATAACTGAGGTGACAAGTCAACTGGAGCTGTGACCCTTAGAAACCCAGGTCCTTCTTACCCAACAAAGTTCATCCTCCCATTACAACTTTTGTCTTCACTGTCATCCCCTGATATTCCATAAGTTCTGTCTTATCTATGCCTGTTCTTTCATTCTAGCAAGCATTGTCTGACCTCGTTAATTCCCACTTGCAACCCACCCCATGAGAAAGTGTATTTTTTAGGGCTATTACTACCTCTTGTAAAATCTGTCAAAAGTCAGACTGCAACTCCAGTTATCTATCACCTTTGCCTACTTACCAGGCCAGAAACGCACTTCATAGAACCTACTGTGACTTTGCCTATATACCCACAGACAAATGCCTTAATTACTAAATGTTCTTAGTGGACACATTCTCAACGTGTGTGGAGGCATCCACTACCCTCAATAAAAGGAATCAATCTTAAGCCTTCTCCTCTGGGAGATTATTCCACACCTTGGAATCTTAGCTTCCCACCAGTCAGACAAAGTCCTTGAATTCACCTCACAGTTTCCCAAACCTTACCCAAAGCTCTCAACATCCCTTGGAATTTCCAATTTCTGTACCATTCGAAGCCAAACTTTCTTGACAATTTTGTCAAGCTTTCACAAGAATTTAACCTAGATTTAACCTCTGGTCCTTCTCAGTTTACTGTCTTTTCCAAAGTAACCTTGTTCTATCTAACCACTTGAGCTAATGTACAGAAAATTGGTCCTGGTACCAAGTTTTTTATCCAAATTCTCAACTCTCCCAGATAACCTACTTATTTCCTTACTCTATCACATCTGCTCCCTCCTATGGAATGCCACTGACTACCACCTTCTCTGACCACATGTTAACTCATTGGGGATCTTGTCCTCTTCTTTCTTCTGGGCCCAAACTATCACCTCTTCACTTTGAATGGAATTGCCCCTTCAAGGTAAGTTTTGTAACTCCCACAACCATAAAGTCTGAAGGTCTCTCTCTCTCTGGATTCACCTAGCCCACCTCAATCCATTTACTCTTCCACCTCATGATAACTTCCCTTCCTCCATATCAATTTCAACAGGACTCTGCTTGATTAAGCTTCAGAGAACACTGATACAGAGATCAACCACCTTGTCCCTGGTTCCAGAATAAAGAGGCTTTACCTTGGAATGCTTCATATAGTTTACAAAGCCCATACCTTCACAGTCTGCTCTATTTCTTTCTCATCCACTTTCACAAGCAGCTTTTTGTATTCCACCCCCATGCCCTAAAATTTCTCAAGTTGGATCTGTAATGTGGTATGATTTTGTGTCATTCATTGACTCTAAAATTGCCACAAAGCTCTCACAGCCATTAGGTCATTTATCATTTTGTATTGTTTTCTATGAAGAGTCTCTGAGTATGCTTTTGGAAATGATATAGGCTGTTTAAAAAGAAGTCAAGAGACCCTTTACCAATTAGCAAGGCATGCTTACATCCAGGAAAGGCCCCAAAGGATGTATAAATCATTCTTCTACAATTCTTGTGTGGGTAAAAATCTTGAGTGATCTCCTTTTTAGTAAAAAGAAAAGGTAAAATAGTCTATAAATAATTTGTATTGCTTTAACAATAAAAAAAACCTAAAATTGTAATGAGGCATATGTGGTGGATCAAGATCAGGAAACAGGAAAACATGAGAGTCAGAATTGGGGATAACATATATTAAAAGTCATGCCAGCAGTGATTTATTTTTCAAGGTTTATATTCCATTGTCTTTTCAGTTATTAGTTAATCCACTAAACATTAATTTCTCATGATTCAATCACCTTTCCAAACCTTACCATTTGTCAACTCATCATTCCCACAGGGGACATTGAGAGCAAAGTTTTATATCTAATCCATAAGAATTATTACTGTTTATATTCAAAACACTTTCAATAATCTGGGATCCTAAAAGTTAGAAAATAAGAATAGAGATTAATATTAATTTGAATACTTAAGAGACAATAGGTGTTTGGATTGCTCTTTCTCTGCTGTATTCTAGAGCCTGGGGGATAGAAACATAATAGGATATAATTTATTTATGATCCAGAATTGTATGGATCTATTAAACTCCAATGTAAGAACTATACCTTTAAGTCATTGTTATTGTAAATGTTCTTTCAAATATTGCAACTGAACAGAGTCACACGCCTCCTCTTAAGCTATTTCCTGAGAGGCTTTTCCAGAGTCTGAACAATACAGATGTGGATGAATGCAGCCAAACATTGGACTGAGGTCAGGGAACCCAGTGGAGAAGTTAGGAGAAGAACTGAAGGAGCTAAAGGGGTTTGCAACCCCATATGAAGAACAACAATATCAACCAACCAGACACTCCCCTCCCAGAGGTCCCAGGGACTAAACCACCAACCAGAGAGTACACATGGGGGTACCCATGGCTCCAGCTGGATATGTAGCAGAGGACTGCCTTATCAGGCATTAATAGGAGGGGACCCTCATCGTCCTATAGAGGCTTGATGACCAATGGTAGGGGAATGTTAGAGTGCTGGGTAGGAGTGGGTGGGCAGATGGGGGAGCACTCTTAGAGACAAGGGGAGGGGAGGAAAATGGAGAGGATAGGGGTTTTGTAGAGGAAAAACTGGAAAGAATGATAATATTTGAAATGTAAATAAAAATACCCCCCAAAGAATTATGGTCACATCAAATGGCCATGACACAGTGAATGGCACGGAGTAGTCAGGCATGACCAGTGTAGGTGAGATTACACTGTGATGCATGCCACAAATAATATTTTAAGTGTTGTTAGATAGCACACTATTCTACACAGTAAGTGAGAATTCTGTTTATAATATATCAGGCAACAGGCTATAAACAGAAGAGATAAATTTACTGAGAAATTGAAAAGGAAAGTTATACATAGGAAGACTAGTAAAAAAAAACAATCTGCCCATGCAGATTTGCTGTTAACTAATGAAAGTCACTTAAGATTTGCAAGGAAGATGAAAAAAATCACCTGAAATTACTTTTTGTAGATCTTTTCTATGTCTTTGATTTTGTGATTCCACTCTATATATCTTGAACTTACTAGCTTTGAAATTATATCATTATCTATTTAATGTATGTTTACTTTCCTAAATCAGTGAATTTCAACTCATTAATTTTAGAAATTCAGAATTATTTATTTTTTTTCATTTTCTTTGTACTTTCCTAATATACCTCCTAAGATACATGCTCTAGGGTAAGTAATTCCATGGTTTTTGCCTTTAAATACAGTATCCGGACTGAGAGATGTGTTCATATCAATGTTTTGCTGGGTCTTGCATTTTGAGAGACATTTTTGTGCTGGTTTCTTATGTTGGCATTAGTAAATGCAAAGCACGATGCTCAAGCCTGCCTCGGTGTGAGCTAATGTCACCGTATGAAATGGATTTGGCCCACTTAGCATTGTTGGCATGTAACATGTAGAGTCATATGCCAGAGAGCAACATACGATAGACTGAATAGGAAGCACATAGGTACAGGAGCTGAGCATAGCCCTGTCAGAGTCACTGTGGAAACTAGCTTCACCCAGATGCCTTAGTGTGTGCCTCTCTCTCTTTTTCATGTCCATGCCAATGTGACTTCACTGCTTTTCAAACTCAGTTCAAATATCACTCAGAAAGAATCTTAATAGATAACTTATTAAAATGGCAAATTTTGGAGATCGAGAACACAGTACGGGTGATATTATGCTGTGAGTAACCAAGGCACAGAGAGAGCTAAGCGGGACAAGCAGAAAACACGCACCTTCAGCCCACGGTAAGGCCGGAATTCTGGCAGAGATACAAAGGATCCACTCTGAAAGCTAAACCAGGACCAGGTAAACTATTTGAATACTCCTTTAACACCTAAAGAAATAGAAGCAGTCATCAAAAACCTCGCAACCAAAAAAGCCCAGGTCCAGATGGATTCAGTGCAAAATTCTATTAGACATTTATTGACGACCTAATATCAATACTCTCGAAACTATTCCACAAAATAGAGTCAAATGGAACACTACCCAGCTCATTCTTCGAAACAAAAATAACCCTCATTCCTAAACCAAACAAAGAGCCTACAAGGAAAGAGAACTTCAGACCAATCTCACTTATGAACATTGATGCAAATATACTGAACAAAATCCTTGCAAATCGAATCCAACAACACATCAAAATTATCATTCACAATGATCAAGTAGGCTTCATGCCTGGGATTCAGGGATGATTTAATATACAGAAATCCATCAACGTAATCCACCATATAAATTATCTCAGAGAAAAAAGCCACATGGTCATCTCACTAGATGCTGAGAAAGCATTTGACAAAATCCAACACCACTTCATGTTAAAAGTCTTGGAAAGAACAGAAATCCAAGTCTCATACCTAAACATAATAAAAGCAATATACAGCAAACCAATAGCCAACATCAAAGTTAACAGTGAAAAAGTTGAAGCAATCCCACTAAAATCAGGGACTAGACAAGGCTGCACACTCTCCCCTCTACCTATTCAACATAGTACTGGAAGTCCTGGCCAGAAAAATTAGACTGCAAAAGGAAATCTAAAGAATACAAATCAGAAAGGAGAAAGTAAAAATTTTACTATTTGCAGATGACATGACAGTATACTTAAGTGACTCCAAAAGTTCCACCAGAGAACTTCTGAAGCTATTGAACAACTTTAGCAAAGTGGTTGGATACAAAATTAACTCAAACAAATCAGCAACCTTCCTCTACTAAAAGAACAAACATGCTGAGAAAGAAATTAGGTAAAAGATACCCATCACAATAGTAATAAACAATATGAAATAATTTGGTGTGACTCTAACTAAGCAACTGAAGGACCTGTATGACAAGAACTTCAAATTTCTGAGGAAGGAAATTGAGGAATATCCCAGAAGATGGAAATTCTCCCATGCTCATGGATTAGAAAGATCAACATTGTAATAATGGCTATCTTACCAAAAGCAATCTACAGATTAAGTGCAATCCCCATCATAATTCCTTCTCAATTCTTCATAGAGTTGAAAAGAGCAATTTTTAAATCCAATTAGAATGACAAAAAAACCTAGAATAGCAAAATCCTTCCTCAACAACAAGAAAACACATGGGGAATCACCATCCCTGACTTCAAACTTACAAGGCAATTGTGATAAAAAAAAAAAAAAAAAAAAAAAAAAAAAAAAAAAAAAAAACTCACAGTACTGGTACAGAGATAGGCAGGATGATCAGTGGAACAGAATAGAAGATCCAGAAATGAATCTTCACACATATGGTCACTTGATTTTTGATAAAGGAGCTGAAATCATTCAATGGAAAAAGGACAGCCTCTTCAACAAATGGTGTTGGTTCAACTGGCACTCAGCATGCAGAAAAATGAAAAAAGACCCTTTCTCCTTGTACAAAGCTCAAGTGCAAGTGTATGAATAATCTCCACAATAAACCAGTTATACTGAAACTATTAAATGAGAAAGTAGAGAAAACCTTAAAATACATAGGCACAGGGCTAAATTTCTTTACCAGAACACCTATGGCTTGTACTCTAAGACCAATGATTGATAAATGGGACTTAATGAGATTGCACAGTTTCTGGAAGGCTAAGGACACTGTAAAAAAACAAAATGTCAGCCAACAGATTGGAAAAGATCTTTAACAACCCCACATCTAATAGAGGTCTAATATCCACTATATACAAAGGCCTCAAAAAGTTACACCCCAGAGAATCAAACAATCCTATTAAAAAACAGGGTACAGAGCTAAACAAAAATTCTCAAATGGGGAATATCAAATGGCTGAAATGCATCTAAGGAAGTGCTCGACATCCGTAGTCATCAGGGAAATGCAAATCAAAACAACCTGAGATTCCACCTCACATCTGTCAGAATGACTAAGATCAAAACCTCAAATGATAGCAGATCCTAGTGAGTATGCAGAGAAAGAGGAATACTCCTCTACTATTGGTGGGGTTATGAGCTGGTACAACCACTTTAGAAATCAGTCTGGCTGTTCCTCAGAAAATTAAACATAGTCCTACATGAAGACCCAGTTATTCCACATCTGGGCATATACGCCAGAGATGGTTCAACATACAGTGAGAGCACATACACCACAATGTTCATAGCAGCCCTGTTTATAATAGCCAGAAGCTGGAAAGAACCCAGATGTCCTTCAGTAGATGAATGGATACAAAATTTATGGTACATTTACACAACAGAGTACTACTCAGCTATTAGGAACAATACCTTTATGAAATTCCTAGGAAAATGGATGCCTCTAGAGAATATCATCCTGAGTGATGTAATCCAGTCACAAAAGAACAGACATAATATGCAGTCACTAAAAATTGGATACTAGACCCAGAAAGCTCTGAATACCCCAGAAACAACTCACAGGCCATATGAAGCTCAAGAAAACAAAGGCCAAATAATGAAAACCTCAGTCCCTCTTAAGAAAAAAATAAGTGTATTGCACCCTTTCAGAGTGTGGTACACCTAGACCTAAAATCATTAATAATCTAAGAACTAGGAATATAGCCTTGTGTCAATTTTTAGTATTCAAAAATCATTATGTTTAATCTATACACACCAAGAAAACTCTGATTGTTTCCATGTTGCATTTTGTTCTACATGTACTTTATGCTTATGGTAACTAGTGGGATTTCAATGTATGCTATCATACCTCTAAAAGAATTAAGTACTGACAAATATATATTCATATAGTGCAATGCCAAAATTCTTTTAAAAATCTGTACCTGTATTTCTCTTTTTAAAAATAATGTTATGAGGGAAAACATGGCAAAGTTTTATGTTAGTTTTCTCAACTTGGGAGGGGGTGGGCAAAATGTGAATCCCACTCTAAAAAGTATAGCCAACATTATAGTTGTAATGTTTTGTTTCATGAAGTCATCTTCATATTTGCCATGGCAAGCAAATTTCTTTGTTTCCTGCTGTTAATGGTTGGTATCTCTTTTTACCTTTCTTTTACTTAGAATTCAGATATTGTTGGGATTCTTTAAACCCCACCTCTTAATTACCTAGCAGTAGCAATGTATGCTCTGCCCCAGTGACCTGACACTATAAAAGGGGCTGCTTGCTCACTCCTCTCTCTCTTGCCTCTTGGCTCTCTTGCCTCTCTAGGCCTCTTGGTCTCTTGCAGCCTTACTTTCCCACCCCTGCTCCTCCTCTTCCCCTTCCTTTCCCCTCTCTCCTTCCACATGCTCATGGCCTGCCTCTACTCCTCTCTCACTCTCTCTTTCTCTCCCTTCTTCTTCCTGCCTCCACTACCCTCTTAACTTTTCCATGACATGAATAAACTCTATTCTGTACTACATATACTGTGGTGTGGCTAGTCACTCAGAGGAAAAGTATTCCCAACACGCCCCCCCCCAGAGGCATCTCTCTTGCCCCCGCACCTCTATGGGCCATATGACCCCCCACTCTCTTCATCCTTCCCCTAACATTGGTGACAAAACCTGGGACCTCATCTTTTCACAACATTGGTGCCCTGTGGCTTTTCCTTTCCATGACTTTTCCTTCCCTTGGTGCCCCATCATCTTTTTTTTTTTTTTTTTTACAGATATTACTTAGAAAACATATTATTGGAGTATGTTAGTTTTCTAGGGATATCAGAATAAAATGTCACAAAATAGATGCTTAATAATTTATTTTTTGACATTTCTGGAGTTTTGAAATCCAAGAAGTAGTGGCAGATTTTTCTCTCATGTTTGCAAATTTTCTCTCACTGCATCATCATGTGAACCTTTCTTACTGTGAACAATCCAGGGGGTTTAGTGTTCATATCTCCTTGTCTCATGGAAACATAAGTTAGGTTAGAGCTGGTCCCACACTCACAGCCTTATTTTATCTAAAGCACTTTGTTATACTCCCTGTTGCCAGGTAGAATCACACTTTGAAGGAACCAGAGAGGAATCTTATTTTATTTGATTTCTATTTCTAGTTCTGTCTTGAGAAATTTATTTTCCATTTGTCATGTTAAAGCTGAGGCTATAAACTTTATTGATATAATCAACAAGACTCTCAGCTTTGTAATTTTTTGTAGGCAGCATTTCATTTCCATATTCTGGAAGATTTCCATTATATTTCTATGATTATCTTTATATATTTATAAATATAGATATAGATATAGATATAGATGATATAGATATAAGTGCAGCAAAGTACAAGCAGCTGGAAGACCAGTTTAATGAAAGTTTTTGATGTAAGAATTTTATACTCAGTCAGAAATTATGATGAAATTTAAGCAGTTCAGAAATGTTGTGAAAGTATCTGATAAGCACGAGGGAATTTATAGACAAAACATTTTCTTCTTTTTGAAAAAAAAAGAAATAATAAAGCAAAAGTGATCTGATGAAGAGGGATGTGCTGCTGCAAAGGCAGGATTAGTTGATTGCCAGAAAAAGCAAATTCACAGCTTTGATGTTTGAAGGAGGGGCCAAGGGAAGACAATGGAGCCCACGTTAAAATACCAGCTGCTGACAAAGTCTGCTCTTAAGGACTACTTAGATAGAAACTCTCTATGAATATACCCAAAGAATGTTTATGTTTTATAGGAATCTCCAAGAGGTTACAATCTTAAAAATATATATTCAGTAAAACACTGCTGCTAGCATGAGCTTGAGAAGAGTCTTAACTCCTGAGAGCTCAGTACGTGACAGATCCAAGTACTGATGAAGGCCATAACAAATGACATATTTTCATAAGTATAATTTTAGGCTTGTGTTAACAGTCTTGTTAATCTTTCTCATTTGTTAGATGATGTTACATGCTATGTCACCAAAGCATAAGAGATAGGGACATTTATTTTCAGAGTTTAAGTGTATAATACAGTTTAGAATCTGGGTATCATGATTATGTGACAAACATTTATGGGAAAGCTTTGTGAACTTAGAGTGAAATCCCCCTCACCTTAAGTTTTAATTGAAGTTCTACTAGCATCCTTCATTTGAAAATAAAAAACTATACTCATGATACAATAAGTAAATAAAGAACATGTAAATTAACACTGAGCAATCATCTCTTACATGAAGGGAATGTCAAGAATCAAGAGTGTAGTAGGATAACAATTTTGTTTTTCTGCATCATTTTGATTAATAAGAAATTAAAGTGATTAGTATATGGCATGTTGTTAAGCCACTAGATCCTTTAAAATACCATCAACATATGTAACTGGAAAAGTACTCCAGAGGTATTTTAATACTTGGAATCTATATTTGGGAGAAGAATACCCAAATTAGACAACTGCAAAAAGTGAACAGAATCAACTCTCAATCAAGTAGCTATTGATGTGGCACAACATGGCATTCTGAAAAACATATCCACTACCAGTGGGTAGAAGGATAGAGCAAATACTGTACCATCTCTGTCTCTTGACAATTTGGGGGGGCACATTGATTTTCTTTCCTTGCTGGTTTGTGTTCTGAGCAACTGTTATGATAATTTGAAAATTCTTCTTTTAGCACTAGTAGAACAAATTAAACTGACACTCCTACAGAGGACACAAAAAAATTGGATAAATTACATGCATATAAATTACCCATCTGAAATTGCGGCAAAGTTTTATAAAAACCAGAAGATTGTCCATGTCTTTATAGGAGCCCGTAATTCACGTCTTGTTCTTCAGTCAAATTCCAATTCATCAAGTTGATGAGACAGAGAGTGGAGAGAAATGCTGAAGGCCAACAAATCCAGAAGCTTCATTCATCCCACAGGGTTTAGAAATGGAAGTGAAAGAACATATTTGATAGGGAAGCCAGCTGCAAGGTTCTTGAGATAAATGAGACATAGAAAACATTATTCAAAGTGGGATAAGAAGAGGGCTATTTTCTTTACAGGTCTCCACAGCAAGAGATATAAAACTGAACAGGTGGAAGTCAGTCAGATTTCAGCAAGCTTCTCACAGGAAAGGCAATAATTGCAGTAAAACTTCTCCCAGAAGGAGAGATGATGATAAGTACATTATGCTAATGGTTCTTTGCACAAGAAAATAAAAACTTAAATCCTAAAATATCTAAAACTATAGATTTTCTTAAAGCAGAGATAATCTCTCAGCATCCTGCCTATGAGTTAGTAAATGTAATGGATATCTGAAGGATTGTAACATAAAGCACTACATATAGTGTGTATGTCTGTGTGTATGCAATAAAAAGTTAGTAGGTATACCAGAAAATGTATCTAAGATTAAAAAGCAAAACAAACAAACAAATAAAAAACAATGGGAATAGTCTTGTATCTGAAATAGACTGATACATGAAGAAAGCTAAAACTTTAAATCAATGCAAACTATTTTCAAGATGATAGAGGTTGCCAAGGCAATTAACCACAAAGCTGGCATTTGTAAATAGAAAATGTGGAACTAAAAATTTAAATCAAAGAATGTAATATTTAAAAGCATAAAAACATAGCTTCAAAAATGATGCATATAAAAAAGAAACTACGGAAGTTAAAACAACAACAGAAATGTCAGAAAACCATGAAGGAATTATGTGTGTGTGTGTGTGTGTGTGTGTGTGTGGGTGTGTGTGCATGTACCCAGATAAGAAAGACAGAAAGCATCTGGAACAGTGAATGAAGCTAACATGTGTGAAAATGTTTCTAAAATGATGAAAGAAATGAAGCTGGAGTTTTGTGAAAATTTCTGAAACTAAACCCAGATAACATTAGACATGTACACAGACAAAACCCATTAGCTTTCATAGTAGAATTATTTTAAGACCAATATAAACTGTAAATTATAAAGAATCTAAGGCAAATATACTAATTCTTACAACATTAACAATTGATTGACTTCCCAAGAGATTTTAAGAAGTCAGACAGATGGAAAGCATCAGACTTGAAATGTATAATAATACTCACCAAGCTATAGACCCATGTTGAATTAAAAGTCCTTCAAAGTCAGGGTGAAATAAAAGTGTTTGTAAGGGCAGACTTAAAAAGTCATTACCATAGGTTATGTAGGAAATATTAATTGGAGTCCCTGAAGGGAAATTGCTTTGTATTTGAAAACATAGAGATAGAGGGGAAATGAATAAGAACCAATGGCAGCTGTGAGTTTACATAACAAGTGTTCACTACAAGGTGCCAAAAACAATAGTATCCTCAGAGAGATATAAATGTTTAAATGACCTGTCGTTTAAATGAGCTGAACATTGAACCCCTCGAGTTTATGCTGGACAGGGCTAGTCAATTTCTAAGCTCCCCTTCATGCCTCATCTCTTCCACTGTCTTACTGCAAAGGTCTTGGCTTCATTTTAGTTCAATCCCTTTAGTGGCCTCTTTCCCTTGGTCCCAATCTAAAATCTGCTGGTGGTGTTGAGTTCTTACTCAGAAAAACATAATTTCTCTTTTTCTATCTCTTTTCCTGGTACTTTGGACTTCCTGTTTTTTTCCCCCATGTAGTTTCCTGCCCACCATATGGGGCTGATTGCTGAACACAGTGGCTGCTTACAGTCCATATAGTTTCTTTATTCCTCTTTTTCATCTTCCTCTTCTGTGAAGCTGTTGAGATTTACAGCTTTCTTGCTCTGGATTTTTTTTTAAAAGCTCTGACAAAATTCTCCTCAAACTTCTTCTGAGTCTGTTTTTAAATTATTTTATTAACAAGGCTAAGAACCCTAAGAGGAAATCTCAGTTTCCCAATAATGTGATACCTGAGGTAGGCCTCCTCTAAATTCCTATAACAGTAGCAGAACAGAATAGTACACAAAAGGACAGACAGGAAATAGGGAGAAGTTGCATGGGCATTAAACTTGAATGACAAAGTAAAACCCAAACACACAGAAGCAGATTACCACCAACAACAGAAAAAATGTGTGAGAAAGTTTTATTGGCTTTTAAAGTAGAACAACAGAACACCTGAACTAGTAAGAAGTATTGAACATTAAACAAGGTTTTAGTGTCTTATATCTACTCATCCCAGATCTTCAGCTTCTTTCTTACCTCTGCTACCTGCCCAAATCCACTTTGCTCTTCTTCAGAAAAGAGCAGAACTCATGCTAAACAGGATGAACTGAGTTAGAATAAGATTGTAAGGTTCAATGAATCTCTTAAAAAATTATACCCAGGACTCAAATAGTATGAAAAAGCAAAGAACATTTTATATAACATTACATATATAGTATACTCTAAACCAGAGATGAATCACCTATAGAATATTGGAGCAAATTAAAATTCTTGTGTACAGAATTAAGCTATAAGCCCTTTTCTGTAAGTTTTACATGAAAGATATAAGTGTAGAAATTAACACTTTAGATATAAGAAAATTTGGGAATGTTTGCTGTACAGTGGCAGGAGTTGTTACAATCTGCAAATGCTTGGAACTTGAGTGTTCCATCTTTGGCTAGGAGGCTATACTAAGACAAAGCCATTTTCAATAAAAAAATATGTCTGTAAAAAAATTTGGGGGTGGGTGGGTGGAGAGATAGATGCTTAGCAGGTAAGAGCATTGACTGCTCTACTAGTTGTCCTGAGTTCAATTTCCAGGAACAGCATAGTGGTTCACAAACCATCTCTAATGGGAGGATCCGATGCCATTTCTGGTGTGTCTGAAGGTAGTTACAGTGCACTCAGAAACAAATAAATCTTAAAAGAAAAAGGAAACAATTTTAAGTCTGAAGAAAAAGTTGAGTCTAAGGAGAAAAGAAGAAAGGGTAAGCAGGAATTGTTCCTTAGGGAGTGATTCAATAGTGTAGAATTATTCTTGCCAGTTACCAACCTGACCTGGTGTTAGCAAGAATTATGAAAAACCCCATGCAGATTAATCATTTCTCTGAGAAAAATATCATTTACTTAATACTAATTTAAGAAAAGAATGAGGCCAAATGGGAAAAGTGGCAAAATATGAAACATTCTAAATTTATCAGAATTATGAAATATATATACATACACACACACACACACACACACACACACACACACACACACACACACATATATATATACTCTTAATGAGGATGTTCTAGAAAATAATAAAAAGTTACTGTTAAATTTAAAGAAGCTAAATGTAGCAGTTCTCATTTTTAAATCACTGCAACTGGGGGAGAGGGAAGCCTAAGAGAACTGAGCCAGCTTCACACAAACACTTACACACACACACACACACACAGACACACAGACACACACACACACACACACACACACACACACACACACACTAAAATCTCTAGACATAAAAAGAAATACTTCTAGTAAATCTTAAACACAGAATATCTTTTTAAAATTATTTTATTGAATATTATCTGTATTTACATTTTGAATGTTATCCTACCCCTCCCCCCACCCACCATCCCCTCTGTAAGGGGCCGCAGCTAGTGCCCCACTAAGATGGCACCGGTTTCCCAGCCGTGAATCAGCTGAAAACTGACAAACAACTCATGAGCGCATGCTCGAGTGATGATTCAGCCTAAAGCCACGGCCCATCCGGGGGCGTAGTTGTCAGACCACTGGCTAACAGCCAATCAGGCAGAGACACGCTTCCCCTGGGGGTATAAAGTTGGGTGCCTTGCTTCCTTCTGGGTCTTCCTCCATTACTTGCAATAAAGCTTTGCTGCAGAAGGATCCTTGTGTACCGTGTCTGTTTTTGCTGGCGAAACGGTGGCGCGGGACACCCCGCCTCCTTGACTTGCCTTCATGAAGGTACACCCTCTCCCAATTACTCTCTCCACCTCAGTATTTGGGTTTGGTTGCTGCATATGGGGTGGATCCCCAGGAGAGGCTGTCTCTGAATGATCTTTTCTTCAATTTCTGCAACTCTATTTGACTTTGTATTTAAAAGCAAAGTATTGAACCCTAAACTTATTTGTGTTCAATGTAGTCATGAGAGACTTTCTAATTAATTGGTCTAAATTTTTTATACAAACATTGCTCTTGGGTTAATAGAGTTATTTTAGAAAAATGGAAAAGTTCAAGGCATCTAGAGAGAACAAACAGCTTTTCAAGTTTAAATTGTTAGTGTACTATTTTAATACCCATATCTCCTGAGTCCTATGATTTAAACACCTTCAAGGATTGGTGAGGTCATTAATTTCACTATTGTGACTCTTTAATTTTTAAAAAAAATTTAAAGATTCTTTGAAAGACTGATGTAAATTCTCTTCCAATAAGATATTCCAGAAACCAGCATTTATGGTAAACTTTGAGAAAGAAATAATTTAGAAGACCAATGATTTTTAGGTCTATTAAAAACCAGTACACATTTTTTCAGCTCAAAAATGTTAAAGCCATCATAACAGTGATAAATAAATAATATATATTAGTTTCATTATTTATATCATATAGTATAACAGTTTCAGTCAGATAGAGATTGTAGGAGCACCTACATTTAATAACACAAAATTCCAGCCATGTGTAGCATGGTTTCAGGAACACTTTATGTCTTCTAAAGTTTATGTTTTCTGACTTCACTCTGACAAGATTTATTTTCTATTTTTACTGTGTCTTTGTCTTCTGCCCTATTTTACCATGCCTTCTTGTCTGTATGTCCTCTAGATCCCTATAACCAGCTCTATCATCACCCAGAAAACTGGAAGAAATAATACCTCTCAATTCATTTGTTCTTGCAGGGTCCTCACAATAGTGTTAGCACACAGAAAGCACCTTATGAGCATACATGTGCTTCACATAAAATTAGAATTACTTTCACAATGGTGAGATCTTTGGTGTGTTCAGTTTCTGGTGTACTCTTTGGATTCACCTGGGATATCTTTAATAAAATGTTGTTTCTCTCTCTCTATTTTTTAATGCCTAACTGAGGGATAATTGCTCTATGCCTTACTTACCTTCTTTTGAGAACTAACCTCACTACTGCAATGTATAATCTTCCTTTGAAGATCCAAAGGTCAAGTGTTTTATTTAAGAGTATTTTTGTGTATGCTATTATTTCTTTCTTCAGCATGTTAACATTCTATTTTCATACAGGAGAGTTTGTAGAATAACAGGTCCATGATCTTCTAGGAATGCCACCCTCCCCAACACTTTTCATATAATTCAGTGAATAATCTTTATCACTCATATATTCTTGTCTTTCCTCCTTTTAATTTTCTTCTGGTTGTCACAGGTGTTTGTTGTTGTTGTTGTTACTAATTTCAGTGAAAAACCTTGGCCAATCCTGTCCATTCAACTTATATCTCATGTTTGTACAGCAGTGCCCCCAAGGTTCCTGATCTGTGCCACAATTGCTGTACCACAGTCCAATGAGACCTCTATATCATAGCTTCTTCCCCAAATTGTCCATCTCTCACTGCTGTAAAAACAGGAACCATCATTAAGTAAATCACTATGGTCCCAATTTGGTCTCTATCTTGGGTTTCTTGTTGCCCAGTAACTTGCCTTAGGAACTGGACTTAATAGTACATATTACTGAGTAGTAAGGCAAAGTGAATAATAAGAATAGTGCTGGGTCAGAACTACCCAAAGCTAAGCCTTTTTTCAGTTTAGTTAGTTGTCCACATATAATTATAATTTAACTTTAATAGAACATCTATGGAGAGAACATATGACACATGTTCTTTTAAAACTGAAAAATATAACTGTTGTAAATAAAATGAATCAATGTTTTAAACTGTTTTGTGATTATTTGTGTGTGCGTCTTTCATTAGAATATAGTAGAAGAATAAATGTTTTTACCTCCTATGAGTCTCACTTGTATTTAGTAGAAAGATCTGAAAGCAGAACATATATTGGGAATGGTGGACCTGACTTTTATTTGTAAATACTCCTTCAAGAAAGACTTCAGTGTTGGCAAAGCACTTTTGGTGTTTTAATCTACTATATGCTGTGAATGTAACTGTAACTCACAGGCTCAATTGTGTGAACGGTTGCACCCCAAATGATAATGCTTCTTTGGGAAGTCTAAACACCACAAGAACATCTAATGCAATACTGACCTCCCAAGAAAATATGTTGTAAAATATTTTTTCTTAAGATTCTTCTTGTTAAAACAATTCATAGAACTTATGAAGCTCAAAGAGAAAGAAGGCCAGAAGGTGGATGCCTTAGTCCTTCTTAGAAGAGAGAACAAAACACTCATGGGAGGAAATAAAGGGACAAATACAGGAATAGGGATTGAGGAAAAGATCATCCAGTAGCAATTTTGATTTGTGAGCTAGGGAAGAAAACCTCAATGTTCCATTCTGATAGGAGACTGAAAAACAGAACATTAATAGAAAGAGCACACACACACACACACACACACACACACACACACACATACACACACACACACACATTCAGAAGAAAAGAAGAACCCTGTAGACAAGTGAGCTATAGGTCATCTATGTCACAGATTGTCAAGTGTTTACTTTGTTCATTTGTTCTGAAGACTTGAGTGAGAATAAATTCAATAGCAATGGACTAAATTGTCTGTTGAAAGAAGTGTGAAGACAGTTTAAAGGCATTTAGGTTGTGGCATGGTAACTGTCATGAGTCCAATTACAATGATAAAACAGCAGGAAAGTATGAGAAAACATTCCATACAGCCAGAGAGGATGCAAGTGTGCAGTTAAAACTGCACAACAAATGGCCAAGACCAAATAGTAAAAACAGTAGTATTTGTCAAAAGTTTGAAGTCATTAAAGAAAAACAATATCCTTTGCATGAGGACAATAAGAAAACAATATTTAAGTACACATTCTACCCATCTAAGTCCTCAATTTGTAAAATGACAAATTTATTTGTGAAAAACAAATACATTTTATTTGTGAAAAAGTAAAAAATATTCCTGATAAAGTAGTGTTTTGCTAAACAAGCAAGCAAACAAACAAAATAAACAAATTATTTTCAAATGATCAAAAAAAAAAAAAAAAAAAAAAAACAAAACAAAACAAAAAAAAATATCTGCCTAATAGAGAGCTGTACAAAATTCAGCCAGGAAGGGAAACACAGATATTAGTGTCTTTGGGGTAAAAAGGACCAAAATATATCTTGATCTGGCAGCAAAACATGGCAATGGCTTCTACATACTGCTGGTCTTTCATGTGTACAAAATATGACTTTTTGTCAAAGATTCAGAAAACTATCAAGCTAAGGAGATGTGTTGTAGGGTAAAGTCCAAATAAAAGAGTCCCGAAAGGAAAGACTGGTAAGAAAAGGATCTGAGCAGCCAGGGAGCAGAGAGATCTCCACCACGTGTGCACAGAAAGCATGCCCCTGCCCTGCCTGATCCAGAGACCAAGAACCCAGCATTGGGATCTCTGTTCTCACCCTGTGGCTTTAGGGCACAGAACAGGGCTTGGACCATCTGCCACCTGGACCAGTGGAGATCCAAAAACATGGACCAGGTACAAGGGAAAGTCAAGAACATATCACTGACAACAAGATGGCAATAGGAAAGCGAAAGAGTATGTCCCAAGGAAACCAAGACAACCTGGCAACACCAGAACCCAGATCTCCCATAACAGCAAACATTGGAATGCCAAACACTCCAGACAAAGAAGACTCAGACCTAAAATCATACCTCAAGATGCTGATAGAGATCCTTAAACAAGAACAGGAGGAAAAGCAAAGCAAAAAAAAAAAAAAAAAAAAAAAAAATCAGAGGTTTTGAAAGAGGAAACAAGAAAAACATTCAAAGAAATCAAAGAACTAGAATAAAACAGAACCAAAAAGATGAAGGAATGGAAAAGGAAATTTAAAATGGAAAATGGCACAATAAAGAAAATACTAACAGAGATAACCCTAGAGGTAGAACACCTAAAAAAGAAATCAAGAGTCACAGAAGCAAGCATTTCCAATAGACTACAAGAGATTGAAGAGAGAATCTTGGAAGCCAAAGACAAAATTGTAAACATAGACAAAACAGCCAGAGATATGCAAAAACCAAAAAGCTCCTAACCAAAAATGTCCAGGAGATCCAGGACACAATGAGAAGACCAAACCTAAGGATAATAGGAATAGAAGAGGGAGAACAATATCAACTAAGAGGCACAGTAAATATCTTCCACAAAATTGTAGAAGAAAACTTTCTTACCTTTAAGAATAAAATGACCACGAGCATAAAAGAAGCTTTCAGAATTCCAAATAGGTTGGACCAGAAAAGAAATTTCTCCCAATACATAATAGTTAAAACAGCAAGTGCCTGAAGCAAAGAAAGAATACTAGAAGCAGTAAAGGAAAATGGTCAGGTAACATATAAAGGCAGACCAATCAGAATCACACCCAATTTCTCAACAGAGACTATGAAAGCTAGAAGTGCCTGGACAGACAACATGCATACCCTAAGAGAGCACAAGTGCCAGCCCAATCTGCTATACCCAGCAAAACTATCAATCACCATAGATGGAGAGATGAAGATATTTAAAACAAATCTAAATTTACACAATATCTGACCACACACCCAGCACTACAACCAATTATAGGTGGAAAGCCCAATACAATGAGGGGAACTACATCCTAGTAAAAACAAGAAAAAGCCTAAGCAAGAACACCAAAAGAAGAAAGAGAAACAGACACTACTCAACCTACAAAAGCAATAATAGCAGGAAACAGCAACCACTATTCCTTGATATCTATTAACAGAAATGGACTCAACTATCCAATAAAGAGACATAGGCTATCACAGTGGATACATAAACAAAGTCCAGCATTTTGCTGCATACAGGAAACTCATTTAAGAGACAAAGACAGACACTATCTCAGAGTAAAAGGGTGTGAAAAAAACTTCCAAGCAAACAGCCCCAAGAAGCAAGCTGGAGTGGCTATTCTATTATCGAATAAAGTAAATTTCCAACCAAAAGTTATCAAAAAAGATAAGGAAGGACACTTTTTACACGTTACAAACAAAATCTGTCAGGAGAAACTCTCAATCCTTAACATATATGCTCCAAATAAAAAAAAACACCCACATTCATAAAAGAAACACTACTAAAGCTCAAAAAATTCATTTCACCCCACACAAAAATAGTGGGAGACATTAATACCCCACTCTCACCAATAGACAGATCATGGAAACAGAAACTGAACAAGGATACTGCAAAACTAGCAGAGACTTTGAACCAACTAGAATTAATAGGTATATACAGAACATATCATCCTAAAGTAAAAGAATACACCTTCTTCTCATCACCCCATGGCACCTTTTTGAAAATTGACCATATAATTGGACGCAGAATGAGCCTCAATCGATATAAGAAGATTGAAATACTCCCATGTATCCTCTCAGATCACCATGGTCTAAGACTGGTCTTTAACAACACCAAAGACAACAAAAGCCCACATACACATGGAAACTAAATAACCTTCTGTTTTTTTTTAAAAACAACTTTATTTTACAAAACAAAGATAAATGTACAGATTTTAAACATTTTTTTGCTTAAAATTATACATTTTTGTCAGTACTTTTTTCAGATTTTAACATAATTTTTACATAAAACTATATGAATATATTTTTTAGTCAGTACTTAATGTTTTTCAAGGTTTGATAGTATGCATTGAAAACTTAATAGTTACAATGAGCATAAAGTAAATGTAAAACAAAATGTAAAATGGAAATAGTTAAAGTTTTCTTGTTTTGTAAATATTTATTTTTGTTTTGTTTTGTTTTCTTTATTTCTTGGACTTCATACAGTCTGTGAGTTGTTGCTGGGAGAGTGCAAGCCTCTGGGATTAGCATCCCACTATCAGTGACTGAATATTATGTTTGTTCTTTTGTGACTGGGTTATCTCACTCAGGATGATATTCTCTAGATGCAGCCATTTTCTTAAGAATTTGGTTAAGTCATTGTTTCTGGTGGCTGAGTAGTATTCCATTGTGTATATGTACCACAATTTTTGTATCCATTCATCTTTTGAAGGACATCTGGGTTCCTTCCAGCTTCTGGCTATTATAAATAGAGCCGCTGTCATGCGCCCATGCTTCCCGCCGCTAGGAACAGGCTTGCAACAAAACAAACAGCTTCTTCTGTGGATAACCTTTATTGAACAGCACTTTGAGCAGGGGCTTCTTGAGCAGGAAACTTCTCTCTGAGCCGGGGACTCCCTACCGAGTTCTACTGTCTAGACAACCTTTCACGCGCAGTCCCTCAAGAGCGATCTCTCTGTCCAGTCTCTGTCCACGCGGGACCTCCCGCAATCTATTTTACCGAGTCTCTCTCCACGTGGCATCTCCCCGCCATCCCTCTATGTGGGGTCTCCCGCAATCTCCCCACTGTCTTCCTCTTTCCCTCACGTGGGGGAGAAAATGCACTGCTATACATGCCTAGGAGACTCGTGTTGCTACCTGATAGGTGCATCCTCCTGTATCTCAACCACGTGCCCCAAGAGTGGGCTGTGACTTATGTGGTGCATGCGCATTAAGTCTCTTGGCTGGGCAACAGCCCTGTTTGCTGAGTTCTCGGCGGGAAGCCGGCACCATGTTTGGGTGCAGCACAAACGGCTCCCTACAAGCCGCTATGAACATTGTGGTGCATATATCTTTGTTGTGTATTAAAGTGTCTCTGGGGTCTATGCCCAGAAGTAGAATAGCTGGGTCTTCAGGTAGTATTATATCCAATTTTCTGAGGTATCGCCAGACTTATTTCCAGAGTGGTTGTATTAGCTTGCAACCCCACCTACAGTGGAGAATTGTTCCTCTTTCTCCGCAGCCTCGCCAGTATCTGCTGTCATCTGAGTTTTTGATCTTGGCCAATCTGACTGGTGTGAGGTGGAATCTCAGGGTTGTTTTGATTTGCATTTCCCTGATAACTAAGGATGTCAAGCACTTCCTCAGATGTTTCTAAATAACCTTCTGTTAAATGATAGCAGGGTCAAAGAAGAAATAAAGACAGAAATTAAGGACTTTCTAGAATCCCATAAAAATGAAAACACAACATACGCAAACCTGTGGCATGCAATGAAAGCAGTACTGAGAGGAAAATGCATAGCCCTGAGCACTTCCAAAAAAAAAAAAACTAGAGAGGATACATCAGCAACTTGGCAGCACATCTAAAAGCTCTAGAACAAAAGAAAGCAGATGCACTCAAGAGGAGTAGACAGCAAGAAATAATCAAAATTAGGTCAGAAAAAGACCAAATAGAAACAAAAGGAACCATCGAAAAAATCAACAAAACCAAGAGCTGGTTTTTTGAGGAAATCAACAAGATTGATAAACCCCTCTCCAGACTAACTAGAGGGCAAAGAGAGAGTATACAAATTAAAATCAGAGAGGAAAGTAGAGACATAACAACTGAAACTGAGGAAATTCAAGAAATTTATTAGATTCTACTACAAAAGCCTATACTCCACAAAGTTGGAAAATCTGAAGGAAATGCATAAATTTCTAGACAGATACAAGATCCCAAAGTTAAATAAGGACCAGGTATACCATCTAAATTATCCCATAACACCTAAAGAAATAGAAGAAGTCATCAAAAGCCTCCCAAACAAAAAAAGCCTAGGGGCAAATGGGTTAAGTGCAAAATTTTATTAGACATTTATTGGGGACATAACACCAATATTCTCCAAACTATTCCACAAGATAGAATCAGATGGAATACTCCCTAACTCATTTTTTGAGGCTACAATAACCCTCGTACCTAAACCACACAAAGACCCTACAAGGAATGAGAACTTCAAAACAATCTCACTTATGAACATTGATGCAAAAATACTCAACAAAATCCTTGCAAACCAAATTCAAGAACACATCAAAATGATCATTTACCATGACAAAGTAGGCTTCATCCCTGGGATGTAGGGATGTTTTATTATAAGAAAATCCATCAATGTAATCCACCATATAACAAACTCAAAGAGCAAAATCACATGGTTATCTCACTAGATGCTGAGAAAGCATTTGACAAAATTCAACACCCCTTCATGTTAAAAGTCCTGGAAAGAACAGGAATCCAAGGTCCATACCTAAACATAATAAAAGCAATATACAGCAAACCAACAGGCAACATCAAACTTGTGGAAAAAGAAATTAGGGAAAAGATACCCTTCACAATAGTCACAAAAAGTATGAAATACCTTGGTTTGACTCTAACTAAGCACGTGAAGGACCTGTATTACAAGAACTTCAAACCTCTAAAGAAGGAAGAGCTAAGAAAATGGAAAGATCTCCCATGCTCATGGATTGGAAGGATCAACATTTTAAAAATGGCCCTCCTACCAAAAGCAATCTACAGATTCAATGCAATCCCCATCAAAATTATAACCCAGTTCTTCATTTAGCTGGAAGAATCAATGTGAATTTCATCTGGAATAACAAAAGACCTAGAATAGTGAATTCCATCCTCAAGAACAAGAAATCATCTGCTGGAATCACTATCCTTGACCTCAATCTACATTACAAGGTAATTGTGCTGATAACTGCATGGTACTTTTACAGAAATAGGCATGTAGATCACTGGAATAGAATAGAAGATTCAGAAATGAGCCCTCGTGTGGATGGTCACCTGATTTTTAACAAAGGCGCTGTAGAAATTCAATGGAAAAAGGATAGCCTATTCAACAAATGATGTTGGTCTTACTGGCACGCATCCTGCAAAAGAATGAACATAGACCCATTCTTTTCTTCTTGTACAAAGCTCAAGTGCAAGTGGATCAAAGATCTCCACATTAAACCAGATACACTGAAACTATTAGATGAGAAAGTAGGGAAAACCTTAGAACACCTAGGCAAAGGAGAAAATTTTCTGAACAGAACACCAATGGCTCAAGCTCTAAGATCAAAGATTAACAAATGAGACATAATGAGATTGCAAATTTTCTGTAAGGCTAAGGACATTGTCAAGAAAACAAAGGGCAGCCAACAGAATGGGAAAAGATCTTTACCAACTCCACATCAGATAGAGGCCTAATATCCAAGGTATACAAAGAACTCAAAAAGCTAGATACCAGAGAATCAAACAACTCTATTAAAAAATGGGCTACAGAGCTAAACAAAACGTTCTCAATTGAGGAATATCGAATGGCTGAGAAACATCTAAGGAAGTGCTCGACATCCTTAGCCATCACAGAAATTCAAATCAAAACAACCCTGAGATTTCACCTCACTCCAGTCAGATTGGCCAAGATCCAAAACTCAAATGACAGCAGATGCTGGTGAGGTTGCAGAGAAGAGGAACACTTCTCCACTCTTGGTTGGGTTGTAAACTGATACAAACCCTCTGGAAATCAGTCTGGCGTTTCCTCATGAAATTGGACATAGTACTACCTGAAGATCCAGCTATTCCACTTCTGGGTATATACCCCAGAGACACTTTAATACACAACAAAGATATATGCACCACAATGTTCATAGCGGCTCTATTTATAATAGCCAGAAGCTGGAAGGATCCCAGATGTCCTTCAGAAGATGAATGGATACAAAAATTGTGGTACATATACACAATGGAATACTACTCAGACACCAGAAACAATGACTTAGCCAAATTTTAAGAAAATGGCTGCATCTAGAGAATATCATCCTGAGTGAGATAACCCAGTCACAAAAGAACTGACATAATATGCAGTCACTGATAGTGGGATGCTAACCTCAGAGGCTCAGACTGCCCCAGAAACAACTCACAGACTGTGTGAAGTTCAAGAAAAAAAGAAAAGAAAACAAAACAAACCAAAAAAAAAAAAAAAAAAAAAAAGTCATGCTCAATCCTTACACACCAAGAAAGCTTTGACTAATTCTGGGTTACATCCTGTTTTACATGTACTTTTTGCTTATTGTAACTAGTAAGACCTTAATGCAGAGTATCAAACCTAAAAAAAAGCCAAGCACTGACAAAAATGTTTTTGTATAATTTATGCAAAAATGTTTAAATTTTTTATCTTCGTTTTAAAAATAAAGTTTAAAAAATATGAAAAAAAGAGTTTGGAAATGTTGTTGCATAATACTGTAAAAGTGAAACTTTAAGTCTCACTTGTGACTCCAGTACACTGAGATGTATGAAACGTGATGTTCATTTAATATGCCTCAAGACACAGAATTTATATATCTCAGGAGGAAGTCTGTATTTGATACAGGCCAAAAATAGAGGAATAGAATTATAAAAATCTACTATATGTAGATGATACCCTAGATGCCTGACACAAAGCTGGGTGGTGGTTAGCTTTCAAACTTATGGGCTTTAATCATGCTTTAATCATATATTTTCTTGCCATACCATCATTTCTGTCTTTTTAAATAGAAAAATTTACTCTATTTTTAAGCCCGAAGTACATAACTTATTTTATTCATGTACAGGTGCTCACAGTTCAGGGAATGCCTTAGATCTTAGAGCAGATTTGGAGTTAGAATTTTCTGTAACTGTAAGACTACAGGGACTGTTGAAGATGAATTGAATACACTGCTCCATTATGAGCTAGCCATGAATCTATAAGGACTCTGAGAGAAATATGCTGTGGCTTGAATTGCCACTTAAAACCACTTGCTTGATCATTTTCATAGCAGCTGGGATGCTGTGTCAGGAAGCTGTGAAAGCTTTATGAGTAGATTAGTTTGATATTCTCATAGCTAGTAGATTTGGCATATATGTTTACATATGTTTAAAAAGGTAATTAAATAGCTGTTTTCTGCTAATTTAAAGTAGATAACTAGAAAATGAGGCTCAGATATTAGTAAGGGAATGCTCATCACAGGTTTATATTAGAAACCTGTGATGAGCACACATTAACTAAATTCTAAACGTGGCTATGCAATTTTCTTTAGAAATTAGATAGATTATTGTATATGGTTTCCCTGTCTATCCTTATGCTTTCCACTATCACTAACATACCAACGTTTATGCAAATCCAGGATTCTAATTCACTGAGTAATGGTTCATGTAAATAAGTTCCACTAGTAGTCATGATTTAAAAAAAAATTCCATTCCAGCTATGGGTATAGCATTAGAATTTGAATATGTTGTGATTCCACAGTGCTAATATGTATATGCTGCAGTTTGAGATCTTTGAAAAAGTGAATATTGAGAATAATTGCATGTAATAAGAAGAAACAATTTTAAAATAACTATAAAACTAAGGTGGGTATCCTCACTGTATTTATTACAATAAATAATATATGAATGACCCAAAATATATATTTATAAATAAAAAATTAGGTCAGAAACATGTAGCAGAAACCAAACTTAACTGGCTTAAATCAGTAAATATTGTCTTTCTACACGTGAAGAAGAATAAGGGATGGAAGGTTTTCGATGGGTAAGTAGCCTGACTTGGAACTCAGAAATCTCCTGGCCTAAGTCTCCTGGGATTCATAGTCACTATGCCTCAAGAACTTCATGCCAAAATCCAGGTCAGAACTTGTATCTCCTGCTTTAAGTTCTGGATCAGAGGTGAGCCCTCCAATTCTGGATTGTAGTTCATTCCAGATATACTCAAATTGACAACTAGGAATAGCCATTATACAAGGTGCCATTCATTTAATTTTAAATATGATCACAGAATAAAAGTTTAAGAATATAGAAAGCAGATAAAGTTATTCCATTGTCTCAAGAATTTTGTGGGTATTATTTTTTTTAGCCATTATACAATTAGACACTTTAGCTGTCTATTTGATATCACAACTTTAAATATGAAATTATATTAGAATTTATATGTATTTGCAAATTGAGATTCTTAGTTATTGAGACCATTAGAAAAGGGAGCAAATTTAGGACTTTAGCAGGGCTTTTAAATGTGGCCACTTTTTCTTTTTAATTACTCTAGATTATATGGTCATGGCAGTGAGAAGCAATAATAAAATCAACATAATTAACTGTGGAGGTTTGAATATTATTGGTCCAAGAATGGTACTATCAGAAAGTATGACATCTTTAGAGTGGGTATGTTCATTTTTGAGAAAGTGTTTCACTGTGGGGGTGGGCTTTGGAACCTCTCTCCTAGCTGCCTCGAAGACAGTTATTTCCTTGTTGCCTTCCCATTAAGATACAGAACTCTTGGTTTTTTCAACACCTTGCCTCCCTAGATACTGCCCTGTTTTCTGCCTTGATGATACTGCACTGAACCTTGAACCTGCAAGCCAGCCCCAATTAAATATTGTCCTTTATAAAAATTGCTTTTATCATGGTGTCTTTTCACAGCAAATAAATCCTAACTGGGATATTAAAAGAATGTTTCTCTTAGATTCTCCTGTAGTGAAGATGATCACAATGAAATATTGATGATCTTTCTTTTTATTAATTGTTCCATTTGTTTATATTTCAAATGAGATCCCACTTCCCAGTTACCCCTCCAGAAGCCCCCCAGCAAACAACCTCCATCTCCTTCCTCCTTGTTTTCTCTATGAGGGCACCCAGTCTCTTCTGCCCCACTCCTCCAGAATCTTCCTAGGCTGGGGTATCAAACCTCCACAGGACAAAGGGCATCTCCTCCCACTGATGTCAGACAAGGCCATCTTCTGCTACCTATGTATCTGGAGTCATGGATACTTCCCCACACACTCTTTGGTTGGTGGTCTAGTCCCTGTGAGCCCTGGGTTGTTCAGCTACATGCTGTTATTCTTTCAGCATTGCAAAATTGTCATGATATTTTAAGGAAGTCTTTAAAACTTAGACTTTTTCCTGAGTCAATAGGTACAATATTTTGTAGCTAAAAATTCAAATCTTTTGTTGATTTTGTTATGTAAATAATCAGGTTTCCAGCCTATAGAGAGGGTCCTGTGGGTGACTTCCATCAGGACTCATAACCTACCAGGAGACAGCTGAGCTCCAAAAACAGCCTCAATGAGCTCTCCCACCCAAGCCACAGGGAGCCTGTCACACACCCTACTGGCTGTCTCTGGAGGGAATGTCTGGAGCTCTTGAAGGGCAGATAGCATGGTGAGAGCTGGGATCAGGTCCTTTCCTGGCCAGAGAGAGGACATTGTGACTACCATCAGGACTCAGGATCTGCCCCAAACAGCTGAACTCCCAGAACAGCCTCTCAAGCACTTCCTCCCTGAGACCACAGAGAGAAAATGGAGTCACTGTCATGAGAACTCACTGCCTGCCTAAAAGAGCCAAACACCCAGAAGCAATCTTCTTCCTGAGCCCACGGTCCCTCAAACCCACAGGAGAGGCAGGCTCCAGTCAGAGATAACAAGATCACCTATTATCACAGATAACAAGATGGCAAGAGGAAAGCAAAAGAACATGAGCAATTGTAAACAAGGCAACCTGGCAACATCAGAATCTATCTCTCCCACCACAGCAAGTAGTGTATTGCCAAACACACCAGAAAAACAAGACTTAGACTTGAAATCATACTTCATGATGATGATGGAAATCTTCAAGAAGTATGTTAAAAACTCCCTTAAAAATTACAGGAGAACACACATAAAAAAATAGAAGCTCTAAAAAAGAAAACACAAAAATCACTCCACTCAAAGAACTACAGGAAAGTTAAAACAAACAGGTGAAGGAATTGAAAACAGAAATAGAAACAATAAAGTAATCACAAAAACAGACAACCCTGAAGATAGAAAACCTAAGAAAGATATTAGACTCATAGATGCATGCATCACCAACAGACTACATAAATGGAAGATCTCAGGGCCAGATGACAACATAAAATACATTGACACAACAGTCATAGAAAATACAAAAACCAAAAAGCTCTTAACACAAAATATCCAAGATATCCAGGACATAATAAGAGGATCAAACCTAAGGATAGTAGCTGTAGCAGAGGACAAAAAAATCCCAAATAAAAGGCACAGAAAATATCTTCAACTAAATCATAGAAGAAAATTTCCCTACCATTAAGAATGAAATGACCATAAACATACAAGAAGCCTACTGAACTCCATACAGATTGGACCAGAAAAGAAACTACTCCAATCACATAATAGTCAAAAGACCAAGTGTTTAAAACAAAGGAAGAATCCTAAAAGCTATAAGGAGAAAAGGACAAATAACATATAAAGACAGACCAATCAGAATTACACCAGAATTCTCAGCAGAGACTATGAAAGCTAGAAGATCCTGGACAGGCATTATACAGACCCTAAGAGAACACAAAGGCCAGCTCAGATTGCTATATCCAGCAAAACTCTCAATTACCACAGATGGAGAAACAAAGATATTCCAGGACAAAAGCAAATTCACAAAATATCTGTCCACAAGTCTAGCCATACAAAGGATGACAGATGGAAAATTATAGCATAAGGAAGGAAACTATACCCAAGAAAATGGAAAAATAAATAAATAAATAAATAATCATGCTAGAAAATCAAAAAAGAAAAGCACACAAACATAATTCTACCTCTAACAACAAAAATAACAGAAAACAACAATCACTATTCATTAACATATCTTAACATTAATAGAATCAATTCCCTATCCCCCCCCCAAAAAAAAGGACTAACTAGATAGGTAAACAGGATCCAGCATTTTTCTGCATTCAGAAAACTCATCTCAGAGACAAAGACAGAAATTATCTCAGGGTAAAAGGCTGGGAAAAAAAACTTTTAAGCAAATGGTCCCAGGAAACAAGCTGGAGTAGCTATTCTGATATCCAATAAAATAGATTTTCAACCAAAAGTTATCAAATCAGATTAGGATGGAAACTTTACTCATCACAGGAAAAAAAATCTATCAAGATGAACTCTCAATCTTGAGCATTTATGCTCCAAATACAAGGGTATCGACATTCATAAAAGAAATCCTACTAAAGTTCAAAGCATATATTGTACCACACACAATAATAGTGGGAGACTTCAATACCCCACTCTCATCAATGGACAGATCATGGAAGCAGAAATTGAACAGAGACACAGAAAAAATACCAGAGGTTATGAACCAATTGGCATTAATAGACACCTAAACGACATTGCATCCTAACACAAAAGAGTATACTTTCTTCTCAACACTTCATGGTACCTTCTCCAAAACTGGCTAAATCATCTGTCACAAATCAGGCCTCAAGAGATACAAGAAGATGAAAATACTCCTATGCATCTAGTAAGATGACCATTTAACAACAACAACAAACACCCAACAACAAAAAGCCCATTTAGACATAAGAGATGAACAATGCCCTACTCAAGGATAACATGGTAAAAGAAGCAATAAAGTAAGAAATTAAGAATTTTTAGAATTTAACAAAAATGAAAGCACAACAAACCCAAACTTAGGGGATGCAATGAAAGCCATACTAAGAGGGAAACTTATAGCTCTGAGTGCCTCCAAAATGAAACTGGGGAGAGCATATACTAGCTGCTTGACAGCCCACCAGAAATCTCTAGAACACAGAGAAGTAGGTACACCCAAGAAGAGTAGATGGCAGGAAATATTCAAACACAGAGCAGAAATCAACCAAATAGAGACAAAAACAACTATATCAACAAAACCAAAAGCTAGGTCTTTGAGAAAATCAACAAGATTGATAAACCCTTAGCCATATTATCTTGAGGTCACAGAGAATGTATTCCAATTACAAAATCAGATATGTAAGTGGAGATATAAAAACAGAAACTGAGAAAATTTAAGGAATTATTAGAACCTACTACAAAAGCCTATGTTCAACATAAGTGGAAAATCTAGAGAAATTGGACACATTTCTAGACAGACACCACATACCAAAGTTAAATCAGGATCAGATAAACCATCTAAACACTCCCATAAAACCTAAAGAAGTAGAAGCAGTCAACAAAAGGCTCCCAAACAAAAAGGGCTCAGGACCAGATGGGTTTAATGCAGAATTCCATCAGAATTTTATAGAATAACTAATACCAATGCTCTCCAAAATATAAGGGAAACTACTTAACTTTTTCTTCCAAGCCACAACTATGCTCATACCTAAACCACACACAGACACTTAGAAAAAAAGAAAGAGAGAGGGGACCTCAGACCGATTTCCCTCATGAACAGCAACGTGAAAATTCTCAATAAAATTCTTGCAAAGCGAATCCAAGAATATATCAAAACAATTATCCATGTTGATCAAGTAGGCTTTATCCCAGGTATGCAGGGATGGTTCAATATATGGAAATCTATTCACATAATCAACCATATAAACAAAAAAAACCTTTTTTTTTTTTAAAGTGATCTCACTAGATGCTGAGGAAGCATTTAACAAAATTTAACAGCCCTTCATGATAAAAGTCTTGGAAAGATCAGGAATTCAAAACCCATACTTTAACATAGTAAAGGCAATATATAGCAAACCATTAGCCAACACTAAACTAAATGGAGAGAAACTTAAAGAAATCCCATTAAAGTCAGGGACTAGACAAAGCTGTCCCCTCTCCCCCTACTTATTAAATATGGTACTGGATTTCTTGGTCAGAGCAATTAGACAATAAAAAGAAGTCAAAGAGATACACATTGGAAAAGAATAAGTCAAAATAGCACTCTTTGCAAATGATAGGATAGTATACTTACGTGACCCCAAAAATTCCACCAGAGAACTATTACAGCTGATAAACAACTTCAGCAATGTGGCTGTATATAAAAATAACTCAAATTAACTGCCTTCCTCTACTCAAAGGATAAATAGGCTGAGAAAGAAATTAGGGAATTGACACCCTTCATAAAAGTCACAAAAATTGTAAAATACCTTGGGGTGACCATAACCAATTAAGTGAAGTGTCTGACAAGAACTTCAAGACTCTGAAGAAGAAAATTGAACATCTCAGAAGATGGAAAGATTCCCTTATGTTCATGGATTGATAGGATCAACATTGTAAAAATGGCCATCTTGACAAAAGCAATCTACAAATTCAATGTAATCCCCATCAAAATTCCAACTCAATTCTTCATAGAGTGTGGGGAGCCAAATGCGAACGCCATTACAAGATGGAGCTGGCTCCCTCACAGTTTGAGGTAAACAACTCCATATATAGTAATGCTATTATCAGCTAAGGCGCTGCACCCTGCTCATGCGCAGTACATAACCTATCTCCAGCCAATCCCGAGGCCTCTGGTGTAAGCAGACTGGTGACAACCAATCATGGCAAGCCCATATGCGCTTCTCCCTATATAAGTGGACAACTAGGGTAGTTTGGGCCCCTTGCTTCCTGCTCTCCTCTTCAACCAAGAGGCTCCCACAATAAAGCATGATCTGAGAAGAATCCTCTGGTGGTGGTCGTCTTTCCTCACTGGTTGAGGAGCGCGCCGCAATAGAGTTAGAAATAGCAATTTGCAGATTCATCTGGAATAACCAAAAATCTAGAATAGGGAAATCTATTTTCAACAATAACAAAACTTCCTGGGGAATCACCATCCCTGATATCAAGGTATATTATAAAGCAGTTATGATAAAAAAAAACTGCATGGTATTGGTAGAGAGATAGACAGGTAGATCAGTGGAACAGAATTGAAGACCAAGAAGTGAATCCCCACACCTGTGGTCTTTTGATCTTTGACAAAAGAGCTAAAACTTTCCATGGAAAAAGGTGAGACTTTTCAACAAATGGTTTTAGTTCTACTGGCAGTCAGCATGCAGACAAATGCAAATTGATGTTTTCTTATCTCCTTGTACAAAGCTAAAGTGCAAATGGATCAAAGACCTCCACATGAAACCAGGTACACTGAAACTATTAGAAGAGAAGGTGGGGAAAGCCAAAACATATAGGAACAGGGGAAATTTTCTGAAGAGAACACCAAAGGCTTATGCTCTAAGATCAAGAATCAACAAATGAGACCTCATAAGATTGCAAAGGCTAAGGATAATGTAAAGAAGACAAAATGGCAGGAAACATATTGGGAAAGAATCTTTACCAATCCTACATCTGATAGAGGGCTAGTATCCAATATATACAAATAATTAAAAAAGCTAGACTCTAAAGAATCAAACAATCCTATTAAAAATGGGGTACAGAGATAAAGAATCCTCAATTGAGAAATATTGAATGGCTGAGAAACACCTATAGAAATGATCAAAATCCCTAGTCATCAGGAAAATGCAAATCAAAACAACCCTGAGATTCCACCTCAAACTAGTCAGAATGGCTAAGATCAAATCCTCAGATGTCAGCAGAGGTTGGTTAGGATGTCAAGAAAGAGGAACACTCCTCTACTGTAGGTGGGTTTGTAAGAGGCTATAACCACTTTGGAAATCAGTCTGGAAGTTCCTCAGAAAGTTGGACATAGTATTATCTGAAAACCCAGCCAGTTCACTCCTAGGCATACACCCCAAAGATGCTCCAACATATAACACAGACACATGTTCCATCATGTTTATAGCAGACTTATTTATTGAAGCCAGAAACTGGAAAGAGCTCAAATGTCCTTCAATAGAGGTATGGATGCAAAAATTGTGGTACATTTTCACAATGGAGTACTGATCAGGTATTAGAAGCAATGAATTTATGTAATTATTAGGCAAATGGGTGGAGCTAAAGACTATCATCCTGAGGTAACCCAGTTACAAAAGAACAGACATAATATGCAATCACTTACAATTGGATACTAACTCCAGAAAGCTCTAAATACCCAACAAACAATTTACAGTCATGATGAAGCTCAAAAAGAAGGAAGGCTGAAATGGGGATGGCTCAGTTTTTCTTCAAAAGGAGAACAAAACACTCAGTGGATAAAATGCAAGGTCAAATAGAGGAACAGGGATTGAAGAAAAGATCATTCAGAAGCCACTTTACCCTGGGTTTTACCACTCACACAGCCACCAAATCCAAGCTCTATTGCTGATCCTAAGAAGTACTTATGGGCAGGACCAGTCAGAGATGCCTCCTCAGGGACTCTGTCAGTGTAGTACAGATACTGCTAAGCATGCGTGCAGCTAACCATCAGACTGAACACGAGGTCCTCAATTAGGTTGCTAAACAATGGACTGAAAGAGATGAAAGGTGTTGCACCCTCATGGGAAGAATAACATTTTCAACCAGCCAAAGCCTCCAAAACCCCCATGGACTAAAACACCAAACTATGAGCACACACTGAGAGACCTATCGATCCAGTTGTATATGTAGCTGAAGATAGCAGTGTGTGGCATCAATGTGAGACGAGGCTTTCAGTCCAAGGAGGGCATGTTTTCCCAGTGTAGGGGAATGCCAAGGCAATGGGGTAGAGAGGGTGGTTAGGAGGGAGTGCACCTTTGTGAATGTACATGGAGGGGGAGGGAAAGCAGGTCATGGAAAAGAATTAACATCTCAAATGCAAATATAGAGTATCTTATAAAAATGAGAAAAAAGAACACAAAAGAAAAACATATGAAGGGGTGTGTATAGCAGGGTGTGTGCACAAATATGAGTGTGTTTGAGAAGAAAAGTTTTTCAAATCATCTCATAAAATTAGGTCAAAGGTGATTAGATTTGACAATAACAGCAAATTGGGAGGCAGTAACTTCTAAATAATATAACAATTTCTGAAGCAAACAGAGAAAGGAGTAAGTCTGGAGCAAGCAGGAACAAATGGGGGATACTTCAGAAAAAAACATATGTTAATTAAAAAAATCAATATTACAATACCTTTCATTCTGTTTTTGAATCTTTCTGAATATAATTTCTCTCTGTCCCACAAATAAAGTGCCAAAAAATACCTTTAAAGACTGGGATAATAGATGTTCTAAAATTGTTCATATATTCAAACCAAAAAAAAAAAATCATATAGAAGAAGCTCTCCAACACACATGTTATATTAGCAAGAAGAAACAACAATGGCATGTTCCTGCTCTTTTAGATCCCAAGTGCTGGCTAGAGTTGACAAACAATATATTGATTCATTAGCTATCAGTTGTCAAATAAGATAAACCCACGCAATGAAATCACAAGCACCAGGGAGACATGCCAGATACACCAAGTGACAATTAGCTCATTGTTATGTCGACAGGCTTAGCTGGTGGATAGTCGCCTTGTTCCCTGGTCTTGAACATCATTATTCTAAATGTATTATTCAAAATGCATCTATCCTTTCAAGAGATACTGTTAGCCACAGACTAAGTATCTAGACTCAAGCCTTGATTTTATTTGTTATCTCTAAAATTATTTCATGTATTTTTTGTCATGTCATAATTTAGTATAGTTTGTAAGTGGAAAGTCTTATTTAAATTATAAAAATGTTCATTCACTTGTAAATCCATTCAATAACACACTCACTAAACATGTGGACTTGGCTAGACATGATTCCTACTATTAAGAGTCTGTCTCATGATATATAAGTAACCAATGCAATTTTTTTGATCAGAAAAAGTAAAACCATGATTATGACCTGGCATCAATATGAATTTCCTGTCTTTATTTTCTGTTATTGTCACACTAACATAATTTTTCTGTATCCTGCTTATTACAAATCAATAACAAGTCTTATAATATAAGTACTCTTGTGAGCAAGCTTGTGGAACAACATTTTTTTTTCTTTTTCAGGGATTAGTTGTAGAAGTAGAAAGTGCAGACATGGTAATTCAAGTACAGAATGAAGAATGATGGGGAAGACATAGAGAATGTCTTTCCCTCTGTTCCCATGGAAACACTTCCTTTGTAATCCTACATTGTTAGGCCCATGGACTGTGCTTAAGAAAGATACCTGGATAAAATCAGAACTAAATAGAATTAGAGAGAAAACCATCTTTGTCACATTAAACTCATAATTTTATCTTTCCTCTCATAACTCGAGATACATTTGCAAGGGCTTTTCTTCATTCCTAACCAATCATGAGTACCTGTGTTCTTTCTGTCTGTCTCTCTCTGTCTCTGGCTCTCTCTCTCTCTCTCCCTTCCCTCCCTCCCTCCCTCCCCCCACCTCTCTCTCACACACATACACAAACTTTTTCCCTGAGTGTGTGGGTTTATGTGTGAATACATGCATATTTGTACTTGCACATTAGTTTAAATGTGTAATCTCTCTATTATTAAAATTTATACTTTGCTTTCATTTGTTTTAAGAAACTTTCAACAACTTAAGAACCACTAAGAAGAATGTTTATTCAAACACTTTGGGTGTTACAACTTATATAGACATCTGCTTTTTAAGACTCAAATTTAGAAAAATGAAACAAACAAAAGACAAACAAACAAACCTTGCCAGTTAAAGAATGTCAGTAATTAGAAATACAATGTCTATGAAGGACAGCAGTAAACTCTCATCTTCATTGCCTCTTTTATGGGTAATCGTTGAAAATTAACTCCCACTGTTTTCAATATTCACTCATCCTGTAGACATGCTTCCAGTTGCTTGCTAAGTAAACATCTTTAAAAACTACACTGGGACACTAATGTCTTTTATTGTATTTCATTTTCTCATTGATCTGATTCTTATATCTTAGTCTTTTTATTTACTGGCACAGTCTCACAATTTCCATGAAAACAATTGCAACAATATTCTTGATCCTTTTTCCTCTGGACTGCCGGCTTTAGTCACTACAGCCTGATCCGACTTGAATAATCTCAAACCTTTCCAAGCTTTTGTTGTATTTACAGCGTCTATAATCAACACAACTTTTGTAGTCAACTGCATACTTACATTAACAATAAACAATAACCCTAAGGTTGACATGTAGCAACCTTGTTTTTCTGAACTCTAGACTTCCAAGGAAGGCTAAAATATTCAATTGCACACAGGACTTAGGCATAAGCTACACACAGAAATACCTTACGAAACTAATATCTTTCAGATATCAAGGATGAGACCACTTGTTTATGTTAAAATTGTTAAATTTATAAATACATGTAATCAAGTCAACACATGCCACATTATTATTTTTCGTTTTTTATTATTTTATTGGATATTCTTTGTATTTACATTTCAAATGTTATCCCCTCCCCTTCCTCCTCCACTTGAGTCCATATTTCTCAATCACCCTCTCCACATCAGTGCCTTGGCATTCCCCTACACTGGTAAAACGAGCCTTCACTGGACCAAAGACCTTTTCTCTCATTAATGCCAGACAATGCCATCTCTGCTACCTATGCAACTGGAGCCATGGATCTTTCTATGTGTGCTCAGTGGTTGGTAATTTAGTCTCTGGGAGCTCTGAAGGGTTGGGTTGGTTGATAATGTTGTTCCTCCCATGGGATTGCAAACCCTTACAGCTATTTCAGCTCTTTCTCTAGCTCTTTCATTGGGAATCCCATGTATAGTCCAATGATTAGTTGCAAGCATCCTCAACTGTATCTGTATGACTCTGGCAGAACCTCTAAGGAGACATTCATATTTGGTGGCTGCATATGGGGTGGATCCCCAGGTGAGGCAGTCTCTGGATGATCTTTTCTTCAATTCCTGCTCCTCTTTTTGACCTTTGTATTTCCTCCCATGAGTGTTATGTTCTCCCCTTTTGAGTTTCATAAGGTCTGTGAATTGGGTATTCAAGCTTTTGGGGGTTTATATGTAAGGGGCCGCAGCCAACGCCCTGTAAAGATGGCGCCGGTTTCCGGGGCCGTGAGTCAGCTAAAACTGACAAACAACCTAAAAGCGCATGCGTGAAGAGCTAGGCAAGCCAAACTCACAGCCCATCTCGGGGCGTAATCATCAGACCACCAGCAAGCAGCCAATCAGGTAGAGACACGCTTCCCCTGCCTCCCTCAAGGGTATAAAACTGGGTGCTTTTCTGCCCTTCGGGGTCTTCCTCCATTAAAGTTTTGCTGCAGAAGGATCCTTGTGTACCGCGTCTGTTCTTGCCGGTGAGACGGTGGTGTGGGACACTTATATTTGCTTGTCAGTGAGTTCACACAATGTGTGTCATTGTGACTGGGTTACTTCACTCAGAATGCAAGCTTCTAGTTTCATCCATATGCCTCCCAAACAGAAACAGCCAAGGACCAGATGGTTTCTGCATAGAATTCTATCAGACATTCATAGAAGACCTAATACCAATACTTTCCAAGCTACTCCACAAAAGTAGAAACATAAGGAACACTACCCAACTCATTCTTTGAAACCACAATCATGCTCATTACTAAACCACACAAAGATTCTACAAAAAAAGAAAACTTCAGACCAATTTTTCTCATGAACATTGATGCAAAAATACTCAAAAAATTCTTCCAAACTGAATCAAGAAACACATGAAAACGATCATTCAAAATGATCAAGTAGGCTTCATCCCAGGAATGCAGGAATGGTTCAATATACAGAAATTTATTCATATAATCCACCATATAAACAAACTAAAAGGAAAAAAGAAAGCTACATGGTCATCTCACTAGATGTTGAGGAAGCATTTGACAAAATTCAACACCCCTTCATATAAAAAGTCTTGGGAACATCATAAATCCAAGGCTCATGCCTAAATATAGTAAGAGCAATATACAGAAAACCAGTAGTCAACATCAAACTAAATGGAAAGAAACTTGAAGCAATGTCACTAAGATCTCTCACTACCTATTCAATATAGTACTTGAAGTCCTACCCAGAGCAATTAGACAATGAAAAGAGGTCAACAGGATACAAATTGTAATGGAAGAGGACAACATATCACTATTTGCAGATGATTAAATTGTATACTTAAATAACCTGAAATTTTCAGCAGGGAATTTCTAAAACAAATAAGCAATTTTAGCAAAGTGGCTGGATATAAAATTAACTCAAACAAATTAGGAACCTTTATCTTCAAAAGTAAATCAGGCTGAGAAAGAAATCAGGGAGAAGATACCATTCACAATAGTCAAAAACACTATGAAATGCCTTGGTGTAGCCCTGACCAAGCAAGTGAAAGATCAGTAGGACAAGAACTTCAAGTCTCTAAAGAAGAAAATTGAAGAGAATCTCAGAAGATGGAAAGATCTCCCTTGGTCATGAATTGGAAGGATCAATATAACAAAAATTAACATTTTTGCTAAAGGCAATTTACAGATTTGTTGCAATCCTTATTAAAATTCCAACTTAATTCTTCACAGAGTTAAAAGTGTAATTTGCAAATTCATTTGGAATAACAAAAAACCCAGTATAGTGAAAACTATTCTCAACAATAAAAGAACTTCTTTGACCTCAAGCTATATTGCAAATAAATTATGATAAAAAAAACAAAAAAACAAAACACTGCATAGTATTGGTACAAAGACAGGCAGGTAGATAATGGAACAGAACTGAAAACCCAGAAATGGACCCATACACCTAGGGTCACCTAATCTTTCACCAAGAAGCTAAAAATAATCAATGGAAAAAGGACAGCATCGTTAACAAATTGTGCTGGTTCAACTGGATATCACCCTGAATAAGAATGTAAATCTATCAATTCTTATCTCCTGTACAAAGCTCAAGTCCAAGTGGATCAAACACCTCCTCATAAAACCAGGTACACTGAAACTATTAGAAGAGAAAGTCAGAAAAATATTAGAAAACATAGGCACAGGGAGAAATTTCCTGAACAAAACACAAATGGCTTATGTTCTAAGATCAAGAATCAACAAATGAGACCTCATGAAATTACAAAGTAAAGTTTGGCAAAGGACACTGTCATGAAAACAAAACGGCAGTCAACAGACTGGTAAAAGATCTTTACCAATCCCACATCTGATGCTGGTCTAGTATGCAGTAAATAGAAAGAACTCAAGAAATTAGCCTCCAGAGAATCAAATAATTCTATTAAAAATGGGGTACAGAACTAAACAAAGAATTTTCAACTAAGGATAATGGAATAGCTGAGAACCCCCTAAAGAATTACTCAACATCCCTAGTCACCAGGGAAATGCAAATCAAAACAACACTGAGATTCCACCTTATATCAATCAGAATTGCTAAGATCAGGTGGCAGCAGATGCTGGCAAGGATGTGAAGAAAGAGAAACAGTCCTCTGCTGTTTGTGGGGGTGTAAGCTATGAAAATCAATTTGGTGGTTTCTCAGTAAATTGGACATAGTGCTACCTGTGGACCCAGCTATACCATTCCTGGGCATATACTCCAAAGATGCTCCAATATATAATAAGGAAACATGATCCACAATGTTCATAGCAGCTTTATTTATAATAGCCAGAAGATAGAAAGAACCCAGATGTCCTTCAATAGAGGTATGGATACAGAAATTGTGATACATTTTCACAATTGAGTACTACTCAGTTATTAGAAAAAAATGACTTCATGAATTTCCTAGGCAAATGGATGGAATTAGAGACTATCGTCCTGAGTGTGATAACCTAGTCACAAAAGAACACACAGGGTATGCAGTCACTGATACTTGGATACTAATTCCAGAAAGCTCTGAATACCCAAGAAACAATTCAGAGACCTTATGAAGCTCAAAAAGAAGGAAGGCCAAAATATTGAAGACTCAGTCCTTCTAGAAAGGAGAAAAAACACTACCATGAGGAGGTACAGGATCAAGTGGAAGAGCAAGAATTGAAGAGGGGAACTTTCCAGGGCTGCTTCACCTGTAGATCTACCCCATGTACAACCACTGTGCCCAAGCACTATTAGTGATGCTGGGAGGTTCTTGCTGGCAGGAACCAAATGAGGATGCTTCCTTAGGGGCTCTGTCAGAGTCATGCAACTGAGCATGCCTGCAGCTAACCATCAGAATGAATATGGGTACCACAGTGAGGGTTCTGGGCATGTGTTTGAAGGAGTAGGGGTGGGAGAGCAAGACTGCAAGAGAAACAAGAGAGAGAGAAGGGGGCAAGCAGCCCCTTTTATAGTGTCAATGAAAGACCCCCGATGGGAGACCCTCACTCAAATCTCAGGAGAGGCGTGCACCCAGCGAGGCACCGAGACTAGACTTGCTGCAATCGCACGAGGAAGTTTATTGAAAGTGAAACAGAGTGAGATCTCAGGCCAGCATGCTGGGGTCGAGACTCATACACCACACAGGGGTAGAGGAGTTCGAAAATGGCCTGAACTTGTAACGGGCTTATAAGGGCAAAAACCATAAAAGAGGGGAGGACAGGGGGAGAATGAGGAAATTCAAAAGGGAATAATGAGGAAATTCAAAGGGGAAGAATCATACATTTTTTATCAGTACACCCGGGCACACCTAGGGCGTTGAAACATTCCACAGAGGTCATCCCGACCTTCTGTGGTTATTTTGGGAACTCAAATCTCAAGAAACTTCCGGGAGCATTACCTGCAGAGAAGAGGGCCTTAGGGCAAGGAATCAGTGTCCTTTGACAACTTTTTACTCTTCATCAGATCATTGGGGTGGAGCTTACCTGGCTTCTGCCAGGTAATTGAGGGGTGGGGCTTACAGAGCCCACCATATTTATTATGTTGTTTACTACAAACACAAATGCATCCTACAGTATGTAGTTCCAAACATCAGATTGAGTAGAGATGGCTGCCATATATTTAACCCAATGGCTGGCAAAATAAATAAAAAAGATAATGTTTGTATTTGTTACAGAACACTAACATAAAAGAAAATGAAATGAAAATTGAAAGACTGCTTGATATACTTTGAATAAAAGGGCAAGAAATCAGGAGATAACCTAGGATTAATCATGGGTGGGTGGGTGGGTTGACATCAGGTCAGCTCAGAAAGGCTGGCAAGTACTTCTTGCTGAAGCAGCTGGAATCAATTATACCTGTAAGCAAGTTGTCGTGCTGAGTGTTCACCAACATTTAATACTAGATACCCAAACTACAGGTAGTCAAGTAACTTCTATGGGCACATGTAGTTTTAAATCACCCACTAACAGAATCTCTGATTCCTAACTCGAACTGAGAAGATGTGAACTTACTGTTTTCCTTGCACTGTTGATATTTTTAGGTTAATCAGGTTTTTTTTTCTGGTGTTTGAAAACAACCGCAAATAATAGGAAACATAAAGCAATGGGGTCTTTAAGTGCTTTTTAAGCAAGACACCATAAATAAGAGAAGGCTTATCCTTCCTGATTTGTATCCCTTTGATTTTTTTTTCTGTCTAATTGCTCTGGTCAGGACATCCAGTACTATATTTAACTGTGGGGGGGGGGGGGAGGAAGTGGGCAGTCTTGTCTAGCCCCTGATTTTAATGGGTGTTGAGGGCCGAATGCTGCGCCTTACAAGATGGTGCTGGTTTCAGGTGCCATGAATCAGCTAAAGTGTGGTAAATAACCACTGGGCACATGTGCAAAGAGTGGTGCGAGTCAAGTCACCGCCCATCCCGGGGCGTCACGATCAGACCATTGGTGGGCAGCCAATCACACAGCGACACGCCACCCTTGGGGGTATAAATTACGGTGCCTTTTCCTGCCCGGTGTCTTCCTCTTCAACATACAATAAAGGTTGTTCGCAGAAGAATCCTGTTGTTGCACGTCTTTTCCTGCCGGCGTGAAGTGGGGCGCTTGACAAATGGGATTGCTTCAAGTTTCTCTCCATTTAGTTTGAAGTTGGCTATTCGTTTGCTGTATATTGCTTTTATTATGTTTAGCTATGGGCCTTAGATTTCTGTTCTTTCCAAGACTTTTAATGTGTTTTTTTCCTTGGAGTTTGTTTATATAGTGGATGTACTTCATTCTCATTGTAACTGGTAAGATTTCAATGCATACAATCAAACCTTTAAACAAATTAAGTACTGGCAAAAATATATTCATATAGTTTTATGCCAAAATGCTTTTAAAAATCTATACATGCATCTTTTTTTTTAAAAAAAAGTTGTAAAAAAAAGAGAGATGCATGTATAGATTTTTATTTTATCTTTCCATATTAGGCAAATTATTGTTATATGCATGGGTTCTGGATTGCCTGCATGTTTCTCTTTCCTACATTGACATATCTTATGTAATATTTTCTCCAGTGGGTTGGATAAGGCAATGTTTCCCCAAACTACATTCCATTGTGTAGGATTCCTCACAGTGAAGGGGATTCCCATTGTAGCCCTCGGTTTTATAAGGTATCCCATGTGAATAGGTTATGGGATAAGAAACTTTAGCAGTATACCCTCCATAACAACAAAAACAAAGCTTCATAGTAGCAAGAGGAAGAACTTTCATAAGGATAATCTGTGAAGTTCAGCTAATATCACAGTCAGGCTGATGCTTCTTGGGATTCCTGTAGCATGTGATCCAAGGACTTAATTAACCAGACCCTTCTGACCTGCCGACTTCAAGTTCACTAATGCATACGCCCAAAAACTCTTTATCATTTCCTTGTGATTATTGTGGAACACCGGTGTGATGTTCCTAGAGTTTATTCAGCAAATGATGTTTTCAAAGCCATGAGCAATGTTTAATAAAATTTTCAAAATCCATGTATTATGAGGCAAATCTTTTGTTGGATGGGAGATAAATGTACATTATGCATAAAAGTGGAATTTTCAAACAGTGCGTATTATATAATAATAATATGTTATGAGAGTGTTGGGGAGCTTGGCCAAATGAAGTTAGCTCAACATGTTAAATATTTAAAACAAATTTAGTCTAAACTTTTAAAAATGAAATACATATCTATTTTACCTTCAAATGTCATGTCAATGGATCGAAAAAAAAAACCATGTGTTTAAAAAAATTGCTTTTAGTGTGCTAAAAACATGACAAAATATGTTATTTTCTGAGTTATGTGTTATAAAGTATTCTGTTTATATTTTATGTAATTATAAAACACTTTATAATTTATTCTTTGATAATTTCACCCATGTAAACAATGTATTTTGAGTAAACTCAACCCGAAACAAAGACAAATGTACAGATTTTAAGCATTTTTGCATAAAAGTATACGAATCTATTTTTGTCATTACTTGTTTCTTTTTAAGGTTTGATAGTGTGCATTAAGATCTTATTAGTTAAAATGAGCATAAAGTACATGTAAAACAAGATGTAACCTGGAATTAGTTAAAGTTTTCTTGGTGTGTAAAGATTAAGCATAATGTATTTTCATTTTCATTTTTTTTGTCCTTTTTTTTTCTTGAACTTCATATAGTCTGTAAGTTGTTTCTGGGGTGTTCTGAGATTTCTGGGGTTAGTATCCAATTATCAGTGACAGCATATTATGTCTGTTCATTTGTGACTGGGTTATCTCACTCAGGATGATATTCTCTAGATGCATCCATTTTATTAAGAATTTCATAAAGTCATTGTTTTTGATAGCTGAGTGGTACTCCACTGTGTAAATATACCACAATTTTTGTATCCATTCATCTACTGAAGGACATCTGGGTTTTTTCCTGCTTCTGGCTTTTATAAATGGAGCTGCAAGGAACATTGTGGTGCATGTATCTTTGTTATATGTTGGAGCTTCTCTTGGACATAAGCCCCGAAGTGGAATAACTGGGTCTTCAGGTAGTACTATGTCCAGTTTTCTGAAGAATCGCCAGGCTGATTTCCAGAATGGTGGTACTAGTTTACAATCCCACCAACAGTGGAGAAATGTTCCTCTTTCTCCACATACTCGCCAGCATCTGCTGTCATCCGACTTTTTAATCTTAGCCATTCTGACTGGTGTGAGATGGAATCTCATGATTGTGTTGATTTGCATTTCCCTGATGGCTAATGATGTCAAGCACGTCCTTAGATGCTTATCAGCCATTCAATATTCCTCAATTGAGAACTTTTTAATTAGCCCTGTACCCCAATTTTAAATAGGGCTGTTTGATTCTCTTGTGCGTAGCTTCTTGAGTTTTTTGTATACCTTGGATATTAGGCCTCTATCTAATTTGAGGTTGGTAAAGATCTTTTCCCACTCTGTTGGCAACCGTTTTGTTTTCTTGACAGTGTCCTTAGACTTACAGAAACTTTGCAATCTCATTAAGTCCCATTTGTCAATATTTAAACTTAGAGCACGAACCATTGGGGTTTTGTTCAGGAAATTTTCCGCTGTGCCTATGTGTTCTAAGGTTTTCCCTACTTTCTCATCTAATAGTTTTAGTGTATCTGGTTTAATGTGGAGATCTTTGATCCACTTGCACTTGAGCTTTGTACAAGGAGATAAGAAAGGGTCTACTTTTATTCTTCTGAATGTTGAGTGCAAGTTGGATCAACACCATTTGTTGAATAGGCTTTCCTTTTTCCATTGAATGTTTACAGCTCCTTTGTTAAAAATCAGGTGACCATATATGTGAGGGCTCATTTCTGGATTTTCTATTCTATTCCATTGATCCATGTGCCTATCTCTGTACCAGTACCATGCAGTTTTTAGCACAATTGCCTTGTAAAAGAGCTTGAGGTCAGGGATAGTGATTCCTGCAGATGTTTTCTTGTTGTTGAGGATGGATTTCACTATTCTAGGTCTTTTGTTATTTCAGATGTAATTGCAGATTGCTCTTTCTAACTCTATGAAGAACTTGGTTGGACTTTTGATGGGGTTTGCATTGAATTTTTAGATTGCTTTTGTTAAGATGGTCATTTTTCAATGCTGATCTTTCCAATCCATGAGCATGGAGATCTTTCCATTTTTTGAGGTTTTCCTTGATTACCTTCTGTAGAAATTTGAAGTTCTTGTCAAACAGGTCTGTCACTTGATTACTTAGAGTCACACCAAGGTATTTCATATTGTTTTTGACTATTGGGAAGGGTATCTTTTCCCTAATGTCTTTCTCTACATGTTTGTCCTTTGAGTAGAGGAAGGCTACTGATTTGTTTGAATTAATTTTATATCCAGCCACTTTGCTGAACTTGTTTATCAGGTGTAGGAGTTCTCTGGTGGAATTTTTTGGATCACTTCAGTACACTATCATGTCATCTACAAATAATGAAGTTTTTACTTCTTCCTTTCCAATTTGTATTTTTTTTTTATTTCCTTTTGCTGTCTAATTGCTTCAGCCAAGACTTCCAGTACTATGTTGAATAGGTAGGAGGAGAGTGGGCAGCCGTGTCAAGTCCCTGATTTTAGTGAAATTGCGTCAAGTTTCCCAACATTAAGTTTGATGTTGGCTGTTGGTTTGCTTTATATTGCTTTTATTATTCTTAGGTATGGGCTTTGGATTCCTGTTATTTCAAAGACTTTTAACATGAAGGGGTGTTGAATTTTGTCAAATGCTTTCTCAGCATCTAGTGAGATGACAACCTGGTTTTTTTTTCTTTGAGTTTCTTTATATGGTAAGTTATGTTGATGGATTTCTGTATATTAAACCATCCCTGCATCCCCAGGAATGAAGCCTACTTGATCATGGTGAATGATCATTTCGATGTGTTCTTGGATTTGGTTTGCAAGGATTTTGTTGAGTATTTTTGCATCAATGTTTATAAGTGAGATTTTACTGAAGGTCTCTTTCCTTGTAGGGTCTTTCTGTGGGTTAAGAATGATGGTAATTGTGGCATCAAAAAATGAGTTAAGGAGTACTCCATCTGATTCTATTTTGTGGAATAGTTTGGAGAGTATTGGTATTAGGTCATCATTAAATATCTGATAAAATTCTGAGCTGAACCCATTTGCGCCTGGGCTTTTTTTTTTTTGGTTGGGAGGCTTTTGATTACTGCTTGTATTTCTTTAAGTGTTATGGGATTATTTATATGGTTTACCTGGTCCTGGTTTAACTTTAGTATCTGGTATCTGTCTAGGAATTCATCCATTTCCTCAAGATTTTTCAGCTTCGTTGAGTATAGGCTTTTTTAGTAGGATCTGATGATTTCTTGAATTTCCTCAGTTTCCGTTATTATATCCCCACTTTCATTTCTTATTTTGTTAATTTGGATATTCTCTATTTGCCCTCTAGTTAGTGTGGCTAAGAGTTTATCAATCTTGTTAATTTTCTCAAAGAACTAGCTCTTGACTTTGTTGATTTTTTGAATGATTCTTTTGGTTTCTATTTTGTCAATTTCTGCTCTGAGTTTTATTATTTCTTGTTGTATAATCCTCTTGGGTGTATTTGCTTCCTTTTGTTCTAGAGCTTTCTACTGTGCTGTCAGGCTACTAGTATATTCTCTCTACAGTTTCGTTTTGAAAGCACTCAGAGCTATGAGTTTTCATCTCAGTAATGCTTTCAATTCATCCCATAGATTTGGGTCTATTGTGTTTTCATTTTCATTAAATAATAGAAAATCCTTAATTTCTGTCTTTATTTCTTTTTTGACCATGCTATCATTTAATAGAGCATTGTTTAGTTTCCATGTGTATAATGGCTTTTTATTGTCTTTGCTGTTATTTAAGACCAGCCCTAGACCTTGATGATCTGATAGAATGCATTGGAAAATTTCAATTCTTTTATATCTATTGAGGCTTGTTTTGTGATTGATTATATGGTCTGTTTTGGAGTAGGTGCCATGAGATGATGAGAAGAAGCTGTATTTTTTTTTTTTTTGTTTTAGTATGATATGTTCTGTAGATGTATATTAATTCCAATTGGTTCATAATGTCTGCTAGTTTTATTCTGTTTCTGTTTTGTTTCTGTTTCAATGATGTGTCCATTGGTGAGAATGGGGTATTGGGGTCCCCCACTATTATTATGTGGGGTGTAAATTATTTTTTGAGTTTCAGTAGAGTTTCTTTTATGAATATTGGTACTCTTGTATTTGGAGCATATATGTTAAGTATTGAGAGTTCTTACTGACAAATTTTCCCTGTAATGAGTAAAAAGTGTCCTTCCTTATTTTTTCTGAATACTTTTGGTAAAAAATCTACTTTATTCTATATTAGGATAGCCACTCTAGCTCGCTTCTTGGGGCCGTTTGCTTGGAAACTTTTCCCCAACATTTTAGTCTGAGATAGTGTCTTTGTCTCTGAGATGAGTTTCCTGTATGCAGCAAAATGCTGGTTTATGTTCATGTATACATTCTGATAGTCCATATCATTTTTGGGGGGAATAGAGTCCATTTATGTTAACAGATATTAAGGAATGGTGGTTGTTGTTTTCTGCTATTTTTGCTTTTGGAGGTAGAATTGTGCCTGTGTGTCTTTCTTCCTTTGGTTTTGTTGCTTAAGTATTTTGTTTTTACTAGGAAGTAACTTCCCTCATTATATTTGGTTTTCCACCTATAATTCATTGTAGTGCTGGGTTTGCGGTCAGATATTTTGTCAATTTAGTTTTGTTTTGGAATATCTTAGTCTCTCCATCTATGGTGATTGGGAGTTTTGCTGGGTATAGCTGCTTGGGATGACACCTATGTTCTCTTAGCGTCTTCATGATATCTGTCCAAGATCTAGATTTCATAGTCTCAACTGAGAAATTGGGTGTGATTCTGATTGGTCTGCCTTTATATGTTACATGACCTTTTTCCCTTACTGCTTTTAGTATTCTTTCTTTATTTGGGGCACTTGGCATTTTGACTATTATGTGTCAGAAAAAATTTCTTTTTTGTTCCACTCTATTTGGAGTTCTGTAGGTTTCTTTTATGCTCATAGTCATCTCATTCTTAAGGGTAGGGAAGTTTTCTTCTATGATTTTGTTGAAGATATTTACTGTGCCTCCTAGTTGATATTATTTTCCCTCTTCTATTCCTATTATTCTTAGGTTTGATCTTCTCATCGTGTCCTGGATCTCCTGGATATTTTGGGTTAGGAGCTTTTTGATTTTTGCATCTTCTCTGTTTTGTCTATGTTTTCAATGTTGTCTCTGGCCCCCAATATTCTCTCTTCCATCTCTTGTAGTCTTTTGGTGATGCTTGCATCTGTGACTCCTGATTTCTTTTTTAGGCTTTCTACCTCTAGTGTTGTCTCTTTTAGGGTTTTCTTTATTGATTCCATTTCTTTTTAAAATTTCTTCTTTCATTCCCTCATCTCTTTGGTTCTGTTTTCCTGTAGTTCTCTGGTTTCTTTGAGTGTTTTTCTTGTTTCTTCGTTAAAAGATCATATTTCTTTATGCTTTTCCTCCTGTTCTTGTTTAAGAATCTCTATCATCTTCTTGAGGTAGGAATTTGGTTCTGAGTCTACTTTTTCTGGATTGTTTGGCATTTTGCTGTTTGCTATGATGGGAGAGCTGGGTTCTGGTGTTGCCACGTTTTCTTGGTTTTCCTTGGGTACGTTTTTTTGCTTTCCTTTTTACATCTTGTTGTCTGATTATAAGTTGGTTTGTCAGTGATTGGTTCTTGTCTTTCCCATGTACCTGGCCTGCATCTACGTATCTCCGCTGTTCCTCATGGCAGATGGCCTGTGTGCCTGTTCTGCATGCACAGGCAGCTGGGTGAAAACAGAAACCCTAAGGCAGGGTTCCTGCTCCCCCGAACCAATCGGGGTGAAGCACAGTTTGAGAGAGCTAGGCACAGACCTCTCTGCTCCCTGGCTACTCGGAGTGCTGTCTCACCAGGCCTCTGTCCTTTGATCTCTGATGTTCCTGGTGACACATGGCCTGAGCACCTGTTCTGCACGGGCTGCGGGAGGAAAAAGACACCCTAAGGCAAGGTTCCTGCTCTGCTGAACCAATGGGGGAGGTGCACTTTCAAAGTGCCTGGCACAGACCTCTCTGTTTCCCCTCGGAGCCCCATTTCACCAGGCTTGTGTTTCTGGATCTCTGCTGTTTCTGGTGGCAGATGGCCTGAGCACCTGTTCTCCAAAAGTTATATCTTGACTATGTTCTTAATCTAAAAGTAGGACACTGAAATTTTTACCACCTATGTTAGAAAATTAATTTGTGTTGTTCTTATGCAGTTATTGCTAAAGTAACTACATTGTTGAGATTTCTTGGTTGTAATTTCCCTATTCTGTGTAAAAGAGAGACTCTGTCAGCAGAAAATGTTCTCTAGCTTTTGCAATCATCTACTCCCTATTCAGTGATTTAGGTCTAGGGAATATATTGTAGATGCATCAATTTTGATTGGGAACCCAAATGTCACTATTCTCTGCATTTTGATAAGTTAGTTATCTCTGTAATATCCTCTATCTTCTACAAAGGAATATTCTTCGATAAGAGGTAAGAACAGCATTTATTGATGAGTATAAGGATAATTATTTAGAATACAGTTGGATATTATTTTTGTTTTAGAAAAATGGCAGTAATAGGTTCTTCTCTAGGGTTTATGACCTTTCCAGTCATCAGTAGATAACTAGGTTTTCAGTATCATTCATGAATTCTCTCTTATTGAGTGAGCTTTAATTTCAATTAGATAGCTTTAGGGTCCATCCAAGACACAAGCACCACTAATGTATCTGGACTGGCTGGCCATTGTTATAGATTTCACAGATGGCTAGTGTTTTTCTTTCTTTTCTTTCTTAACAGGATGCATAGGTCCTTCTTATATGAAAAGTCAGTGCTCAGAATGGAAAGGCTTTAAGGTCAGTTCAAACTCTGTTCCATAAGACTTGTCTCCAAAGCATCTTCAACAATTGAGCCTTAACCTTCAAGTATGTGGAGAAAACCAAGGGAAAAAGAAATAGCTTATATTGTCTTTGGAGTCTTTGGGATTCCCCTCATCAATAACTCAAAAGGAGGTTTCCCATATCTGTTTTTCCATGGTGTTTTGTTGTGGCTTTGGGGAGAAGGATTATCACTTTATCAGATATAACTATATAAGAATACTTTAAAACAGGATTTTGGTATGGATGTCTACTGAGAGGCTCAGCCAGAGTCTTACCCATACAGATGTGTATGCTTGCAGCCAATCATCAGATTGAGCATGGGGACCCCAAGGGAGGAGTTAGGGGAAAGACTGAAGATGCTGAATGGTTGTGTAACCCATTTTATGAACAAGAATATCAACCAACTAGGTCTCTTAGAGCTCTCAGGGACTAAACCACCAATAAAAGAGTACATATGCAGCAGGTGACCCATTGCTCCATCCACATATGTAGCAGAGGATGGTCTTGTTGGGGATCAAAGGGAGGGAAGGCCCTTGGTCTTGTGAAAGCTTGATGTTCCTGCATAGGGGAATGCTAGGGTACTGGGGCAGGAGTGGGTGGATGGGTAGGACATGAGTGGGTAGGCAGGTGGGGTAGCTCCATTGTGGAGGTAGGGGAGAGGGGAGTGTGATGGGTGTTTTTTAGAGAGGAAGCTGGTAGGGGGGATAATAATTTGAAGTATAAATAAGCAAAATAACCAATAAAATTTTTTAAAAATTTGTATGTGTGTGTGAATGTTTGGAAAGCAATATAAAAACATTTTATAAACATTTAAAATACATATATACACACATATATGTGTCTTTTAAATAAACTTAGAAAGTTTCAAATTAAACACATCCTTATCATTTACCTCCCTTTTCACCCTCCCCCTCTATACTACAGTTTTTTCTCACTTCCATTAAAGCCCATCTCCATTCTGAAGTTCCCCAATTCACATAAGTATCCTGCTATCCACTCTCTTGTGCTACTCTCCCTTTTTGCTCCTTTTTTTGGCTTTCTAAGTTATTCCAGGTTGTAAAAAGCACACCTAAAATTTCAGAGCTAGAATACACAAATAAGAGAAAACACTCTGTCATTCTAGGTCTGGGATACCACGTTCAGTATTATATCTTTCAGTTACATCCATTTACTTGCAAGATTTACTTTTGCTTAAAGCTGAATAGAATTCTATTATGCATATTTACATTTTCATTAAAAATTTATTAGCTTAAGGACATTTAGGTTGTTTTCATTACCAAACTATTGGGAGCAATGTGTTAGTGAACACAGTTGAGCAAAAATGTATGCAGTAAGATATCAAGTTTTTTGTTTATATGCTAAGGATATAGCTAAGATATAGGGTAGATAACTCTTCAGCTTTTGGAGAATTAGCCACAATGTTTTTTCACAGTGCCTGCACCAGTTTACAAACCCACTGATAATGACTGAGGTTCCTCATTTTCCAGAATTCTCAACACTAGATTTTGTCAGTTATTATCCATTCTAACTTGAACAAGATTAAACCCCAAAGGAATATTAATTTGCAGTTACACAATGGCTAAGAAATACTGACATCTCTATTATGTTATTTTTGAGAACTCTGTTCAGATTCATAGTTCAGTTTTTGCTTAGGTTATCTACTTTATTAATTCTTCAAATATCTAAATCTTTGCATTTTCCAGTTATTAATCCTCTTTTAGATGAACAACTGATAAGGATCCATCTTGCTTCATGGGATTCCTTTTCACTTAATCAATGCTTTCCTTTGCTCTAGAGAAGCTTCTTTATTTTCTGAGTTCTCAAATTTCAGTTGTTGGCCTTAGTTTCTGAATAAATGCAGTAGTAGTTGGAGATTTCTTTCCTGTGCTTATATTTTATAAAGTATTGTGCATAGCTTTTTTTTTCATGGTTCAGTGTTTCAGATTTGTCAGTAAGGTCTCTATTGCACTTTAAGTTTTTATCCAGGGCAATAAATGCTAGTCTAACTTCATTATTCTATACTTACTTAAAACTTCTAGATTATTCCTCAACTTCACTCCCATTGAAGAAGTCTTTCAAATTCTCAGTTAGTTTTTCTTTGTTTGTTACTAGCACATAGACTATTGTTTTCCTTTTTAATATTTTATTTTTTAGTTTTTTGTGAGTTTCCCATCATGCACTCCAGTGCTTCCTGTCCATTCATATCTGCCCTCTGCCCCTGCAACTACCCTTCTCAATAGAAAATAAAAAGTAAACACAACAAAGCAACACATAGGAAACATTTCATTGTGGAAGCTGTTGTGTGTCACAGTGTGCCTCACAAGATACCCCTCGATCTACACATTTTTACTTACAAATATTCATTGCAATGAATCATTGGTCTGTTTTAAGGCCCCTGGCTTCTGTTAACACCAATAATACTGTATATTTACAGAGAATCCTCTTAGGTATCTTGTTGTTGAGCTGCGTCAAGGATATCCTACAGCTTTGGATCAGCAGGGCTAGCCCTTTCCCATAATTCCACCCACCTCATAATACTCAAACTGTTTTGCTTCTCTTTTTTCTCTGTCGGGCACATACTTGAACATTGTTGTGGTTTCTTTTGTGGGTGGGCCATAAGGCTGAGGAAACTTTGGGTGTCATTTTTTCCCCCATAGTTTACTGCATGATGACAGGTGAGGTTCTGTGTCCTCTAACTCTCTGCATTGCATGGTGTGACTATTGTTTTTAAAGTTGTATTTTATCCTTCTCCTGATGAAAGTGTTGATCATAGAATTAAGAAGAGGTTTTAGTAAAGTCTTTGGTTATCTTATATAAATTATACACCACCTATAAAAGTAATTATTATTTGTAGTTCACCTTGTAAAAGTAATTTCAAGAAAAAGAGTTATGACAAACAAAGCAGAGAACTAATCCCTCACAATGAAACTTGTCCCCTTATTTGTCAATATACGCCACTGTTTATTCAAGCCCTGGTAATCTGGTAAAATTTTTTTTTTTGGTCTTTTTCATTAGATACTTTGTATTTACATTTGAGATGGTATCCCTTTAGCCTTGCCCAGCTTCCATCCCCACAACCCCTCCATTTGCCTTCATAAAGGTGCACTCCCTGAGGATCCCCCTCTCCACCCCTACATTCCCTTGGCTTTTCCCTACACTGCGAAAACATGCCATCTCTGGAAAAAAAAACACCTTCTTACATTGATGCCAGACACTATCTTCAGGTACATAAACAACTGGATAAATAGGTCTCTCAAAGTGTGCAAAACCATTGGTGTTTTACTCCATGGGAGTTTTGGCCGGTTTGTTTGGTTGAAAATGTTGTTCTTCCCATGAGGTTGCAACTCTTTTCAGCTCCTTAAGTCCTTTCTTTAGCAACCTCATTGGGATCACTGAGTTCAAACCAATGGTAGCTGCAAGAATGCTCTATATGAGCCTAATATATTCCCTGAGAAGCCATCTTTGTCTGGATCCTTCCAGTAAGTACTTTTTGGGATCAGCGATAGTGCTTGGATTTGTTGATTGCATATGTGGTGGATCCCCAAGGTGAGGCGGCTTCTGAGTGATCTTTTCTTCAAATCCTGCTCCTCTATTTTCTCCCATGAGAGTTTTGTTCTCCTTTCTAAGAAGGACTGAGACATCCCTATTTTGGCCTTCCTTCTTTTTTTAAGCTTCATAATGTCTGTGAATTTTTTCATGAGTATTGAGCATTCAGAGCTTTCTGGGGCTAGTATCACCTTATCAGTGATTCCATCCATATGCCTATGAATTTCATGAAGTCATTGTTTCTAATAGCTGAGTAGTATACCATTGTGTAAATGTACCACACTTTCTGTATCCATTCTTCCATTGATGGACATCTGGGTTCTTTCTAGTTTCTGGCTATTATAAATAAGGCTGCTAAAAACATGGTGGTGCATATGTTCTTGTTATATGTTGAAGCATGTTTGGCATATATGCCCAGGAGTGGAATAGCAGAACCCTGGTATCCTTTAAAGTTGTACATAGATGTAGATATTTAGGATCATAGATTCACTCATCTTCCACTGTTATTTAATGTTAATATGGATGTTCTGCTAAAGAGACAAAAAGTGACAGAGCAATAAAATATGACATAATAATTCAAGCAGTTAGTTTTTAAATAAAAAGATGTATACAGTTTAACAAAATAATAGTAAAAACAGCATGGGCACATTTATAAGCAATAACCTCTATGAGCATTAGATTTATTAGTTACCAGTTGTGTTTTGTGATCCAAAGAAGGGATATAAAAGTATTCAGTCCTGCTAAGCTGTTATTATATTTTGAGAAAACAAAAAGTATCTGTCTAGTCATCAGGGAAAAGCAAATCAAAACAACCTTGAGAATCCACCTCACAATAGTCAAAATGGCAAAGACCAAAAACTCAGGTGACAGCAGATACTGTCAAGAATGTGGAGAAATGAGACCAGTCCTCCATTGTTGGTGGGATTGCAAGCTGGTACAATGGCTCTGAAAATTAGTCCGGCAGTCCTCAGAAATATGGACATACTATCACCCGAGGATCCAGCTATATGACTACTGGCCACATACCCAAAAGACTATCCAACATCTAACAAGGACACATGTTCCACCATGTTTGTAGGAGCCTTATTTATAATAGCCAGAAGCTGAAAAGAATCCAGATGTCCTTCAACAAAGGAATGGATACAAAAACTGTAGTACATTTATACAATGGAGTACTACTCAACCATTAAAAGTAGTGACTACATGAAACTCTTAGTCAAATGGACAGAACAAGAAGCTATCATCCTGAGTTATGTAACCCAGTCACAAAAGAACACTCATGGTATGTAGTCACTGATAAATGGATACTAGCCTAAAAAGCTTGTTATACCCAAGAAACAATTCACAGAATTTATGAAGCTCAAACAGAAGTAAGTCCAGAAAGTGGATGCTTCAGTCTTTCTTACAGGGGAGAACAAAACACTCAAGGGAGGAAATAAAGGGGCAAATAGAAGAACAAGGGTTGAGGAAAGATCATCCAGAGACTGCCTCACCCAGGGATCCATCCCACATGTAGCCACTAAACAAATATAATATTGCTGATGCCAAATAGTGTTTCCTGGCAGGAACCTGATATGGATGTCTACTCAGAGGCTCTGCCAGAGCCTGACTAATACAGAGAAGAATGCTTGGAGCTAACCATCTGACTGAACACAGGGACCCCAATGAAGGAGCTAGAGAAAAGATTGAAGGAGCTGAAAGTGTCTGCAACACCATGGAAAGAACAAAATTATCAAGTAACCAAACCTACCACAGCTCCCAGAGACTAAAATGCCAACCAATAAGTTTTTATGGAAAGACCCATGACCCCACATGCATATGTACCAGAAGATAGCATTGTCTGACATCAATGGGAGGAAAGGCCTTTGGTCTAATGAAGGCTTGTTTTCCTAGTGTAGGGAAATGCCAAGGCACTGATGTGAGAGAGGGTGGTTGAGAGAGGGAGAACCTTTTTGGAGCAATGGGGGGGGGGGACTTGGGGGAAAGAAAATAACATCTGAAACATAAATAGATAAAAATATTCAATAAAAAAATTAAAGTTTCTTTTATTTTTCTTATTGTAATTTTATTATCTATCTATCATCTATGTATTTGTATGTGTGTGTATAAGTGTGTGTGATTGCAAAGGTGTGTGTGTGCGTATTACAGTGTGTGTATGTGCGTGTATGCCTACGTGTGTGTGTGTGTGTGTGTGTGTGTGTAGCACTGCTTCTGAAAAGAAGATGAGAATAAATGAGAGAGTAGGACAGGTACATGGAGGATGCATAAAGGAAGAAAGAGCAAAGACAAGGTGATTCTGAAGAGGATATTTTCTACTCTAGGGCATTGGTTTAGGCTGACCCATTCTTCTGCTAAGTTTTAAATCAGCTTGGAAGACATAATTTATCCTCTTAATATGACAACTGAAATTTTCTGAGCCATATGGGGACAAATAAACAAAAATTCAGAAAGATGCACCTCGAACTAGTTAGGTCAATGGACAGCCTGTACTGATAAAATGGAAGAAATATTTTGTGCCAATTTTAGAAGAAAATTACTGTGACTAAAAATATGTTCCAGAAAAAACAGAGTTCTCAGAATAAGCACTTTAAATTGAAAATTTTAAAATACCATCTCTTGAATCCTGTAGAAAACACCTTTTCTGTACTCTGAATTTCCTCCCTCTCAAACTATAGAGATCTTAAGAAGGCTTTGCATTTGCAGGACAGTAACTGTGAGCAAAAATCAGAAAAAAAAAGAAATTAATATTTAGAAATCAATACATACAAGAATGCAGCTCTGCCTCCACAGTGAACTGGGGGTAGCGATGCACTTCTGTTTCCTTCTATTCGTCAGAGAATTGAATTGAAAGTCACTTGAGGCAGTAAATGCTGCCTAATATTTAAGTTTGTTTAATCTTTGCTGTACTGGTGAAACACACAGTATGCTAACCCTATGGGGCTGTTTTTGCAGTTACAATTGACAACAGAAAGGTTTAATTGCAGCACTGTTTCCTTTTTTTAAAATATGATTTGTATGCTCATGTGCCCTTTAATTCTTCCCAATTTTCATAGACAAAAGAATACATTTGTTTTAGGGGGTGCTTAGCATAACTTGAAATATCTCTAAAATAATCTCCCCTAAATTTAGGAAGCTATATACAGAGTCCTTTCATATAAACTTCCAAGGATAATCTTTAGTGAAAATCAAATTAAAACCGATCAAATATAAGTGCGTAATTATATGTTCCATTTTAAGGTATGTTTTATGTCTTCCATGTTTTTTTAAAACATTAAATCTTTTTTATATGCTAATTTTACTTTCTCCTCTCTCTACTCCTGGTTTCCCTGTGCTTCCCATCTTCTTTGGATCCACTCCCCTTCTGCCTGTCAGTAGAAAATGAATACAAAAAACAAAAACAAAAATAAAATTAAACAAAACAAAAAAACCCAAGACTCTAAGAGATCACAACCAAACATGATAAAAATTATACTAAGCCAAACCAAAAACCATCATATCAAAGTCAGACAAAGCAAGCCTACAGAAGGAAGAGCTCTAAGAGCAGGAACAAAAATTGGAGACTCACTCAGTCTCACACTTGGAGTTTCATAAGAATACTAATTTACAAGGTGTTATATATGTGCAGAAGACATGAAGCTGACCAAGGTAAGCCATGTGCTCATTGTTTCAGTGTCGGTGAATTCATATGCACCTTGACTAGTTGTTTCAGCGGACCTCCTTCTCCTACAGTCCTCCATCCCCTTTGCTGTTCCACTCATTCTTCTGCTTGTTCTTCTGATGGATTCACTGAGTTCAGAAGGGAGGGATTTGATTGAAACATCCCATTAAGACTTACATAGCTATTGGCTGTGGGTCTCTGCATCTGTTCCCAGATGCTGCCAGAGGAAGCTTCTCTGATGATTACTACTGGATAAGACACTGGCCTATTAGTATAGTAGAATATCATTGGGGTTGTTTTATTGATACATTTTTTTGTTGTTGCCAGTATTATTTTGATTTACTCTAGGTCTCTGTGCTATCTACTTTCTGGTTCTTTGTCACCCAAGTAGTGTCAGGTACAGGTTTCTTCTCATGGAGCAGGCTGTAAGTCAAACCTGACATTAGCTGGCTTTCCACAATACCACCCTTGCCTTGTCATATCTTGTGCAGTTTAATATACACAAATCTATTGACATTCTTTAACAAGCCAATATCCAGTTTGACCAGCACCATTTGTTGAAGATGTTTTCTTCTAGTGTCTCTTTCTGGCATCTTAAACCAAAATCAGGTGTCTTCATGTGAGTAGATTTATGTCTGGGACTTCAATTCCATTTATTGATGTGTCTGTTTTAGTGAAAATACTATGTGGTTTTGATTACTGTAGTTTTGTAAAACAACTTGAAATCAGGTATGGCTAGACCCCCAGCAATTCTTCTATTTATCAGAATTGCTTTAGCTTTTCTGGTTTTTGTTGTTGTTGTTTTGCTTTTCTAAATAAAGTTGAGAATTGTTTGTTCAAGTTTTGTGAAGAATTGTGTTTGATGGGGATTTCATTGACTTTGTAGATTGATTTTTATAGAATAGCTGTTTTCACTATGTTAAGATCTCTATACCTAGTTAATTTTTAGGAGTACTCTAGTGTTTAAATTTCACATTTTATTAGAAGTAGCTGAAATACTTTCTCAGATGACACCATATACACCTTCACTAGCAGTTTACCAGTTACATATATCTCACAAACTAATGTTCCTCTATAAAACACTGTAGATGCAGAGCTGAAACATTAAAAACCATTAATGCTCTTTGCAGAGGATCTGGACTCAGTTCCCAGTGTCCATAAGGAGGTTAACATCAACCTGTAACTCCAGTTTAACAAATCTGTCCTCTACAGGGTTCTATGATGTGGGGCACATAAACTCACAGAGGGATGTGCACACAAATCTATAGCTAGCTAGCTAGATAAATAAATAAATAAATAAATAAATAAATAAATAAATAAATAAATAAATAAATAAATAACACTGATGAACTTCAGTTTAAGAAATGACTTGATTCCATGGTATTTTGATGCCCATTCCTATTATTTTGTCATTATTTAGGTTTGTTTTTAATAAATTGATTTTTCTGACTCTATTAATTTTCTACTGGTATATTTGGAGTTTGTTTTGCTTTGGTTTTTGTATGTTTATTTTTGCCTTTCCTTGTTTATTGTGTTCCTTTATGCATTAGAAATACTGGTTCCCAATTTGTTGCATCATAGACAATGAATTTTACTGTTATAAAGTTTACTACTAATTCTGATTTTTTTAAGTGTAATTCTAATGATTAAAGTTGTGTGAAATTACTGCAGAAAAATGCCTTGACAATTGGTTCTTTGAGATATTTATAAACAAAAATTTATTACTCAACTGGATGTGGCTTAAAACCTAAGAAAGGGTTGTAGTCCCTGTGGATATAGAATTATATGCAGTTGTGAGTTACCCAAAACAGTTACTTGGAAAAATTTGAGTTTGTTATGAAGCAACTTCTAATGAGGTTTAAAATTTAAAAATTAGATAACCCCTATGAATGAACTATGTCAGAACTCTGTGGACACTTGCACAAGGAGTCAGGATATAAGATTTGTATTTCTGTGGACAAATTTGGGGAGGAAGTAGAAATTTGACAGAACAAAAAAAATGAAATGATGTGTGGATGTGTGCATTTGTGTAGTATAGAGGTTGGGATGAAATGAGCTAGAGCGAGGTGATCAGATGAGAGATCTGATACCAAATATTGACTTCAAAATGTGTAAAGAGATACCCTTATTAGATAACAAAACAAGAAATGAATGTTTGAAAATGCTACATTAAGGAGCAAGCAAAACCCACCCTAACATGGTACCCTTTTATTTTCCTGGTCTGTGTAGTTACTTCAGGTTCTGTACTCATATCTAAAGATTTGGAGCTAGAAACCAAAGAAAAGAGAGGACATACAAAATTTGTCCTTCTGGGTCCTGGTTACCTCACTTTGAGTGATATTTCTTAACTTTCATTTAATCACCGGCAAACTTCATGATTTCATGTTTCTTTACACCTGATTAGAATTACGTTGTGTATATGAATCAGCAAGAGATGGCAAACATTACAAAATACCACAGGTAATTAAAATGCAGAGACTAACTGACCTTACAATGGTGAACTCTAACTGATAGATCTACAAAACTACACTTACAGATATGGAACCATCACCAAGATGAAATGAAAACATTGTAAGAGCCACAGGCTCAGATGTCTGTTGTAAGATTATGTGTTTGATACATAATAGGAAATATTAATACATTTGCCTAAACAAAATTTGAATAATAACAATACCAAGTGATGTAACATGCAGTTGGGAAAAATCCCATGCAATCACAACACTAGTTGACATGTTACGAACAAGTAGTGTATGATGCAGTCTTTACCAAACATGAGATCCCTGCTAGATTCTGCAAATCCACAGGTTACCCGAAACAAACACATATAGTAGCAACAAAAATGGACTCGGATGATAGAATATATGTATACTGAAGGACTTGATTTGGAGCAGACTAAACAGCAGATATAAAATTTTCAAATAAATAAAATTAGAAATATAAGAGAACATAACAACAGACACTGAAAAAATTATATGGACATACTTGAAAACCTATACTACACCAGATTGTAGATTCTAAAAAATGTGGAATAACTTTCTTAATACATGCCACTTAACAAAAATAAAACAAGATCAAATTTTCAAATTAAATAAATTAGTAAACCTTAAGAGAAATAGATTCAGTAATTAAGTGTGCATTGCTTATTCTATTTCACTTAAGGTTTATATGTTTATTTAATTTGAAACTTTGATCTTGATATAGATAGATCTATATGTAGATAGGTAGGTAGGTAGGTAGGTAGATAGATAGATAGATAGATAGATAGATAGATAGTTTTTGCACAGAATTCTACAAGAATTTCAAAGAAGAGTACATGTAAATTATTCCACAAAATAGAAGCATAACAGTGAGAAATTAATTTTCCAAGGTCAATGTTACCTTGATACTCAAACCACATAAAGACACAGCAAAGAATTAGAAATACAGACCAATTTCCCTGATGTCAGTGATGAAATAATTCTCAATAAAAATTTCAAACCAAATTCTAGAACATTTAAAATCATTATCCACCATTCCTGGCTTCATCTCAGGGATTAATGCATGAATGGTTCATTGTGTAAATCAGTATATGTAATCCAACATATAAACAGAATAAAAAACAAAACCACATAATTATCTCATTATACATAGAAAATGTCATCTCATTAGTCATCTAAAATTTCTAATTTTACTTAAGGCCTACCTTAAGAGGTCGAACATATAGACTAAAGACCTAGTGTAAAATCAAATAATATTAGTTTTAAAAAGGAAAGTAACAATAAAAGGACTCCAGATGAAATTCTGCTATACTAGTCAATCAGGCAAAAGCAAAGACTTAAACCCACAGCAAGACATACAATGTGAGAGACCTTGAAACACCTAGTTCTTCACAGGATATCTAGACTGTTTAGGAGAAAACAGGAACTGAGGGCCATAAGAAACAAAAACCCCTTAGTCAACATGATCAAAGCACTGTGACCTTACAGAGACTGAGGCATCATGCAAAGGGCTGCATTGTTCTGCACCACAAGGAGTCTTCAAGCTAAAAAGTGTGCCCTTATCCCCAGCCCAAATCAAACTCCAGAGGATAGTCCCTTACAAATGGTAATTTAGTTTCCTCAAAGAAGATCTGTGGAGGGAAAACAAACTTCTTTCAAAGATAGACTGAATGCCTAGCAATAGATGACTAACCAAATTAACCCCATGGCATTTCTGGAGGTCATATGTTTCATAATGTTGGGTTAAGAATTTTCCAATTCTTAGAAATTATTATGATCAGTGTGGATCAGGATCCTTCAGGTTTCTGCCTGCCTGGAGCTAACACTGTGCTACAGCTCTCTGTACTCAGATTCAGGTTGAGAGTATGCAGGTCCCCTGGAAGTGCTGACACACCTGAGAGCACAGGAAAGACTACCACTTCTTCTCTAAGGAAACTGGCTCTTCTCTGAGGGAACTGCCTCGAGCCCTCAGGACACAGGAACAGAGAAACTGTGGGACAGCTGAGGTTGGCACAGTGCCAGAGCTCTCTATACCCAGACCCCACTGGAAAAGAGCTAGTCCCTAGAAGTGCTAACATACATGAGAACACAGTAAAACCACCAGTTCTGGTCTGAGGCATCTGTGTGGAGCCTTTCAGGAGACAGAAATCAAGAAGGAGTTTGGAACAGGATCTTTTCAGTGTCTGTCTACACCCTGTCTTAAACCTGTGCCAAAGCTCCCTGTACCCAGATCCTGCTGGGAGAGAGCTGGTCCCTAAGTAGTGCTCATACACAGGTTTACAGGAGGGTCAAGATACTGAGAATAAGCAAGAGCAGACAACACCAGAGATAAGCAGATTGCAAGAGGCCAGTTAAAGAACCTAAGCAAAAGAAACCAGGGCACTTGGCATCTCACCACATTTCAGGTCAAGAAAATAGAAACTAAACAGAGACACAGTGAAACTAACAGAAGTCATGAACCAAATGGATCTAACAGTTATCTTTAGAACATTTAATCCTAAAACAAAAGAATATACCTTCTTCCTTAGCACCTCATAGTACCGTCCCAAAAACTGACAATATAATCAGTCACAAAACAAGGCTCAAAAGATACAAGAAGATTGAAATAACCCCATGCATCTTATCAGATCACCACAGATTAAAGCTGGTCTTCAACAGCAACAAAAACAACAGAAAGCCCACATATACATGCAAACTGGACATCTCTCTATTTAATGAAAATTTGGTCATTGAAGAAATAAAGAAATTAAAAAAACTTAGAATTTAATGAAAATGAATTTACAATGTACCCACACCTATGGGACACAATAAAAGCAGTGCTAATAGAAACATTTATAGCTCTGAATGCTTTCATTAAAAAAAATGAAGAGAGCATACACTAGAAGCTTAACAGCACATTAGAAAGCTCTAGAACAAAAATAAGCAAATACATTCAAGAGGAACTTCAAACCAATTTTCCTTATAAATATTGGTGCAAAAATAGTCAATGAAATTCTTGCAAACTATATCTAAAAACACACTGAAAAGTCATGCACCATGATCAATTAGGCTTCATCCCAGAGATGCAGAGATAATTCGATATATGAAAATCTATCAACAAAATTCACTATATAAACAAACTCAAAGGAAAACAAAACATGATTATCTCACTAGATGCTGAGAAAGCATTTGAACAAATTAAACACCACTTCATGTTAAAGTTCGTGGAAAGAAGACAGATTTAAGCTCTACATTTAAACATAGTAAAAGCAATATACAGCAAACCAGTAGGTAACATCAAACTAAACGAAGAGAAACTTGAAACAATAACACTAAATTGAGGGATTAGACAAGGCTGCCCACTCTCTCACTATCTATTTAATATAGTATTTGGAAGTCTAGCTTGCGCAATTAGACAACAACAACAACAACAACAAAAAGTCAAAGGAATACAAATTGGAAAGGAAAAAGTCAAAATATGACTATTTGCAGATGATATGATAGTACTGAAGAGTATAAGGTTGTCAAAGGACACTGATTCCTTGCCCTAGGGCCCTCTTCTCTGCAGGAAATCACTCCCGGAAGTTTCTTGAGATTTGAGTTCCCAAAATAACCACAGAAGGTCCCGTTGACCTATGTGGAATGTTTCAACGCACTAGGTGTGCCCGGGTGTACTGATAAAAAATGTATGATTCTTCCCCTTTGAATTTCCTCATTGTCCCCTTTGAATTTCCTCATTCCTCCTGTCCTCCCCCTCTTTTGTGATTTTTGCCTTTATAAGCCTGTTACAAGTTTAGGTGGGGTCAAACTCCTCTACCCCTGCGTGGTGTATGAGTCTCGACCCCAGCATGCTGGCCTGAGATCTCACTCTGTTTCACTTTCAATAAACTTCCTTGTGTGATTGCAGCAAGTCTGGTCTCAGTGCCTCGCTGGGTGTGCGCCTCTCCTGAGATTTGAGTGAGTGTCTCCCTTCGGGGGTCTTTCAGCATAGTTAAGTGACCCCATAAATTTCATCAGCAAACTCCTCAGCTGATAAGCAACTTCAACAAAGAAGCTGGATATAAAACAAACTCAAAGGAATCAACAGTCTTTCTCTACTCAAAGGATAAACAGGCTGAGGAAGAATTTAGGGAAACCACACCCATAGCAATAGCCACAAATAATATAAAATACCTTGGTGTGACTAACCAACAAGTGAAAGATCTGTACAACAAAAATTTCAAGTCTCTGAAGAATAAAATTGAGAAGACCACAGAAGATGGAAATATCTCTCATGCTGATGGATTGGCACGAATAATACAGTACAAAAGGCCATCTTACCAAAAGCATCTACAGAATCAGTAAAATCCCCATCAAAATCTCAACTCATTTCTTCACAAAGATAGAAAGATCAATTCTCAAATTCTTTTGGAACACCAAAAAAAATAAGATAGAAAACTATTCTCAACCATAAGAGAATTTCTGGGGGGAATCACCACCTCTGGCCTCAAGCTGTATTGCTGAGAAATAGTGATTAAAAAAAAAGCAAACAAAAAAACAAAAAATAACTGCTTGATATTGGTACAGAGACAGCATGTAGATCAAAAAAAAAAAAAAAAAAAAAAAAAAAAAAAAAAAAAAAAGAAAGAAAGAAGACCTAAAAATGAACCCTCATACCTATAGTCACTTGAACTTTGACAAAGAAATTAAAACCATCCATGGGGGGCATATTTAGCCAATGCTCTGGCTAAAGTGGAGGTCAAGCACATAGAAGAATGCAAATGGACCAAATCTTGTCTCCTTGTACAAAGCTCAAGTAGAAGTGGATCAAGAACCTGTACCTAAAACCAGATACACTGAGTCTAATAGAAGAGAAAGTGGGGAAGAGCCTCAAACACATGGGCACTGGGGAAATTTTACTGAAAAAAACAGTGGCTTATGCCCTAAGATCAACAATAGACAAATGGTACCTCATAAAATTTAAAATCTTCTGAAAGGCAAAGGACATTGTCAATAAGACAAAACTGCAACCTACTCATTGGGAAAACATCTTTAACAACCCTACATCCAACAGAGGGCTAATATCCAAACTACACAAAGAACTTAAAAAATTAGGCTCCAGAGAACGCAATAAGTTTATTCAAATGGGGTACAGCGCTTAACAGAATTGTCAACTGGGGAATCTCACATGTCTGAGAAGCACTGAAAAACAATGGTCAACATTCTTAGTAATCAGATAAATGCAAATCAAAACGATGCTGACATTCCTCTACCTCACATCAATCAGAATGGCTAAGATAAAGAATTTAGGTGACAAATGCTGGTGAGGATGTGGAAAAGGAGGAACACTCCTCCATTGCTGATGGAAATCCCAACCTGGTACAACCACTCTGCAAATCAGTCTGGTGGTTCCTCAGAAAATTGTAAATACTTCTACCTGAGGACCCAGTTATACTACTCCTAGGCATATGCCCCCACATAAAGCTCCAGTATATAAAAAGAACACAAGCTCACAATTGTTCATAGCAGCCTTATTTTTAAGAACTAGAAGCTGGAAACAACCAATATGTTCCTCAATAGAGGAATGAATACAGAAAATGTGGCACACATACACAATAGAGTACTACTCAGCCATTGAAAACAGTGACTACACAAAATTCTTAGGCAAATGGATGGAACTAGAAGATATCATCCTAAGTAAGGTAACCCAGTCACAAAAGAACACCCATGGTATATTCTCACTGGTAACTAGATAGTAAGAATCAAGCTCGGAATACCCACAAAACAACTTACAAACCACATGAAGGTAAAAATAATAAAGACCAACATGTGAATACCTCAGTCTTACTTGAAGGGCAAACAAATAACTGTAGGAGGCAGAGGGTGTGTGGAATATTTGAGGAAGAAAGAAGTGGGAGAGGAGAAAGGGGAGCTAGATGAGGTGTGTTAGGAGACAGGGGAGATGTATAGAGGGTCAGGAAATTTAACTGAGGTATGTATCAGTATGGGATGGGGAATTGGGTTAGCCAACAGAAAGTTCCAGATGCCAGAAAAGAAAGAGGCTCCCGGGATCCAATGGGGATGACATTAGCTGAAATACCCAACAAAGTGGAGGGAGAACCTGTAGAGACTATATCCAGAGGTTAGGCACAGCCTTGGGTTGATGGATGGGGCCACCCATCCTTCTCAAAACTTTGAACCCAAGATTGCTTCTTTCTAAAGGAAATAGAAGGACAAAGAGTAGACAGAGACTGAAGGAAAGGCCATTCAGAAACTTCCCTACCTAAGGATTTACCCATATGAAGCTACCAAACACAGCCAAGAAAGCATTTCTGATGCCTAGAAATGTTTGTTGATAAGAGCCTGATATGGCTTTCTCTTGAGAGGCTCTATCAGAACCTTACCAATATAGATTTGGATGCTTGCAGTCAACCATCAGATTGAGCATGGTAACCCCAAGGGAGGAGTTAGAAGAAGCACTGAAGGAGCTGACAGGGCCTCTAATTCCATAGGAAGAACAATATCAAACAACCAGACTCCACAGACCTCTTAGAGATTAAGCTACTAACAAAAATATACACATGAGGGTCCCATGGCTCCAGGTATATATGTAGGAAAGAACAGCATCATTAGAATTGGGGGCCCTTGGTCCTATGATGACTTGATGCCCCAGCAGAGGGGAACACAATGGTGGTGGGGCAGGAGTGGGTATGTGGATGGGAAAGCATCTTGTGGAGGCAAGGGTAGGGGAGTGGGATTGGGAAGGGATTTGTTGTGGAAATAAGGAGGGGGCATAACATTTGACATATAAATAAACAAAATAACCAACTATAAATAAATAAATACAATAAAATAATAATTCTAAAATAGAAAATAATGTAAAAGTTCTATAGCTGTATGAAATGTTTTTAATTAATTAATTTATTTATTATAGCAAACTCTGTCCCACTTTCCATACTCCCACCCTGAGTTCCTGCTTCATGCCCCTTCCCCTTTGACTCTGAGAAGGTAGGGCCCCCTGGTTATCCCCCGACCCTGAAATATCAAGTCTCTGAAGGATTAAATAAATCCTTTCCCACTGAGGCAGCCAAGGCAGCCTTCTCCTACATATGTGTCAGGGAACTCAGTCTGTCCTGAGTATGAAATTTTCAAAAGCTTTAAAGAAATTAAACAAGAATGTAAATTTTAAGAGTATGCAAATTAAATTAATACTGTTCCTAGTTATTTCATTGTAGAATTGCAAAAGAATTATGGCAAAACTTAACCTGTATAAATACTAGATATTAGCAATTATAAATCTGTTATATTGAGCTTTCTGTTTTTTATTCTAATAATATCTAATGAGATGTTTTCTCAAAGGATGAGTCAAAATGTTAAAACAATTAAAAAACAATCTATCTTGAATTTTGTTTATTTTCTTGAGCTTTCCAAAGGCAAGTGAAATCCCATTATTTGAACTACTAAGGAAACAACCATCTAAAGCCCATATCACAAGAATAGTTCTCTGCCTTTTCAGTTCTTTGTGTACTTTGGATATTAGTCCTCTATCTGGTGTGGGGTTGATAAAGATCTTTTCCCATTCTGTTGGCTGCTGTTTTGTTTTCTTGACAGTGTCTTTAGCCTTACAGAAACTCTGCAATCTGATTAAGTCCCATTTGTCAATCTCTGTCCTTAGAGCTCGAGCCATTGGTGTTCTGTTCAGAAAATTTTCTCCTGTGCCTATGAGTTCTAACGTTTTCTCTATTTTTTCTCATCTAATAGTTTTAGTGTACCTGGTTTAATGTGGAGATCTTTGATCCACTTACACTTGAGCTTTGTACAAGGAGATAAGAAAGCATCTATATTCATTCTTCTGCATGCTGACTGCCAGTTGGACCAACACCATTTGTTGAATAGGTTGTCCTTTTTCCATTGAATGTTTACAGATATTGTTGCTTTGGTAGGTTGAATTGTGCCTGTGTGTCTTTCTTCTTTTGGTTTCCTTGCTTAGAAGTTTTCTTGTTTTTACTATGAGGTGGTTTCCCTCATTTTATTGGGTTTTCCACCTATAATTCGTTGTAGTGCTGGTTTTGTGGTCATATAGTGTGTGAATTTAGTTTTTCTTGGAATATTTTCGTCTCGCCATCTATGGTGATTGATAGTTTTGCTGGGTATAGCAGCTTGGGCTGGCACTTGTGCTCTCTCAGGGTCTGCATGATGTCTGTCTAGGCTCTTCTAGCTTTCATAGTCTCTGTTGAGAAATCGGTGTGATTCTGATTGGTCTGCCTTTATATGTTTCATGACCTTTTTCCCTTACTGCTTTTAGTATTCTTTCTTTGCTTTGGGCACTTGGTGTTTTGACTATTATGTGTTGGGAGGAATTTCTTTTCTGGTCCAACCTATTTGGAGTTCTGTAGCCTTCTTTTATGCTCGAGGTCATCTCATTTTTAAGGGTAGGGAAGTTTTCTTCCAGAATTTTGTTGATGATATTTACTGTACCACTTAGTAGATATTCTTTGCCCTCTTCTATTTCTATTATCCTTAGGTTTGGCCTTCTCATTGTGTCCTGGATCTCCTGGACATTTTGGGTTATGAGCTTTTTGGTTTTTGCATCTTCTCTGACTGTTTTGTCTATGTTTTCAGTGTTGTCTTCAGCACCTGAGATTCTCTCTTCTATCTCTTGTAGTCTGTTGGAAATGCTTGCATCTGTGACTCCTGATTCATTTTTAAGGATTTCTACCACTAGGGTTGTCTTTTTTAGTGTTTTCTTTATTGTGTCTATTTCCATTTTAAGTTCTTTCTTCCATTTCTTCATCTCGTTGGTTCTGTTTTCTTCTAGTTCTTTGAGTTCTTTGAGTGTTTTTCTTGTTTCTTCTTTAAAAGCTTCTAATTTTTTATGCTTTTCCTCCTGTTCTTGTTTAAGGATCTCTATCATCATCTTGAGGTAGGATTTCGTGTCTGAGTCTTCTTTTTCTGGAGTGTTTGCCATTCCGATATTTGTTGTGATGGGAGAACTGGGTTCTAGTGTTGTCAGGTTGTCTTGGTTTACCTGGGGTATGTTCTTCACTTTCCTATTGCCATCTTGTTGTCAGTGATTGGTTCTCGCCTTTCCTTTGTATCTGACCTGTGTCCCTGGATCTTGCTGTTCCTGGTGGCAGATGTTCCAAGTGCGTGTTATGCACCCCGGAAGCCGCTGGCTAGTAACAGAGGGCCCAATGCTGCCGGGTCCCTGGATCCCTGGATCAACCCGGGCAGGCGCACACTTTCTGAGTTCTCTGCTGAGATCTCTCTGCCCCCTGGTAGTTGAAATCCATTCTCTCCAGGTTCTCGTCAGTTCTGTGTGTCTGGGTTTCTGCTTTTTCTGGTGGAGGATGTTCCAAGTGCCTTTTGTGCACCCCGGAAGCCATCTTGAAACTCTTATAATACAGATTCTTTGCTTTCTTGGTTAGGGACACCCCAAGGTATTTTATAGTCTCTGTGACTATTATGAAGGGTGTCAATTCCATAATTTTTTTCTCAGCATGTTTATCTATTGCATAGAGGAAGGCGGTTGATTTGTTTCAGTTAATTTTATAGCCAGCCATTTTTCTGAAGTTGATTATTAGTTGCAAAAGTTTTCTGGTAGAATTTTTGGGGCCACATAAGTATACTATCATATCATCTGCATATAGTGATATTTTGACTTCTTCCTTTCCAATATGAATGCCTTTGATTTCTTTTTGTTTTCCAATTGCTCTTGCCAGGACTTCCAGTACTATATTGAGTAAATAGGGGAAAAGTGAGCAGCCTTGTCTATTCCCTGATTTTAATGGGATTGCTTCACATTTCTCTCCATTTAGTTTGATGTTGGCTACTTGTTTGTTGTATATGGCTTTTATTATATTAAATTATGGGCCTTGAATTCCTGATCTTTCCAAGACTTTTATCATGAAATGGTGTTAAATTTTGAAGAATGCTTCCTCAGTATCTCAACATCTAATTCGAAGTCATGTTTTCCCCCACCCCCTTTGAGTTTGTTTATATGGTGGATTAAGTTGATGGATTTCCATACGTTGAACCATTTCTGCATCCCTGAAATACAGCCCACTTTCTCTTGGTGGATGATTGTTTTGCTGTGTGCTTGGATTCAGTTTGCAAGAATTTTACTGAGTATTTTTGCATTGGTGTTTATGAGCAAAATTGGTCTGAAGTTTTCCTTCTACTTAGAATCTCTGTGTGGTTTAGATATGAGAAATTTTGGCTTCGAATAAAAAGTTGCATATTGTTCTTTTGGTTTCATTTTCTGGAATAGTTTGGAGACTATAGGTATTAGGTCTTCTATAAAAGTCTGATAGAATTCTCCACTAAACCCATCTGGTCCTGGGCTTTTTTTTTTTTTTTTTTTTTTTTTTTTTTTGGTGTGGAGGCTTTTGATGACTGCTTCTATTTCTTTAGGTATTATGGGAATATTTAGATTGTATATGAGATCATCGTTTAACTTTGGTATCTGGTATTGATCTAAAAAATTTTCCATTTCCTCCAGATTTTCCAGTTTTGTTTAGTATAAGCTTATGAGGAAGGATCTGGTTATTTCTTGAATTTCCTCAGTTTCTGTTGTTATGCCTCCCCTTTCATTTCTGATTTTGTTAATTTGGATATGCTATATTTGCCTTCTAGTTAGGCTGGCTAAGAGTTTATAGATCTTATTGATTTTCTCAAAAAAAAAAAAAAGAAAAACAGCTCTTGATTTTGTTGGTTCTCTACATAGGTTTTTTTTTTTTTTTTTTTTTTTTTTTTTTTTTGTCTCTATTAGGTTGATTTCTGATCTGAGTTTGATTATTTCCTGCTGTCTACTCTTCTTGGTTGTATCTACTTTTTTTGTTCTTGGGCTTTCAGCTGTAATGTCAAGCTGCCAGTGTATGCTCTCTCCAATTTTTTTCTTTTGTTTGTCTGTTTGTTTGTTTGTTTGTTTTGAGGCCCCCAGAGCTGTGGGTTTTCCTCTCAGTAATGATAACATTACATCCCATAAGTTTGGGTATGTAGTGGTGTCATTTTTGTTAAATTCTAAAAAATCATTGATTTCTTTCTCTATTTCTTCCTTGACCATGTTATAATGGAACAGAGAATTATTCAGCTACCATGTGTATGTGGGATTTTATTGTTTTTGTTATTAAAGATAAACTTTAGACCATGGTGATCTGATAGGATGCATGGGAGTATTCCAATCTCCTTGTATCTGTTGAGGACTGTTTTGTGACTGACTATATCATCTTGGTGAGAAGAAATTATATTATTTTGTTTTTGGATGAAATGTTCTATAGATGTCTGTTAATTTCAGTTAGTTCATGACCACTGCTAGTTTTGCTATATCTCTTTTCAGTTTCTGTCTCCATGATCTGTCCATTGATGAGATTGGGATGTTGAAGTCTCCCACCTTTATTGTGTGTGGTGTAATATATGCTTTGAACTTTAGAAGGATTTCTTTTATAAATGTGGGTCCCCTTGTAATTTGGAGCATGGATATTCAAGATTGAGAGTTCATCTTGATAGATTTTTCCTGTGATGAGTAAAAAGTGTTCTTCCTTGTCTTTTTCAACTTTTGGTTAAAAATATATATTTATTTGATTTATAACAGCTAATTCAGCTTGTTTTCTGGGCCCATTTTCTTGGAAGGTTTTTTCCCCAGCCTTTTATTCTGAGGTAGTGTCTGTCTTTGTCTCTGAGATAAGTTTCCTGTATGTGGCAAGATGCTGGATTGTGTTTACATATTCAGTCTGATACTCTATGTCTTTTTATTGGAGAATTGAGTTAATTGTTGTAAAGAGAAATTATGGAATAGGGATTTGTGTTTCCTGATTTTTTTTTTTTTTTTTTTTTTGGTTAGAGGTAGACTTTTGTTTGTGTGCTTTTCTTTTCTTTAGTTTTCTTGCGTTATAATTTTTTTTCTTTGCTTTTTCTTGTGTGTAGTTGTCTCCCTTGTGTTGGATTTATCCATTTATCATCCTTTGCAGGGTTGGATTTGTGGACAGATATTGTGCAAATTTGGTTTTGTCCTGGAATATCTTGGTTTCTTCATCTATGTTGATTGAGAATTTTGTTGGATATAGTAATCTGGCTGGCATTTGTGTTCTCTTAGAGTCTGTATGATTTCTGCTTAGGATCTTTGAGCTTCCATAGTCTCTGTTGAGAAATCTGGTGTAATTCTTATTGCTCTGCTTTTATATGTTAGTTGACGTTTTTCCCCATACAACTTTAAGGATTCTTTCTTTGTTGTGAATATTCATTGTTTTTACTATTATATGTCGGGAGGAGTTTCTTTTCTGGTTCAATTTATTTGGAGTTCTGTAGGCTTTCTGTATGTTCATGGTCATCTTGTTATTATGGGCAGGGACGTTTTCTTCTATGATTTGGTTGAAGATATTTACTATGCCTTTTAGTTGATATTCTTCACCCTCTTCTATAGCTATTATCTTTAGGCTTGGTCTTCTCATTGTGTCCAAGATATCCTGGACATTTTAGGTTAGGAGCTTTTTGGTTTTTGCATCTTCTCTGACTGTTTTGTCTAGGTTTTCTATGTTGTCTTCGGCCCCTTAGATCCTCTCTTTCATCTCTTGTAGTCTGTTGGTGATGCTTGCATCTGTGACTCCTGATTTATTTCTTTAGTCTTTCATCTCCATCTTTGTCTCTTTTTGTGTTTTCTTTATTCATTCTATTTCCATTTTCAATTCCTTTATCTGTTTGGTTGTATTTTCCTGTAGTTCCTTGAATTATTTTTCTTGGTTTTCCCGTAATTGTTTATGGAAGTTATTTATGATCTACTCCAAGATCTCCATCTTCATCATGATTTGGATGATTTCAAGTCTAAGTCTTGTTTTTCTGGTTTGTTTGGGAATCCACTACTTGTTGTGGTGGGACAGCTGGGTTCTGATGTTGCCAGGTTGTCTTTGTTTTAATTCTTTTGCTTTCCTTTTGCCATTTTGTGATTATAGGTGATCTTGTGGCCTCTGAGTAGAGCCTGTCTTTCCTGTAGATCTGAGGGCCTGTTGGCTCAGGAAGAAAATAAAATTGCTCTTGGGTGTTTGGCTCTTTGTAGGCAGGAAGTGAGTTCTGATGGCAGTGGTTCTATTCTGTCTCCATTTGATCAGGTGTGAGAGCTCTTATGAGGCTATTCTGGAAGCTCAGCAGTGTGCAGGTGGTTCCTGAGTCTTGATGGACATCACCCTGCCCTCTTGCTGGGTGAGAAAGGCCTGATCAAGGAGTGCACTATGTTCGTTGGCCTCCAGGGCCTCCAGGCTTTACCTCCCAGGGCAGCCTGAAGGGTCCGTGGCAAGCTCTCTGTGGGCTTAGTCAGAAGAGCACTTGCAAGGCTGTTATGGGGTCTCAGCCATCTGTGGTGGTTGCCGGTGAATGAGTCTTGATGGCAGCCACCCAGCTCTTTTTCACGGGCTCAGGTGGAAGAGCGCGGGTTCAGCCACGTGCAGGCGGGTACTGAGTCTTCCTTCCGCTTAGGATAGAAAGTATTCCGCCACTTTTCTGAGCTCCCAGGGACCGGTGTGCAGGTGGGCTGCCTGTCCCGGTAGAAGTGGTTCCCATATGTTTTTATATTATTCACAGTACCCAATAAAATGTAAATAGAAGGTAAAGAATTGTAATACTATAGTGTCTGTGAAATAATGACTAGGAAGAAGTCTGAACTTCAGTTCAGTATGGGAGAAACTTTTCCAAGTGTTCTCTGTTGGGCAACTGACTTTATGTGCTTAGTTTTACAAGAAGATGTAAATTCAGTTTAGAAATTATGTATACTCTCTTTCATTGCCTTCAACACTTCAAGAATTCTGGAAGTCCCAAATTTTCTCTAATACCAGTTCATGTGACCTACTGAAACTTTAGTTACTCTGAGAAGCATGTACAATTACATGCTTCTTATTTTGCTTGTTCTTCGTTCTAGTGCCTTGTGATTTTGACCATCTTTCTAGTTCATAACAGCCTCTCCTCTTCATAGCTTATAAGATTGTTTAAATGTAATCTAACACTTTTAAAGAAATAGAATTTTTAAGGCTTTTGTTACTAAGAAGGACACAGTTTTTCTACAATCTATGTAAGTATACATTGTGACTACTTTTAATATGCACCTTACATTTGAATCTTCACTTGATGGCTTTCCAGGAGTACATGTTTTCAATTTGGCTAAGCACATTGCTAAATTTTCATTTCATAGGCAGTGCTCTGTCCTAGGAATGATTTGCCCAATTAAACCAGGACATAATTAGTTATTCGTTGTCAACCTGACAAGCCTGGACATAATTAGTGTCAGTTGTCAACTTGATGAGCCTGGGTAAATATGATGTCAATTGAGAAATTAATCCCATCAGATTGGCCCACTGAAATTTCAGTAGATCATTTTCTTGATTGCTAATTGATGTCGGAGGATTTCCCCCCCCCCCACCCGCAAGTATCAGCAGTGATATCTTGGGTAACTGGACCTGGGTTCTGAGAAAAAGGAAACTTAGTAGCTCAAGGAAAGGAAGCCAGTAAGCGGAGTTCCCCCCAGGGTCTCTGCTTTAAAGGTCCTGCCTCTAGATCTCAGCCTTGACTTACTGCCTTGGCTTTTTTGATAATGAACTGTGATCTTGAAGTGTAAGTCAAATAAACTATTAATCTCCCCAGACAAAGCTTTATCATAGCAACAAAGCAAAACAGCGTAGGTAGTAAATATGTTCTTTTGTATTTTCTTCTAGAGTTTTCTGCTTTAGCTCTATAATTTATTCTAGATTATTTTATTTGTGATGTTAACAAAAGTCTGAGATAAATATTTTTCTACTAGGCCAATTTATTGAAAACATTGTTTTTTTCCTATTGATTATTTTTAGACTTTATTTAAAAAAATCAATTGATCATGTTCAGGAGAAACATCTGTATAACTTTATAGGAAACATTTTAAATCAGATATTCTCAAAGCATGCAGTATCAGTTCTCAAATATTGTTATTTGATTTAAAAGCCATTTTGACTTTCTAGATCCTTTTTATTGCCTCATAAATTTTAGATATAATTAAACAGGAAATTTCTTTGAGGTCACACAAAATCTTTACACTAATTGACATCTCAATAAAATTACTTTTCATGGGTGATTTTATATATTTATGTACTTACTAAAATAATAATTTGCTGAAATGTTATCAGGTGTTTCACATAGCTATCTTCAGTGATTTCCTTCTTTAAAAGTAGCTTTTGGATTTCTCTTCTTGAGAGCACTTTGCCTTCATGACTGGTAACCATGTAGATCCTGCTCTTGTAATAATTTTACTACTTGGCACTTAGGCCTCAGTACCATGAGTCAAACACTTATCTTTCAATCCTTTCAAGAAACCAGAAAAACCCATGATTGTCTTATTAGATGCTGAGAAAGGATTTGACAAAATTCAACACCCCTTTATGATAAAAGTATTGGAAAGATCACCAACTCAAGGACAATACCTAAACATAGTAAAATAAATATATGGCAAACCAGTAGCCAACATCAAACTGGCAGAGAGAAATTCTAAACCTGGTAAACAACTTCAGCAAAGTGACTGGATATAAAATTATCTCAAACAAGCCAGTAGCCTTCCTCTACTAAATGCATAAACAGTCTGAGAAAAAACTAGAGGAAACGATACCCTTCACAATAGACACAAAAAACATAAAATACCTTGGTATGAACTTAACCAAGCAAGTTAAGGACTTGTATGACAAGAACTTAAAGTCTCTGAAGAAAGAAATTGAAGAAGTACTCAGAAGATGGAAAGACTTTTAATGCTTACGGATTGACAGGACTGATATAATAAAAAATAGCCATCTTGCCAGAAGTAATCTTCAAATTCAATGCAGTCACCATCAAAATTCCTACTCAATTCTTCATATAGTTGGAAAGAGAAATTCACAAACTTATTTTGAATAACATAAAACTCAGGATAACAAAAACTATTCTCAATCTTGAAGAGCTTCTGAGAGAACAACCATCGCTGATCTCAAGCTGCATTACAGAGCAATCATGATAAAAACAGTATGGTATTAGTACAGAAACAGGAAGATAGATTAAAAGAATAGAAGTGAAGACCCAGAATTGAACCTACACACCTATGGTCAATAAATCTTTGACAAAGGAGATAAAACTAGTCAATGAAAAAAACACAGCATTTTCAACATATGGTGCTGGTTCAAGTACAAGTCAGCATGTAGAAGTATGCAAAGTGATCTATTCTTATTACATTGTATAAAGCTCAAGTCCAACTGTATCAAAGACCTCCACAAAAAACCAAACTGAAATTAATAGCAAAGAAAGTGGGGAAGACCCTTTAATGCACAAGCATTAGGGAAATTTTCCTGAACAGAACACCAATAGCTAATGCTTTAAGATCAAGAATCAGCAAATGGTACCTCAAAAAAACTGCAGTTTTGTAAGACAAAGGACACTATCATTAGGACAAAATGGCAACTAACATATGGGAAAAAGATCCTTACCAATCCTACATCTGATAAATGGCTAATATTCAATACATACAAAGAACTCAAGAATGTAGACTTCAGAGAACCAAATAATCCTATTAAAAATGGGGTACAAGATAAAGAGAATTTTCAAATGAGGAACCTCTAATGTCTGTGAAACACCCAAAGAAATGTTCAACATTCTTAGTCATCAGGAAAATGCAAATCAAAACAATCCTGGGCTTCTATCTCATACCAGGCAGAATGGCTAAGATCAAAACTTGAGTGAAAGCAGACTCCTCCATTGTTGATCAGATTGTAAGCTGGTACAACCATTGTGAAAATCGGTCAGGGGGTTCCTTTGGAAATTGGACATAGTACTACCTGAGGACCCAGATACACCACTGTTGGGCATAGACCCAAAAGATGTTCTAACATATAATCAGTACAGATCATCTACTATATTCTCAGAAGTCTTAGTTATAATAGCCTGAACCTGGAAAGAACCCTGATGTCCTTCAACAAAGAAATGGATCCAAAAAATGTGACACATTTATACAATGGAATACTATTCAGTTATTAAAAACAATGACTTCATGAATTACTTTGGCAAATTGATGGAATTAGAAAATATCATCCTGAGTGAGGTAACCCAATCACAAAAGAATACACATGGTATGCACCCTCTGAAAAGAGGATATTAGTTCAAAGGTTTGGAATACCCAAGACAATATGAAACTCAAGAAGAAGGAAGACCAAAATGTGGATACTGTAGTCCTTCTTAGAAGGGGAACAAAATAGTCACAGGAAATATAGTTACAAAGAATGGAACAGAGACTGAAAGAAAGATCATCCAGAGAGTGCACCACCTGCAGATCCATTCCATACAAAGCCATCAAACCTAGTCAATATTGCTGATGCCACAAGTGCTTGCTGACTGATATGGATACTCCTGAGAAGCTCTTCCAGAGCCTTACTAATACAGATGAGGACACTTCCAGCTACTCATAGACTGAGCACAAGAACCCCAATATATAAGTTAGAGAAAGGACTAAAGGAGCTGAAGGTGTTTTCAACACCATAGGGAGAGCAACAATATCAACCAAACAGACCCACCACAGCTCCCATGGATTAAACCACCAAACAAACAGTACCGATGGCTCCACCTGCATATGTAGCAGAGGATAGTATTGTCTGCCCTCAATAGGAGGAGAAGCCCTTGATCCTGTGAAGGCTTAGTTCCCTATTTTAGGTAAATGCCAAGACAGTTAGTTGGGAGTGAGTGGGTGGGAGTAGGAGCATCCCCATAAGTCAGGCAGAGGGGAGAAGTGAGAGAGTGAAAAGGGGATAATATTTAAAATGTAAGTACATAAAATATCCAGTGAAATTGAGAAAAATAAACCATAATGATCTCCAGCCAGTTGTATCTATTTTTCAAGAAGTGGTGCAATTTTATTCTTGATGGCTGAGGAAACGTCTATGATGTGTATATTTTACATTTAAAATTGTATTACACTTATTATTATATATTCTTTTCTATTTACCCAATTGAAGGATAACAACAAAACTCCACATTTTCTATTCTGAATAGTACTGAAATATATATGGATGGACAGTTGTTTCTCTTAATGTTGACTTGATGTCCTTTGAGTGTGTACCTAGAAGTGGAATATTTGGCATTTTTAATTTTAGGTTTTTCTATGAGAAATTTCATGCTGATTTCTGTAGTGGCTAGATCAGTATTACATCATTGTCAGCTCTGCATAAGGCCCCCAAATAGTGTTGAAACATTGTTGCTCTTGGTTTTTTACTTTAAAATTATTTGTATAAGGTTGGCAATAACCATACTCCCACACGAATATTAATTTTGTAAGAAATATAGGTCAAAATTAAGTTCTGTAATAAATTCATTGAGATTCATAAGCAGTTTAATTTTAAATGATTGTGTCCTTTTAGACTATTGCAGTAAGTGTTCTGGGATTTGGGGACTCCAGGAAGTAAAGGCAGATGAACAACTAGCCATGTATTTTCTCTTTCTGGCATCAGACAGCTCATGAAAACCACTCAGCCACAATCCATGCAAATTGTTTCTGATGCTGGCTTGGCTCAGACTCATACTGGTGTCTGTGTTTCTTGTTAGCATTCCTGGGATGCTGAGTTTGTTAATATTCCACTCACATAGAGAAGCCTGTCTTTTTAAAGGCTTTTCAGCACAACACGTCAACAATTTTTTTAACTTCAAATTATTTCTATTTTCTGCTGAACCTTGCTGGGGAAATGACATTTTGTGCTATCCAGTTAGTGACTCGTTCACACATTTTGTTTTGTCCACAGTGGCTCAGTGCCTCTTGCCATCCTATTAACTAACATGTTTATTATTCTGGTTTCATTCACATTGGACGATTAATGGCTGCTTTTCTGCATCTGCAGTGAAGCTAAAGCATTTGCCAATTCCTTTTAATAACCAAATTGCTGATCATAAAGATAGAACCCAAATATTAAGACAATATTTGTCTCACAGAAGCAAAGGATCTTAATGTTATCTTGCTACAAGGCGGAAATGACTCATGGAGTCATTTGGAAGTGAAAAAACATGCTGTTTTTTTTGTTGTTGTTATTGTTGTTGTTGTTTTGGTTTGGTGTTTTGTTTGTTTGTTTTTCTTTTGGGCAGTATTTAAAAGATTATCACTGAAAATCATAAATGCAATGTTTTTGCATTTTATACATTAGTTTAGGTTCTCATTTGTAATGTCTTGTTTTCATGTTTATGTACTATAACTGCACAATAATTAAATAAGCCTTTCAGGTCTTTGAAATCTTCAGTGAAAAATTTGAGTGTCATAATAAAATTATCTTTATTTCGATGTTATGACTATATTTCAAGGCACATGCTTTGCTTAGACATTTGTAGTATATTTTCCTTAATCCTTCTACTATGAAAATAGCTTTATCTCAGTCTTTAGCAATACCATTGGTTTTAAATGAATTCAAGCTTTTCAAATAAAGAAATTATGCATTTTGGATTGTTTGTAAGCAAAAAGAGTACACTTCCCTGATTCTCATTCTTATCCTTGTCTGTATTTCTCTTCTTCCTCAGCAGGAGCAAGACCAGTAACAACCAGTAGTGGCTTACACTGTCAACTAAATTTTATTCAGTTGTCTGTTTCTATGACTTCACTGCATTCAACCTATAGCATCAAATGGTTATAGTTTCTTTTGTTAGAATGTAGTCTACTACTTAGTTACAGTGCTACATTTTCAGATAAATCTAAAATGTAGGTAGATATCACCAATATACATCACAAGTAATAGTGGCAGTGCTTTCTTGACACCTTGAAGAAACTCGGTAATACAATCAATGAAATAAACAGGAGGTCTTATTACCTACATTTAGTTATGTTATAGAGCCAGTAACTGTGTCTCACCCTGTGTTAGTTTCAGTCATCTGGGGGAAAGAGGTGATACAGAGTCACTTTGTACATGGAACAGTATCCCACCCTTGTTTTATCCCCTGGTGTTTTTAATCTGATTGACTTCTCCTACAGAAAGTGAAATGACACCCACCATGTCTCCCTTAGCTGGTATTAGCTTCCATTCCTTAGTGCAAATCAGTCAGCACGTCGTTAAGAGGGTAGTTTTACATAATATTCATATCCTTTCTTCACATGCGAACACTGTATGAGAGGGACTATGGTTTCAGTTAGTGGTACGGTATTTTTGTTATTGACTTTAGTTTGCAAGAGAATTTTATTTCCTGAAAAATGTCTCTGTTGTCTCCCAGTTTTAGGCTGAAGAAAGGTACATTTTATCTCAATTAGGCCCAGTGCTAAAGACAAAATTAAACCAAACAAGAGCCAACTTTAGCTAATCACAATGTAACAACATACATAGAAAAGGGGACAGTTCAAGATGCAGCCAGTGTAACCTGAAGGCATTTCACCCAACATGGGAGTGATAATGATAAAGAAAAATGAATGGAAATTTTCCCATTAAAAAAAGAATAAACATTTGGGAATTAAATTGAATTTCCATATAGAGTAAAGTTATACTAGCTTAAAGTTCACCTGGTAATATTTTTAATGATTGATTAATTTTTATAATACTCTGGTCCAAAGTAAAAGTGTGATTTTATTACCACACCTCTCCTAACAAGATTTTATCCAGTCAACCAAATATTCGTTTATTGTAGATGCTTTGAACACTCTGTTGCTTGCTGTAAAGAATACTTTAGTTGATTTAAAATATGACCCACCAATTGAATCTAAAGCAGAAATTTAAATGTTTTGTATTCAATTTATGTTTGTATTTTAATATCCACTGGCATGAATTGACATTTCAGTTAATAATATAGTGTTTTTGTTATTGAGTTCAGTTTGCAAAAGAGGCCAGCAAAGATAAGCATAAAATTATAGAGCTTGTAGACTTAAGACACAAATAAAAGTCAACAAGAAAACTGTGAGTAGACCAGGATCATTTCATATCTAAAGCAGTGTTTCCATCTCTTTCCTATTAAACTCTTTTCTTGAGACCCAATGTACATTAGAGTAACAAAGATTTTGTTATAAAACTGAAAAGACTGTAATTTCCCAAAGTTATCTACAAATGGACTACTTCCTTTTCACTACAAGCTTAACATTACACATGTGTCATAGTGTACACACTCAGGGTCCTGGAAAACTTTCCCAAAAAGAAGGGGGGGTCAGGATAGTTGTAAAAGAAAACACTCTGAATTCTGAGAGAGTGCTGCAACTCTCCATGGTTTGGAGCACATGCCCCAGGGTTATAAAGAATGCTGTGATGGGACACTCAAATTCAGACATAATAAGATATCACTAGCTGTTCAGACTACCTTGTCTAGATTTTCACTTATGCTTGTGTGGGAGAAAGGAACAAAAGCATGAAAGCCTGCTATAAAAAATTCTGTCTCTTAATTAATTCAGTAGGAGAAACTTGTTGTCTAGACAACTATCTCAATTTTCTTCCTTCTTCAGTTATAACAATGGAAAGCAAAACAAAACAGCTGAGATGGTTCAGACTGCTTGCCAAATTATGAACCAAATTAGGAAATCTACTTGGGCTGCTCTGTTCCCTCCTGTTACAAGTCAGAACACATATGAATAGTTCAGGAACTTCAAGATCCAGTTCTCTATGTTCCTCTTCTGGATTACAGTTTTTCTAAATATTTTCACTTAGTCAGCACAAGAATATATTCCATAATGGAAATCGACTCTACTATTATTCACTGGTACTCTTTTTGTCCCTAGCTAAAAAAAAAAATGTTATATCTATGTATTATCTTAAACATTGGGTACATATTTAAACACTACTGTCCTGCTAATGTTGGTTTAATTTTTTTCCAGTCCACAGAGAAGACAGTTGATATGCAGTGGGTTATTGCAAAACTATAGCAACATGAAGTAAATGGTTTCAGAGTTGAGTCTTAGTGTAGCCTTAGCATCATGACCTGCTGCCTCAACACAAAACTGCTGTAAAAGAATGCTGCATTTTCTGTTCTACACCTCTATCAGCTACACACTGAAAATAAAGTTGTATCCTAGATGCCCTCAGTCTCCATCTATTTTCTTTGGAACTCCAGCACTAGTGGAGTCCTATCTAAAGTCTAAGATCTTGCCAGAGCACTCGCACACTATCCTCATCATCAACGTCTGATAGTCATTACTCTGAAGAATGAACTGATCTTGGAGTCACTGAAGGAGTGGAGCCATCAGCATGTATGTTACTGAGTTCAGTCCTGAAACCTACTGAGCTGGCCGATGCGACTATTTCCTTTTCTGTACAACAGCGGATGGATCTAGATGACAACCCACGTTGTTCTTCTGAACTTTTCTAATCACAGCTTCAACTCCTCTGTGATTCTTAAGATTTTCAAGGTCACAGCTGTTAAAAGCATTGTTTGGAGCATGGTATTAAAGGGAGGCAGTAATGTCTTTAAAAGGTGGTTTGGAATAGAAGTAAGGTCCTTGAAGCAGACATTGTGGCTCCAGCTTCTTCCTTTTCTTTGTTTCACAGCTGTCATGAAATGAACTCATCTGTGCTACATGCTCTAACCATAATGTAGTGTGCACTGTCCAGACCCAAAGCAACAAGCCAAATGACTACACTAAACCTTCAGAATCTGTGGGCCAAAATTAAGTTTTTCTTTTTTTAACTAGATTACTTTAAACTTATTTTCTTAGTAATAAAAAGCAAAGACATTCATTGTCTAATATCCTAAAATATATTAAGTTATCAAACAACAATTATATGCACACAAATATAGCCACCACTGTATAGTTTGTATTTTCCCACATGATTACATAATGGTTTATCTGTAAGTGAAGGCAAGACAAGGTTAATTTTCTCTGAAAATCTGCCATGTTTCAAATTAAACCACTGAAAGATTAGGTATTTCAATTTTTACTTTTATTATTTTAATATTAAAAAAGTATTCTTGAAATAATATTGTATGTTTATAGATAGGTGTTTTGTTGCATATATGTGTCCCACATGTGTGTAGTGCTTTCTGAGGCCAGTAGAGAGCAGAAAATCCTCTGGAATCACCGGTCATTATAATCTGCCAGATGCATACTGGGAATAGACCCCTGGTTCTTTGAAAGAGCAAGAAGTGGTTTTTTTTTTGTTGTTTTTTAATAGATTATTTTATTTACTTACATTTTAAATGTGCCCCTTCCCGGTTTTTGTTTCACAAACTCCCCATACCATTGCCCTTTCCCTTTTTGCCTCTATGAGGGTGCTCTATACCCCTTTTCACCTCACCACTCTAGCATCCCCTATGCTGGGGATTCCAGCCTCTATGGGATTAAGGGCCTCCTCTCCCTTTGATACAAAATAAGGCCATTCTCTCCTACATATGAGGCTGAAGTCATGGGTTCCCCACATGTATATTCTTTGGTTGGTTGTTTAGTCCCTGGGAGCTCTGAGCGATCTGGCTGGTTGATATTGTTGCTCTTCTTATGTGGGTGCAGACCCCTGCATCTCTGTCACTGCTTCCCCTAACTTTTCCATCCTGATCCTAACTGAGGATCCTGTTCTCCAGCTCCTGATTGTGCATATTTTAGCAAGGTTTTTCATCTAGTCTGTCTTAAAGAGAGAATAAAGGCACCATATAAAAACAGTAGAGGGGGGCAGAGAACAGGGCTCGGCCCATTTGCCACCTGGACCAGCAGTTCCCAGAGATAAAGGCCTGGCAAGAAGAGGATCCGAGTAGCCAGGAAGCAGAGAGATCTTTGCCGAGTGCAAACAGAAAACACGCGCCTGCCCTGCCTGATCCAGGGACCAGGAACCCAGCATTGGAAACTCTGTTCCCACCTGGCAGCTTTGGGGTGCAGAACAGGGCTCGGCCCTTCCACCACCTAGATGAGCAGAGATCTAGGGACACAGGCCAGGTACAAGAGAAAGGCAAGAACATATCACTGACAACAAGATGGCAAGAGGAAAATGAAAGAGCATATCCCAGGGAAACCAAGACAATCTGGCAATACCAGTACCCAGTTCTCCAATCACAACAAATAGTGGAATGCCAAACACTCCAGAAAAAAGATGCAGACCTAAAATCATACCTCAAGACGATGATAGAGATCCTTAAACAAAAACGGGAGGAAAAGCAAAAAGAATCAGAAGCTTTTAAATAGGAAACAAGAAAAACACTCAAAGAACTCAAAGAACTAGAGGAAAACAGAACCAAAGAGATGAAGGAATGGAAGATGGAATTTAAAATAAAATTGCCACAATAAAAAAAAAAAAAAAAAAAAAAAACACTAAAAGAGATAACCATAGATGTAGAACACCTAAAAAAGAAAACAGGAGACACAGATGCAAACATTTCCAATAGACTACAAGAGATGGAAAAGAGAATCTCGGGGGCCGAAGACAACATTGAAAACATAGACAAAACACTCAGAGAAGATGCAAAGACCCAAAAGCTCCTAACCAAAAAATGTCCTGGAGATCCAGGAAATAATAAGAAGACCAAACCTAAAAATAATAGGAATAGAAGAGGGAGAAGAATATCAACTAAGAGGCACAGTAAATTTCTTCAACAAAATTGTAGAAGAAAACTTCCCTACCCTTAAGAATGAGATGACCACAAGCATAAAAGAAGCCTTCAAAACTCCAAATAGTTTGGACCAGAAAAGAAATTCCTCCCGACACATAATAGTCAAAACACCAAGTGCCCAAAGCAAAGAAAGAATACTAAAAGCAGTAAGAAAAAAAGATCAGGTAACATGTAAAGGCAGACCAATCAGAATCACACCCAATTTCACAACAAAGACTATGAAAGCTATAAGAGCTTAGATAGACATCATACAGACACTAAGAGAGCACAAGTGACAGCCCAAGCTGCTATACCCAGCAAAACTCTCAATCACCATAGATGGAGAGTTGAAGATATTTCAAGACAAATCTAAATTTACACACTACCTGACCACAAAGCCAGCACTACAACAAATTATAAATGAAAAGCCCAATACAATGAGGTAAACTACATCCTAGTAAAAACAAGAAAAATCCGAAGCTAGAAAACCAAAAGAAGAAAGAGACAAAGACACAACTCAACCTACAAAAGCAATAATAGCAAGAAACAGAAACAACTATTCCTTCATATCTATTAACATAAATGGACTCAACTCTCCAATAAAGAGACAATCAGACTGGATACAAACAAAATCCAGCATTTTGCTGAATACAGGAAACTCATCTCAGAGACAAAGACAGACACTATCTCAGAGTAAAAGGTTGGGAAAAAAACTTCCAAGCAAACAGCCCCAAGAAGCAAGCTGGAGTGGCTATTCTAATATCAAATAAAGTAAATTTCCAACTAAAAGTTATCAAAAATGATAAGGAAGGACACTTTTTACTCATTACAGGGGAAATCTGTCAGGAGGAACTATCAATCCTTAACAAATATGATACAAATAGAAAAGCACCCACATTCATAAAAGAAACCCTACTAAAGTTCAAAAAATGCATTTCACCCCACACAATAATATTGGGAGACTTTAATACCCCACTCTCACCAATGGACAGATCATGGAAATAGAAACTAAACAAAAACACTGTAGAATTAGCAGAGACTATGAATCAAATGGAATTAATAGATATCTACAGAACATATCATCCTACAGTAAAAGAATACACCTTCTTCTCAGCACCTCATGGCACCTTCTCAAAAATTGACCACATAATTGGACACAGAACGAGCCTCAATCGACATTAGAAGATTGAAATACTTCCATGCATCCTCTCAGATCACCATGGTCTACGGCTGGTCTTTAACAACAACAAAGACAACAAAAAGGCCACATACTCATAGAAACTAAACAAAGCTCTGTTAAACGATAGCAGGGTCAAAGAAGAAATAAAGACAGAAATTAAAAATTTTCTAGAATTCAATGAAAATGAAAACACAACATACCCAAACCTATGGGATGCAATGAAAGCAGTACTGAGAGGAAAACTCATACCTCTGAGCGCTTCCAAAAAGAAACTGGAGAGACCATACATCAGCAACCTGACAGCACAGCTAAAAGCTCTAGAACAAAAGTAAGCAGATACATCCAAGAGGAGTAGACAGCAAGAAATAATCAAATTTATGGCAGAAATAGACCAAATAGAAACAAAAAGAACCATCAAAAGAATCAACAAAACCAAGAGCTGGTTCTTTGAGAAAATCAACAAGATTAATAAACCCTTATCCAGAATAACTAGAGGGCAGAGAGAGAGTATACAAATTAACAAAATCAGAAAGGAAAGTGGAGACATAACAACTGAAACTGAGGAAATTCAACAAAATCCTTGCAAACTGAAACCAAGAACACATCAAAACCATCAATCACCATGACCAAGAAGGCTTCATCCCTGGGATGCAGGGATAGTTTAATATAGGAAATCCATCAATGTAATCCACCATATAAGCAAACTCAAAGAACAAAATCACATGGTCATTTCACTAGATGCTGAGAAAGAATTTGAAAAAATTCAACACCCCTTCATGTTAAAAGACCTGGAAAAAACAGGAATCCAAGGTCCATACCTAAACATAATAAAAGCAATATACAGCAAACCAACAGCAAACATCAAACTTAACAGTGGGAAACTTGAAGCAATCCTGCTAAAATCAGGGACTCAGCAAGGCTGCCCACTCTCCCCTCACCTATTCAACATAGTACTGGAAGTCTATGGAAGTCCTGGGTGGAGCAATTAGACAGCAAAAGAAAATCACAGGGATACAAATCAGAAAGGAAGAAGTAAAAACATCACTCTTTGTAGATGACATGATAGTGTACTTATGTGACTCCACAAATTTCACCAAAGAACTCCTACAGCTGATAAACAAGTTCAGCAAAGTGGCTGGATATAAAATTAACTCAAACAAATTAGTTGCTTTCCTATATTCAAAGGATAAACATGTGGAGAAAAAAATTGGAAAAATGTTTCCCATCACAATAGTCACAAACAATATGAAATACCTAGGTGTGATTCTAACTAAACAAATGAAAGACCTGTATGACAAGAACTTCAAACCTCTAAAGAAGGAAAACGAGGAAGATCTCTGAGAATGGAAAGATCTCTCATGCTCATGGATTGGAAGGATCAGCAGTTTAAAAATGGACATCCTACCAAAAGCAATCTACAGATTCAATGCAATCCCCATCAAAATTCCAACCTAGTTCTTCATTGAGTTAGAAAGATCAATGTGCAATTTCATATGGAATAACAAAAGACCTAGAATAGCGAAATCCATCCTTAACAACAAGAAAACATCGACAGGAATCACTATCCCTGACCTCAAGCTATATTCCAAGGAAACTGTGCTGAAAACTACATGATACTGGTAAGAAATAGGCACGTGGATCAATCGAAGAGAATAGAAGATCCAGAAATGAGCCCTCATGTATATGGTCACCTGATTTTTGACAAATGCGCTGTAAACATTGAATGGAAAAAGAACAGCCAATTCAACAAATTGTGTTGGACAAACTGGCACTCAGTATGCAGAAGAATAAAAATAGACTCTTTCTTATCTCCTTGTACAAAGCTCAAGTGTAAGTGGATCAAAGATCTCCACATTAAACCAGATACACTGAAACTATTCGATGAGAAAGTAGGAAAAACCTTAGAACACATAGGCACAGAAGAATATATTCTGAACAAAACACCAATGGCTCAAGGTGTAAGGTCAAAGGTTAACAAATAGGACTTAATGAGATTTCAAAGTTTCTGTAAGGCTAAGTACACTGTCAAGAAATCAAAGGGCCGCCAACAAAATGGGAAAAGATCTTTACCAACTCCAAATGAGATAGAGGTCTAATATCCAATGTATTCAAAGAACTCAAAAAGCTAGACACCAGAGAATCAAACAACCCTATTAAAAATGGGGTAGAGAGCTAAACAAACATTCACAATTGAGGAATATGGAATGGCTGAGAAACATCTTAGGAAGTGCTCGACATCCTTAGCCATCAGGGAAATCCAAATCAAAACAATCCTGAGATTCTTCCTCACACCAGTCAGATTGGCCAAGATCCAAAACTCAGATGACAGCAGATGCTGGCGAGGTTGTAGAGAAAGAGAAACACTTCTCCAGTGTTGTTGGGGTTGTAAACTGATACAACCACTCTGGAAATCAGTCTGGCGATTCCTCAGAAAATTGGACATTGTACTACCTGAAGATCCAGCTATTCTACGTATACCCCTGAGATACTCCAATATACAACAAAGATACATGCACCACAATTTTCATAGCAGCTCTATTTATAATAGCCAGAAGCTGGAAAGAATCCAGAGGTCCTTCAGTAGATGAATAGTTACAAAAATTATGGTACATTTAGACAATGGAGTACAACTCAGCTATCAGAAACAATGGCTTAACCAAATTCTTAAGAAAATGGTTGCATCTAGAGAATATCATCCTGAGTGATATGACCCAGTTACAAAAGAACAGACATAATATGCAGTCACTGATAGTGGGATGCTAACCCCAGAAGCTCGAACTGCCCCAGAAACAACTCACAGACTGTGAAGTTCAAATAAAAGGAAAACAAAAACAAAAACAAAAACATTATGCTCAATCCTTACACACAAAGAAAGCATTGACCAATTCCGGGTTACATCCTGTTTTACATGTACTTTATGCTCATTGTAACTAGCAAGATTTTTTTTTATTATATTCTTTTGTTTTTTTTATTTTTTTTATTTTTTAAACGACTTTATTTTGCAAAACAAAGATAAATGTACAGATTTTAAACATTTTTTCCTTAAAATTATACATTTCTGTCAGTACTATTTTTTCAGACATTAAAATAAATTTTACATAAAACCATGTGAATATGTTTTTTAGTCAGTACTTGATTTTTTTCAAGGGCTTGACAGTATGCATTGAAAACCTACTAGTTGGAATAAGCATAAAGTACATGCAAAACAAAACGCAACATGGAAATAGTCAAAGTCTTCTTGTTTTGTGAATACATGTATATTTTTTGTTTTTTTTATTTCTTGGACTTCATACAGTCTGTGAGTTGTTTCTGGGGGAGTGCAAGCCTCTGGGGTTAGCATCCCACTATCAGTGACTGCATATTATGTCTGTTCTTTTGTGACTGGGTTATCTCACTCAGGATGATCTTCTCTAGATGCAGCCATTTTCTTAAGAATTTGGTTAAGTCATTGTTTCTGGTGGCTGAGTAGTATTCCATTGTGTATATGTACCACAATTTTTGTATCCATTCCTCTTCTGAAGGACATCTGGGTTCCAACCAGCTTCTGGCTATTATAAATAGAGCCGCTATGAACATTGTGGTGCATATATCTTTGTTGTGTATTAAAGTGTCTCTGGGGTATATGCCCAGAAGTAGAATAGCTGGGTCTTCAGGTAGTACTATATCCAATTTTCTGAGGTATCGCCAGAAAGATTTCCAGAGTAGTTGTATTAGCTTGCAACCCCACCAACAGTGGAGAAGTGTTTTTCTTTCTCCGCAGCCTGGCCAGCATCTGCTGTCATCTGAGTTTTGGATCTTGGCCAATCTGACTGGTGTGAGGTGGAATCTTAGGGTTGTTTTGATTTGCATTTCCCTGATGGCTAAGGATGTCGAGCACTTCCTCAGATGTTTCTCGGCCATTCGGTGTTCCTCAACTGAAAATGATTTGTTTAGCTCTGTACCCCATTTTTTAATAGGGTTATTTGATTCTCTGGTGTCTAGCTTTTTGAGTTCCTTGTACACCTTGGATATTGGGCCTTTATCTGATGTGGTGTTGGTAAAGATCTTTTCCCATTAGGTTGGTTGCCTTTTTGTTTTCTTGACGATGTCCTTAGCCTTACAGAAACATTGCAATCTCATTAAGTCCCATTTGTTAATCTTTGACCTTAGAGCTTGAGCCATTGGTGTTTTGTTCAGGAAATTTTCTCCTGTACCTATGTGTTCTAAGGTTTTCCCTACTTTCTCATCTAATAGTTTCAGTGTATCTGGTTTAATGGGGAGATCTTTAATCCACTTACACTTGAGCTTTGTACAAGGAGATAAGAATGGGACTATTTTCATTCTTTTGCATGTTGAGTGCCAGTTGGACCAGCACCATTTGTTGAATAGGCTGTCCTTTTTCCATTGAATGTTTACTGCTCCTTTGTCAAAAATCAGGAGACCATATACATGAGGGCTCATTTCTGGATCTTCTATTCTATTCAATTGATCCACTTGCCTATTTCTGTACCAGTACCATGCAGTTTTCAGCACAATTGCCTTGTAATATAGCTTGAGGTCAAGGATAGTGATTCCCGCAGATGTTTTTTTGTTGTTGAGGATGGATTTCGCTATTCTAGGTCTTTTGTTATTCCATATGAAATTGCACATTGATCTTTCCAATTCCATGAAGAACTGGGTTGGAATTTTGATGGGGATTGCATTGAATCTGGAGATTGCTTTTGGTAGGATGGCCATGTTTAAGATGTTGATCTTTCCAATCCATGAGAATGGGAGATCTTTCCATTTTCTGAGATCTTCCTCAATTTCTTTCTTTAGAGGTTTGAAGTTCTTGTCATATAGGTCCTTCACTTCCTTAGTTAGAGTCACACCAAGGTATTTCATAGTTTTTGTAACGATTGTGAAGGGTACCTTTTCCCTAATTTCTTTCTCAAATGTTTGTCCTTTGAGTATAGGAAGGCTACTGATTTGTTTGAATTAATTTTGTATCCGGCCACTTTGCTGAACTTGTTTATCAGCTGTAGGAGTTCTCTGGTGGAATTTTTGTGGTCACTCAAGTACACTATCATGTCGTCGACAAAGAGTGATGTTTTTATCTCTTACTTTCCGATTTGTATCCCCTTGATCTCCTTTTGCTGTCTAATTGCTCCAGCCAGTACTTCCATTACTATGTTGAATAGGTAGGGAGAGAGTGGGCAGCCTTGTCGAGTCCCTGATTTTAGTGGGATTGCTTCAAGTTTCTCGCCATTAAGTTTGATGTTGGCTGTTGGTTTGCTGTATATTGCTTTTATTATGTTTAAATATGGGCCTTGGATTCCTGTTCTTTCCAGGACTTTTAACATGAAGGGGTGTTAGATTTTGTCGAATGCTTTCTCAGCGTCTAGTGAGATGACCATGTGATTTTGGTCTTTAAGTTTGTTTATATGGTGGATTACATTGATGGATTTCCTTATGTTAAACCATCCCTGCATCCCAGGGATGAAGCCTACTTTGTCACGATGAATGATGGTTTTGATGTGTTCTTGGATTCGGTTTGCAAGGATTTTGTTGAGTATTTTTTCATCAATGTTTATAAGTGAGATTGTTCTGAAGTTCTCTTTCCTTGTAGGGTCTTTGTGTGGTTTAGGTACTAGGGTTATTGTAGCCTCAAAAAATGAGTTGGGTAATATTCTATCTGATTCCATCTTTTGGAATAGTTTGGCGAATATTGGTGTTATATCCCCAATAAATGTCTGATAAAATTCTGCACTGAACCCGTCTGGACCTGAACTTTTTTTGGTTGGGAGGCTTTTGATGACTTCTTCTATTTCTTTAGGTGTTATAGGGTTATTTAGATGGTTTACTTGGTCCTGGTTAAACGTTGAGACCTTGTATCTGTCTAGGAATTCGTCCCTTTCCTCCAGATTTTCCAATTTTGTTTGAGTATAAGTTTTTGTAGTAGGATCTGATGATTTCTTGAATTTTCTTAGTTTCAGTTGTTATGTCACCACTTTCCTTTCTGATTTTGTTAATTTGGATACTCTCTCTTTGCCTTTTATTTAGTCTGGCTAAAGGTTTATCAATCTTGTTGATTTTCTCAAAGAACCCACTCTTTGTTTTGTTGATTTTTTCTATGGTTCCTTTTGTTTCTATTTAATCTATTTCTGCCCTAATTTTGATTATTTCTTGCCGTCTACTTTTTTGGGGTATATCTGCTTCTTTTTGTTCTAGGGCTTTTAGCTGTGCTGTCAGGTTGCTGATGTGACCTCTCTCCAGTTTCTTTTGGAAGCACTTAGGGCTATGAGCTTTCCTCTCAATACTGCTTTCATTGCATCCCATAGGTTTGGGTATGTTGTGTTATTGTTTTCGTTGAATTCTAGAAAGTCCTTAATTTCTTTCTTTATTTCTTCTTTGACCCTGCTATTCTTTAACAGAGCGTTGTTTAGTTTCCATGTGTATGTGGGCATTTTGTTGTCTTTGTTGTTGTTAAAGACCAGCCGTAGACCATGGTGATCTGAGAGGATGCATGGGAGTATTTCAATCTTCTTATATCGATGAAGGCTCGTTCTGTGTCCAATTATGTGGTCAATTTTCGAGAAGGTGCCATGGGGTGGTGAGAAGAAGTTGTATTCTTTTACTTTAGGATAGTATGTTCTGTATATATCTATTAATTCTAGTTGGTTCAAAGTCTCTGCTAGTTTTGCAGTGTCCTTGTTCAGTTTCTATTTCCCCGATCTGTCCATTGGTGAGAGTGGGGTATTAAAGTCTCCCACTATTATTGTGTGGGGTGAAATGTATTTTTTGAGCTTTAGTAGAGTTTCTTTTATGAATGTGGGTGATTTTTTATTTGGAGCATATATGTTAAGGATTGAGAGTTTCTCCTGACAGATTTCCCCGGTAATGAGTAAAAAGTGTCCTTCTTTATCTTTTTTGATAACTTTTTGTTGGAAATTTACTTTATTCAATATTAGAATAGCCACTCCAGCTTGCTTCTTAGAGATGTTTGCTTGGAAGTTTTTTTCCCACCCTTTTACTCTGAGATAGTGTCTGTCTCTGTCTCTGAGATGAGCTACCTGTATGCAGCAAAAGGCTGGATTTTGTTTATGTATCCAGTCTGATAGTCTATGTCTCTTTATTGGGGAGTTGAGATCATTTATGTTAATAGATATCAAGGAATAATTGTTTGTGTTTCCTGCCATTTTTGTTTTTTTGGGTTGAGTTCTGTCTGTGTTTTTTTCTTCTTTTGTCTTTTTGTTTAGGAGTTTTCTTGTTATTACTAGGCTGTATTTTTCCTCCTTGTATTGGGTTTTCCACCTATAATTCATTGTAGTGCTGGGTTTGTGGTCAGATATTGTGTGAATTTTGATTTGTCTTGAAATATCTTTGTCTCTCCATCGATGGTGATTGATAGTTTTGCTGGGTATAGCAGCTTGGGCTGGCACTTGTGCTCTCTTAAGGAATGCATGATGTCTGTCCAGGCTCTTCTAGCTTTCATAGTCTCTGTTGAGAAATCGGGTATGAGTCTGATTGGTCTGCCTTTATCTGTTACCTGACCTTTTTCCCTAACTGCTTTTAGTATTCTTTCTTTACTTTGGGCACTTGATGTTTTTACTATTATGTGTCAGGAGGTATTTCTTTTCTGGTCCAACCTATTTGGAGTTCTGAAGGCTTCTTTTATGCTCGTGGTCTTCTCATTCTTGAGGGTAGGGAAGTTTTCTTCTATGATTTTGTTGAAGATATTTACTGTGCCTCTTAGTTGATACTCTTCTCCCTCTTCTATTTCTATTATCCTTAGGTTCGGTCTTCTCATTGTGTCTTGTATTTTCTGGACATTTTGGGTTAGGAGCTTTTTGTTTTTTGCATCTTATCTGGCTGTTTTGTCTATGTTTGCAATGTTGTCTTCTGCCCCCGAGATTCTCTCCTCAATCTCTTGTTATCTGTTGGAAATGCTTGCTTTTCTGACTCCTGATTTCTTTTTTTGGTGTTCTGACTCTAGGGTTATCTCTTTTAGTGCTTTCTTTATTGTGTCAATTTCTGTTTTAATTTCCCTCTTCCATTCCTTTATTTCTTTGGTTCTGTTTTCTTCTCATTCTTTGAGTTCTTTGAGTTTTTTTCTTGTTTCTTCTTTAAAAGCTTCTGAATCTTTTTGCTTTTCCTCCCTTTCTTGTTTAAGTAACTCTATCAGTGTCTTGAGGCATGATTTCAGATCTGTGTCTTCTTTCTCTGGAGTGTTTGGAATTCCGATGTTTGCTACTATCGGAGAGCTGGGTTCTGGTGTTGCTAGATTGTCTTGGTTTCCTTGGGATATACTCTTTCTCTTTTCTCTTGCCATTTTGTTGTCAGTGATATGTTCTTGCCTTTCCCTTGTATCTGGTCTGCGTCCCTGATACACTTTCCGTGTGCACTCCGCAGAGATCTCTCTACTCCCCGGCAGCCCAGGTTTCGGGTGGCAGCTGGGCCAGGCTCCGCTCTGCGTCCTGATGTCGCCTCCGTGTGGGAACAGACGTTCCTAAGATCTGTTCCTAGTCACAGATGCTCAGCCTCTCCGAGCCACCTTTCCAGCTGGCAGGTGGGCCAGGCTCTGCTCTGTGTCCTGAGGTCGTCTCCAGGTAGGAACAGAAGTTCCTAAGATCTGTTCCTGGTCACTGAATCGGGAAGACAGGGCATGTCAGCACAGGGGGTTCCCTGTTCGTGTGCACTCCGCAGAGATCCCTCTGCTCCCCAGCAGCCTAGGTCTCCCACTCACCAGTTGCTCAGCCTGTACGAGCTGCCTTTCCGGCTGGCAGATGGGCTAGGCTCTGCTCTGTGTCCAGAAGTCGTCTCCGGGTGGGAACAGAAGTTCCTAAGATCTGTTCCCCGTCACTGGATCGGGGAGAACAGGGCAGGTCAGGGCAGGGGGTGCCCTTTCCGTGTGCTCTCCGCAGAAATACCTCTGCTCCCCAGCAGCCTAGGTCTCCCACTCACCAGTTGCTCAGCTTGTACGAGCCGCCTTTCCGGCTGGCCGTTGGGCCAGGCTCTGCTCTGGGTCCTGAAGTCGTCTCCGGGTGGGAACAGAAGTTCCTAAGATCTGTTCCAGGTCACAGTTGCTCAGCCTGTACGAACCGTCTTTCCGGCTGCCTGTTGGGCCAGGCTTCGCTCTGCATCCTGAAGTCATCTCCGGGTGGGAACAGAAGTTCCTAAGATCTGTTCCAGGTCAGAGTTGCTCAGCCTGTATGAGCCGCTTTTCTGGCTGGCAATTGGGCCAGGGTCCGCTCTGCGTCCTGAAGTCGTCTCCGGGTGGGAACAGAAGTTCCTAAGATCTGTTCCAGGTCACAGTTGCTCAGCCTGTAAGAGCCGCCTTTCCGGCTGGCAGTGGGGCCAGGCTCCGCTCTGCCAACTAGCAAGATCTTAATGCAGAGTACCAAACCTTAAAAAAAAAAAAGAAAAAGGAAAAAAAAAAAAAGCCAAGCATTTACAAAAATGTATTTGTATACATTTATGCAAAAATGTTTAAATTTTTTTCTTTTATCTCTGTTTTTTAAAATAAAGTTAAAAAACAAAATTAAATTAAAAAAAAAAAAACCAGTAGAGTGTTGGGTCAGTTGCTAAAGAGTTTGCTGAAAAGGCTTGAATATCTGGGGACAGATTCCGTCGTTAACAAAAGTGCAAACACAAACCATTGAGGAGGAAGAGGTGGGATGACAGCTAATACTCATTGGTCAGTTTTCTTGCTGAGCTCAAGGCTCAATGAGACTGTGTGTGATTGCTGTTTATATGTGCCAAACCATTACATGAAAATAGTGACTTTTGAAAGGAAAAGAATGGAAACCTAGATAAATATCAGACTCCTGGACTAAATGGCAAGTTTTGAAATGCAAAGCAGTTTTCGAAGTATATTATATCTATTCAAAAAAAAAAAAAAAAACACAGACAGAATTAAATTTGTATCACTGTGTAATTATCCCACCTTTTTAACTTTTGCATCTAAATTGTTCATATAGCATCCTAACACTCTCTTCAAAAGTAAGCTCAATCTTTTCTTTTTGATTAATGTTCTCTACAGCTGACCATTATTTTTGTTTTTTCCCCTCCAGTTTGTGAGGAAAATCCAATTAACAGGCAAAAAGGAATGTTCTCACAATAATACTTTATTTTAATAGCAAATCTGTTTTAGCACAATTACCACATTCATTTCATTTATACAAGAAGGGTTAAAGTCGATTTACCTTCAGAGTTCCTAAGATGAAGTGGGTTCTTATTAGAAATTATAAAATCACATTAAAATGAAGTCACAATGGACTGATCTTCAGAAAGCAATTTCCTGAAAGACCATGAAAGCAATTTAGGTTTTATGGAACTTGACTGTCAATATTCTCATGAAGAATCAGAATAAATATAAGCAATGCAGACTGGAAATGACACTGAAATATTTAGCTGATTGGAGATGTTTTTTAGTTAACTGATAACTGTGACTTGTCCCCAGTGTCATGTTGTATATCTGACAATGATGTGACAGTCATATATCTCTAACTATTTGTTGTTTGTGAGGGATGAAAGCAGTTCCCTGTCTGAGTAATGGTGGAGAGGATTTTCTAAGAACAATTTTTTCTTTCCTTCTTTCATTACGGGAGAATCTTAATATACAGTCTAGAGTTAACTCTGTATCTGAGAGTGGCCTCAAATGTGACATTCTTTTGCTTCATCCCCCAAGTACTGGGGATGTTAGGCATGTACCACTATGTCAGTTCTGTTTTTAAGTACAGTAATGAATATGGTTTTACTTTGCACATGTTATTCTGTGCATGTGTCTACACATCTCTATTAGGTATATGATTCCTTAATGGATCTCTGAGTTATATGAATATATTCAGATTGTTACCATACTTAACATTGTTTTCAAGTATAAATTTCAGTAATAAATACTAAAGAAAATGTGTATATAAAACGTGTATATTCAGAACTGGGCTGGAGATTTCTCAGTGGTTAAGTGTGGTTATTTAGCAATCATGAGGTTTGAAACTAAGATACAAGCAGACACAACACACACACATTCACACAGACATGAAGGTATGTACAGAGACCAAGAAGCAAACAAGACATTTTTTGCACACCTAAAGAGAAGAATTTTGGGGGCTTGCTAGCTTTTAATCTGGCCAAAAAAAAAAAAAAAAAAAAAAAAAAAAAAACAGGAGAGACTGATAGGAAATTATACAGAGCATTTGTACACACAAATACATATATGCTCACCTATATACAAGTAAACCTTTACAAAGAAATTATCAGAGTCAAATCACCAAAGCAACTATAATGTAGTGGACACAGTGAGAATAGCTCTTTAGTAAATAGATACATTTTGAGAGGGGCAGAATAGAGAAGACATTTAAAAAAGCCAGAGTTGGAACAAAACTTTGTTCTCTGCACAGAGGTGAATGAAAAAGGCAACTTATGACACAGAGCAAAGACAGGAATGAACATTATGAAGTTTCCCTGGACTTGATAATGAAATAAAATTGAAAGAATAAGAAATTAAAGAGAGGGTGCAGTTTAGAGAAGACTGAGAAGTTAGAAACAGAGACGAGAGGTGGAGGTTCCTACAAAAGCTAGAAATAGATCTACTATATACACCACTTAGATATATACACAAAGACCTCCACATCCTAGCATTGAGATGTTTGCTTCTCCATGGTCATTGGGCTGCTACTCTGTTCACAATAACCAAGACTTGGAAACTTCTTGAGTAGCCATCAACTGATGAATGGATAATAAAAATGTGCTGTATTTACATAATGAGACGGTTCTGACCCTAACACAAATAAAATTATAAAATTTACACTAAATGGATAAAGCTGGAAACAATCTTTCTGAGTGAAGGAAGCAAGATTCAAAAAGACAAGGCTTCTATGTTTGCTTTCATTTCTTGAGTATTCACTTTGAACCTTCATAATGTGTGCTCCATTTGGAAAACCCATAGATATTAGGAAATTAGTAAGGGACCGTGGGTGCTATTTTCAATGAAGGGCAAAATGAAATAGTGTAAAATCTTAAAGTGGAATAAAGCAAAAGGATTTCGATTTATGTGTGAGATGGAAAAGTAGAGCAGAAGGAGGCATTACAGGGACAAATTAACACACTAAGGATCTTTTGAATAAGTCCAAAGAGTCTTTAATGTATAAAATCTCAATATACACATATATATGCATTTATGCTTATTTATATATGATCATAGGAAACTAATAAAATTGAGTTACTCTAAGAGAGGATGACACTGATACTATAGACACCGAACACTAACAAATAAATATCCCAGTGCCAGAAATAAGTTATCTCTTTATGAGTTGTTTGGCTCCAGCCACATTTGTAGCAGAGGATGGCATAGACTGAAGGAGAAAACCTTGGTCCTTTCAGGGCTCATTTCCCCAGTATAGGGATATCCCAGGGTGTTGAGGTGGGAGTAGGTGGGTGAGTGGGAGGCAGAGCATCCTCATAGAAGCAGCGGAAAGGAAGATGGGAGAGAGAGGAACAGGAAAAGAGAATAACATTTGAAATGTAAATACATAAACTATACAATTAAAAAGACAAAACAATTAAAGAAAAAGAAAACAGACAGAACCTCTGATCCCATAAGACAGCCCTAATTAAATGTTGTTCTTTATAAGAAAAAAAAAAGTTGTTTTCCAGGAACTTTCAACTGGTCCTCGGACATTACTTGCTACTGCAGTGTTATCGGTTACCTTCCAGGACTTGACACTCAGACCCTATTGTTGCTGATACCTTGTACTCACGTAATAGAAGGCAAAAAGTCCAGCTAATACTGAGACGGAAACTTTATCTCTACTGATTAGCTTTCATAATACTGGAAAGTGATGAGCACTCTACCAGAGGAAAAAGTAACTATCAAACAGTGAAGTCCGTAATTAATGGCCTGGTAAGAATACCTATTGCTACAAGAGTAAAATAAATGTCATGAAGTTAACTTCCCACCTTTTGACTGGATTTTAGTTATGATCTACAAGATGAAACACATACCTAGTACCATTACAGAGACTATAAAAGCTCTGGCTATTTGAGTCATAGATCTTTATAGAGAGCCTAGTAGTTTTATTATGTTAACTGACTATAGAAATGAATGAAATTCCATGGACATGGTTCGATCCATAAACACATGCATTCCCCAGTGCTCATGAGAGAAGATTCTATTTGTACTACATGGTGACTAACATAAAGTCCCACAACGTACCAAAACTGCGAGGGTAAGAGACTGAACACTTCTCAGTCCTAAATGGTATATGCCTGAACATATGTTCAAGAATTCTGTGCCATAGATAAATATCTAGTATTTTAAAGAACTCACACTTATTTCCATATTACTTTCAGAGGCTTGCACTAACATCAGCACAGAATAAGTTTTCCTCTTCTCCTACATCCATATCAGCATCTATGTCTTAAAGCATTTTCTTAATTGCTAATTGATTTGGAAAGGCCCAGACCACTGTATGTGGTACCCTCCATGAGTAGATAGACTTGAACTACATAAGAAAGGTAGCTAAGTCTGGTTGTGATGCTCCATGCCTTTAATCCCAGCATTCACGAGGAAGAGGTTGGTCTCTGAGTTCAAGGCTAGAACAGAGTGTATTGTTTCAGGACATCCAGGACTATGCAGAGAAATCTATCTCAAAAACAAAAAGGTAAATTGATAGGTAGGCAGATAGATGGAAATAAAGAAATAGAAAAGAAAGATAAAAAGAAAAAAGGAAAAAAGGAAGGGGGAAGAAAAAAGAAAAGCAGACATAATGACTGTTTAACTCTACTTCTTAGTCTGTGCCTTCAGTTTCTACTGTTTGAAGCATCTAGTCAAGCTTGAAATTTGAGCCAGGGTCATCACTGTCCCATTCAGTGGGATGGGACACATCATATGCATTGAAGTGAGGAACACCTCATAAACAATGTTGGTATATACTCTATTTTTCTTGGCAAGACTTTAGGGAGTACCTTTGGAATCTACCCACTAGTTTTCCCCTTAGTCACAACAATCAGAAATGTCTTTAAAGTTTGCAAAATATTTCTAGGTTAAATTAGCTCTGCTTTTTCTACATGACTAGTGATATTGTCATATGTTTCAAAAATGGATTTTGGAAAGAATAAATAATCACTATGAGGTTACTGACTGTCTCATGTGCAGACTTAAAAAGGGTATCTGAAACAAACACTCAGCTGAATTTTTGCTCACTGAGCTAAAGTCATTTTTATTGATGTGAGTTTACATGTGAGGCACTATGCCTCTGAGGAAAAGAGGGTAATGAATTTATTTAGGGCTTGGTGAAATACAGAGTTCCAGAAATGGCAGATTTCAGAAGCTCATTTCTTTCTGTTGTCTGTGTAGTTTCTTTTAGAGAGGTGAGATTGCTATAGTGAATCTGGACTGGCCATTTAGAACTGGCTTACAGTGACTTTCTGGGTACACTTATTATATCTAAAGGATAGCCAGTCATTTCCAGGTTGGGAATAAAAATTTTTATTTTTTAACAATCTATCCTAAGATTTATGAGGAAAATTGCAAGTACTGAACAAGTATATTGCTCCACAGACAGTGAACATGAGATAGAGAATGTGTTACACCCAACAGTTGTTCATGCTTTGTAAGTTTTAGAACAATGTAAAAGTTTTGCATTAAATAATTGCAATCTCATCATCTTAATGGTCTAAATTCTATGTGAACTCCATTCTTAATTCCATTCTAATTCAAGCCAGGGTTATGTAAGGCAATTGAGTGAAATAGAGGTTCTCCTTCCTTTTTAAAACTTTTTTTCTTTGATGTGGACAGTTTTATCTCATGACATGCCTGGAGTATTGAATTGAAATTATCAACTGGAAAGAATATTTTATCTCTGACTGTCTGGCTCAACTTACTTTAGTGGGCAGCATTACATTTTCATGATAAATACTGTTTTAAATTATATGGAGATTGTTGGTAATGATACAGATGGAGTTAGAGGCTCTCAAAGCTCTCCCAGGAGTAAATAAAGGACAAACATTTCAGTACAGACTTTTCTCAGATGACCATGATCAGCGATCCTCATATTTTTCTGGCATTCCTTAATTATCACCCTTGCAGTAGCAGGCCAGAAAGAGACCTAGAAACATGTCAAAAACTTTCATTTCATGATCACTTTACACTCATACTGGAGAGGTCCTGCCCAAGTGAGAATGATATACAATGTAAACCATGAATAAATAATGTTTATTGCTCTCATATTCTCATTTTAGATCCATTATTAATCACCCCAGGTCAGAAAAATAAAATGAAGTCTTCAAAAAGCATTAGGGGACATGGAGCAGTTGGTAAATGTTTTGCAGTACATGAGTTTGAGCCTCAGAAACTATATTTATCCATTTTCTCAGAGGACTAGAAGAGAGAGGTGGGGGAAAGGGCTGTTAGAGGGGCTACTTGGAGGAGGAGGGGGTATGGCCATGTGTGTATAATTACTGGAAAAGATAGAAAGAGCTGGGCTCGGTAGCATGTGTTTGTTACTCTGTCACTAGGGAGGAGAAGTAAGGTGAGGAGGACTTAGGCTGGGTAACAAACTAGCCTGACCTGCTTAATGAGATTCAGGGCAGAGAGAGACCCTGTCACAAGAGAAGATAGGTGGTGCCTAAGAAAAGCCACTTGAAATTTTCTTCTATATTTCGCAAAGTTTCTCTCTCTATCTCTCTCTGTCTCTCTGTCTGTCTGTCTGTCTGTCTGTCTGTCTGTCTGTCTGTCTCTCTGTGTGTGTGTGTGTGTGTTTGTGTGTGTGTGTGTGTGTGTGTGTGTGTGTATCTGTCTGTCTCTTGCATATATACTCACAGAGACAAACACACACACACAAATGCAGGAACATAGGAACACACAGTGTGTCTGTCTTCCCTATAGATTTACCTTGCCAATGTTTGTGGTCCTTTGCTGTGGACAAAGCAAATTCAACCAGTTTGATGGGATTGATTTGAGATGTGCACCTTCCATCAGTCAGTACTCTGTTACCAGCAGCAGCATTGCTGGTGGAGGGTGGTTGTCTCTTCACTCTTACCTTCGCTCTCTGGGGTCACTGTAAAGGGGTGACAGAGAGACACCAGAGGGATGTGTAATTCTGCTGTATTTTCAGTTATTTACCCTGACATGCAGTGGTACTGGTGAATAGTAAGAGTTTGTTGAAGATTTTATCACAAGAAAAACTCAATTTCTTTTAACTCTGTGATTCAAATCTTATCCCTGGTTCCAGGAAAAAAAATATTTTTAACACTTCATCTAATTTCTCTCATCCCTGGTGTGTGTGTGTGTGTGTGTGTGTGTGTGTGTGTGTGTGTGTGTGTGTGTGTGTAAGGGCGTGATAGGGCATGGAATTGTTATGATTCACCTGATTACTCCAGTGAGGATGAATATCTTGAAAGGGTAATTAGAATCAAACTCATGTATTAAAACAGCCCAGTGGAAAAGACAATGTGGTCATACAGTAGCCTGGTAGTCATCACAGACAAGGACTCTCCTATGGCAAATGGTGGCTATAAAGCAGCCTTTATAATTCCACATTGGCCTTGATTTCTGGTAAGGCTTTAGAATTGTTAGGATGCAGGCGTCTCCTGAGAACATCCTATAGGTAGATTCCAATACTGAGAGAGGTTGAGAAGAAATTGTGCATATCTACTTTCTCTCTCAGGTTTTGTCTTTCTCTCATAGTTTGTCTATAGATTTAGCTCTTGGATGTTGTTGGTTGGGCCCAGGAAAATCTGCAAATTGCAAAGGACCTCATAGCTGGGGAATAAGAGGATAGGGACAATTCTGCCCAGTCTAGGCATATAGCTTATAAATATATTAACTGGGTTATGTGTTTTTACATAGACTTACTGGGATTGGAAATTTCTTCAACACTTGGACATTGAAACATTCTGAATCTATGCCCTACCTTCTCCCTCTCATCATGACCTCCAAATCCCAGTATTTGCTACTACTTTTAATTTTGATTCTCTTCTGATTAAAACATTTTAGATCTCATCATTATTTAGAACATTTACTTATTTTCTTAATTTTCCATTTTTTTCCAATCATGTCAAGTGAATTACTTAAAAAAATAAAAACAACAACAAAAAAAAAAAAACCTTATACCAAAGATGTTTTAATGACAGAAATGTCCACCTCACAGTTATTGTGGCTGGAACATCTGAGAGAGTGATGTGTTTGAACAGTTCAGCTTTGTGAGAGCTGGCTTCTCTCTTAAAGGCCATCTTCCTCTTGTTGAATGCTTTTACGGGTGTAGAGAGGTGGTGAGCATAACTCACTTTAAACAAAGTAGGTCCTCTACCAGTCAGCTTCAGTACCTGTCAATGCTGTGCCTTTACGACTAGATGCCACAACCAAGACCCAAGTGGACTTGACTGAGAGTAGCTAGCTAAATCAAATCTATCATTATAAAAATTCACTCATTCATTATCTCAATTTTCCTGGACAAACTAGCAATAGTTTAAAACTCAGCCAACAAACAGCATCACCTCACAAAGCCAGGCATTAACTCCTCTCTCCACCCGCCTCACTTTTCAGGAGGAAAACAACTGTTCCAGATCATCTGTGAAGAAACTTTACTTTCTATTGCAACAAAAGCTATGCATCTCTGGACAAAAATCATTGATATCCTGCTAGATTAATGCAGTTTCATGATTTTCCAAAAGAAAATTTTCAGACTTATTTCATCATTATAAAATTCTCCTGAGATGTGGTAATTTCTGTCTCCATACAGAGTTGATGCCTCATGTAGTCTGGCAGTGTTTCTGAATGCTGCTACCCACACAGTTCAATTTTAAATTGTTTTTCTCAATAGAATCAGACCAATGATTTACAGCAACTATCACAGCCAAGTTAGTTCTGGAATTTCCAGCTATTAATTTAAATGCTATGTTTAATTTTTCTGTTTTTTCTTTACTCTTTCAGCATTTTATTTAGAAATGTGCTTAGATTTTTTGATTGACAAAAGACTTGAAGGCTTTCTATCAAGTGAAAATCTTATGCTAACATGGTATAATTACTAAAATAAAATTATTAATACCTGAACACTATTATTAACTGAAATTTGTATCAGTAACTTTGTTGAAAGGCCAGATTTCCACTACTATAGTGAAACAGCTGAGGGGATGAACTTTATAGACAAACAGCATATGTTTTACTTATGTATCTGGTGATAATAAGCCGAGATACAGAAACAACTTTGCTTTAGATAATTGGTGAGTATGGTGACCTAGCAAGAAGATATGGTGAAGTAAGCACATGCATCATCATGGAGAAGCAATGAAAACTGAGAGACCTTTCAATCAGTCTTCTTCTGGAGCACAATCCCAGTGTCTTAAAGACTTTCATGTGTCCTCCTACTCTTCCATAATTAAAAGCATTTCTTGATATCACTGCCCATGGAACAAATATTTAACACATGGATTCTGAGACTACTCATTTAAATCACAGAAACTTGGCTCTTTCAATTTTTCTAATACTGTACTTTTCTGCTCTTGAACCAAGTCTAGAGTGCTGTTTTGAACCCATTATCTTATATCTTTATAATTCTACTAATTGTCCCTAAGCTGTGCGTGATTTTGATGACATGGGCACATATTTCTTCTGTTGTAAACCTCCAATCACATAATAGTCAAAACACCAAATTTTAAAAACAAAGAAAGTACATTAAAAACAAGGAGGGAAAAAGGACAAGTAACATATGAAGGCAGACCAATCAGAATTACACCAGACTTTTCAACAGAGACTATGAAAGCTTGAAGATCCTGAAAAGATGTCATACAAACCATAAGAGAACACAAATGCCAGTGCAGGTTACTATATCCAGTAAAGCTATCAATTACCATAGACAGAGAAACCAAGATATTCCAGGACAAAAGCAAATTTACACAATATCTGTCCAGCCCTAAAAAAGATAATAGACAGAAAACTCCACCACAAAGTGGGGAAACTTCACTTTTAAAAAAAAGCAAGAACTTAATTTTCTCGAAACAAACTCTAAAGAAGAAAGGCACAAAAACAAAATTCTACCTTTATCAAAAAAAAAAAAAAAAAAAAAAAAAAGAAGCATCTATCACTATTCCTTAATACCTCTTGAAATCAATGTACTCAATTCCCCAATAAAATGCCATAGATTATTAGACTGCATAAGAAAACAGGATCCAGCATTTTACTCCCTACAGGAAACTCATCTCAGAGCCAAAGACAGACACTACCTTAGAGTAAAAGGCTGACAAAATACTTTCTAAACAAATGGTCCCAAGAAACAAGCTGGAGTAGCCACCCTAATATCATCGAATAAAATAGATTTTCAACCAAAGTTGTCAAAAAAGATCAGAAATGACATTTTTTTAATCAAAGAAAAAATTCTATCAAAATGAACTCTCAATCCTGAACATCTATGCTCCATATACAAGGACACCCATATTCATAAAAGAAACTCTACTAAAGTTCAAAGCATTATAATATACCACACACAATAATAGTGGGAGACTTCAATACCGCATTGTAATCAATGGACAGGTTATGTAAGCAGTAATGGAACAGAGACACAGTAAAACTAACAGAAGTTATGACCAAATGGATTTAACAAACATCTATAGAGCATTTCATCCTAAAACAAAAGAGTATACTTTCTCAGCACTTCACAATACCTTCTCCAAATTTAACCATATAGTCGGTCAGAAAACAGGCCTCAACAGATACAAAAAGATAGAAATAATCCCATTCATCCTATCCTATCATCATGGACTAAAGCTGATCTTCAATAACAAAGAAAGCAACAAAAAGCCCACATACAATGAAGATAAACAATGCTCTACTCAATGATAACTTGGGCAAGGAAGAAATAAAGAAAGAAATTGAAGACTTTTTAGAATTTAACAAAAATGAAGGCACAACATACACAAACTTATGGGATATACCAAAAGTAGTGCTAAGAGGAAAACTTAGAGATCTGAGTGCCTACACAAAGAAACTGAACAGAACATACACTAGCAGTTTGAAAGTATACCTGAAAGCTCTAGAACAACAACAACAAAAAAATAACAGATACACTCTAGAGGACTAGGCTGCAGAAAATAATCAAACTCAGGGTTGAAATCAACCAAGTGGAACCGAAAGAACTATACAAAGAATGAAAAAAAAAAAAAAAAAAAAAAAAAAAAAAAAAAAAAAAAAAAAAAAAAAACAGGAGACAGTTCTTTGAATGAATCAAGAAGATTGGTAAGCCCTTAGCCAGACTAACTAGAAGGCAGAGAGAGTATCTAAATTAACAAATCAGAAATGAGAGGGGAGAACAAACAACAGAAAATAAAAAAATTCAAGAAATTGTCAGATCCTACTAATAAAGCCTATACTCAACCAAGGTAGAAAATCTAGAGGTAATAGACACATTTCTATATAGATACCAGGTACCAAATTTAGAACAGAATGAGATAAACCATCTGAACTGTCCGGTAAGCTCTAAAGTAATCGAAGCAGTTATCCAAAGCCTCCCAAGTCAAAAAAACAAACAAACAAACAAACAAAAAAAACCCAAAAAAACCAAACCAAAACAACAACAACAAAAAAAAAAAACCAAAAAACAAAACCCCCAAAAACAGCAACAATAACAAAAAAACAAAAAAACAAAAAAAAAAAAACACAACAAAGAAAGCTCAGGACAAGATGGGTTTACTGCAAAATTCTATCAAACCATTATAAAAGACATAATACCAGTACTCTCCAAAATATTCCATAAAAAGAGAAAGATAAGGAACACTACTCAACTCATTCTTCCAGGCCACAATTAAACTTATGCCTAAACCACACAGACCCTATAAAGAAAAAAATCCTCTAACCAATTTCCCTCATGACCATAAATGCAAAAATATTCAATACAATTTTTGCAAATAGAATCCAAGAATACATCAAAATGATCATTTGCCACAATCAAGTAGGCTTCATTCCAGGGATGCAGGCATGATTTACTATATTCATCAGCATAATTCACTTAAAAAACTCTAAGGAAAAAAAAATATATATACTCATCCCATTAGATGCTGAGAATGCTTTTGACAGAATTCAGCACTCCTTCATGTCAAGTCTTGGAAAGATCAGAAAATCAAGGTTCATACTTTTACATAGTAAAGGCAATGTATAGCAAACTAGTAGCCAATATCAAACTAAATGGTGAGAAACTTGAATTCATCCTACTAAAATAATGGACTAGATGAGGCACACATTTTCCCCTTACCTGTTGAGTATAGTACTGGAAATCCTAGACAGAGTATTTAGACAGTAAAAAGAAGTCAAAGGGTTACAACTTGAAAAGGAAGAAGTCAAAATATCATTTGCAGATGAAATGATAGTTTACATAAGTGACCTCAAGAACTCTATCAGAAAACTCATAAGCCTGATAAACAACTTCATTAGAGTAACTGGGTATAAAATTAACTCAAATAAACCAAATAACCTTCCCTCCACTCAAAGGATAAACAGAGAAAGACATTAGGAAAATTACACCCTTCACAATTGTCACAAATAATATAAATTACCTTGGTGTGACCCTAGCCAATTAAGTGAAAAATATGTATGACAATAACTTCAATCTCTGAAGAAGCAAATTGAAGAATACCTCAGAAGTTGGAAAGATCCCCATGCTCATAGGTTGGATGTATCAATATAGTAAAAGTAGCCATCTTGCAAAAATCAATCTACAGGTTCAATGCAATCCCTATCAATATTGCAATTCAAATCTTTATAGAGTTAGAAAGAGAAATTCATATTCATTTGAAATAAGAAAAACCCCAGGACAGGGAAACTATTCTCAACAATAAAATAACTTCCCAGAGAAATCAACATTGCTGATCTCAAGCTGTATTAAAAAGCAATTGTGATAAAAAGCTGCATGGTATTGGTCCAGAGGCAGACATATCAATGGAATAGAATTGACAAACCAGAAATAAACCCAAACACCTATGGTCACTTGATCTTTGACAAATGGGCTAACAATATTCAGTGAAAAAAGGACAGCATCTTCAACAATTGTTGCTGGTTCAACTGGGAGTTAGCATGCAGAGGAATGCAAATTGATTCATTCTTATCTACTTGTACAAAACTCAAGTGCAAGTAGATTAAAGACCTCCACATAATACCAGGTACACTTCAACTAATAGAAGTGAAAGTGGGGAATATCTTAGAACACTTAGGCATAGGGGTAATTTTCCTGAATAGAACACTGGTGACATGTGCTCTAAGACCAAGAATTAACAAATAAGACATCATGAAATTGCAAAGTTTTTGTAAGGCAAAGCACACTATCAAAAGGACAAAATGGCAACCAACAGATTGGGAAATAATCTTTATCAATCATACATCTTTTAAAGAGCTAATATCCAATATATACAAAAATTCCAGAAGGTAGACTCTAGACAATCAAATAACCTTATTGAAAATTGCGGTACAGAGCTAAACAAAAAATTTTCAACTGAGGAATATTGAATGGCTGATGAACACCTAAAGAAATGCCCAACATCCCTAGTCATCAGGGAAATACAAATTAGAACCCTGAAATTTCACCTTACACCAATCAGAATGACTAAAAGCAACAACTCAGGTGACAGCAGTTGCTGGAGAAGATGTGGCAAAACAAGAACACTCCTTCATTGTTGGTGAGATTGCAAGCTGGTACAACCACTCTGAAAATCAGTGTAGCAGTTTCTTATAAAAATGGACATAGTACTACCTAAGAACTGATCTATATCATTTCTGGGTATGTACCCAAAAGAAGCTCCAACATTTAACTAGGAAACATGTTCCACCATGTTTATAGTACCCTTAGAACCGGAAGCTGGAAAGAACACAGATGTCCTTCAAAAGAGGAATGGATACAGAAAATGTGGTACATTTACACAATGGAGTACTACTCAGATATTAGAAACAACCATTTCATAAAACTCCTAGGCAAATGGATGGAATTAGAAGCTATCATTCTCAATGAGGTAACCAAGACACAAAATTACACATATGGTATGTAGTCACTAATAAGCAGATACTAGTCCAAAGAGATTTGTATACCCAAGGAACAATTTACAAACCTTATGAAGCTCAAAAAGAAGAAAGGCCAGAATTTGGATGCCTCAGTCTTTTAGAAGTGAGAACAAAACGTTCATGGGAGGAAATATAGGGACAAATAAACCATCAGGGCTTGAAGGAAAGATCATTCAAAGACTGCCTCACCTGGGGATCCACCCACATGCAACCACCAAACCCAATCACTATTGCAGATGCCAAGAAGTGCTTACTGGCAGGAGTCAAATATGGATGCCCCTGCAGAAACTCTGCCAGAGTCATACAAATATGGTTGATAATGGTTGTAGCTAACCATTGGATTCAACATGGGGGACCCTAATGATGGAGCTAGAGAAAGAACTGAAGGAGCTGAAAGATTTTGTAACCCCATAAGATGAACAACATTATCAACCAAACAAGCCTTCCAGACCCCCAAGAGACTAAAACACTAATCAAAGAGTACACTTGGAGAGACCCATGGCTCCAGTGTCATATGTAGCAGAGGACAGCATTGTCTGGCATCACTGGGAGAAGAGGCTTTTTGTTCAGTGAAGGCGTGTTTTCCCAGTGTAGGGGAATGACAAAGTGCTGAGTTGGAGAAGGTGGTTGGGAGAGGGAGCCTCTTCATGGATGCAAGGGGAGAAGAAACATCTTCATGGATGTAAGGGTAGGGAAGGAAGCCTTCATGTGGGAGAAAGAGGATAACATTTGAAATGTAAATACTGAGAATATATAGAATACAAATGGGTTATTTATTCTACAAGGTAAGATAACTCAAAATTGAAAAAGTATGAAACATGAAGATGTAGGTTACATTTATTGCAGACAACATAACCATATTTTACAACCACCTTTATTTTAATAATTTTATTACTATTTATTTTTGGGACTATTTGCCTTTAAGTTACTTTTTTACATAAAAATTATTTGTAATTTCCTCACCGATATACCATCACACATCTAACTTTAGTAGACACTTATTTCTTATCATATGTAAATGGCACATAATAATTTTATGCACATATAATATGTATGCTATGTTTCCTCTCAATAATTCTTTTTTCATTTTTACACTGATAGATATTTTTATTCTTAGACCACTGAAATACATTTGTGAAACCCAGCATCATCTTTGCTATTTTGAATTTTTTAGAAGACTTCTAGATCCTTTTCACCTAAATTTTCTTTTTCATAGTTTAATTTCTGACACATTTTTCTAAATATCTTAATTTTCTTTTTTCTTGCCTGCACTGGTTTGAATAAGAATGGTGTCCATAGGCTCATAAATTTGAATGTTTGACCACCTAGAGGCTGGCACTATTTGAAAGGTATAGGAGGTGTAGCCCTGTTGAAGGAATTGTGTTACTAATGTTTTAATATTTCAAGACCCCACATGAAATCTAGTGTCTGTGTCTTCCTGCTACCTGCAGTTCTTTGTGTAAGAAATGTCTTACTATACATGCCATGTCTTCCTGTATGGTACCATCTTTCCTGACCTGTTGACAATGGACTAAATTTCTGAAAATATAAGCAATATTAAATTAAATGATTTAGTTTATAAAAGTTGACATAGTCATGGTGTCTCTTCACAGCTATAGAATGCTAACTAAAACAGAAATTGTTCCCAATAATTGATTTCCCCTGACGATACAATCCCTTTATTTTTTTTTCAGCAAAATATTACAGGAATTTTCTCTAGTCTACTTATTAATATTATTTTTCTCTGAAACTTCTTAAGTCAGAACATCATAATCTGCGTTGCTCTTACCATTTTTCTGCACGCTGACTGCCAGTTGAGCCAACACCATTTGTTGAAGAGGCTGTCCTTTTTCCATTGAATGTTTTCAGCTCCTTTGTCAAAAATCAAGTGTCCATATGTGTGAGAGGTCATTTTTGGATGTTCTGTTCCATTGATCTACCTGCCTATCTTTGTACCAGTACCATGCAGTTTTTAACACAATTGCTTTATAATATAGTTTGATGTCACAGATGGTATTTCTGCAGAAGATTTTTTGTTGAAATAAATTTTGCTATTCTAAGTTTTTTTGTTATTCCAGATGAATTTGCAAATTGCTCTTTCAAACTCTATGAAGAATTGAGTTGGAATTTTGATGGGGATTGCATTGAATCTGTAGATTGCTTTTGGTAAAATGGCCATTTTTACAATGTTGACCCTTACAATCCATGTGCATCAGAGATCTTTTCATCTTCTGAGATCTTCAATTTCCTTCATCAGAGATTTGAAGATCTTGTCATACAAGTCCTACACTTTTTTAGTTAGGGTCACACCAAGGTATTTCATATTGTTTGTAACTATTGTGAAGGGTATCTTTTCCCTAATTTTTTTCTCTGCATGTTTGTCCTTTGAGTAGAGGAAGGCTACTGATTTGTTTGAGTTAATTTTATATCAAGCCACTTTGCTGAAGTAGTTTATCTTCTTTAAAAGTTCTCTGGTGGAATTTTTTGGTTCACTTAAGTACACTATCATGTCATCTACAAATAGTGATACTTTTGCTTCTTCCTCTTTGATTTGAATACCTTTTATTGCTTTTTGCTGTCTAATTGCTCTAGCCAGGATTTCCAGTACTGTGTTGAATAGGTAGAGGGAGAGTGGGCAGCCTTGTCCAGTCTCTGATTGTAGTGGGATTGCTTCAAGTTTCTCACTATTTAGTTTGATGTTGGCTATTGGATTGCTGTATATTGCTTTTATTATATTTTTGTATGGGCCTTAGATTCCTGCTCTTTCCAATACTTTTAATATGAAGGGTGATATTCTCAAATGCTTTTTCAGCATCTGCTGAGATGATCATGTGTTTTTTTTTTATTTGAGTTTGTTTATATGGTGGATTACAGTGACAGATTTTAAACCGTCCCTTCATCTCAGGGATGAAGCATAGTTGATCATGGGGAATGATCATTTTGATATGTTCCTTGATTCAATTTTTTAAAATTTTATTGAATATTTTTGCATCAATGTTCATAAAGGGGATAGGTCAAAATTTCTCTTTCCTTGTAGGGTCCTTTTGTGCCTCTTTTTGTTCTAGAGCTTATACCTGTGCTGTAAATTTGCTAGTGTATGCTCTCTCCAGTTTCCTTCTTTAGAGGTATAAGTTTTCTTCTTAGTACTGCTTTCATTGCATCTTATAGGTTTGGGTATTTTGTGCTTTTATTTTCATTAAATTCTATAAAATCCTTGATTTCTTTCTTTTTTCTTCTTTGGCCTTATTATCATTGAGTAGGGTCTTGTTCAGCTTCCATGTGTATGTGGGTTTTTTTGTTGTTTTTGTTGTTATTAAAGATCAGCCTTAGTCCATGGTGATCTGATAGGATGCATAGCAGTATTTCAATCTTCTTAGGTCTACTGAGGCTTGTTTTATGACTGAGTATATGGTGAGTTTTGGAAAAGGTGCCATGAAATGCTGAGAAGAAGGTGTATTCCTTTGTTTTAGGGTGAAATGTTCTGCAGATGTCTATTAATTCCAGTTGGTTCATAACCTCTGCTAATTTCATTGCGTCTCTGTTCAGTTTCTGCTTTTATGATCTGTCCATTGATGACAGTGGGGTGTTGCAGTCTCCCACTATTATTGTTGGTGGTGTAATATATGTTTTGAGTTTTAGTGGGGTTTCCTTTATGAATATGGGTGCTCTTGAATTTGGAGCCTTTGTGTTTAGGGTTGAGAATTTTTCCTGATAAATTTTTCCTGTAACGAGTAAAGTGTGTCTTTCTGTATCTTTTCTGATAACTGTACATATCATCATGTTGCTTCTTCCAACTGTGTTCTATGAGCCAGGAATTCTTCTCTTTCTTGTTTCATGATATACTTCTTACCCTTATTTACAATTTCTCAGCTCAGATTCTTCTTTTTTCAATTTACTAACACCATCGAGTTGGTACATATACTTTTGTCTGACTGCTGTAATATAAAATATACTTCTATCCGGAAACACATTTTTCTCTGCTTAGAGTAGTTCTTTGATATACCTTCACATACATGTTATGGTTATTAAGAATGAGCAACTTAGGCCATACACTTCTCATGTGACTTTACGTCAATCTGCAATATGCTTGATATAACCAGTAATCCAATCCACTAATCTTATAAAATGTCATTGGGTTCTACCTTATGACATCCAAATAGTAGGTAACAAGCCTAAGATTCATAATACTTACCATGCAGGCTATGTCTGACATTTCTTTCCATCCTTATTTACCATTGTGTTTTAAGATTTTGCCAGACCATCAAGCTGGTTTCCATGACTCTCACCCAAAACAGACTAAATATGAGGCTGACTGTGGAATAAAGTATAGAAAGAAAAGATAAGATGTTATCAAGAATCATAAGGTCTATGCAAAAAGTTTGAGGATATAGATGTAGCAAGCAGGGGCAGGAATATTGTAGAGGTTTCTTTAGGAATGCTTGGGTCTGAATGCCAGAACATTGATTGAATAATCACACCCTAACTATATTAGGTTGGAATGCCCCATATTTCAAAGAGAATGACTCAGCTTTAGAAAAATTTCCATTAGGCAGAGAAGAGGAATCTGGCATTGGAACATTAAATACTTTGAGAAAGAAAGTAAAAATTCTAGTCTCGTGATTAAAAGCTTGTAAATGACCAGCAAAGAAACAATGCACAAAGCAACACTGAGAAAAATAAGGACCACATTTTTCATAAGCCAGAAGAAAATATAACTCAGGGTTATGGTTGCCAAGGTCACCATAATTAATAAAGCCTGTTTGTAGTTGTAGAAAAATAAAATTATTACAATTGAAACAATCTGGAGCTACACAAATAGCCTTGGAATTTCTTTGTTAAAACACTTCTGTCAGGCTTTTTCTACCATTGCCTTATGCTCAGCCTCACATTCTTGTCAAAATGAAGGCAGAAGAATTTGAAATCAGGCAGTATGCTGGGTGATTAATGAAACATGTTTTGGAACAGAGGGAGGGTGGAATAACTCACACTTGGGTTTCCACATCAGTTATCCTAGGTGATGGGAATCATCAGGAAATAGCTAGGCTCTCTCCTCTCTGCTAGAACCTCCTAATCCACATTAGGTAGTCTCTCACATTCCCGGAATACTCCTGCAACACACTGGCTAATGAGATTCTTAGCCTCCCTGTTACAAGACAACAATGATTCCTCTGACAATGACTAACAGAGCCCTGAGGTTGGGGGTCTGTGAGTGCTGTAGAAACGCTGCTCCACTTACACTGAGCTCATAGCAAAGTCCATTTGCAGTGTCTGCATCCTATTAAGACTTAGTAAGTTGTTTGTTATAAAATAAAACATAAAACAATGAAAGGTTGTTATATTGTTTGATGTAATGCTGCCTATTAACACAAATACTGTGAGAACAAAGAAATAACAACAAAACAGAGTGTGCGAAAGAAAGTATCAAAGGCTTTAAAAAATCAACAAGGAGACAAAATTGTAGCTAGTTCTGCTTTATCTAGGATGATTAATATAGAATATAACTCATAAAATCCAGAGAAACTTTCAGCTAACACTCATATAGAAGATGGTCTTTTAAGGTTAAAAAATTCACCTACCCTGCCTGAGACCAGCTTGGTCAAAAAACAGATTCCCCAGGGCAGGAGAGAGGATTGAAAAAAAAGAAGACAGTGAAAACTGTAAATTGTAAAATGACTTTAACCAGTCCTGGGACTTCTTTATCATGTCCTCTTTTTAAACCCCTTTAATTAAATGCAGAAAGATAGCATCAGTTTTGAGTCAGGGAACAAGCAAGTTAATAATCAAAAATCCTGTAAACATCTTTCTGGAGGTCAGGTGTGAAGATCTGGGACAAAAGGGGATTTCAAGAGACAAAGAGACTGCCACACCTACATCACATGAGCCTGCCCTGTGTAAATGTACAGCCCTGGCCTTCAAATCTAAGTGTTCTGACCTGAGCTTCAAATGCAAGTGTTCTTAATCCATGCCTGTTTCCTGAGTTAAGTCCAGAGTCTGATTCCTGCCTTGACCAGCTTCTGATTGTCCTGGTGAAATAAGAATTCCTGCCACCAACAGTTCAGACACACCAAAAATGTTCTCAACACTACCCCATTAAGATTCTTAGCAATCAAAGAATTATCACACATTGGCAGTCAGCTAAAGTGTGTACTTTCTGAAATTACATGATAAATACACTTGAAGAATTCCATTTCATCTGGAAGGTGCTTCATAGGAACAGTATTGTCTAGATCTTAACTAAAAATGGAGAAACTATTATTGTAAGGAAAAGATGACGGGGCACCAATGAAAGGAAAAGTCACAGGGCACCAATGTTGTGAAAGGATAACGATCCGAGTCACGGCACCAATGTTAGGGGAAGGATGAAGAGAGTGGGGGGCATATGGCCCATGGAGGTGCGGCGAGGCCTGAGGGCAAGGGAGATGCCTCTGAGGGGTCCATGTTGGGAATCCCTTCCCTGAGGGACCAGCCACACAACAGTATAGTACGGAATAGAGTTTATTCAGGTCATGGGAGAGTTAAGAGGGTGGTAGAGGCAGAGAGAGAGAGAGAAGTAGAGGAGTAGAGGAGTAGAGGAGTAGAGGAGTAGAGGAGTAGAGGCCGGCCATGAGCACGTGGGAGAGAGGGGGGAAGGGAAGGGAAGAGGGAGGCTGCAAGAGCACAAGGGCAGGAGAGGCCAAGAGAGAGAGGAGGGGTCAAGCAGCTCCTTTTATAGTGTCAGGCCACTGGGGCGGAGCATACCTGGCCACTGCTGGGTAATTGAGGGGTGGGGTATACCTGGCTGTTGCTAGGTAACTGAGAGGTGGGGTTTACAGAATCCCAACATTCCCCCATTTTTGTTTAATTAAAAAGAAAAATTAGAGGCGATGGTGGACCAGGAATAGGGTCGTTGTGATCTCTTGACTGCTTCATGCTTGTTTTGGGGCGATGTTTTTAGAGTCCAGAAAAGTGGGGGTAGGGCTGTTTGTCCAGTCTTAAGAGTTGGCTGTTTTCTTGTTGTCCAGGGTCTGTGGAACCATCTGAGGATAGGTCAGAAGTAACAGGTCCAGTGGAAGCGTCTGTGTCTTCGAGAGAAGGCTGAAGTATCTGTAGGTTGCTTCTCTGGAGCTGTTCTAGATGTAATGAACACCTGGACTTGACAAGATGCTGGAACACACATGTGTATACATTATAGATAGAGATTAAGTACATTTGGTTTGAAAGAAAGATTTTTCAGGAGCAGTCCTAATGCTGCCATTCCTCCCCTTTTCTCATTATAAAAAGGAGAAAAAACGGGAGGGGGAGGCCGATGGTGAAAGGGGAATAGGGGCGTCGAGTCTCATTGGCTACTTCCTGCTGTCTTGGGGCGTTGTAAGGGGGTGCAGCTGGCTTTCACCATCGAAATCCACCTGGCAGATGTTTACATCAGGCTCCTCTATGGACAGTGGCTGGTAGTCCTGTAACAGGAACTAATTAATAGTTTGATTAGAAATTTTTTGTCTGTCGTTGAAGTAGACAGAAGATTGATAAGGTTTGGAGCAAATTACTATAATGTGTCCCGGATATTTTAAAATGACTTGCCATGCCATGAAGAGGGATAGGGGAAAGGTGTGGAGTCATGGCAACATCAGAGTCAGGGCAGCTGAATGTTGATAGTACTTACAGGGGGAACTCTGGCTGGTTTTTTACAGTAGAGCTTACCAACAACTTCTGTCTCCCACCTGGGATCTCATGGATCTTGTATGTGGTAAAAGAGCTGCAGGTGTCTCAAGAATCACCTTAAAAGGGTCCTGGTAGGGTCTAGTAATTGGATGACAATAGAAGAGTGTTTAGCAACAGACTCGGGGGTCTACCTGATAAGCTGGTAAAGGAAACATGTTTGTGTTAGTAGGTTGACTGGATAGAAGAAGCAGAGGGGTTGCTAGCAAGCTTGGGTTCAGGCAAATGGGGGGAGCAAAGGAAATAGAGGCTCCCAACTTAGCTAGATCTCTTCTCTAATAAAGGGACAGGACATGTTGGCACTACCAAAAGGAATGACTGAGAGGTGCACTCCTAAAAATGTAAGTAAGTGCTGGAATCTGGTGAGGAAGGTAAGGTGTCTTCTTACCCGACAATAGGAAAATGAGAGGGAGAAGTAGGTCCCCAAAACTCCGTCAGGACCGAGTAAGTGGCTCCAGTGCCCAAGAGGAAGGAGATGGGCTGCTCACATACCATGAGAGCTACCCGTGGCTCCCTGTTCGTGATGGCAGTGGTCAGGTCAAGGGAGCCTGGGCCTCTTCAGTTGTCCATAGCCAAGCCTAGAAGGCTGGAGGGCTATTTGGGCGTGATGTCCCTCTGTCTTGCGTGACACAGGGCAATCAACAGCCCAATGTTCCTCTGGATCATACTTAGGACACGGCCTCTTGGCTTGTGAGGGCTGGAGCAAGCTTTTACCCAATTACCTATTGACCACATCTGTAGCAGGGGTCCGGTGGTGTAGCAGTGGCTGGGGCTGGTCGGGAAGCCTTTGCCAGCATATGGTATTTGTGAGCCTTTTTACCTTTCCCATGGTACACTTTAAAGGCCAGCACCAAGACTTCTGCCTGTGGAGTTAGGGGTCCCCTCTCAAGCTTTTAAGCTAGTCTCTTATGTCGGGGTAGTTCTGGGAAAAGAAATAGGTCATTAGAAGTTGTTTACCTTCTGGGTTTTTAGGATCTAAGTTAGTGTCTATCTGTTTGATGGATCTCGTCTGCATGCATTTTTCTGCTCCCAAACTCGCTGGCTTTCCTCAGGAAGTAAATTATTAGTGAGACTCATAGTAAAGCATAGAACATCAGACTATAAGATTGCGGCGCAGAAGAGGACAAGATAGGGAGGAAAGGGGCACCGGCAGTGGTGCTTGAGGCCGGATGGCGTGTCCACGTCTACATGTGAGTCTGGCTGTGGAGGGGAGTTTGAAAAGGTTAGAATAACATGAGTAGAAGCTGAGGTAGAGGTTTGGATTTTGCGGCGATGGCTCGTTGGCTGGATGTCGAGAGCTGTGGTGTCATCTGCCTTATTGCCTCATTGCTAAAAGGAGGTGGGTGGGGTTATAAGAACACAGAGAAGGATTAGAGCGGAGATAGACAAATGCCTGTACACAGGGAACCTCTTTCCATTTACCAGATCTTTGGCAGTATGAGTGAAGGTCTCATAAAATTAATGAGTCTAGGGTGCCATTTTGAGTCATTATCTAGTGGATACTGAGTCTAAACATTGTTGTAGAGGTGTATCAATTTTGATGTCTTTAGCTGAGGTGTTAGTTTTAGGGATTTGAAATTTTTTTTAGGAGACATCCCAGTGGGGAGCCTGGTGACCCGTTTTGAGACATTGAGTTGTCCATTGGGAAGGTACAGGGAGGGGGCTACGGAGCCATCCAATCCAGCGTCCCAGTGGATGAAACTCGGTAGAAAAGTTTCGCCTATGCGCAGGGGTCGCGAGTCGTCACTCGGACTCCTGGTGGCTTTGCCAGATCCTGGATCTGGCAGAGAGTGCCCTCGCCAGGCCTGGACTTCGGCTGAGTGAACCGGCTGCTAGAGCCCTGGGGGAAGGGAAAAAGTGAAGGGCACTCCCGACGAGCTTCTCAATGGTCAATGTCTGTCTCAAAACTGTGGCTATAGAGAAGTAACCCTCTTTGCCCGCAAAGGCTGGCCAGGCCTTTTTGGGAAATCGGGGACTCTCCGCCAACTGGAGTGACAATCCCTACCAATTTGCTGATGTTTGTGCGGGAATCTTAGCCATGATCTGGTATCAGGAAAAGTGAAACCATGTGGTGTGTGGCTGATCTATCTCAGCAGCCCACGTGGCGAGAGCTACTGGCACACATGGTGGAGCAGTGGCCAGCAAGTGTCTACAGCTTCAGTAATGGCTACAACTCACGTGTTGGAAGTCTGTGAGTCGGGCAGCTGTTGGCAGATCAGCCATGGTGGCAGACGGGGAGGCAGTTGTGGCACATGGCGGCGGCAGCGACAGGGAGACGGCGGCGGGAGACGGTCACTGCAGCAGTCAGCGGAACAAGAGACAGTACGGGAACTCGAGGCAGTGGCGTCCGTTAAGAGGATAGGCAACCGCAGCGCCAGCCATGCAGCCAAGGCTATGCTGAGCCCGATAGGGTGGGCCGGGGTGGTCGGCAAGGACTGGTCGCAAGAAAATCTAGGTCCCTATGCGGGTTTGGCTTAACTATCTCAGTAAATTAAGAAAAATTTTAGATGTACATTTGAAACCCACATTTGAAATCTAGAGGAGTCCCACCTTTTAGAATAGGTAGTAAGCTTTAGGCAGATGTACTTATCTGGGTGGAGTCTCATTTGGTCTATTGGAGGTAGATCTGATTGTAGCTTATGAGAGATAACAACATGAGTTAACAACATAAACATTTTTAAGATGAGCCTTTATGGAGAAGAAGGAGCAAGAATTATATGTAGTGGAAAAGGAAGTTTAACAATAGGAAACATGAAGCATTAATGGAACCAGAGCTTATGTTAGAAAGTAACCATATATCTGAGCTACTTGTTAGAAAATAGAAATCTGTTGTTTTTTTTTTTTTTTTTTTTAGTTGTTAAACTGCAGTTACCTTAGCTGTCAATGCAATCAGAAATCTGGCTTAGAATAAATAAAGCTTTAATCTAGCAGGCAGAATAAGATTGAAATAAAGGGAAACAAAACATGCACGAGGCAGGCACTATTGCACACAGGTGAGAAAGTGCATTTGGGGCACTGGGGGCACTCACATACAGGGAGGGGGTTTGGTACTGTGGCAGCAGGGCAAGGCTAGGTGTTCTGGCCAGGGGGCGGGCCATCCCGCCCCTCGGTGGGCGGGGAGTACCTGTGCTGCCGCCATGGCAGGTCTTGGGACCACATGTGTGATCTGCTAGGCAGGCGACTGCTTACTAGGAGGCCTGCTTTCATGGTTTCCCTAGGGACTGCCAGCAGGGCCAGGGTCCCCGCAGAAACCCAATCACCACCCTTCTGCTCGCTGCCCCTAGGGAGCGGCCGGAGCCTGGAGCACTAGGCCCACAGCACATCAGCCTGCTCTGAAGCTCCTGCGGGAGCCATGTTGCTGGCTGCTGCTCCTTTCAAGAAGCCCACCTACTGGCAGGCTCTACTAGCTCTGGATTCCTGCCGCAGGCCCAAGCAACCAAGGCTGAGCCTTCCTCGGGACAGGATACCTGCTCACTGGGTCCCAGCGGACAAAGAGTCTGGGACAGAGACCAGGACAGAGAAAGCACATGTGGGATGGGACACAGCTAGGTCTAGCAAACAGTCTCAAGCAGAGGTTAGGAGCAGGGCCAGACCTTCACACAGAACAGATAGCTAGGGAGGGAGTGCAGTTTATTGGTTTCTGATCACTGTAAATTAAGCTAAAGCATCCCAGGAAATAGGGACAAAGGCGGCGAAAACAATCTCATGGGTGAGGGTAGGTATAGCTGCCATGAGGGCGCAAAACTCGGAGGCTGTGCTCCATGGAGGTGGCCCATGGGTGAGAGTCTGCAATGGGGTTAAAGCGGAGGCAGCGCTCGTTGGAGGCGGTGCTCCAGAATGAGATCCAGGCCTAGCCTGGGTCTAGTAAAAAGAGGGGGGGGTCCCAAGGGTAAAAAATCTTAGAATGAGGGTCAGTAAAAGCATCTGTCCTCAGGGGTAGTTCAGGAACACTTCCCTGGGACCTCTTGGATGCTTACTCTGACCAATGTGGGGAGGGAGCTTACCGGGTCTTGAGCTAGTGAGCGTCGGGATGCGAGCCTGCATTTTCTTGAGGCTTGCACCAATCTAAGGTTGTTAAAAGTCACAGAATGAAAGGAAAGAGAGATCTGGTCGTGAGGAAGTCTAACATCCTCACACGGGGCACCAATGTAAGGAAAAGATAACGGGGCACCAATGAAAGGAAAAGTCACAGGGCACCAATGTTGTGAAAGGATAACGATCCGAGTCACGGCACCAATGTTAGGGGAAGGATGAAGAGAGTGGGGGGCATATGGCCCATGGAGGTGCGGCGAGGCCTGAGGGCAAGGGAGATGCCTCTGAGGGGTCCATGTTGGGAATCCCTTCCCTGAGGGACCAGCCACACAACAGTATAGTACGGAATAGAGTTTATTCAGGTCATGGGAGAGTTAAGAGGGTGGTAGAGGCAGAGAGAGAGAGAGAAGTAGAGGAGTAGAGGAGTAGAGGAGTAGAGGAGTAGAGGAGTAGAGGCCGGCCATGAGCACGTGGGAGAGAGGGGGGAAGGGAAGGGAAGAGGGAGGCTGCAAGAGCACAAGGGCAGGAGAGGCCAAGAGAGAGAGGAGGGGTCAAGCAGCTCCTTTTATAGTGTCAGGCCACTGGGGCGGAGCATACCTGGCCACTGCTGGGTAATTGAGGGGTGGGGTATACCTGGCTGTTGCTAGGTAACTGAGAGGTGGGGTTTACAGAATCCCAACAATTATGATTTAGAGCTTAAGTGTTATTGACAAAGATACTCAATTTGTTTTAATTGTAAGGCACCTCTGAATAAAAAGTGATTTTCTCTGGCTTGTACTGGATTTGAAAAATGAAACTTTTGAGGAACTTTGTCCACACCCTGTTGATGGAATGACAAATAAACTAATAAAGTTAATTAGAAAGTAAGAGTCATCTTGCTTTTAAGAGCTAGAAAACTTTCATAAAGTTGCTTATTGCTCAATTAAGATTTTCTTTTTTATTTGATATATTTTCGTTACATTTCAAATGTTATTCTCTTTCTCATATTCTCCTCTATACTCTATTACATTCCCTCTTCCCCTGCTTCAATAAGGATGTTAATCTACCCACCCACCCCCTCCTGCCTCTTCACCCTGACATTCCCCTACACTGCACCATCAAGCCTTAGCTGCATCAAAGTCTTCTCTTCCCATTGATGCCCAACAAGGCCATCCTCTTCTAGTTGTGCAGCTGGAGCCATGGGTCCATTCATGCCTAATCTTTTGATAGTGGTTTAGTTCCTGGGAGCTCTGGTTGGTTGGTATTGTTGTTCTTATGGGGTTGTAAATGACTTCAACTCCTTCATGTCTTTCTCTAAGTCCTTTATTAAGGTCTCCATTCTCACTTTTATGGTTGGGTGAGAGCATCTGCCTTTGTATTTGTTATGTTCTGGCAGAGACTCTCAGGAGATAACTATATCAGGCTCTTGTCAGCAGGCACTTCTTGGCATCAGCAATATTGTTTGGTTTTGGTGGCTGAATATGGGCTGAATTTCCAGGTGGGGGCAATCTCTACATGGCCTTTATTTCAGTATCTGCTTCAATCTTTGTCTCCATACTTTCTCCTGAGAATATTTTTGTCCCCCCTTCTAAGGACTGAAACATCCACTCTTTGGTCTTCCAACTTCTTGAACTTCATGTGGTCTGTGAATTGCATCATGGGTATTCCAAGCTTTTAGGTTAATATACACTCAGTGAGTGCATACCATGTGTGTAATCTTGTGTTTGGGTTACTTTACTCAGGCTAATATTTTCTAGATCAATCTATTTGCCCAAGAATTTCATGTAGTCATTATTTTTTATAGCTGAGTAGTATTCCATTGTGTAAACATACCACATTTTCCTGTATCAGTTCCTCTGTTAAAGGACATCTGGATTCTTACCAGCTTCTGGCTAATATACATAAGGCTGCTATAAACATGGTAGAGCATGTGTCCTTATTATGTGTTGGAGTATCTTTTGGGAATATGACCAGGAGTAGTATAGCTGAGTCTTCAGGTACTACTATGTCCAATATTCTGAAGCCCTGAGGGTCAGATCAGCACTAAAATACAACCATCATGGCATTTGGACTGGGAGGTAGCCAGATTACATTACAGGACTAAAATCGAGTAATACAGTCCAGTTGTGCCCTTAAAACTTGTTAAACTCTCTTTTATGTCTACTTGTATAGGCACTGCAGGTACTCCATTTTTGACTTTTTAAAAGCATGCCATAAAAATATGGGAGTTCACTTGTCTTTTTCATTGGTTGGATTCACTTTCATTTGAATATATATTAGCACTTAGTAGTAGAAATTCTAAATTCTGTGGAAGTAATGTTTTTGTTTTCCTGTTTTCTGTTTTGTGGTTTGTTGCTATTGTTTTGTTTTTGTCTTGAGAAACCTCTTAACTGAGTGTATTAACCTATATTCTCATCAAAAAGTCTAAGGCAATTCCCTTTCCTCTATATTTTTTAGCTCTTGTTTTATTCAGTACTGGCAGTTCTTGTAAGTGTGGTGATATATCAGTGAAATTTTGATTTATACTTACATGACAACTGCAATCTAATTATTTGACATACTCTTCAATAGCTTTCTGTGTTCTTAGATATCTACTTCTAAGAGCTCTATCTTGAGAGAATCACTGTAATTGGAAATTTGTCAATACACCTATATATTTATGAAGTATCTAACTATATAATTTAATATCAAGAATAATCCACAATTTATTGTCTGGATACAAACTGAGATTCTGCATACTGTTGTCTCATCATAGCTGGATCGAATCACTTAAAATAATCATTGCCTTAGAATCTATTTTGTTTGATATAGCACGGCCAAAAGCAGAATTTTCCTTGCTGTTCTTGAAATTTGCTAAACTGACTTTTTCCACATTAAAAAAAAAGTTTTGTCTAAATGTCTTTCCACTAAGCTAAACCTGTTAAGTAGTGTAGTTTAATGGATTTGCTGAGCATGTTCATTATGAAACCATCTTTACATTAAGGCAGCAAACATATCCATGGTCCAGAGAAGTTTACTATTATTTTTCAATGTTTTTCTTTAGAAATTATGTTCTGTATCATTTTAGTATTTCTTAAACAGTGAATTACTATATTCTATATGCTCATCTTTCTGATGTAATTATTCTTAATAGGCTACAGTCCTTTTTTTTTCTCTTTGTTTCCACATGAGCATTTTCTTTCTAAAGTTATCTAACAGAAAATTCCCATTTCCCAGAAAAAATAATTTTTTTCCTCTCAATATTTAAAGGTGCTAAATTTTATAAGGTACATAGACCACCTTAATTGTCATGGTTTTCTTTTGTCTAATTCTTTTTAGTATGAGAGTTCATTCTAGTTTTCATAATTGAAGCCTCTGTGAATTCTATTTTTTTTTTTTTTCAGGCTTCCTTATGTGACAGAGCTTGTTTCTAGATTGCCTATCTCTTAACCTTTTAATTTTCCACACAACTCTAATTTTCATTTTGCATATTTTAAAAGTTTTATAAAATCTAAATGTTTTATGTTGCTGACTCTAAATTCAAGTTTAAATTTATTTTAATATATTGTCATACTTTTTTCATACCTCTTTTAAAATTTGACAGTTTTCATTCTCATAATTTTTTTTAAATAACTGAATGAAAAAATATGCCTGTAATAATTTTCTGGACTGTTTGTTGAGTGTATTCCAGCAGTGAAGGATTTTGACTAGCTTTTACAAAGGACAAGTGGAGAATTTAGCAGCAGCAGCAGGGGCATTCTGCTTATTACTGGTTCTGTATCTTGACAAGTGCCCACCTTCTTTGTGGAGCCCCATTCAGGTAACCCAGTCTCTGACTATACCACATAAATCATTTATGACTTTAAAGGAGTGGGCATGATTTGAATTCAAGTGTTTCATTTTAGAAAGAGAAAAAAAAAGATTACATCATTTCAAAATGTGAATTCAGACTTCTTAAGAAAGGTTCAAATTCACTTGTCCTGAAGAGTAAAATGTTGTCAAAGGACACTGATTCCTTGCCCTAGGGATTTCCTCTGCAGGAAATCGCTCCCAGGAAATCCCACCCAGGAAATCCTACTTTCTTGAGATTTGAGTTCCCAAAATACCACAGAATGTCCGGATGACCTCTGTGGAATGTTCCAATGCCCTAGGTGTGCCTGGGGGTGTACTGATAAAAAAATGTATGATTCTTCCCCTTTCAGTTTCCTCATTCCCCCTGTCCTCCCCCTCCTTTGTGATTTTTGCCTTTATAAGCCCGTTACAAGTTCAGGCCGGGGTCGAACTCCTCTACCCCTTCGTGGTGTATGAGTCTCGACCCCAGCATGCTGGCCTGAGATCTCACTCTTTCACTTTCAATAAACTTCCTAATGCGATTGCAGCAAGTCTGGTCTCGGTGCCTCGCTGGGTGCGCGCCTATTCTGAGATTTGAGTGAGAGTCTCCCTTCGGAGGTCTTTCATTTGGGGGCTCGTCCTGGATTTGTGCAACCACCCAGGGGCCCTAGACCTACTTGGAGGTAAGGATTTTCTTTCCTTTCTTTCCTTGTTGTCCTGTTGTGACTCTGTGTTTGTAGATCGTGATTCTGTGTTTGTGGATTGTCCAGATTGTGATTCTGTGTTTGTGGATTGTTCAGAGGTCTGGTGCGATCGCAGTTCTGTATTCGCAAATGCTCTAACCGAATCTGCTCTTCCAAGGGAGGAGCGGAGTGGACGGGGATAAACGTGTCCGGGTGTCTGCCATTTGCTCGCCCTGGGAGATGTCCCAGGAGGACAGGGGGAGGACCAGGGACGCCTGGTGGACCCCCACGGGAAAAGTCAGGAGATCAGTTTTTCTCCTTGACGATCTGTGTCAGAGGGCCAATTCTGGGCCATCTGGCTCTTTTCGGGGTTTTGAGTCGACTCAAGGTTGGCGACTGACTTTGTCTCTATGTTTTGTAGTATCTGTGAGTGTTTTGTGTGTGTGTGTCAGAACTAGAAATGGGCCAGACTGTGATGACCCCACTAACACTGACTTTGAACCATTGGACGGACGTTAAGACAAGGGCCCATAATCTTTCTGTTGAAGTTAGGAAAGGACCGTGGCAGACTTTCTGCTCCTCCTAATGGCGTAGGATGGCCTTCAGAGGGAACTTTTAATCTATGTCTCATCTCCGCTGTTAAGCGAATTGTTTTTCAGGCTTCAGGGGGACACCCCGATCAGGTTCCATACATCATCGTGTGGGAAAACCTGGTCAAAAACCCGACATCCTGGGTGAGACCCTGGACAGCGGGGGCAGAAACGGCAATGGTGGCCATGGCCTCGAACAAGCTGGCACCTGCTCCATCGGCCCCCACGCAGATTTATCCTGAAATTGATGATGGTTTTCTTCTCCTCGACAACCCTCCACCCCCATACCGTCAACCGGCTTCTCATGCAAGTCCCCCACATGCGCCGACTCCCACTGACTCCCAGACGGCCTCTGAAACTGGACCAGCAGCCAGGACCCAAAGCCCCCAGGTTCGAAGCCCAGGGGGAAATGGCGCGGGGCTTGGCTCTGCTATCGCCCTACCATTACGGCTTATGGACCCGCCCCAGCTCTGGGAGAACTAGTCCCGCTACAGTATTGGCCGTTTTCATCAGCCCATATGTATAACTGAAAAAGTAACCACCCCTCTTTTACAGAGGACCCCTCGGGTCTGACGGCACTCCTTGAGTCCCTGATGTTTTCTCATCAGCCCACTTGGGACAACTGCCAGCAGCTTTTGCAGGTCCTCTTTACTATAAAAGAGAGTGAGAGGATCCTCCTGGAAGCTAGAAAAAATGTTCCAGGACCAGATGGGACCCCCACCAATCTTCCTAATCTTATAGATGCAGCTTTTCCCTTGATCTGCTCTGACTAGGATTACAACTCTGCAGAAGGTAAGGAGCGTCTCAAGGTCTACCGCCGGGCTCTAGTGGCAGGTCTCAAGAGAGCCGCAAGGCGACCCACGAATTTGGCTAAGGTAAGAGAGGTTCTTCAGGGACCTGTTGAACCGCCGTCTGTGTTTCTTGACAGGGGTTATACCTTGATCCAACCTCTGAGGGTCAGCAGGCAGAGGTGGCTATGGCCTTTATACAGCAGTCAGCATCAGATATTAAGAGAAAGTTACAATGGCTAGAGGGGTTCCAAAACTATACCTTGCAGGATTTGGTGAAGGAATCAGAGAGAGTGTTTCATAAGGAGGAGACTGAGGAAGAGAAGGGAGAAAGAGAAAAGCAGAAGGCAGAGGAAAGAGAGGACCGGAGGGTAGTAGACAAAAAAGAAATTTGTAGGATTTTGGCAACAGTAGTGAAGGGCCAGGGAGTTAGCAATCAAGTCTGGCACTAGGAGGGAGCCTCTTGAAAAAGATCAATGTGCTTACTATAAAGAAGAAGGCCACTGAGACAAAAAATTGCCCCAACAAGAAAAAAAAAGGGGACACCAGCAACAGAAGCCCCGGACATGTGGCTCCAAAGTTTTAAATATTTATGGACTACCCGAAGATCTGTGGATCTCGGAGTGGGCCGGATATCCCACTTATTCATTGTAATGCCAGACTGTCCCTGCACCCTGTTGGGGAGAGACCTCCTGACTAAGATGGGGCACAGATTCACTTCCACTCTGATGGACCACAGGTTAAAGGTCCAGAAGGGGAGCCTGTGTGGGTTCTAACCATCCAGTTGGAGGACAAGTACCAACTCTAAACAGCCTGCCTCAGATCAGATGGACTGGTGGCTGCAGGCATATCCACAGGCCTGGGTGGAGACTGCAGGAATGAGAGAGGCTAAGAACCAGCCCCTGCCCATATGGAGCTGAAAGTCCAGGCTAGTGGTGCGTTAGTACCCCATATCAAAGGAGGCATGAGACAGGATCAAGATACTCATCATTCGGTTACTCCAACAACTTCGTATGTGTCCATCATCCTGAGGTGTGCCTCTCCTACTGGTGCAGAAACATGGAACCAACGACTGCTGGACAGTTCAAGATCTCTGAGAGGTAAACAAATTGGTGGCAAAACTCCACCTTACAGTACTTAACCCCTATAACCTGTTGAGCTCATTGCCCTATCCAGGACCTGGTGTACAGCACTGGACTTGAAGAAAATGCATCAACGGACTCATCTAGAGGTAGACAAACTTATAAAGACTGTCTTGAGGTCAAATTCTTTTGTGTCAGATTTGACTAGATAACTGTGCCATGTTAGAAAGCAAATGTATGTAGAAGGCCGGGAAGAGAGAAGATAGACCTGAGGTTTACTGAGAAGTGGATTTTACAGAACTGAGCCAAGAAGATATAGATATAAGTATCTATCAGTCTTAATAGATACATTTTCTGGGCAGGTAAATGCCTCCCCACAAAGAGAAAAATGACAGCAGCAGTCATAACTAAGAAGATTCCAGAAGAGATCTTCTCTAGGTTTGGCACCCCTAAGGTAATTGGATCAGACAATGGGCCATCTGTGTTGCCCAGGTAAGTTAGATATTAGCTTGTTTATTGGGGACTAATTGGAAATTACATTGTGCTTACAGACCCCAGAGCTCAGGACAGGTAGAAAGAATGAATAGAACTCTAAAAGAGACTTTTACTAAATTAGCTATTGAGACCGGCGGTAAAGACTGGGTGACCCTCCTCCCCTTTGCGCTTCTTAGAGTCTGAAACTCGCCAGGGCATTTCGGCCTTACCCCTTATGAAATCCTACATGGGGGACTGCCCCCCTTAACGGAGTTGTGCGGGATATTGGATCCTGGCACTAACTCCCCCTCCTCCTCTGCTCTATTTGCCCACTTAAAGGCCTTAGAAGTTATTAAAACACAGATCTGGAGTCGAATCAAAGAAGCCTACACTCCAGGAACCACCGCGGTGCCCCACGGGTTCCAGGTCGGAGACTCAGTCCTGGTCAGATGACATCGCGCTGGCACGCTTGAGCCCTGGAGGAAGGGAACCTACCTGGTGCTGTTGACTACCCCCTCGGCAGTCAAGGTCAACGGGATTGCTGCTTGGGTACAGTGGCAGCTGGTAAAAATTCTTTTAAGCTGCGCCTTCGTCGTAGCCCCAACCTTGGGTAATAACCCCCATTCCCTTCAAAAATTAACCTGGGAAGTGCTTAATGAAGTGGGCGATGTCGTGTGGTCAACAACCGCAGTGCACCCCCTTTGGACTTGGTGGCCTGATCTTGCACCCAATGTCTGTAAGTTAGCAACCGGCTCTATGGCCTTGGATCTTTCCAGTTATATCAATTTAGAAAAGCCACCCCCATAAAAACAGTGTGTCCCTCATGGCATAGGGATCACATTGGGGTGTTCAAGACAGTTTTTCCGAGCCAACCTTCAGGCAGCAGACTTCTATGTCTTCCCCGGACAGGGACACACCAGGAAAATGAAGAGAGGGGCCTCAGACTATTTTTGTAGTAAATGGGGATGTGAGACCATGAGAGAAGCCTACTGGAACCCTTCCTCTGCTTGGGATCTAATTATAGTTAAAAAGGTTCATAGACCAGGGGAGCCAGAAAATGGGGAAAGAGATCCATCCAAATACCTGGCTTATAGGACTGGGTGTGCCTCTGAAAGCTCGGGTAGCCCTCAGGGACTGTGCAAATACAGTTATTGTAACCCTCTAAATATCAGCTTCACCCCATAGGGAAAACAAGATCGTCAGTGGGTAAGAGGAAACCGTTGGGGATGGAGAGTCTATACTGGCAGAGGGGACCCTAGATTTGTTTTTGTTATTAAGATAAAGATAGAGAGTCCGCCCACACGACCCGTAGGCCCCAATTCGGTGCTTGATAACCCTGTACCCAGGCCTGAGAGACCTCCTCGTCTCACTCTGTCACCAAAGGAGGACTCGTATCCCCTTTTGACCACACCCTTCTATCTCCCTATGAGAACTGAGGACCGCCTGTTCAATCTGCTCGATAGTGCATTTGTTGTTTTAAACCGCACTAACCCTGCCGCTACTCAGTCCTGCTGGCTGTGTTTTACTTCCAATCCCCCTTACTATGAAGGAATAGCTCAGCTATGAAGCTATAATGTTACTCCTGACCACTCACTCTGCCCCGGGAAAGCAAACGAAAGCTGACCCTGTCTGCAGTATCAGGAACTGGGCTGTGCATAGGAAGAGTGCCTACCAGACACCAGCCCCTCTGTAATGTAACTATTTCCAACCTGACAGCAGGCTCAGATAAATACCTAATACCCCCTCTCGATACCTGGTGGGCTTGTGGCACCGGCCTGACCCCCTGCCTGCATACTTCACTATTTAACAGTACTAAAGATTTTGTGTTTTAGTCCAACTGGTGCCCAGGGTAATTTATCATGATGATACCTCGTTTAGAGATGAATTTGACCACCATACTCGATACAAGAGAGAACCTATAACTTTGACCTTAGCTGTCTTGTTAGGACTTGGAGTGGCAGCAGGAATTGGAACAGGGGCAGCTGCCCTCATCCAACAACCTTACTACTATAATGAACTCAGAGCAGCTATGGACGCGGACCTGGGAGCATTAGAACAGTCCATAACCAAACTAGAAGAGTCATTGACTTCATTATCAGAGGTAGTGCTACAGAACAGGAGGGGATTAGATCTGCTTTTTCTAAAAAAAGGAGGGCTCTGTGCTGCCCTAAAAGAAGAATGTTGCTTTTACGTAGATCATTCTGGTGTCATAAGAGATTCTATGGCAAAGCTTAGAGAAAGACTAGAAAACAGAAAAAAAGAAAGAGAAACATACCAAGGATGGTATGAAAATTGGTTTAACCGGTCACCCTGGTTCTCTACGCTAGTCTCTGCTTTGGTCAGGCCTTTACTCATTTTAATGCTAATCCTAACTTTTGGGCCATGCATCCTCAATAGACTGGTGACTTTTATAAAAGAAAGGATGAGTGCTGTACAGGTAATGGTCCTAAGACAACAATACCAGATATTACAAGAAGCTGAGGGATCGCTCTAAGATTAGAGCTTTTAACAAAAAGAAAAACGGGGGAATGAAGAGTAAAAGGTTGTCAAAGGACACTGATTCCTTGCCCTAGGGATTTCCTCTGCAGGAAATCGCTCCCAGGAAATCCCACCCAGGAAATCCCACTTTCTTGAGATTTGAGTTCCCAAAATACCACAGAAGGTCCGGATGATTTCTGTGGAATGTTCCAACGCCCTAGGTGTGCCTGGGGGTGTACTGATAAAAAAAAATGTATGATTCTTCCCCTTTCAATTTCTTCATTCCCCCCTGTCCTGCCCCTCCTTTGTGATTTTTGCCTTTATAAGCCCGTTACAAGTTCAGGCCGGGGTCGAACTCCTCTACCCCTGCGTGGTGTATGAGTCTCGACCCCAGCATGCTGGCCTGAGATCTCACTCTTTCACTTTCAATAAACTTCCTCATGCGATTGCAGCAAGTCTGGTCTCGGTGCCTCGCTGGGTGCGCGCCTCTCCTGAGATTTGAGTGAGGGTCTCCCTTCAGAGGTCTTTCAGTCCCTCCCTTGGATATCCACATGGTTCCCTTGCTCTGTATTACAAGCTACATTGTTTAAAGGTTATGACTTACAACTGGTACAAAAGAGTAAGTACTTAAAATGTATATTTGATAATTTCAACCATGAGCACTGCATCTTTACCACTTCCATCCATCTCCATTCAATTCCTCTGTGCTCCCTGTTTTTCCAAATTTAATGTGTATGGAGAGGTATGTGCATACATGTGTATGTAACCTATCGAGTTCATTTAGCATATGATCATATGTGCATTTTCCCAACTGACCACCTGGGAAGGGACAAACTATGTGGGAGCTTGGCCCTTATAGGTTGGGTTTATAACCCATATAGAGAGGCAACCAGTTTCCTTTCTGCCACCAGCTTTTGACTCTGTATATCTACATCTGGGAGTGTAACTGGGTGAATTTCTCTTGTTCCTATCAGCACATCAACTGACATTATCACATCTTTATCTGACAACCATATTTTTGGGTTGTTTTAAGGGAAGTGCATTTTCCCTTTATGTTGATGTAAAGATTAAGCAAAAATTTAAAAGTAAAGTTAAAAATTAGTAACAGTATATAGTTGTTTTAGCTATTTCTTGTAAAGAATGCCCTTTCTTAACAAAATTACAAATGATTTTATAAGATGTGCTATTTAACTATTGGGATAAGGGATGAACCCATCAAAATCCTCACAACATTCTTCACAGAAATACAATTAAAAATGCATATGGAAACAGATAATATACCACACAGGCCAGACAATCCTTAGTAAAGACAAAATAATACTAGAGAAGCTGCTATTCTAAGCCTCAAGGTGTAGTAATATTTTGAATAGTAAAAACTGTGTGGAAATGTCACAAAAATAGATGTGTAGAATAATCAAACAAAAAAATAAGACCAAAAATAAGTATATGTAAAAACAGCCATCTGATAATTGACAAAGAGGCATAAGACATTCATTTGAGACAACATTTTTAACAAATGGAGGTAAGAATTATGGATGTCAATACACAAAAGAATAAAAATAAAACAATAAATTACAACTTAATCCAAGTAGGTAAAAACCTGAAAATTAAAAGCTAAAATTGCTAGAAAAAAAAAGTCTGTATCCTGCAAAATAAAGGTATAGGAAAGGAAGTTCTGAACATGATTCAATCTACCTAAGCATTGAAGCTAACAATTGATGGAGTTTCATAGCATGAAAACATTTCTGTACCACCAACACCCCGACCCCCACCCAAGATAACAACCTGACAATCAAAAAACCCATAAAACAATCAATGAAGCAAAAAAAAAACACAGAGAAGAGAAGATAATTTTTGACAGCTATACAATCAAGAGATGATTAACATTGAAAATACATAAATAAATTAAGTGACCCAATTAAACAATGGAGTATACATCTAAAGAGAAAATTTTCCACAGAAGAATAGAAATACCTTTTTAAAGTATTTTTTATGTGCATCATTCTTAGTTATAAGGGGAATGAAAACTAAAATAACTCAGATTTGACCTTATCTCAGTCAGAAAGGGAAAGATCAACAAAATAACAGACAAAGAAAATAACGATGACATCATAGAGTACGGGGACCTCTCATTTACTGTTTGTGGTCATAAAAAATGCTGCATTCACTCTGGAAATCATTAGGACAACTATTGGGTTGGTAGGGAAATCTACCACATAAATTTTTGACAAATGCCCCAAGTGCTCACCTTTGCCCAACTACTTTCTCATTAATGTCCATTGCTGTTTTATTTACAACAGCTAGCCAACCACACCTGCCAAGCACCAGCTTCGGTTTGGAGAATGGTTCTCAGAGAAGGTGTTTTGAGAGTAGCAAAAACGAAGGACTCAATGTAAGAATCTGGAGGCCTGTTCAAGCTCTGCTCAAAATGGCTCTCTAGACAGCTCTCTGTAGTTAGTTCTTGGCTCTGCATGCTGCTCAAGACAGCTTTTCAGTTTGCTCTCTCTGTTCTATCTCTGGTCCTCTTCTGCTCTGCTTTGTTCTGGACAGCTTTTTTTTTTTTTTTTTTTTTTTTTTTTTAACGCTCCAGTTGTGCTCAATACAGCTCTCACAGCTAGTAAAAATGCTCGAAGTTCCCTGAATAGATCATAGGTTTTCTGGCCAAAGTAAGAAAAGCTACTATAAAAATTCTTGTGTTTTCCAACCAGGTCAGAAATCCTGATAGAAAAATTCTAAACATAATTCTTGGGTTTTCTAATTAAATTCAAAAAGTCAGAAAACATTCTACAAGAGCTGTGTTTACTCTTCAGAGAGCTTTCTCTGGCTAGTTGTTAGAAAACATTTTAAAAGAACTGTGTCAGCTCTCTAAGTAATTCTTGGGATTTCCAACCAAGGACAAAAATCCTTTTAGAAAAACAAATTCTGACAGAGCTATGAAAAATTTTAGAAGAGCTATATTTGTTCTCCATAAATTTTTCTACTAAACTCAGAAATCCTGTTACACAAATTTCTTGAAGAGCTGTTTTTACTCTCCAGAGATCCTCAGACAGCTTGGCTCTTGCTAGAGAAAAATTCTAAAGAACTGCTACCTTTCCCTGCTAGCTCATCTCATTTTTAAATTTACAAATTAATTCAGTTATTTTTTTCCAAGATCCCTCTTGACCATCCCACACATAAGCATTCCATGACCTTGGGAGGAAGAGAGGAGACAGAGGGGAAAAGGATGGACAGAATCAGGAATGGAAGGAGATGGAGATGTACAGAGGGGTGTGAAATTGAACAGAGGTGTGTAGCATTGGGGATGGGGAACTGGAGGTAGCAACCAGAAAGTCACAGATGCCATGAAAGCAAGAGCCTCCCAGGACCCCACAGGGATGACATTAGCTGAAATACCCCACAAAGGGGAGAGAGAACCATTCAAGACCATATCCAGAGGTTAGGCATGACCCCTGGTTGAAGGATGAGGCCACCCACCCATCTCCAAAATTTTAACCAAAAATTGCTCCTGACTAAAGGAAATACAAGGACAAAGGAACAGTGGATGAAGGAAAAGCCATCCAGAGACTGCCCTACCTGGGGATCTATCTCACAAGCAGACACCAAACCCAGACACTGTTGCGGATGCCAATAAATGCTAGCTGACAGGAGCCTGTCTCCTGAGAGTCTCTGCCAGATCCTGACCAGTACAGACGAGGATGTTCGAAGCCCACAATTAGACTGATCGTATGGACCCAAATGGAGGAGTTAGGGGAAAAACTAAAAAAGCTGAAGGGGCTTTATCTGGCATCAATTGGAGGGAGGCCAGGGGGCCTGTGAAGACTTGATGCCTCACAGAGTACTGAGGTAGGTGTCAGGGAGGGGAGTACTCTCATAGAAGCAGGGGAAGGGGGCAGGGGAAAGGAAATTTTCAGAGGAAAAACCAGGATAGGGAAAACCATTTGATATGTAAATAAATAAAACTTACAATTTGTGCTACCCCCCCAAAAGAGTATAAATAGACATTTTTCTTAATTGTTAAAGGAGTTCAGTCATTTTTCTTTTAGTATCATAAAGACTCCAGTAAGAACTCTTATAATTAATGTCTGATCTTTGTGTATTTCTCTGATGGTCTTTATTTTTAATGTAAAGTTCCAATGTATATGATAAATTATTACTCACAGGCTGAAAAAAATAAAAATTAGAAAATGAAATTTGTATGTAGCATTGTGCCACCAGAAGAATTATAACTGCAGTCAATTTATTTTATCTTCTTTAGAAATTATGTATTCACACTCAATTCTTCATAGTGTGAGAAACAGCAATTTGCAGATTCATTTAGAATAACAAAAAGCCCAGGATAGATAAAACTATTCTCAACAATAAAGAAGTTCCAAGGGATTGACCATCCCTAATCCCAAGCAATATTACAGAGCAATAGTGATAAATACTGTATGGAGTTGGTACAGAGACAGGATAGAATAGAATTGAAGACCCAGAAAATGTACTCACACATCTATGGTCACTTGATCTTTGACAAAGGAGTTAAAAACCATCCAGTAGAAAAAAATAGCATTTTCAACAAATGTTGCTGGTCCAATTGGTGGTCAGCATGCAGAAGTATGAAAATCAATCCATTCTTATCTCCTTGTAAAAGTTCAAGTCCAAGTGTATCAAAGACCTCCACATAAAATCAGATACACTTAAACTAACAGAAGAAAAAGTGGGGAGGAACCTTGAACACATGATCTTGGGGGAAATTTTCCTAAACAGAACACCAACGACTTATGCTCTAAGTTCAAGAATCAACATATGCGACCTCATAACATTTCAAATCTTCTGTAAGGCAAAAAACACTGTCAAAATGACAAAACAACAAACAGAATGGGAAAAGATCTTTGCCAATTCTACATCTGAGAGAGGGCTAATATTCAATATATACAAGGAACTCAAGAAGTTCTACTCCAGAGAATCAAAGAATCCTATTAAAAATGGAGGACAAAGTAAAGTAAAAAATTCTCAACTGAGAAATATCACATGGCTGAGAAGCTCCAAAAAAAGTTCAACATCCTTAGTAATCAGAGAAATGCAAATCAAAACAGCTCTGCGATTCTACCCATACCAGTCAAAATGGCTACATTCAAATGCTCAGGTGACAAGAGATGCTGGGGAGAATGTAGAGAAAGAGGAACACTCCTCCTTTGCTGATAGGATGGTAAGCTGGTAAAACCACTCTGTAACACAGTCTGGTGGTTCCTCAGAAAATTGGACATAGTAATACCTGAGGACCAAGATATACAATTTCTGTTCATATACCCAAAATATTATCTATTGTATAACAAGGATACATGCTCTACTGTGTTCATAGCAGCCTCATTTATAATAGCCAAAAGGTGGAAAATACCCAGATGTCCTTCAACAGTGGAATGGATATAGAAAATGTGGTACATATATACAATGGAGCACTATTCTTCTATTAAAAGCAATGACTTCGTGAAAATCTTAGGTAAATGAATGGAACTAGAAAATATCAACCTAAGTGAGGTAACCAAATCACACACTTTATATGCATTCACTGATAAGTGGATATTAATTCAAAAGCTCAGAATACCCAAAATACAATCCACAGAAGAGTGGATGCTTCAGTCCCTCTTAAAAGGGGAAACAAAATATTGATGGAGAAAATACAGAGAAAAAGTTTGGAGTAGAGATCAAAGGAAAGGCCATCAAGAGACTGCCTACCTGGGGATATATCCTATATACAGTCAACAAACCCAGACATTTTGATGGGGATTGCATTGAAACTGTAGAATGATTTTGACAAGTTTTACTATATTAATCCTGCAAATCTATGAACATGGGAGATCTTTCCAACTTTTGAGATCTTCTTTAATTTCTTTCTTCAGAGACTTGAAGATTTTGTCAAACAGATCTTGCACTTGGTTCGTTAGGGTCATGTGGGACTTAGGCTGTTAAGGATATTCTGTTCTGGGTCAAGACAAGTTACAGCCCCAGGAATGATAAGTAATATGGCAGGAAGCTTCCTAGTCACCTGAAAATCAGGAATCCATGCCATAAACACCCCACTGCCCCTTTGGATGTTGACCCCAGCTCAAGTTCCTCCTTCACAAGTGAAGTAGAATCAGCCATGTCGCTAGTTCCATCTGCTGCAGATATATGTAATGGCAGGTCAAGTAAGCTCCAGGCAGGAGTCTGACCACCCCTAAAGATGGAGAAAATGTCTTTCTAAGCCCTCAGGCCAAGCCAAGAGAAAGTGCCAGTGGTCAGACTCCATTCCATTTAAAAACTGTATAAATGGGATTTTTGCTCAAGAGTAAACACATGTAAAGATCATTCCACTGCCCAAGAACCTTTGTTCTAAGAGCTGATAACACCTCTGATTGGGAAGAGATTTTTGTTCTCCCAACGTTTCTTACATCCCTCCACCCAGAAACAATAATGGAGATAGCAACGGTCACTTTCATCTCTAGCCAGAGAGCTGTGTGAGACTCTCACTCCATGTCCCCTAGGGTCACACTAAGGTATTTTATATTCTTTGTGACTATTGTGAATGGTGTCATTTCCCTAAGATTTTTCTCAGCCTATTTATCCTTTGAGTTAGAGAAAGGCTACCAATTTGTTTGAGTTAATTTGCTGAAGTTGTTTATCAGCTGTAGGAGTTTTATGGTAGAATTTTTGAAGTCCCTTCAGTATACTATCATATAATCTGCAAATAATGATATTTGACTTTTTCTTTTATAACATGTATCCTTTTGCCTCCTTTTGTTATCTAATTGCTTAGGCATTGAATTCAAGTACTGTATTGAATAGGTAGAAGAGATGTGCATCCTTTTATAGTCCCTGCTTTTAGGGGGATTGCTTCAACTTTTTTTCCATTTAGTTTGATGTTGACTACTGGTTTGCTGTGTATTGCTTTTACTATGTTTAGGTATGGGCCTTGAATTCCTGATCTTTCCAAGACTTTTAACATGAAAGGTTGTTTAATTTTGTCAAATGCTTTTTAAACATCTAACAAGAGGATAATGTTTTTCTTCCCCCTTTGAGTTTGTTAATATAGTAGATTATGGTGATGGATTTCTACATATTGAATCATCTCTGCATCTCTAGGATGAAGACTACTTGGATATAATGGGTGATATTTTTGATGTGTTCTTGGATTCTGTTTTTGAGAATTTTGTTGAGTATTTTTGTATCTATATTCAATTATATTTATAAGGGAAGTTGGTCTGAAGTTTTCTTTCTTTGTTAGAGCTTTGTGTAGATTAGGTATAATCATAATTGTAGCTTCATAGAAGGAACTGTGTCCTTTTTTTTCTAGTTTCTATTTCATGGAATAGTTTGGAGAGTGTTGTATTTTGCTTTCTATAAAGGTCTGATAAAATTCTGTACTAAACCCATTTTGGCATTGGCATTTTTTTATACCTGGTATTTGTCTAAAAAATTGTACAGTTTCATTCAGATTTTCCAAATCTTTGAGTATAGGCTTTTGTAATCAGATCTGATAGTTTTTGAATTTCTCCAGTTTCTGTTATTCTGTTTCTCCCCTTCATTTCTGATTTTTCTATTTTGAATACTAGATCTGTGCCCTCTGGTTAGTTTGGCTAAGAATTTATCTATCTTGTTTTTCTCAAAAAAAAAAAAAAAAAAAAAAAAAAAAAAAAAAGCTCTGGTTTTGTTGAATCTTTGTATAGTTCATTTGGTTTCTACTTGGTGGATTTCACTCTTGAGTCTGATTGTTTCCTGTTGTCTACTCTTCTTGGAAATAAAAAAAAGTTTCTTTATTTTGTTTTAATACTAAGAGCTAAATTTTTTTAAAGGAATGCACAGAACCTCATTTCTCCAATTATATTCAGGTTAATATATTGTTGTTTAAACATACCATTTTTTTAATTTAAAATATAGGAAAAATAAAAATCATATGTATTTTGTGATAGGAATACTTGTTACTACACAACTTTTTAAAATATAAATATAAATTTGGAGCTGCTATTGAGTTTGTAGCTTCTTTATTTCATGACTCTATTAGAGAGGAAGCAGTATGTTGCTGGTGAAAGAAATTGTCATAGTCTAAACTCAAGAGCAAAGCTTTCTTGTGTTAAATTCTATGCCTGGGGTAAGATAGCTATCAAACTCTGCATTCCATGGTGAGCCTTTGTCACAGCATGTTTATTGATAGTTTCCTTTCCAGATAGGCTACAATGTGACTGAGAAAGAATTTCTCAGGCACTTTTAGGCTGTGATTTTGGGAGTAAGTGAGTGTGATGTGGGTTATATCTCATCCAGTCCAATGATGAATGGACAGTATGGACAGTCTCCAGTTTGCTGAATCTCAGAAGTCTAATGATATTCAAAATTAAACAAGATTTTTTTCCAGGTACCTGTGTCTCATCATGAACATTAAATTAGGCATTTAAGAGGAGATAAATCATTATATGGTTTATTTTCTTCCCCATTGGATCTTTTACTGTATTCTGTTTTTTAGTACATTGTAAAATACAGACTTTTTAGGTTAAATGGGGCTGGTGAAAAGTCATATGCCCTTTCTCACAGAGTTCTTCTTGTCTTTGCCTTTAAGAACAGGACACAATTCTCATAGAAATTGCAGGGGAGAGAAGGATCCTTATTCTATGCTATATAGGACTGATTAAACTAGTTTCAGTCAATGATTTAACTAAGATCACAGGTAATTATAAATGATAAAGTTTTCCTCACATAATGGATTTCTGAGGAAAAGAATATTAAAGACTATTTTTAATGTAAGGTAAAAAAAGAATGAATTTGTTATTATTAATAACTCTATTTTCATAGTGGCAAGTTTTGTAAGTGATATAAAAAAGGAAAAAAAAACAAACAATCACAAAACCGAAGGAAATGCAATGAATCCTTTTATTCAAACACACAGAAAGAAAAGAACTGGGTATAGACACTAGGTTAAGTAAAGCAAAGCATATTTAGCATATATTTACTTTGAAATGTGTTTGCAAGAGTAAATCAAGCATAAAAAAAAGTTCTTTCCCATTTTGCATCTAATTGGATGTGTTTGGAAGGTACCCTGTTTGAGTCTTCTGATAATGAGCACACTCAATTTACCATCAAGAGCTCTCATTTTGATTAACACTATGCTTCGTTTGTCCCAGTGAATGATGCCATGACAGTGCCGTTATGCTTCCTAATGGCACACCTCAGTATATGACAGAGATGATGTCATTTCTCAATGCACAGGGCATATAATGCCAGTTCACATCTTACATGCCACATACTTTATGAAAAGCAAGAACATTCCCATTCACACAACAAATGTGTTTAGCTTTAGAAGCAATTTCTTCTACTCTAATAAAAAAAAAAGGCATTCAAAGTAACTGACACTGCAAATTGTAAGATTTTATTTACAAAAAATAGCATAGTTCCAAATTACTTCTATAAACATGTTCAGATGCATTCTAGCTGCACATCTAATGTTATGCATCATAAACAATACACTAAAATTGCCAAGTCAAATAACAAAAATCTAACATAATATTTCAAAGGGTATATTTTTTCAGTTAATGATGGTTGTGCATTTTAAACTAAGTAAAGCAAATATGAATTTACATAAACAAAAAATTTAAATAAACAAAGCCTTACAAGGAATGTCAGAAGAAAGAGTTTCATGAAACACTTTGAATATAGTGGTTTCTAGTCGTATGTTTGCAGCACACACTATTGATGGTTGGAGACACTCCTTGTGGCTATCTCTGTGCTGTTTGGGTTTTCACACATTATGTAATATTGAGAACTGAAGAAAATGCCACATTACTGAGCATGTGCAGATTACTTGCCTTCTGAATATTGCTGGTGAACAAAGAATTTTCAGGACATGGAGAAATGTCCTTCATGCATTAGTTCAGTTTTATTTAATTTTAAAGTATTTCTAAGAAAGCTAAATTAACTGGAGAAACTTTTTTCTGTTGTTTTCTAGTTAAATGATTTCTCAAATTCTTACTTTTCTCCTTGTGAAATTAAGCTAGAGATAGCTATTATTATAGTCTTGTTTAGAGGGTTATGTGAAGAAATGAATATTAATACGCTTAAAATTTTGATATTGAATAGCCAGTTGGTGTGCACTTTCTTAGGAAAGACAAAAACAAAAAGAGTGATCATGGTGGCTGAGGAAATCTGCTCTTGTTGGCATCAATTGAAAGTCAGTAGCAGCATGATGTTCTGTGTATTCCACTGACAGTGCAGACTGCGTTTCCAGTTATCTTTTCTATTTGAACATCCACATCATCTCTTCAGTTTCCTTGTTCAATCATAAAATTAATAGAGTAATACCACCATGCACACTTGACTCAATAGTTGCATAAAGAGTCCACACAGAGCTTCTGAAACATACAGGATTTTTGAACACAATCATTGGCATCAACAGCAGTTGTGATGACGTGAACACAGCATAGTTATACATATTTACTACGAGGGCTCCAGTCTCATGCTATGCAGGCCATATTATTTAGCCTGAGTTCTTAGTAGGGATCTTCCTTTTAAAAAGCATTAAGTATAACAGTGCAACCTCTGTTTTTAGATGAATTCAAGAAATGGCCAGCTATATAGTAGGCTATTTGTATTTGGCTCTTCCCACCCCCACCTTGTGCCACTTGTGAACTAAAACAAGGGTCAGTTGACTTAAAGAAAAATTTTAGGGCCCTGCCTTTGTGCCTTCTAGAATTCTTCCACTTAATCTGAGTCTCAGTAACTTTTACCACACAGAACTGTTGTAAAACTCTCATCCTCAGAGGGGGAAATTATAATCTCTAGTGCCTTTAGATTCTCATTTTTGCATGGTAATTTCTCCATAGCTGACACTGCTATGATTGTCACCTGTTATTTAAATGGCCAGAAGCAACAGTTTCACGGACACCTAAATTGGAAAATTTTTCTCTCAATCTTCTCATTTTTTTTGAGTAGTTTTTGTATACTACTTACTAACTTGATTTATGGATTATATTATTATTTCTGTTTTAGAATAATTCCATATCACTTGTCCCTAGTTCACAAAGACTTATCATCCTCACTGCTCTACTTTCCTGGCTTGATGGTATTATCATTTCATCATTCTCAAATGGTAAGTAAACAGGATCTAGTCTCCTAATCATTGTTCTTGGAACATAGAACTTTTATCCTCTAAGTGTTTTTTGGATATAAGGATTATCAATTACCAATTAGCCTTGTGCTTTTGATATTCTGAGATATCTGGTCTCACTCATATTTTTTTTTTATTAGAAACAAAAACTTTATTAAATTCCCAGGAAAATAGATTTATCTAGAGAATATCATCCTGAGTGAGGCAACCCAGCCACAAAAGAACAGACGCAACATGGAGTCACTGATAATTGGATACTAGCCTCAGAAAACTGAATACCCAAGAAACATATCACAAATAATATGAAGCCCAAAAAATGGGCCACAAAGTGGAAGCCTTAGTCCTTTTTAGAAAAAAAATAATTAATAATGTGTATATACCCTCTCAGAGTGGCCTACACCCAGATGTTAAATCATTAATAACTCAAGAGCTAAGAAGATAGCTTTGTGGCAGTTTTTGGTAGTTAATAATCACTACATTTAATCTTTACACACTCAAAAAACTTTGACTATTTCCATGTCACATTTCGTTTTACATATACTTTATAATTTTTGTAAATAGTACAGTTTCAATGCATACTATCAAACTTAAAAAAATCAAGTACTGGCAAAAATATATTCCTATATACTTACACTAAAATGCTTTTAATTATCTGTACATATATCTCTTTTAAAAAAAACAAAGCTGTAAGAAAAAAAATCCAAAATGTAATTAGTAGCAAAAGCCTAAAATCCTAAGCAGAACTCGACAGAATGGGCAATTTAGAAGTTCATCAAGATGAAGAGTTTAGGATAGGGCAAATATTTGAGTGATTATATTAACCTATCTGGGGGAGGTTTTATTTGTGTATTCATTATAATAATACTTTTTTTCTTTTAGATAAAAGCTGACAACTGTATATGGGTCAGAACATATGTGTACAACAAATCCCTTAATATCAATGGTCTTATAATGCACATTTTCCTGAAATTTTGTTTCAATAAATTAACATTAAGTAATACAGTAAATGAAAAAAATGTCTTGGAAAAATCTTTTTTTTTTTCTTTTTTCCCTTTCTTTTTCTTTTTTTTTTTTTTTACAACTTTATTTAAAAAAAACAGATACATGTACAATACTATAATTTCTGATCAAATGTTTTTACTATAACATTTCTATTTCCCAAACAATGTTTGCATTTTACTTATACTAAAAACTCACTTGTGTTCACTTGAAATTAAAATACCAGATAACCACCTAAATTTGAATTGTCAACCCCAGTACCTAGGTTTCTCAGATCCATCATGTTCATGATACAGATATGAAAGACGTCTTGATTCCTGCTCATGTTTCCTACACTTTTTTATTTCACCAGCTCATTTCTTTCCAACCATCCTGTCTTTGAATTTCTTTTTTTTAAACGACTTTATTTTACAAAACAAAGAAAATGTACAGATTTTAAACATTTTTTGCTTAAAATTATACATTTTTCTCAGTACTGTTTTTTCAGACATTGAAATAATTTTTACATAAAAACATGTGAATATAATTTTTTCGTCAGAACTCGATTTTTTTCAAGGGCTTGACAGTATGCATTGAAAACCTAATAGTCACAATAAGCGTAAAGTACATGCAAAACAAAACGCAACATGGAAATAGTCAAAGTCTTCTTGTTTTGTAAATATATGTATATATTTTTTTGTTTTCTTTAATTCTTGGACTTCATACAGTCTGTGAGTTGTTTCTGGGGGAGTGCAAGCCTCTGGGGTTAGCATCCCACCATCAGTGACTGCACACTATGTCTGTTCCCCTGCGACGGGGCCACCTCACCCAGGATGACACTCTCCAGATGCAGCCACTTTCCTAAGAATTTGGTTAAGTCATGGCTTCTGGTGGCTGAGTAGTATTCCATTGTGTATATGTACCACAATTTTTGTATCCATTCATCTTCTGAAGGACATCTGGGTTCCTTCCAGCTTCTGGCTATTAAAAATAGAGCCGCTATGAACATTGTGGTGCATATATCTTTGTTGTGTATTGAAGTGTCTCTGGGGTATATGCCCAGAAGTGGAACAGCTGGGTCTTCAGGTGGTACTATATCCAATTTTCTGAGGTATAGCCAGACAGATTTCCTGAGTGGTTGTATTAGCTTGCAACCCCACCAACAGTGGAGAAGTGTTCCTCTTTCTCTGCAGCCTCGCCAGCATCTGCTGTCATCTGAGTTTTGGATCTTGGCCAATCTGACTGGTGTGAGGTGGTATCTCGGGGTTGTTTTGATTTGCATTTCCCTGATGGCTAAGGATATCCAGCACTTCCTCAGGTGTTTCTCAGCCATTCGGTGTTCCTCAACTGAAAACATTTTGTTTAGCTCTGTACCCCATTTTTTAATAGGGTTATTTCATTCTCTGGTGTCTAGCTTTTTGAGTTCCTTGTACACCTTGGATATTAGGCCTCTATCTGATGTGGTGTTGGTAAAGATATTTTCCCATTCTGTTGGTTGCCCTTTTGTTTTCTTCAGGATGTCTTTAGCCTTACAGAAACTTTGCAATATCATTAAGTCCCATTTGTTAATCTTTGATCTTAGAGCTTGAGCCATTGGTGTTTTGTTCAGGAAATTTTCTCCTGAACCTATGTGTTCTAAAGTTTTCCCTACTTGCTCATCTAATAGTTTAAGTGTATCTGGTTTAATGTGGAGATCTTTGATCCACTTACACTTGAGCTTTGTACAAGGAGATAAGAACGGGTCTATTTTCATTCTTCTGCATGCTGAGTGCCAGTTGGACCAGCACCATTTGTTGAATAGGCTGTCCTTTTTCCATTGAATGTTTACTGCTCCTTTGTCAAAAATCAGGTGACCATATACATGAGGGCTCATTTCTGGATCTTCTATTCTATTGCATTGATCCACATGCCTATTTCTGTACCAGTACCATGCAGTTTTCAGCACAATTGCCTTGTAATATAGCTTGAGGTCAGGGATAGTGATTCCCGCAGATGTTTTTTTGTTGTTGAGGATGGATTTCCCTATTCTAGGTATTTTGTTATTCCATATGAAATTGCACATTTATCTCTCCAATTCCATGAAGAACTGGGTTGGAATTTTGATGGGGATTGCATTGAATCTGTAGATTGCTTTTGGTAGGATGGCCATTTTTAAGATGTTGATCTTTCCAATCCATGAGCATGGGAGATCTTTCCATTTTCTGAGATCCTCCTCAATTTCTTTCTTTAGAGGTTTGAAGTTCTTGTCATACAGGTCCTTCACTTGCTTAGTTAGAGTCACATCAAGGTATTTCATAGTTTTTGTAACGATTGTGAAGGGTACATTTTCCCTAATTTCTTTCTCCACATGTTTGTTCTTTGTTTGAATTAATTTTGTACCCAGCCACTTTGCTGAACTTGTTTATCAGCAGTAGGAGTTCTCTGGTGTTATTTTTGGGGTCACTCAAGTACACTATCATGTCATCAGCAAAGAGTGATGTTTTTACCTCTTCCTTTCTGATTTGTATCCCCTTGATCTCCTTTTGCTGTCTAATTGCTCAAGCCATTATGTTGCTCAAGTACTATGTTGAATAGGTAGGGAGAGAGTGGGCAGCCTTGTCGAGTCCCTGATTTTAGTGGGATTGCTTCAAGTTTCTCGCCATTAAGTTTGATGTTGGCTGTTGGTTTGCTGTATATTGCTTTTATTATGTTTAAGTATGGGCCATGGATTCTTGTTCTTTCCAGGACTTTTAACATGAAGGGGTGTTGGATTTTTTCGAATGCTTTCTAAGCGTCTAGTGAGATGACCATGTGATTTTGGTCTTTGAGTTTGTTAATATGGTGGATTACGTTGATGGATTTCCTTATGTTAAACCATCCCTGCATCCCAGGGATGAAGCCTACTTGGTAATGATGAATGATGGTTTTGATGTGTTCTTGGATTCGGTTTGCAAGGATTTTGTTGAGTATTTTTGCATCAATGTTCATAAGTGAGATTGGTCTGAAGTTCTCTTTCCTTGTAGGGTCTTTGTGTGGTTTAGGTACGAGGGTTATTGTAGCCTCAAAAAATGAGTGGGGAAATATTCCATCTGATTCTATCTTTTGGAATAGTTTGGCGAGTATTGGTGTTATATCCTCAATTAAAGTCTGATAAAATTCTGCACTGAACCTGTCTGGACCTGGGCTTTTTTGGTTGGGAGGCTTTTGATGACTTCTTCTATTTCTTTAGGTGTTATAGGGTTATTTAGATGGTTTACTTGGTCTTGGTTTAACTTTGGGACCTTGTATCTGTCTAGGAATTCATCCATTTCCTCCAGATTTTCCAATTTTGTGGAGTATAAGTTTTTGTAGTAGGATCTGATGATTTCTTGAATTTCCTCAGTTTCAGTTGTTATGTCCCCACTTTCCTTTATGATTTTGTTAATTTGGATACTCTCTCTTTGCCCTCTAGTTAGTCTGGCTAGGGGTTTATAAATCTTGTTGATTTTCTCATAGAACCAACTCTTGGTTTTGTTGATTTTTTTTAATGGTTCTTTTTGTTTCTATTTGGTCTATTTCTGCCCTAATTTTGATTATTTCTTGCCGTCTATTCTTTTTGGGTATATCTGCTTTTTTTTTGTTCTAGGGCTTTTAGCTGTGCTGTCAGGTTGCTGATGTGAGCTCTCTCCAGTTTCTTTTTGAAGCACTTAGGGCTATGAGTTTTCCTCTCAATACTGCTTTCATTGCATCCCATAGGTTTGGGTATGTTGTGTTTTCGTTTTCATTGAATTCTAGAAAATCCTTAATTTCTTTCTTTATTTCTTCTTTGACCCTGCTATCCTTTAACAGAGCGTTGTTTAGTTTTCATGTGTATGTGGGCATTTTGTTGTCTTTGTTGTTGTTAAAGACCAGCCGTAGACCATGGTGATCTGAGAGGATGCATGGGAGTATTTTAATCTTCTTATATCGATGGAGGCTCGTTCTGTGTCCAATTATGTGGTCAATTTTCGAGAAGGTGCCATGGGGTGGTGAGAAGAAGGTGTATTCTTTTACTTTGGGATAGTATGCTCTGTATATATCTATTAATTCTAGTTGGTTCAAAGTCTCTGCTAGTTTTGCAGTGTCCTTGTTCAGTTTCTGTTTCCCTGATCTGTCCATTGGTGACAGTGGGGTATTAAAGTCTCCCACTATTATTGTGTAGGGTGAAATGTATTTTTTGAGCTTTAGTAGGGTTTCTTTTATGAATGTGGGTGATTTTTTATTTGGAGCATATAAGTTAATGATTGAGAGTTCTTCCTGACAGATTTCCCCGGTAATGAGTAAAAAGTGTCCTTCCTTATCTATTTTGATAACTTTTGGTTGGAAATTTACTTTATTAGATATTAGAATAGCCACTCCAGCTTTCTTCTTGGAGCTGTTTGCTTGCATGTTTTTTTCCCACCCTTTTACTCTGAGATAGTGTCTGTCTTTGTCTCTGAGATGAGTTTCCTGTATGCAGCAAAAGGCTGGATTTTGTTTATGTATCCATTCTGATAGTCTATGTCTCTTTATTGGGGAGTTGAGACCATTTATGTTTATAGATATCAGGGAATAGTTGTTTCTGTTTCCTGCCATTATTGCTTTTTCGGGTTGAGTTGTGTCTGTGGTTTTTTCTTCTTTTAGTTTTCTTGTTTAGGAGTTTTCTTGTTCTTACTAGGCTGTATTTTCCCTCATTATATTGGGTTTTCTACCTATAATTCGTTGTAGTGCTTGGTTTGTTGTCAGATATTGTGTGAATTTTGATTTGTCTTGAAATATCTTCGTCTCTCCATCAATGGTGATTGATAGTTTTGCTGGGTATAGCAGCTTGGGCTGGCACTTGTACTCTCTTAAGAAGTGCATGATGTCTGTCCAGACTCTTCTAGCTTTCATAGTCTCTGTTGAGAAATCGGGTGTGAGTCTGATTGGTCTGCCTTTATATGTTACCTGACCTTTTTCCCTTACTGCTTTTAGTATTCTTTCTTTACTTTGGGCACTTGATGTTTTTACTATTATGTGTCGGGAGGTATTTCTTTTCTGGTCCAACCTATTTGGAGTTCTGAAGGCTTCTTTTATGCTTGTGGTCATCTCATTCTTGAGGGTAGGGAAGTTTTCTTCTATGATTTTGTTGAAGATATTTACTGTGCCCCTTAGTTGATACTCTTCTCCCTCTTCTATTCCTATTATCCTTAGGTTCGGTCTTCTCATTGTGTCTTGGATTCCTGGATATTTTGTGTTAAGACCTTTTTGTTTTTTGCGTCTTCTCTGGCTGTTTTGTCTATGTTTGCAATGTTGTCTTCTGCCCCAGAGATTCTCTTTTTGATCTTTTGTAATCTATTGGAAATGCTTGCTTTTGTGACTTCTGATTTCTTATTTTGGTGTTCTGACTCTAGGGTTATCTCTTTTAGTGTTTTCTTTATTGTGTCAATCTCTGTTTTAATTTCCCTCTTCCATTCCTTTATTCCTTTGGTTCTGTTTTCCTCTCGTTCTTTGAATTCTTTGAGTGTTTTTCTTGTTTCTTCTTTAAAAGCTTCTGAATCTTTTTGCTTTTCCTCCCTTTCTTGTTTAAGTAACTCTATCAGTGTCTTGAGGCATAATTTCAGGTCTGTGTCGTCTTTTTCTGGAGTGTTTGGAGTTCCGATGTTTGCTGTTATGGGAGAGCTGGGCTCTGCTGTTGCTAGATTGTCTTGGTTCCCTTGGGATATACTCTTTCTCTTTGCTCTTGCCATTTTGTTGTCAGTGATATGTTCTTACCTTTCCCTTGTATCTGGTCTGTGACCCTGGTTCTCCACTGGTTGAGGTGTCAGATGGGTCGAGCCCTTTTTTATGCCTCAAAGTCGTCAGGTGTGAGCAGAAGTTCCAATGTTCTGTTTCTGTTTGCTGGATCAGGCAAGGCAGGGCAGGGCAAGGCAGGGGGTGCACTTTCCTTGTGTACTCCACAGAGATCTTTCTGCTCCCCTGTGGTCTAGTTCTCCCACTCACCAGTTGCTCAGCCTCTATGAGCCGCTGTTCCATGTGGCAGGTAGGCCAGGCTCTGCTCTGCGTCTGGAAGTCACCTCAGGGTGGAAACAGAAGTTCTAATTTTCTGTTCCCAATCGCAGTTGCTCAGCCTCTATGAGCCTCCGATCTGGGTGGCAGGTAGGCCAGGCTCTGCTCTGCGACTGGAAGTCGCCCCCGAGTGGAAACAGAAGTTCTAGTTTTCTGCTCCCAATCGCAGTTGCTCAGCATCTATGAGCTGCCGATATGGGTGGCCTCACTCATATTTTATATGGTGTTCTTGATATCCCATGAGTTTGTGATAGTACACATCAAAGAAACTAGACACATATGGAATGAGGAAATAAAATTACTCAAAACATACAAGTATAAGTAGAAAATCTTTATGATAGGCCCTTTTGGGTCATAGAATATACACTAATTCTCAATATAAAAGCATTCCAAAAGACTGGTTACACTTAAGTTTTAACAATTATTTTTAGCATTGCATTTAAAACTAATAAAAATGTTATATTTCAACTATATTTTAAATAACCATACATAATACAACATACCTACAGTACAAAAGAAAATATCTGCATGTACCCTTCTTGAAACTATTCAGACTTCTTTATGGTGACTTATAACCTGTAAGATGAAATGAACCCTATTTCCTAAGATGTTTTTGGTCAATGTTTTATCACATATACAGGGAGTGACAGAAATTCTCAGCAATAGGTAGATTGCCTTTTGCATGTGATGCTGATCCCTGCTTTATATCATAGGCCCCATGTGACATTTCCATGCTCAACCCTTTACCACATTTAATTCATAATCAGTTCTGGGGGATCTTCAGAGAGTTCCCACCAATGTCTAAATTGTTTCATACAAAGGATGAAAGGACAGTGAGAGAAAAATAAACAAAGCACATGATATCTGGGGTATTCTGGGGTAGTGAAAAGAACAGATTTGTTAGCCTATGTCATTTTACACTGTTCTCTTTGTACAGCTACACAGTGGCAAATCCTAATGTAAAGTGAGCTTTTAGGATGAGAATAATTAGTTACTACAGGCTTATCAGTAGTAATAGATTTGCTAACAAGCTGCAAATCCTTTCAATAAGAGGCTGTACAAATAAAGAAATGAACAGTCAAAAAGTTTATCTTTCTCAGTCAATTTGGCTCAGAAACTTCCAATACTTAGTGTTGGGAAGGACTGGAGCTGGTAGAAAGTCAGTATCAAGGTGTAGAGAGATGGATTTGTTAACAGTACATGTTGTTTCTGCACAGTAGCTAAGTTCAGCTCTCAGCACCCAGTTTGAATGGTATGAAACCTCAGAAAACTCCACCTACATAAAAATTGTGTGATTTTTGAATATATGTCTAAAGTGCTGTCATATAACATCTTGATGCATTACTCAGGCTCTCAAATGGCAAGAAATAAATGTTTCAAGTTAGGTGTCTGCAGCACGCTCTTCGACCAGCGAGGAAAGACGGCCACCACCAGAGGATTCTTCTCAGATCACGCTTTATTGTGGGAGCCTCTTGGTTGAAGGGGAGAGCAGGAAGCGAGAGGCCCCAAACTACCCTAGCTGTCCGCTTATATAGGGAGAAGCGCATACGAGCTTGCCGTGATTGGTTGTCATCGGTCTGCTGACACTGGAGGCCTCGGGACAGAGTTAGGTTATGTACTGTGCACGAGCAGGGTGCAGTGCCTTAGCTGACAGGGGCATTACTATATATGGAGTTGTTTACCTCAAACCGAGAGAGAGCCAGCACCATCTTGTAATGGCGTTCGCATTTGGCTTCCTACTTGTCTCCCCAACCCATTCTCTCCCCATGATCTCATTCTCTCCAAGATCCAATCTAAATTTGCCTCTCCTCAGAAAAGTGGAGGCCTCCCAGGGACATCAAAACCACCGCATCTGAAGCTACAGTAAGATCAACCACAGACCATTATATTAAGGTTGGACAAGGCAAACCCAAAGGAGAAGAGTACCATCAAGTAAGAAGAAAAGTTAGGGGCAGCCCCTCATCCCACTAGTAAGTTTCCTACAGTAACAACTCAGCCATAATATATACAAAGGAGACCCAGGGTAGATCATCTTTGTGAGCCCCAGTGAATCCTGGTGAGTGATTCTATGTTCTGTGTCTTGTGTCCTTGTCATGTCTCTGACCCCTCTGGTTCCTCCAATCCTTCTTTTGCTGCCTATACAGGACTCCAGGGATTTGTCTAATGTTTGGTCATGGGACTCTACATTTGCTCCAATCAGATGCAGGTTAAAGGTCCTGTTGTCTATTTGATGATTAGTTAGTCTCCTAAACTCCAGACCCAGAACACTATGTAGGAAAAAAAATCTGTAGGCCAAACGTATTGTGGTTGGGTTGGTTTTCTAATCCCTACATTAAGGTTTTTCCTGGTTATAGAAGATAGCTAGTGCCAGAATCTTTTTTACAATTTATCTCATAGATTTCAAAGACTTTTCATGTCACTATGTTACTACCTTGCCCCTGAAATATCCTCCAACTCTAATAGTTTCTCCCAGTACTTTCTCCGTCTCCACCCAGCTCCCAGCCCGACCTTCTCCCAGTCCACAGACAAGATATATTGCTTCTCTCTTCAAAGAGATCCTTACATCACCTCTTTAGCCATCCTTCCTTGTTACTTAGCCTCTATGGGTCTGTAGGCTGTAGAATGATTGTCTTTTATTTTACAGTTAATATCCTTATAATTGAGCATGTGCCATGTTTGTCTTTATGGTCTGGGTTACCTGATCTAGCATATTTTTCAGTTCCTTTCATTTGCCTGGAAACTTCATGATATTTTTTTTCTTAACAGATGAGTAATAATCCATTGTGTAAAAGTACCATATTTTCTCTAGTCCATCTTTAGTTGACAGACTGCTAAGTTGTTTCCAGTTTCTGGCCATTATGGATAAAGCTGATATTAACATTTTTCCTTGTGATACAGTAGAGCATCCTTTGGGTATATGCCCAGGAGTGATATAACTGAGTCTTGAGTTTGATATTCAATATTCTGAGACACTGATATATTGACTTCCAAAGTGGCTATATCTGTTTGCATCCTAACAAGAGGGAGGGGTGTTCCCACTTCTACACATCCTCACATGCATGAGCTGTCACTTATGTTTTAGATTTTAGCCATTTCAACTAGTATAAGATAAAATCTGAAAGTTGTTTTGATTTGCATTACCCTCATGGATAGGAATGTTGAACATTTCTCTTATGGTTTCTTGGCAATTTGAGATGTCTCTATAGAGAATTTGGTCTATTGATCTGTATCCTATATTTTAATTATTTAGCTTGTTGATATCTAGCTTCTTGAGTTCTTTATATATTTGGGATACTGGACTTCTGTCAGTTGTGATGCTGAAGAAAATCTTTACCAATTTTGTGGACTGCCATTTTATCCTGTTGACAGTGTTCTTTGCCTTACAGAATCTTCTTGGTTTCATGAGGTCCCATTAACTCATTTTTTATCTCGTTGTTTATGCCATTGGTGTTCTGTTCAGGAAGTTGTCCCCTATGCCATTGTATTCAAAAATATTCCTTATTTCCTTTTCTATAAGATTTAGTGTTTTTGGTTTTATGTTGAAGTCTTTGATCTACTTGGAGTTGAGTTTTTTGCAAGGTAATAGATACAGATTTATTTGCATTCTTCTACATGCTGATATCCAGTTAGAACAGCAGCATTTGTTGAAGAAAACATCTTTCTTTCTTTTTACATATATATTTCTAGCTTTTTAAATAAAAAAAAAACAGGTTTCCAAAGGTGTGTGAGTTTATGTCTTGCTGTTCAACTTTCTTACTTTGCTCAATATATCTGTTTTTACGCCAATATAATGCAGTTTTCATTACTACCAGTCTACAGTAGAAATGGTGATATTCCCCAGATGTTATTTTATTGTACAGCATTATTTCAGCTGTCCTGAGATTTTGGTAGAAGTCTGAGGTCACATATGAATATCATCATATCATCTGCAAATAGATGTACTTTGATTTCTTCTTTTTCAGTTTGTATTCCTTTTTTATCTTTCAGTATTCTTATTGTTTAAGCTAAAGTTTCAGATATTATATTGAATAGATATAGCTTTGCCTTCTTCCCGATAATAGTATAAGTGGTTTAAGTTTCCCTTCACTTATTTAATATTGGCTATAACCTTGCTGTAAATTGCCTTTATTCGTGGTTAAGTATGTTTTTTAGATCACTAATTTCCCCCAGGACTTTTATTATGAAGGCGTGCTAAATTTCTTTCTTGTCCTAGAGTGATGTTTTCCTCTTTGTGGTGGAGTTTTCCATGTATTATCCATTGTAGGACAATATTTGTGTACAGATATTGTGTAAATTTTGTTTTGTAATGGAATATTTTTGTGTCTCCATCTATGGTAGTTGGGTGCTTTCCGGATTATAATAAACTGGGCTGGCATTTATGTTTTCTTAGGATCTATATGATATCATCCAGTGTCTTCTAGGTTTTATTGTCTCTATTGAAATGTCTGGAGAAATTCTGATCAGTCTGTCTTTATCTTTTTCCCTTACTGCTTCTAGTAATCTTTCTTTGTTTTGAATATTTGTTGTTTTGAATATTATGTGTTGGGAGGAATTTTTTTTTTCTTTTTAAAATTTTATTGGATATTCTTTGTATTTACATTTTAAGTGTTATATGCTTTCCCCCACTCCTCTCTCTCCTCCCCCTCAACCAGTTTCCATGTATGTGCTCCCTCTCTCAATCACCCTCTCCACCTCAGAGCCTTGGCTGATGATGATGTTTTTCCCATAAGGGTGCAAATATTTCAGTTGTTTCAGTCCCTTCCCTAGCTTTTACATTGGGGTCCACGTGTTCAGTCTGATGTTTAGCTGCAAGCATCCTCATCTGTATCTGTATGACACTGGGAGAATCTCTGAGGAGACATCCATGTCTGGTTCCAGCCAGTAAACACTTCTTGGCATCAGTAATAGTGCTTGGGTTTGGTGGCTGCATATGTGGTAGTTCTCTAGGTGGGTTAGTCTCTGTAGAGCTTTTCTTCATCTCCTGCTCCTCTAGTTGTCCTTGTATTTCCTTCCCTGTTTTGTAGGACTGAAGCATCCACATTCTGGTCTTCCCTCTTTTTGATCTTTATAAGTTCTGTGGATGGATGGATTATTGAGTATTCTGAGCTTTTTTTATTGGGGGGGGGAGTGGCTAGTATTGACTTATAAGTGAGTACATACCATGAGTTTTCTTTTGTGACTGGGTTACCTCACTCAGGATGATAACTTCAAGCCTCCGAAAGAGGAAATTGAAGAAGACCTCAGAAGATGGAAAGATCTCCCATGCTCATGGAATTTTTTTCTGGTTTTATCTATTTATAGTTTTTTAGGCTTCTTTTATTTTCATGTTCATGTCATTCTTTAGGGTAGATAAGTTTTCTTCTATAATTTGGTTTGAGAAATTTACTGGGTTTTTTATTTGGGAGTTTTCACTCTCTTCCACACTTCTTATCTTTACATTTGGACTTCTCATTGTGTCCTGGATATCCTGAATGTTTTGGGTTAGGAGCCCTTTGATAATTGCATTCTCTAACTCTGTGCCAATGTTTTCTAAAGTATCTTCTGCCCCTGAGATTCTCTTTTCCATCTCTTGTTTTCTGTTGGTGATGCTTGTTTCTATGACTCCTGATGTCTTTCCTAGGTTTTCCAACTTTAGTGTTGTCTTCTTTTGTGATTTCTTCATTATTTCTCTTTCAGTTTTCATTTCCTTCACCTCTATGGCTGTGCTCTTCTGCAACTCTTTAAGTGATTTTTTTGGGGGGTTTTGTGTGTGTGTGTGTGTGTGTGTGTGTGTGTGTGTGTGTGTGTGTGTGTGTTTCCTCTTTAAGGGTTTTAGTTTGTTTGAGTTTCTTCATTAAGTGTGTTAATTATGTGCTTCTCAAGTACCTCTTTCATCAATATAAAGTATAATTTTTACTCTAAATCTTGTTTTTCTGGTGAGTTGGGATATCCACTATTTGCCACGTTGGGAGAACTGGTTTTTGGTGTTGCCACATTGTCTTGGTTTCTGTTTCTTAGATTCTTGTGCTTGCCTCTTGCCATCTTGTTATTGGTGATGCTAGGTGATCTTGTTTTTTCTGACTGGAGTTTGTCTCCTCTGTATGTATATGGACCCATGGTCTCTGGAGGAAGAATGCTCCTGGATGTTCCTCTCTCTGGGTAGGCTGTGAGTTCCAATGGCATGACCCAGTCCTGATGCAACTGGGTTTCCTCTGGCCTTGGGATGGAAGTTTCTGTTCCCAGGCAGCACTGCTACCTGCACCCTGAGAATTCTGGGCAGCCTCTCCTGGGATAGTCAGTGCAGACAGAGTGTAGACTTACCCTTAGGCTCAGGAGTGTGAAACCTCCAGCGGATCTTCTGGGAGCTAAACAATCTCAGAGCTGGCTGCCAGTCCTGATGCAACCCCAGAATAAACACTTTTATAATAGATGTAGTCAACAATTACTAATACTTTTTGAAAAGGATGTAAGGTTTAAAATTTTAGTACAGGTAATTTTATACTACATTTTTAGCAGATATATACATTTTTAAAAAGATAAGTAGAAATAATTGTTTCCAACTAAGCAAATATATTATACCATGTTACCAATCCATAAAATCAACAGCTCTTGCCAAGCTGAATAAGTTACAAAGAAATAATAATTCTTGGTTACACACAAGTGCAGTGTTTTTAAAGCTCTTAAGAATTATCCACTAATACATTCCTCTGACACTTAAGAGTTGGAAGGCTGAGTTTCACAGTAATATAGTTTAGCTTCCATTGACACTCATTTTAAATAGATCAGTACAATGTTTAATGTCACTATAGTGCTTTCCAGTGTTCACAATTTTAGTTTCAATTTTTTACATATGTAACACACTAATATAAGAGACAATTCTTACTACTGTAATCTATCCCTAAGGAGAAAAATAAACCACCACCCTACATAAAACAATAAAAATGGTCTAACTTAAAACAGATTCATTCAAAATGGTTTTTCATGTTTGAGCTGTTTCCTAAATACTAGCATGTAACTTTTGCTATTTAATGTATGACAACCACAACTTTATTCATTGAGAAATTATATTTTTATTTTCTTCAAACACTTTTTCACTTTATCTCAAAAAAAATCTTGACTTGCTATTTTTAGTGTGTGAGTTCTAAATTGTACTGTGAAACTCAGCCTTTCAACTCTTAAGTTGATCTATCCATTACTCAGGTCTAAAATAGAATTTTTAATTTTTTCCTTGATTAATCTCCACCTTTTCATGGAACATCAAATTGATTGGTGGCCACAGATTCACACACAATCAGAGCTGACTAGCATGTTTATACAATGCAGCATTAGTAATGTCAAAACAAAACAAAACAAAAAAAAAACCTAAATTCCAGACTACAAAAAAATCTATTGAAGTATTACATTCAGTTTTGAAATCATTTACTAATAAGACAACATATTTGGTTGTAAATAACTTGTGCACACTCAGACCCACAACAGACTCCCAGTCACTCAGTGATGTTGCAACACAAGGCAATTTAGTCAGAATAGTATTCTTCAAGCCAAACTTTAAATATATTAAAAAAGTTTTCTAATTTTTACAGAAATGTTTCCTCAAAAGATATTTTCTCTCACTCCCTCATCTCCTATACTGGAGGATGTATACTTTTTTTTTTTTTTTGTTGTTGTTGTTTTGTTTTCTCTTCCAAGCTAAATGTGAACCCTCAAAATTGACTCCAGGCAGAAAATGAAAATCTCTGCAAATCAAAATCAAAAGCAAAAATAGAAAAATTGTGTGTGTGTGTGTGTGTGTGTGTGTGTGTGTGTGTTTAATCTTCCAGCATTTGAAAATCATTTAGAGATGAATTTTGAGCTCTTACTACTCACAATTCGAAAATCTGTATTTTTTAGGGGCATGCTTCACTTCTTTCCTGGGTACGTTCTCACCTCCAAAATAGTTCAACAAAGGCTCAAGTATAGTTAAAGATTTCTGAGTAGTTTGTGTTATGGTTTTGTTTTTTTCTTAGTTATCTGGGTGCCATGTATTGCTCTTTCCCTTTAGGACGAGTCACTCTTTGAGGTGTAGCCCTATGGTTGAACTGGCGTCCCTGGTCCCTAATTTTTCCAGCTGTTCCCCTGAGAATGGTGTTGTGTCAGAAGCCAGAATGATCCTTACTAGCTCTTGTTTCTTGTTTCTCAGGTGGCTTCTAAATAGGTTTCTCAAGAGCTCTGTTCTCTTCATTTCCGGTGGGAGACACTACATTGGAGTGAAGTTCGCTCAGTGGCTGCACAGGAACTGGAGATGACTCCTAAGAAGACTTCTGGCACATTTCAGCATAGATTAACTTCCGAGGTTCCTGTAGGGCCACAGCTATAGTTGTATTTACGTTACTATTGCAAGGTGAAGCAGTATTTACAACTGATGGCTTTGGGGTAGTTGCAGAAGACACTGGTACTGTCACTGAACTGAGAATATCCTTTGGAATGACGGAATCCTCCATTTGAGTTTTCAACTTGCTGAGTTGTGCTCCACGCAAGAAGCTCAGCTGTACACAGACTTATGGGGAGTTTTGGCGCAGAAGTGCCGTCGGCCTGTCTGTCTTCTGCAGGCACCGAAATACTAATTCTCAGGTTCTCGCTGTGTTCTCATTGCAGGCATCTTTAACAACATCAGGCATTCTATTCTTCAAAGCAATTCATCTGGTATTTTTGATAATTTCCAGGTAAAGCAGAAAACTCTGTAGCAAGTAAGTCAATCTTTGGTGTTGGAACCTTTGCTTTCAGTTGCTTCAAGCTGGAGTCTTGGGGTCCTGTCATCTTCTCATCTTCAGCCTCTGAAGAGATTTCTCCTGCCTCTTCTGAAGTCCCCATTTTATTCCATCTGTCAAATAGAAGACTCCGTTAAAAATAAATTTGTTCTTGATGTTACTGTTGGGTTATGCTGTTTAGAAAGAAAGATCCTTTGTCCATCCCCCAATGGCATAGATCCCTCTGTTGAGTGTTCTGAACCACTATATGACCTAAAATGAGGCTTCACATAATTTCTTTGAATGGTCTGCCCATAGTCATAGCAGCAGCATTTGTTTTATAAGATCCCAGTGAACTAAAACCATTCACAAAACTACCATTGGAGAAGAATGCCAGTGATGTTTAAAAGTAAGGCGCAAGACTTGGAGACCAAGACACTATACTATACACTGAGTATTGTTGATGAGGATTATAAACTGGCTGCATAAAGACTGTTGAGGAATATTGGGCTGGAGTCTGAATGGGTTGAGTTTGCATACTAGAATCCATTGACCAATAACCATCCTTAGCAAAAGATGTATTGATGCCTTTTATTCTTGCTATGGTTGGCTTGCCCTGAAATGTTTGAACCCCTTCTCTTATGCATTTAAAAGCCTGCTGTGAATCTGTGTCTGACTGGAAAGTTATATACCCATTGCCATTGTGTGCAAACTCACAACTTATCACTTTGGGCAGTTTTCATTTTTAAACAAAGCTTTCACTTTCTCTACAAGTGTTGAGTCAGGAATTTCTCTGAGAATCACAATAAAATGTTTATGGTTTGGCCTGACCTTTTCTTCCTTCTCATCAACTTGTACCATAGGGGAAGATCTAAATATTGTACAAAGCTTGTGGGTCTCAGGTCTTCACTGATCCTCGCTTCCCTGAGAAAGGCTCAGCTGAGAAACTACTCTGGTGTCCCTCTATGTCCTTTCTGCTTAGTTGAGCTGAAACTGAGGCCTGGCTATCTTTGCTAGGTTGTGCCACTGTTGCTGGATTCTGTTTGCTATCTTGACTCTACTGAAGTAGACTCCTTGTGTATCAGTGAAATATTTTTCAGTTGATCAAGTTGATGCTGCTAATCTATGACTAGAACTGCCAATTTCTAGGCAACACAGATGAAAGTTACTGAGAAAAAACTTTCTAAACAGGTCCACTTGCCCCTTATCTTTTCTTTTCCATTACCTCTGGTAAGTGGTGGGCTACAAGGGAGGTTAATGAATTTAAGAACCATCATTAAAATAGGATTTGAAAAAAATTAAAGTTACAAATTTTGTGCATTTTTTTTTGGTATAGGCTCTAATACTACCCAGACATCTGTATGCAGAGAATTTCTGAAACAAAGGAAGTGGAGAATTCTTGTATTCAGGGAGATCTATATTATTTTACAGTTAGAGTGGAAATTCTTTATGTTATCAAACATTGTTAGATAAAGAAGGAAAATTAAGAGTAAGGCAGTAGGCTACATGAAAGGGAGAGATGTGTTTGAGTTAGGTTATTATTATATACCAATTTTTACATAGAAAAGTAAGCCTTAATAAGCACTCATTATTACATTCCCTTGGTTTCCACAGTCTTTTTCAAGGCAAATGGGACATTTGAAAAGGGGTAGGATAACTATTCCTGAAGACCTTTGAAAAAGAAGCCAAATGGAAAAATACTACTCTACAAGTTTCCTAAAATACATACCCATAAATCAAGAAGTTAAAGAAGTTACCCTACAATGTAAAATAGCACTTATTCTAAACAATGTCAACTATCAAAACCCAGTGCCAGAAATGGGTTACCTTTTTTGTGGTCATTGGTTTCTGGGGCCCCCAAACCTCCCCAAACATTACAGAAGAGTTTGTTTTTCCTGATTTCACTCCAAAACATGGAGGTAAGTTCCTACAGCTGAAGAGAACATGTATTTGAGTCATAGATTGTGAAGAAACCAAGTTGGTACTGATTGGCATGGAGGCTTCATCACTACTTCTAGTTTTTATAGTGCTAGAAAGTGATATGCATAGAACAAGGGACAGAAAAATTGAAATATATAGGTGTGAAGGACTTTAATAAAGCACTTTTCTGGATATAACAAGTTGTACATATGAGTTGACAGCAATTAATTGACAGGAGTCCATGTACAAGACTTGTAAAAGAGTAGACCAGAAATGTTTTATGAATTGAGGAAGCAAGAGGTCACAATTTCCAATCTTTAGTTGATGATCTACAGAAAAGTGATTGCTACTTGGAAAGAGGCATCACTTTTCTGGAAGGGTGTGGTCCCAGAGAGCCTTCTCATCTTCCAGTAGATGTCTAAAGAGTCATGCAACCCTTCTGGAAATCTGTCTCCTGGTTCCTCAGAAAATTGGACATAGTCCTACATGAAGACCCAGTTATTCCACTTCTGGGCATATACCCCAGAGATGCTTTAACATAAAATAAGGACACATGCACTAAAATGTTCATAGCAGCCCTATTTATAATAGCCAGAAGCTGGAAAGAAGCCAGATGTCCTTCAGTAGATAAATGAATAAAAAATTTGTGGTATATTTATACAATGAATTACTACTCAGCTATTAGAAACAATGACCTTATGAAATTCATAGGAAAATGGATGCGTCTAGAGAATATCATCCTGAGTGAGGTAACCCAGTCACAAAAGAACAGACATAATATGCAGTCACTGATAATTGGATACTAACCCCAGAAAGCTCTGAATACTCCAGAAACAACTCACAGGCCATATGATGTTAAAGATAAACAAAGGCCAAAAAAAAAAAAAAATGAAAGCCTCAGTCCTTGTGGTAATTTTTGATATTCAAAGATCATTATGTTTAATCTATACACACCAGGAAAACTGACTGTTTCCATCTTACATTCTGTTCCATGCATACTTTATGCCTATGGTAACTAGTGGGATTTCAATGCATTCTATCAAAGCTCTAAAAAACTTGCCAAAATGCTTTAAAAAATCTGCGCATGTATCTCTGTTCTTTAAATAAAGATGTAAGAAAAAAAGAGATTTTAAAAGGTAAGACATTAAATAGGAATGGGAAAGTGGTAAGGGAGCTAAAATAGGAACTGTCGTGTAGGGAGTGCGAGGTGGACCTCATCAAAGCATATGTCACATACACACATACAAACAGACGCACACATATACATACTCCAATTTATGCATATAACAAAGTCTCAATCAATGATTTAAAAAATAAGAGAATCCGAACAATGACTAAACAAACAAAGTTATATATAAAGAAAAGCTATAGGAATATTTTTTGAGGAAGGAGCAGAAAGAAGACTATCTGAAAAGACTTCTCTGTATCGTGCTAATTATTTATTTTATATTTCTTTAACTTCTGCTCCGATGACTCTGGTCATATGGTCTATACTTAATAAAAGGTTCAATTTTATGTTGCTTAATTTATATTTTATGATAGTAAATTGTAAAAGAAAGGCCATGTTAAAACCGGGCATATTAAATCACATCAATGATTTTAAACTTTTTTTTCTGAGGCCAGGCTGCTAGCTTTCTGGAGACATAACATCTTTAACCCCAGGCCAGTGCATTGTGGTCTAGTCAGCTCTACAACACTAAAAGCATATTTTTATCTCTGCTGCAACATGGTAGCAAAAAATTTTCACATAAGTAATGCAGAAAATGGGCATATAATATAACACTAATACAGTCAACTCATGATGGTCCCTATAGAACAACTTTTGACTGCGCACACATCCTTTTATTTACTTTTTCTTCAAGTAACATTTTCATTCATTCTTTATATTTTTCATGTATTTCTAATTATACCTATGATGTGTGTAGTTTTTTTTTTTTTTTTTTTTTTTTTTTTTTTTTTTTTTTTTTTGTTTGATCGTTTGTTAGGTTGGTTGGTTTTTGGCATCCTAGTCAAAGATGAGGTAGTTGTTCAGAAGTTATCTGGGTCTTCTATTTCATTCACGGATGTTCTGTTTTCTGCTAGGACCAGTGGTGCTTTTATTGCTATGGTTCTGTAGCATAACTTAAAAGCACATGGGGGTGATATCTCCAAGATATTCTTTTTTTTGTAAAGTTCCTTTGAATACTTTTATTTCCTAGCATCTCCATGACATTTTGAGATTGGTTTTCCTATGTCTGTAAAGAAAGAATATTTTTTCTCGATAATTTATATTTTATTCACTTTATAACCATATCAGAGCCACCCTTTCTCATTTCCTCCTATTCTTGTTCTTACAGATACTTTTCCCCACAACCCATTTTGGTTCTCTTGAGAGGAGAATTTAGCAGTAAGTATTAAAAGGTAGAAACCTTTTATCTTTTGCTACTATGGGTATCTGTGGGGCCACATAGCATTGTGGGGTATCTCTTACTTAGTGGCTCCATGTATTCTTAAAGAACTCAGGCATGGTTCACTCCAGTGGCCTTGCATGTTGTTTTTACTCACTTTTCATCACTGTCCAGTATAAATATGACTCTGCAACCATTAACTTATCAAACAGGTTTATACAATAAATTCTCAATCCATAATCCCTCTACACAAAATCCTTACAACCTGTTGACAAAGATATAAGATGCTCACTCAGGTAAGATAAATTGACCCATAGAAACCCTTAGAAATAATCATAACAAACTTATCAATCTAAAGATTCACCAAGAGAAACATACATCTCTGCTTTCACCTTGTCTCCACCCAAATGTCAGCTTAATCCCTCTTCTTCCATTTTCCTAGTCTTTTCCCCACCCAACTTTCCACTGTCCAATCATGTACCATTTTAACATCAACCTACAGGAAAATCCTTCATCCCCACTCCAATAACACTCCATCATAAAACATCTCATTCCAGCTGGACTAAGTACATCCTCTCCCACTAAGGCCTGTCTAGGCTGTCCAGGTAGGGGAATAGAATTCAATGGTGGACAGGAGAGTCAGAGACAGCCTCCATTTCAATTATTAGGAGATACACATGAAGAACAAGTTTCACATCTGCTACAAATATGTAGGGGGCCTAAGTCTAGCCACTCCGCGATCTTTGGTTGGTGGGTCAGTCTCTGTGAGTCCCTTTGGGCCCAGGTTAGTTGACTCTATTGTTCTTTGTATGGTATTTGACCCATATGTTTCCTTCAATCTTTACACATGGCTTTTTGAGTTCATCCTGATGTATGAGTATGGTTCTCTGCATTTATTTTCTTCCTCTGATGGTTGAAACCTCTCAGGAGACAGTTATACTATGTTTCTGTATGCAAGCATAGAAGAGTATTATTAACAGTGTCTGGGGTTGGCTCTCTTACATGAGATGTGGCAGTCATTGGTTAGCCATTCCCTCTGGCTTATTTAATTAATTTAGATTTTATTGCATTGCTTTTGGTAGGGCAGCCATTTTCACAAGATTGGTTCTTTCAATCTATGAGCACAGAAAGTATCTCCATCTTCTGCTGTCTTCCTCAGTTTCTTCCATTGGTGGATCACATATTTCAGTGTAGTATATGTTTCGTTTCCTTAGTTTTATTCTTCTGTATGTTATATTTTTCTGGCTGTTTTGAATAAATTGTCTTTCTGATTTTTGTTTCAATTTTTGTATGTAGAAAGGCTACTGATTTTTGTGTGTTAGCTTTGCGTTCCTTACCAATTCAAGAAAAGTGTTTTGTAGGGTAGTTCAAGTTTCTTATGTATGGAATTATACTGTCTGAAAATAGGGATGCTCTGACTTATTAGTTATGTTCCTTTATTCTTTTGTTGCTGTAGCTGAGACATCAAGCAATGCATTAAAAATGGATATTGAGAATGAGACTTTCTATCTTGCTTTGATCTTAGTGGGGCCTGGAGCCAGAAATCCCTCAGAGCTCTCTAGCTAAGATTGGAGCAGATTCTGTCACCTCTGCTGCTGGGTCATCATGGCACATGTGAGCTCTGACAAATGAAAAGGGAAAAACTATTTTGCCTACTTCACTGCTGGGTTCAGAAAACTGGTTTTGCTGCTTCCACTGCTGGTCTCAGCAGGAAAATTGAGCTAAGGTAAACAGAGAGAAAAATCAATTTGGCTGCCTCCACTGCTGGGCTTGGCTGCCCCATGTTTCTGCTGCTGCCACAGGGCTCCAGGCCAGGCTGAAATAAGCCAGCAAGAGGCTTCAGTCCAGGATCCAAAAACCTTTGGGATAAGAAATCTCTTCCAAATTAGATGTGTTATCAGGTCTTAGAACAAAGTCTTTCAGGTGGTGGAATGATTCTTATATATATATATATATTGACCCTCCTGCAAAAATCCCCATATATGCAGTTTTGAAATGGTTCTTCCAGTACTTCTTATTGGCTTTGCCTGAGGGCTTGGGAAGGGCTTGCCTACATATCTGGTGGTGGTACGGATTCTGCCTGGAGCTTATGTGACCTGTGGCCACATCTACTTGTGGGAGATGGTTTGGGGCATGGCTGATCTGGGCTGCAGTTTATGTCACACACTCCTGAGGAGGAATCACTTGGGGGCATGGCCAGTGCCCCAAGGGGCAATGTCCTACTTATGGCAGTGTGAAGATTCCTGATTTTGAGGAAACTAGCTCAGGCTCTAAGATCAACAATAAATGAATGGAACCTCATGAAATTTCAAATAAAATTGTAAGGCAAAGGATACTGTTAATAGGACAAAATTAAAATGAAGACATAAAATTTCCAGGAAAATGGATGAGACCAGAAAATATCATTGTGAGTGAGTTAACCCACAGCCAAAAGCACATATATGGTATGTAGCTATTGATAAGTGAATAATAGCCAAGAATTACAGAATACCTAAGATATATCCCATCGATTGTAAAAAGTTTAATAAGCAAGAAGGCTCAAATGAGATTGCTTCAAACTCATTTAAAAGGGGAAACAAAATAATCTCGAGAAGCAGAGTGAGGGAAAGACGTCGGTAGGAGAGGGGAGCGATAAGTTAAAGGGGAACAAGATCAGGTATGGGGTTAGGGAGGGAAAGGAGAGAAGCCTAGAAGAACAGAAGAATTAATGGAAATATGCAGCCTCTGGGGGTGGGAAGTGGCAGGACCCTCTAGAAAGTCCCAGAGACCTAGAGGTGAGAGACTCTCAGGATTAAGTGGGGGGGTGACCTTAACCCAAAGCCCAATAGTGGAGAGAGGGAACTTGATAGATAAATAGGGCCTCAAGTGGAAAGACAAGGTTTGCAACCCACAATCAAAATTTCTGACTCAGAATTTTTCCTGTCTAAAAGAAATGCAGAAATAAAATGGAGAAGATACTGAGAGAAGAAGGTCTAGTGACTCGCCCAACTTGGGATTCATATCATGGAGAACACCAAGGTCTGACACTATTACTGCTGTGCTTACAGACAGGAGGCTAGCATGGCTATCCTCTGAGAGGCCTTTTAGCAGCTGACTGAGATAGATGCAAATACTTACACCCAACCATTGGACTAAAGTCAGAGACCTTTATGGTTGAATTAGGGAAATGACTGAAAAACCTGTGAAGAGGCTTACCCCACAGAAAGACCAGCAGTTTCAACTATCCTGGACCCCAGGGAGCTCCCAGAGGCCCAGCCACCAACCAGGCAGAATAAAAGGGGCCTGAGATGCTTTTGTCCCAAGTACATTTATAGCAGATTGCCTGGTCTAGGGTCTAGTCTCAATGGGAGATATACCTAATCTTCTAGAGACTGGAGGTCTGAGGGAAACTAGATGACTAGTTGGGAAGAGCAACTTCTCAAAGGCAAGGAGAAGAAAGAATGGGTCAAGGATTTGTAGAAGGGTGGGACTGCAGGGGAGGCAATGGCTGGAATTTAAATAAATGAAATAATTTAAAAAATCATTACTCTGAATCCTCAAGGAAAATGTTATCCATAAAGGTGCATTTTGTTTTTTATCCAAACAAAAGCTTTCCAAAACTCCTAGACTCTATAGAATTATTTGGAAAGACAGGAAGTACCTCACAATCAGCTCTGCATTTTAATTAGACTAAAAGTATGGATCACCACTTCCTTTGGGATGGCTGTAGATATATCTATACTGTTTTAGAAAGTGTGGGGTGGTGGCTTGCTACTGAGCTTTAGGGATGTCTTATTCAAATTATCTGCTGTTTGCCGAAATAAAAAGCTGTAAAAATGATGGGTAACAACATTAGAAAAGATAGCTTTCTTATCTCCTTGTACAAAGCTCAAGTTCAAGTGGAACAAAGACCTCCACAAAAAAAAGTACACTGAACCTATTAAAATAGAAAGTGGGGAAGAGCTTAGAACACATAGACACAGGGGAAAATTTTCTGAACAGAGCACCAATGGTTTATGCTCTAAGATCAAGAATAGACAAATGGGACCTCATGAAACTACAAAGCTTCTGTAAGGCTAAAGACACCATCAAGAAGATAAAATAGCAGCCAACACATTGGAATAATATTTTTATCAATTCTACACTGATAGAGGGCTAGTATCCTATATATAAAAAGAACTCAAAAAGCTAGACTCTAGAGAATCAAAGAATCCTATTAAAAATGTGGGTACAGAGATAAACAAAGAATTCTCAACTGAGGAATATGGAATGGCTAAGAAACACATAAAAATGTTCAACAACCATAGTCTTCAGGGAAATGCAAATGAAAACAACCCTGAGATTCTACCTCACACCAGTCAGAATGGCTAAGACCAAAAACTCAGATGATAGCAGATTCTGGTGAGGATGTGGAGAAAGAGGAATGTTCCTCCATTGTTCATGGGGTATTAAACTGGTACAGTCACTCTGGAAATCAGTCTGATGGTTCCTTAGAAAATTGACGATAGTACTACCTGAAAACCCAGCTATTTCACTCCTGGGCATATACGCCAAAGATGCTCCAACATATAACAAGCGCACATACTCCACCATGTTTATAGCAGCCTTATTTTTAATAGGCAGAATCTGGAAAAAAAAAAAACCCAGTTGTCCTTCAACAGAAAAATAGATACAAAACGTGTGGTACATTTATACAATGGAGTACTACTCTGCTATTAGAAAAAAAAATTACTTCATGAAATTCTTAGGAAAATAGATGGAACTAAAGACTATTATTCTGAGTAAGGTAACCCAGTCATAAAAGAACACAAATGGTATGCACTCACTGATAAGCAAATACTAACCCATGAAAGCTCTGAATACCCAAGAAATAATTCGCAGATATTATGAAGCTCAAAAAGAAGGATGTCCAAAATGGGAATGCCTCAGTCCTTCTAAGAAGTGAGAACAAAATATTCTTGAGAGGAAATGCAAGGTCAAATAGAGGAACAGGGGTTGAAGAAAACATCATTCAGAAGCTGCTTTAGCAAGTGATCCACCACATATGCAGCCACCAAATCCAAGCACTATAGCTGATGAGAAGAAGTAAATACTGGCAGGAACATAATACAGATGCCTCCTGGAACTATGTCAGAGTCATAAAGATACAGCTGAGCATGCCTGCAGACAGCCTTCAGACTGAACAGTGGGGGCCCCAATGAGGGTGCTAAAGAAAGGAATAACAGAGCTGAAAGAGGTTGAAATCAACCAACCAATCACTCCAAAACTCCCATGGACTAAAATACCAACCTTTGAGCACATATTGAGAGACCTATTGATCCAGTTGCGTATGTAGCTGTGAAAGCAAATGGAGGGGCAGGGGAATGGGAGTGGGATGGGAGAAAGGGCTAACATCTCAAATGTAAATACAGAGTAATAAAAATGATAAACAAGAAAGGATGGCTATATTTATTATGATAAAGAAAATTTATAAGTTAATTTTATATATGCCATCTATTTAAGAACTTTGGTTATTTACTCTTGATATTTTAAAATATGGTTTACTAAACCCCTATAATATGTTTCTCTTCCATTCCATTGAGTAAATGTTGAATCAAAAAAAGTTTTAAAGTCATCAAAACAATTTTCAATCTTTCTTCACTTTCTCATTTTTGGTGTCCTATAAACCTGATATCTGTGACAGGATTATGGTATAAGGTATTAGTTATTAAAAACTGATGTCTAAGTTTTTATTTATGAAACCATATTATCATTCTGATATACAATGAATAATAGATGGTTTTCAAAATTAATATACTCAAAATCATATTATTTAGAAAGGAAAGGTGGATAAATTTATAATTTATGAAGATTTAAAAAGGATTTCTTAATAAACTAATCTCAGTCTTAGTAATTTAGGTAAGTGTATTGAACACATCTATGACAGATTATTTTAATATTAGAACTTTGTGCTTACTTGCTTTCAAAAATAAAAATAGTAGACTTATGTGACTGTTTTACTGTTAAATTTGTTCATTGCCGAAGATTAAGATAATGGCATCAGGTGTGGGTGTCAGAGACGTAAGGCGGGGTTATTCTGTAGGTACTTGTTGCCTTAGCTGCCCCTTGAGGCTTTTTACATACTTGTCAGATACAGAAAATAAAATGCTTATACTTTCGAATATATACCATTTTCTAGTGGTCCTGACATCTTATGTCAAATGTTTGCACCTCACATAAATGTGAGAATTTTTTTCTTTAAAAGAGTTTGCTGTAAAGTCGACATGAATTAAGACTAAGTGCAAATGAGGGAGAATTTAAAGCATCAGTCAGTGTTCAAATGTCCAATGTCAAAAATATACCTTAAACATTAATATTTTGTGTTCTGGAAATACACAGGGTATACATCATTTATAGCAAAAGGTGTCCTCTTTGACACTAACTGCATGTGGCATCCCAATGTCTCAGTTATTCCTCCATAAAAGGGATTATATTATGAATGAGAAAGGAAAATAACACAAGAGATTGCTTGGTAGCTAATGATGTGCCTGATGTGAGCTGAAACATTCTCCCATACAGAATGTTTGTTCTTAAAAGTGTTTTGTTACCCTAGATATATAAGTACACAACATTAAGATATAAGTCAAATATTCAATGAGAATAAATAAACAATATTTTAAAGATAATCCCTTGATAAATACTTTTATTATTAAGCAAAATTAAAGTAAATGTGTATATTAGTGAGACATATGCGAGTGTTCATTTTATATAATAAATTAAAATTTGAGGTGAATATTTCACACTACAGTATAAACATCAACACTTCCAGAACACACGAATGATTTTATTTATAGATCATTAGTGCTGAAAATGTTGCTTTCCAGAAATACATGCTCTAAAGTGGGATAGATATGTGTAGAATAAACACATTTTTAATACTGTAATCTCAAATAAAAATTTACACAATTTTATGAAACTCATCATCAACTCAAACATTAATTTTTAAGTCAAATATTCTAATAAAACACAACCCATGGTATTTCAATTATGAGAAATGATGGAGGTAAAACATGGGAATTATTTCTATATATAAGAGCATTATCTGTTATAAGCAGGTTATATTTGTACCTTTAAAAATACACACAAATAAACACACACACACAAACATACATGAGAGAGAGAGAAAGAGAGAGATAGAGAATTTAAAAATAGGAGCCATACACTTTATAAAGTGGGGACAGGTACATGGAAAGAGCTGGAGGAATAAAATGAAAATTGGAAAATAATATAATTATATTTCAATGTCAAGATAATTAACATTTTTCTATAATTAAACCATTATGTTTCTATATAAGCAAAACCTTTGCTTGTGCAGTAAAATGCTAATCCATCAAATGCCATGGCCTGGGAGCAGTAGGTACAAGCAGCATTGGTTGGCATTGCACGGCATGGTGACAGGTGACAATTCAACTGTGTGCGGTGCCTATTCAGAATTGACACTGCACTGGAGTCCTGTGATAAGCAAGGTCTACAAGAAACACCTCAGATTTATTCTGTTTGATTTTAACTTGTCTTTAGAACCTTTTGTGTTTGCTAGCATTTTTATGACCCCACATCTAGCCTATGAGATTGTGACCATAATTGGAGAAATTGACCTTAAAGTGAGTTGGAAACATTCAAACAGAAGATAAACACAGAACACAGGACATCTGAAAATCATTATTTTCTCAGTTCTTACACCTGTCTTTGCTGGTATTGCTGTTGCTGCTACTATACTTAAGTAATTACTCTAACCTCAAGTTACCTTTTTAGATGAATGACAGATTTATAAATAGGACACCTAATTCATATAATTTGATTTCAATGAAGAATAATTGTGAGTGAATTATATTGGAGATGTTACATGTTTGAATGGGATATGTCTATACTAATATTTATCTGAATTTTATTCGATTTGTCTTTTTTTATTTATTTGCCAAGAATGACAGGCATACTCAGTAGACTTTTCAGTAATTGGCGCTAGTGGTAAGAGAATTACTTTTTTATTAAATCAGTCACCAAATGTACAAATATCACCCCAAAGCAAATTCCAAATTAAAGACAGTAGCATGCTCTGTGTCCTCTGCAGAGAATGCAGGGGCTGCTCAGCTCCAGCAGAGAAATTTCATGCACTCTATATTTTGAAGGCTAATAGAACATCTCTTTAAGAATTTTGATTCTTTCCTTGTTAATCTGGAACACTATCTTTCTTATGCATGAGCGTGTGTGCACAAAGTAGTGACAGGAAAAACAAAAACAGAAGAGTACATTAAAGTAAAAAATGAACATAAAAATTTAAGAACTGTGTTGTGAGTTATCAAGGAACTCAAAGGAACACTCATTTACTTGTATAGCAATTCCAAACCGTATGGCAAACATTTGTTTTCATTATAAATATTATCTCTATTCTAAGGCAGTAAAGCCCACATTTTTCAACTGTTTAATTTTGACATCTAAGGATGTTTATATGAAATTATGTTATTTCTTATATTTTTTTATGTAAGTGCATATGAGTGAACATGTTTATAGCACCTCAGACACTGGATGCCTCTGAAGATGATTGTGAGCCACTAATGTAGGTGCTAAGAACAATCTCTGGTTTTCTAAAAACAAACAAACAAACAAACAAACAAACAAACAAAAAAACCCCAGCAGGTGCTTTTAACATTTGGGAAATTTCTCTAAGTCTGTCATTTCATATTTTTACAATGTGCACTTTCAAGTTCATTATCGATGTGTTCCCCTTAACAGTGCATTGTTTGTATCTAAAGCACAAAACTGTTACACTCTTGTAGTGTGGATGGCTAATATCTACCCTGAAAGCATACTGATCTTCAAACTTGAGAATGATTTTTGGCTCTTTTTTCATATCAAGTGCCGATCTAAATATAAGCCATGCATCATAAACCATTTGGAGGTTACTCTTTAAATGTCCAAGTTGAACATGAATGTCATGGCTTGTTCTTTTAATTATAAAATCACACTGTAAGTAGGAATTACTTTATATCCCAGAATTGTTGTTTTTGTTTATTTGATTGATTGATTTTTCAAGACAGAGTTTTTCTCTATGTAGTGCTGGTTGTCTTGAAACTTGTTCTGTAGGCCAGGCTGGCTTCAAACTAAAGAAATTCATCTGCCTGTGCCTCTCACATACTGGAATTAAAGGCATGTGTCACCACTGCCTGGTTAGAATTGCTGTTTTAATATTGCATTAATTTGCCAAGAAAGTAGTTTGAAACCAAATGAAAATGATTTCTTTTCTAGTTAATGGAAAACTGTTACATACATAAACTTTTGGAAAGTAAGTAGCACCTGTGGTACTTTCAAGTCAGCTACAACATCCTTCCCTTGAAAAAGGAAGGGTGCTTTCTCCCCAAAAGGTGTATAACTGCTTCGAGTAACTTAACCTTCCCATTCCTGCATGAACTTGATTCTCCTTTCTAATACATTTTGGAATATTGAAAGAAGAATAAATAAGCACATATTTAAGAAATTAGTTGGTTACTACATACACCATAAGTTTAAATGACATACTTCTATAATACATCTAGATAATACATACATCTATTACATGGCTTTTGGAAGTGTCCAATATAAACTAAATGAGAGAAAACCTAAATATTCATAATTATATTAGTGTTTCTATTGTTGCCGTGAAACACATGACTAAAAACAAGGTGGGGAGGAAACTTATTTGGTTTATAGCACTGTTCCTCTTATAAGGAGTCATGAAAGGAACTCAAGTAGCAAGGAAACCTGGAGGCTATGGAGAGGTGCTGTTTCCTGTTTTGCCTTACCTGGCTTTGTTGGCCCGAATTCTTATAGAACTTAGGATCACTAGCCCAGGAATGGCACCATGTAGTGTAGGCTTGGTCCTGTCCCCTTGATTATTAAATGAGAAAATGCTCTATGGGCTTTCATACAACCTGATCTTTGAGGTTTTATTCTCTCAGAAAACTGTGGCATGTGGCAAGTTGACATAAAACTCTCCAGCACAGTCATTATTACAAGTCACCTTTGGAAAGTAGTAAGAAAACCAATTTTCCAACCAGAACTGGTTCTCTTTAGATATTCTCATTCACTTCTTAATGTATTTCTATTTGAAGAAATCATATGGCATTGATGGTGACTATTGTATCAACAATTGTTTTTTTTTTTTAATTTTGTGGTTCAAAACATTAATAAAATATATTTTAAAGAAATGGTCAAACTGAATAAAATTGTCCCCGCTCAACATTTTCTACATTTGTATGTTTGGTTGCTAGTGAGGTATAGAATTAAAACCTCTGGATCTCATAGGCCACATGCCACTTTGATATAACTGTAATGTTTTCCATTCCCCTGATATCATGCTATGAATAAATAGACATCCTGCAATCTGTACTGGGTGTTGTTGTGAACATTTTGGGATCAGGGACACTATAAAGTTCCTCAGTTCCTCTTTTCTCTTATTGCAAAGGGGAGGACCAACCCAGTGAAACAAACAAAAACATGTGTGACAGCAGTGTGCTCTTTTTTATTGCCCTTGCTAAAAAATATAAGCTATATTTGGTGGGATTTATTTGAAGTAAAAAGGTTTTAGATTAGGTTAAAATTTTAGATTAAAGATTGTTGGGAATCCCCACTCAACCACCATGTATAGTTTCTGGTTGGCTATATTTGTCACATCACAATTGGTTAAAGATTAACTGTTGTCATTGGCTAATAGCCACTTCTTTGTCACATGCATATGCTCTGAGAATATGTTGTGTTTTGTTTACCCATCAAGGTAGCATGTAGTATGCCACTATAGAGGCCACTTTTGTACAGACATTAAGCATCTGGGCTTAGAAACAGTATTAGAGCAAACCTTTCAACTTAACATACTTTCTCCAAAGATGAGTTAGCAAAATTTCATCTTACAAAACTGATAGGTACTATATCCATTCTCCATTTTTCTCATTTGAAATTTATTAAAAGTAGTATTCTTTACTCTCCAATGGGGAAACTGGATACTAGTTCTTAATATTTTTTATTGAAATGATAAATAAATAAAATAGTGGTTAAAAAAAAGCAAACCACTAATTTTACAATAAAGAAAGTGTAATATAGTAAAATAGTGGCCAAGCTTAGGCAGAAGAATTCCCCAACAAGCTAATGATATTTATGAAGCTCACTTGTCAAAATTTTAGGAAAAACAATTATTATACAGCTCCAAATCATCCGAAACTGAGAGCAGAAATTGGACTTGTCAGGAGGATGGAAGATAACAGGAATGAGAAGGAAACAAGACAGGGTGTAGAGATGAGATCAATGATAATGCATTACACATGTATAACCTTGTCAAAGAACAATTTAATCAATAAGAATTTTGAATTTTTTTTTTTTGCACAATGCAGTGAGTTTTCATTGAGTTGTGTAGCCTTGGTGACCACAGCAGCTGGAGGCTTGTAAAAAAAAAAAAAAAAAAAAAAAAAAAAAAAAAAAAAACATGCTCTTTTCTAGAATCATCTCACCTAGACCTTCTGAATTTAAACTTCATTTGAACAATACCGATTATAATTCACAAAGCAAGTAAAAATTTCAACTACTGCCTACATAAAGCAACCTGAGTAGAGTATTAAAGCCTTTCAGGGGACACACAGCTACTAGCTGGGAACTATGCTCACCAGCATGCCACAAACGCCACCACTCACAGGGATTACTGTTAATAGCTTAAGTGTGGCCAAAAGAAGCCAAAGACAATGACATGACACTGAAAGTTAAAATTGTCTTTTGATCAGTTTTATTTGTGGTGTGTGTAGCACATGAACGCAAGAGGGTGAGTTGTAATATGTATAGAGGGAAATATGCACATATGCACATGCAATGGTATGTACATGGAGGTCATGGGACAATTTACAGCAGTCAGCTCTCTCCTTCCACTGAATATTGAAGGATCCTCACCAGGCCATAGGCTTCTCTGGGAAATATTTGTTTACCTGCCATTTCTTTTCACCAGCCTCAAGATAGTTTCTTTCATAACTTTCTCATGAGTACAATCTTTTCTAATAATATTACATTTATAAAATAATTATTGAAGAAAGTGACATATGAATAAAATACACATCATTCATCATTCTGACTGTCTGTCTGGTTTGCCAGATGTGTCATTTATGGCTTGTGCTTGATACAAGTATATCACCACGAGCTTGAGTGATTTTAAAAGCGGGAAGGTCAGTTGCAAAAGTGACCTTACCTGATTGGCCTCTAATATATTTTCTTGATTCGTGGTTGATGTGGGAGATCTCAGCTCATTGTACATTGTCGCCCCTCATATGGTGCTCCTGAGTTTTATAAAAAAAAATAAGCAGTCTTAACAAGCTATGGGGAGTAATCCAGTTAGCAGCACTGATCCATGGTTTCTACTTTAGGTCAAGCCTCAGAGTTCCTGCCTTGGGTTACTGTCTCAACTCCCTTGAATGTGGAACTGGGATGTCAAGTGTAAAGTGAAACAAACTCTCACCCTCTCAAATTGCTTTCATTCATGCCATTTTATCACAGTACCTAGTCTGCAGCTCTGAGTTCTATCTCTAGGACAAATGGTGTGAGATGTAAGAAATGACTTTCAGAAGCTCTCCTGTGACATCTATGTATGTGCATGTATAAGTTTGTGTGTGTGTATGTGGTGTGTGTGTGTGAGTGTGTGTGTGAGAGAGATATGTGTATGCATGTACATACATACCCACAAGCAAAATAAATACATAAATAATTGTAATAAATGCTAACTCTGAGATCAGACAACATAAGCCTGACTCCAAATCTAAGTTTGGTCATGTTGCTTAAAATCTTTGCAATTTAATATTACTTTTTATTCTTTAATATTTAATTTAATATTTCTTATTGCATTTCATACTTAATTTAGTGTTATACCTACTTGTGCATTTAATCTTATTGTATTTTTTAACGGTAACATAGTAGTTTTGAAAGTACCTGTGCTGGAGGCTGAAGATTGAGGATTAAATGGATAAGATCAGAGAGAATGCCTAAAGAAGTATGTTACAGGTGCCAAGGTTTCCTCTATGGCAGTTAACAGCAACAGCAGGAGTAAGGGTATTTGTTTTGCACATATTTTGTTAGCACTCAGAACACTGGCATCACTGATTCAATATCCCAAGTAACCTATTAAGATGGATACTACTATTGCCTTTCGGTTGTGGTAGAGAGAACTGCTTCCAAACCCTCCTGACCCAAGCTCCACAGAAGCAATCTGCCTTTTCAGCTTCTTTTTCCCACCAAACTGCACTCTTTCAACCAAGAATGAGGAGAGCATATTTTTCAGATGACAGACGACTCATTAATGCTGTTTGAAATCAGAACACAATTACCAAGCCTTTCGATCTGCCTCTGTTTTGCTTCAGGTCCTGTTCCTCTCCTCCCCACCCTGGCCCTAGAGAACACTCCATCACTCTTTGCTTCCCTGCAAGCAAGAAGATTTTCAAATTAGCCTCAAAGTATCTTAGCAGGTAATGGAATCCTGAGCTCCTGCTTTCCCAAGATTCTGACTGATAAATAAGCCCCTTAGCATGTGTTTCATGGCCCAGTGGGTTTGATTTGCATTTTGATGGAGAACTTCTAAAGATGAAAGGATTTATCTTACAGAAAGACTATTTCAGGATAATACATCTGATAAAAGAGGACAGTTTATCATATAGTGAAGCATAACTAAAGATTTTTTTCAAAGTATCAGATCTCAGCCTGTAGGCAAATCCTATCCCAGGTAACCCTGTGCAAGAGTCTCTACCAAGTAGCAGCTTAGAATATGGGTATATTCTTGTTTTAGGAGATTGGGATTCTGATCTATAATCTAACCTCACTAGTAAAGTTTTATAACAAGTTTGCAAAGAATCTGTGTTTGCTTATGAAAATGAAAAACATCTCTCCACAGCAGTGTGGGCTGTTTCAAAGATGATCTGAAATGTGATTGTGTGTGGGTAGAACATATGATATTTACTTTTACTCTTTTCTGTTTCAAAAGAAACATTAACAGCATGGTACAGACAAGGTAAAATTCCCAGTGAATGATATTGGCTTCAGGAATGGTTGGTAAATTTTGGGAAATGTGGAATTGTTAATGCATTGGGCACAAAAGTAAATTGAAGTTCTCTTTTTCTTTTGACTTTTAATACCCACAATATGACAGGGTCATAGATCTGGGAAGATGAGGCATTGGCTAGTGTGAGTGACAATAGATAGGCTAAAGAGTGTCTTGAGGACTTTATTAACTATTGGTCAATAATAAGTCATATATAGTAAAATGTTATATTTGACAAGGAGGGAGCTCTTGGTCCTCATGTAAGCTAGAAAAATGTCCTGCAAATAAGAACAGCTATCTACTGTCTGAGTCTTTTGTGGCTTGAAAATGATGAACCATGGAGTTATATAAGAGGTTTAAGTTTAGTGATCACCCTTTCTTTAAGCATTATAGATTTCTTTTCTTGCTTAAATAGAGACAGCATAGGTATACCAGGTTAGTTCAAAAGAAAACACTTTAGCCTGAGGTCACTATCACAAGATCTGAGAGACAGTGCTCCAGCAAAGAATGCAAAGAAGACTATAAGATTTTAGAAATCAGTGTTTATGCAAACAAATAAGAGAAACAGAAAATGCTCACAGCTATCACTGAAAGGAAAAATGAGGTAAGAAACTTAAAGAAATATTTAAGAGCTTGTTTGACATCACGTGCCAGCCCAACGCTAGCTTTAACTCAGAATCTTTTGTTGTTATTTCTTTTGCGGAAGTGAGTGGGAAGTGGCATTGAGGTTGCTATAGTTACTTGTGCTTAATGAGTCTTGAGACTGTTCCCAACCAAGCAAATAGCTCTCTCTCCTTCTTCTCTCTAACACACACACACACACACACACACACACACACACACACACACATTAATGGGTAGTGAGTACGGGAAATCTGTAACTGAAAATGATTCATCCCAGTACAAATTTCATCTGGTACAAATACAATAATATTAAATAGGTACTAAAGAATAGAATCATAATTAATTGAACATGGAATATTCTTTTCTTATTTTATTGAGTACATAATTTAAGAATATCCAGATAATAATGATTGAAATACACTCAAGATACTTAAAATGTGGTTCATTTGTTCACCTATTTATGGCACTAAGCATATGTAGAAATAATTAGGAAACAGGGACACAGGCCTAGTGAGAAGGCGTTCTGAGTAGCCAGGGTGCAGAGAGATCTCTGCCAAGCGCTCAGAAAGTGCCCCCCCCCACCAGCGCTTGGTTTAGAGAACCAGTAACCCTGCTGGGGGGGGGGGGCTGTTCCCAGCTGGAAGCCTTTGAGTGCAGAATGGGCACTCAGACCATCCCCCACCAGAAACAGTGGAGATCTAGGGACACAGGCCTGGTGAGAAGGTGTTCCTGGGTGCAGAGAGAGATTTCTGCCAAGCGCTCAGAAAGTGTGCCCAACCCCGCCCCCCTGCCGCCGCCCCCCCCCCCCCCCCCCCCCGCGCTTGGTTCAGGGAACCAGTAGCCAGCATTGGGCTATTCCCAGCTGGAAGCCTTTCAGTGCAGAATGGGTGCTCAGATCATCATCTGCCACCAGGAACAGAAAAGACCCTGGGATATAGGGCTGGTGATGAAAAGGCATTCTGAGTAGCCAGAGAGCAGGAGATTCAGGGACACAGGCCAAATACAAGGTAGAGGCACGAACCAAAAACTGACAACCAAGACCACGTATAAACACAGAGAACAAGATGGCAAGAGGAAAGCAAAAGAACGTACCACAGTGAAACCAAGACAGCCTGGCAGCACAAGAACCCAGCTCTCCCATCACAGCATACAGCAGAATGCCAAACACTCCATAAAACGATTCATACCAGAAATCATACCTCAAAATGATTATAGAGATCCTTACACAAGAACAGAAGGAAAAGCATAAAAAAAAAGAGAAGCTTTTCAAGAGGAAACAAGAAAATCACTCAAAGAACACAAAGAGCTAGAGGAAAGCAGAACCAAAGTGATGAAGGAATGAAAGAAGGAATTTAAACCTGATATGGGAACATTAAAGAAAACACTGAAAGAGACAAACCTAAAGGTAGAAAACCTAAAAAAGGAATTAGGAGTCAAAGATGCAAGCATTTCCAACAGACTACAAGAGATGGAAGAGAGAATATTGGGGGCCAAAGACAACATTGAAAACATAGACAAAACAGCCAGAAAAGATGCAAATGCCAAAAAGCTCCTAACCCAAAATGTCTAGGAGATCCAGGACACAATGAGAAGACCAAACCTAAGGACAATAGAAATAGAAGAGGACAAAGAATATCAACTAAGAGGCGCAGTAAATATCTTCAATAAAATTGTAGAAGAAAACTTCCCTACCCTTAAAAATGAGATGACCATGAGCATAAAACAAACCTACAGAAGTCCACTTTGGTTGGACCAGAAAAGAAATTCCTCCTGACACATAACAGTCAAAACACCAAGTGCCCAAAGCAAAGAAAGAATACTAAAAGCAGTAAGGGAAAAAGGTCATGTAACACATAAAGGCAGACCAATCAGAATCACACCTGACTTCTCAACAGAGACTGTGAAAGCTAGAAGAGCCTGGACAGACATCATACAGACCAGAAGAGAGCACAGGTGCTAGCCCAAGCTGCTATACCCAGCCAAACTCTCAATCACCATAGATGGAGAGACTAAGATATTTCAAGACAAAACTAAATTTACATAATACCTGACCACAAACCCAGAAGTACAACAAATTATATGTGAAAAACCCAATACAAAGAGGGGAACCACATCCTAATAAAAACAAGAAAACTCTTACGCAAGAAACTGAAAGAAGAAAGACATCGAGGCACAATTCAACCTCCAAAAACAAAAATAACAAGAAACAGCAACCACTATTCCTTGATATCTGTAAACATAAATGGACTCAATTCCCAGATAAAAGGATATAGGCTATCAGACTGGATACATAAACAAGAGACAGCATTTTGATGCATACAGGAAACTCATCTAAGAGACAAAGACAGACACTATCTCAGAGTAAAAGGTTGGGAAAAAAATCTTCCAAGCAAATGACCTCAAGAAACAAGCTGGAGTGGCCATTCTAATATCAAATAAAGTAGATTTTCAACCAAAACTTATCAAAAAAAAAAAAAAAATAAGGAAGGACACTTTTTACTCATTACAAGGGAAATTTGTCAGGAGGATCTCTCAGTATTTATCATATATGCAAAAATACAAAAGTACCCATATTTGTTGAGGACCGAAGGCTGTGCCTTACAAGATGGCGCTGGTTTCAGGTGCCATGAATCAGCTAAAGTTTGGTAAATAGCCACTGGGCGCATGTGCAAAGAGTGGTGCGAGCCAAGTCACCGCTCATACCAGGGCATCATGATCAGACCACTGGCGGGCAGCCAATCACACAGCGACACGCTACCCTTGAGGGTATAAATTAGGGTGCCTTTTCCTGCTCGGTGTCTTCCTCTTCAAGATGCAATAAAGGTTTTGCTGCAGAAGGATCCTGGTGTTCCGCGTGCGTTCTTGCTGGCGAGATGGTAGCGCGGGACACATATTCATAAAAGAAACTCTACTAAAGCAGAAAAAACACATTGTACCTCACACAATAATAGTGGGAGCCCTCAATACCCCACTCTCACCAATAGACAGATCATGGAAACAAAAACTGAACAATACACTGTAAAACTAGTAGAGGTTATGAACCAATGGGAATGAATAGATATCTACAGAACATATCATCTTAAAACAAAAGAATATACCTTCTTCAAAGCACCTCATGTACCTTCTCAAAAACTGACCACATAATTGGTCAAAAAACAACCCTCAATAGATATAAGAAGTTTGAAATACTCCTATGCATCCTTTCAGATCACTATGGTCTAAGGCTGGTGTTTAATAGCAACAAAGAAAACAAAAAGCCTATATACACATGGAAACTAAACAATGCTCTATGAAACGATAGCAGGGTCAGAGAAAAAATAAGGAAAGAATTTAAGGATTTTCTAGAATTCAATGAAAATGAAAACACAACATACACAAACATATGGGGTACAATGAAAGTAGTATTGAGAAGAAAACTAATAGCTCTGGGTGCTTCCAATAAGAAACTGGAGAGAGCATAAACCAGCAACTTGACACCACAGCTAAAAACTCTAAAACAAAAGGAAGCAGATACACCCAAGAGGAGTACACAGCAAGAAATAATCAAACTTAGGACAGTAATAGACCAAATAGAAACAAAAAGAATCATTGAAAGAATCAACAACACCAAGAGCTGATTCTTTGAGAAAATTAACAAGATTAATAAACCCTTCGCCAGACTAACTGGAGGGCAAAGAGAGAGTATCCAAATTAATAAAATCAAAAAAGAAAGTGGAGAAATAACAACTGAAATTGAAGAAATTCAAGAATTCATCAGATCCTACTACAAAAGCCTGTACTCAGCAAAGCTGGAAAATCTGGAGGAAATGGATTAATTCCTAGACAGATATCATATACTAAGGTCAAACCAGGACTAGGTACAACATCTAAGTAATCCTATAATACCTGAAGAAATAAAAGCAATTATCAAAAGCCTCCCAACAAAAAAAAAAAATCCAGGACCAGGTGGGTTCAGTGCAAAATTTTATCAGACATTTATTGACAACCTAATACAAATGCTTGCCAAACTACTCCACAAAATAGAGTCAGATGGAACAAAACCTTACTCATGTATTGAGGCCACAATAACCCTCATTCCTAAACTGCACAAAGACCCTATAAGGAAAGAGAAATTCAGACCCATCTCACTTATGAACATTGATACAAAAATACTCAACAAAATCCTTGCAATCTGAATCCAAGAACACATCAAAATGATCATTCAATATGATCAAGTAGGCTTCATTCCTGGGATGCAGGGATGGTTTAATACACTGAAATCTATCAATGTAATCCACCATATATACAAACTCAATGAAAAAAAAAAAAACAAAAAACCACATGGTCACCTCACTAGAGTTTGAGAAAGCATTTCACAAAATTCAACACCCCTTCATGTTAAAAGTCTTGGAAAGAACAGGAATCCAAGGCCCATACCTAACATAATAAAATAATATACAGCCAAGCAACAGCCAACATACCTTAATGTTGGAAATCTTGAAGCAATCCCACTAAAATCGGGGACTAGACAAGGCTCCCCACTCTCCCCCTACCTATTCAACATAGTACTGGAAGTCCTGGCCGGAACAATTAGACAGCAAAAGGAAATCAAAGGAATACAAATTGGAAAGGAAGAAGTAAAAACATCACTATTTGCAGATGACATGATAGTGTACTTAAGCAACCCAACAAATTCCACCATAGAACCCCTACAACTGATAAACAAGTTTAGCAAATTGGCTGGATATAAATTGAACTCAATAAAATCAATAGCCTTCCTCTATTCAAAGGACAAACATGTGGAGAAAGAAATTAAGGAAAAGATACCCTTCACAATAGTCACAAACAATATGAAAGAAATACCTTGGTGTGATTCTAACTAAGCAAGTGAAGGACCTGTGTGACAAGAAATTCAAACCTCTTAAGAAGGAAATCAAGGGAGATCTCAGAAAATGGAAAGATCTCCCATGCTCATGGATTGGAAGATCAACATTGTAAAAATGGCCATCTTACCAAAAGCAATCTATAGATTCAATGCTATCCCCATGAAAATACCAACCCAATTCTTCATTGAGTTGGAATGAGCAATGTGTATTTCATCTGGAATAACAATAGAGATAGAATAGTAAACTCCATCCTCAACAACAAGAAAATATCTTGGGGAATCATCATCCCTGACCTCAAGCTATATTACAAGGCAATGGTGCTAAAAACTGCATGGTACTGGTACAGAAATAGGCATGTGGATCAATGGAATAGAATAGAAGATCCAGAAATGAGCCCTCACATATATGGTCACCTGATTTTTGACAAAGGAGCTGTAAACATTCAATGGAAAAAGGAGAGCCTATTCAACAAATGGTGTTGGTCCAACTGGCACTCGGCATGCAGAAGAATGAAAATAGACCCTTTCTTATCTCCTTGTACAAAGTTCAAGTGAAAGTGAATCAAAGATCTCCACATTAAACCAGGTATACTGAAACTATTAGATGAGAAAGTAGGGAAAACCTTAGAACACATAGGCACAGGAGAAAATTTCCTAAACAGAATACCAATGGCTCATGCTCTAAGGTCAAATATTGCCAAATGGGACTTAATGAGATTTCAAAGTTTCTGTAAGGCTAAGAACACTGTCAAAGAAACAAAACAGCAGCCAACAGAGTAAGAGAAGATCTTTACCAACCCCACATCTGATACAGGACTAATATCCAAGGTATACGAAGAACTCAAGAAGTTACAAACCAGAGAATCAAACAACCCTATTAAAAATGGGGTACAGAGCTAAACAAAGAGTTCTCAATTGTTGAATATCGAATGGCTGAGAAGTATCTAAGAAGTGCTAGAAATCATTAGCCATCAGGGAAATACAAATCAAAACAACCCTGAGATTCCAACTCATACCAGATTGGCCAAGATCAAAAATTCAGATGAAAGCAGATGCTGGCAAGGATGTGGAGAAAGAGGAACACTACTCCACTGTTGGTAGGGTTGTAAACTGGTACAACCACTCTGGCAATCAGTCTGGTGATTCCTCAGAAAATTGGACATAGTACTACTTGGAAACCCAGTTATTCCACTTCTGGGCATTTACCCCAGAGACGCTCTAACATACAACAAAGACACATGCACCACAGTGTTCATAGCAGCTCTATTTATAATAGCCAGATGCTGGTAAGAACCCAGATGTCTTTCTGTAGATGAACGGATACAAAAATTGTGGTACATTTTCACAATGGAGTACTTCTCAGCTCTCAGACACAATGAGATTCCACCTGACATTTCTCAGAATGGATAAGACCAAAATCATAAAGGATACCATGTGTTAGTGAGATTGTAGAGCAAGGGGAGCAGCCTTCCACTGCTGGTGGTAATACAAGCTAGTACTGCCACTCTGGAAACCAATTTGGTGCTTTCTCAGAAGACTGAGAAGTATGACTGACTCCCTTCTCACAGTAAATACACTCAGAGGTAATTACAAAGGAGGTATGCAAATCCCCTAGCTGCGGGGTGGAGGAGTCACCCCTTAGGGTAAAGTCTTTTACCTGAGGCAACTGAAAACAGTAAAACCAGGTGTAGAGTAGGCTTGTGACTGGGCCAAATAGAATTACAAAGGAGGGTGTGTTGCTCTCCCAGATTCAAGGCATCCAAGAGAATAAATAGTTCAGCTAACCCTATGCAGATGGAAGTTGGTTATGATTTTTCCAATACAAAATCTTTGACCCAAGATGAGCCCTCTCTACAATATGTACAGAGATGAAGATAGAGCAGACAATGAGAGAATGACCAACCAATGAGTGCCACAAATTGAGACCTATCCCATAGTCAAGAACCAATCTCTATATAACATTGTACTTGCAGACAGCAACTTAACATAACTGTCCTCTGAGAGTCTCAACCAAGCAGCCAATGGAAAGAAATGTAGAGACTCCCACCCAAATATTAGGTGGAGCTTGAGAGTCATAAGGAAGAGTTTGAAGGTCTGAGAGACCCAGAGAGGATATGGCTCCACAGGACAACAACACAGTCAAGTATTCTGGATTGGACTCGTGGGGACTCCTACAGACTGAATCACCAATCAAAGAGTGAGCATTGGATGGACCTATATAACACAAATATAGCCAATGAGCTTCTTGGTCTTCATGCAGAATCACCAACACCTAGAATAGGGGATATCCCTAGGCTATTGCCCACCTGCCTATGGACCCTGAACCCCTAAATGGAACTCCTTTTTGGCCTCACTTAGAGAGGATGTTCCTAGTCTCACTGCATCTTGATATGTGTGTCAGGTGTCAGGGATGACACCCTGACAGAGGCTTTTCTATATCTTTTTTAAAAACCATTTTTTAAATTGGATATTTTATGTATTTACATTTAAATGTTATTCTTTTTCCTCCCTGTCTCACATTCTCTCCTCCCTCTCACTTTGCTTTCATGAAGATGTTCCTACTCCCAGAGACCCACTCCCACCTCATTGACCTGGCATTTCCCTACACTGTGGAAATGTTTCCTCACAGAACCAAAAGCTTCTTCTCCTATTGATGCCAAAAAATCCTATCCTCTGCCACATATGTGGCTGGAGCCATTGGTTCCTCTGTGTGTACTCTTTAGTTGGTTGTTCAGTTCCTGGGAGCTCTGAGGGTTTTTTTTTTTTTGATTGATATTGTTGTTTTTCCTATGGGGTCAGTGTAAGGAAAAGATGACGGGGCACCAATGAAAGGAAGAGTCACAGGGCACCAATGTTGTGAAAGGATAACTATCCGAGTCACGGCACCAATGTTAGGGGAAGGATGAAGAGAGTGGGGGCATATGGCCCATGGAGGTGCGGTGAGGCCTGAGGGCAAGGGAGATGCCTCTGGGGGGGCCATGTTGGGAATCCCTTCCCTGAGGGACCAGCCACACAACAGTGTAGTACGGAAAAGAGTTTATTCAGGTCATGGGAGAGTTAAGAGGGTGGTAGAGGCAGAGAGAGAGAGAGAGAGAGAGAAGTAGAGGAGTAGAGGCCGGCCATGAGCACGTGGGAGAGAGGGGGGAAGGGAAATGGGAGAGCAAGGCTGCAAGAGCACAAGGGCAAGACAGGCCAAGAGAGAGAGGAGGGGTCAAGCAGCTCCTTTTATAGTGTCAGGTCACTGGGGCGGAGCATACCTGGCCACTGCTGGGTAATTGAGGGGTGGGGTATACCTGGCTGTTGCTAAGTAACTCAGGGGTGGGGTTTACAGAATCCCAACAGTCAGCTCCTTCAGTCCTTTCATTGCACAGAATACCAAGTAAACAATTCATAGACCATAGGAAGTTCAAAACAAAGGAAAACCCAAATGTGAATGCTTCAGTTTTTCTTAGAAGGGAGAACAAAATACTCATCGGAGGAAATACAGGGGCAAAGCTTGGAGCCAGAACTGAAGAAAGGGTCATTCATTTCTGTCTTAATAGACACAAGCATTCACTTGACCAGAGAAGAAACAAGTAAGTTTGTTGAGTGTAAGCACATGGTACCTGTGAACTGTGAGAGTTATTTTGAATCTATTCTCTTCAGTTAGAACAATTCACAGTATAATTCCAAATGTGCAAATTTTACTATGTAAATAAGGCTAGACTTGATTGATGCATCTCCCCCCAAGCTCACCACAGTGGCCGTCCCGACTTGGGGGGCCGTCACCCCTGGCTTGGGGTCATCCCATATTCGCGGCTGTTACCCGTTGGCGGCTAGTCCGGTCACCCTCCGAACGCCGTGGCTTGGGTCAGCTGGAGCAGCGGGGAAGGTGCCCGTAATGGGGATGACGGCAGCTAGGGCCAAAGGGTGGCTTGGGGGTGAGCAGGGGCTTATCCCAGCCGAGGGACTAGGTCAAGCCAGTACAGTTCCCTGAGAGCCGCCTTTATGTCTATAAGGATCTACCGAGATATAGCCTGCGGAACCACGGTAATCTGGTCTCGGCGGCAAAGGTGGAGAAATTAAGATCAGCGGGTCTTGTGCTTTGTCTAGCAGGAGTGGTGTCCTCTTCTGTAGCAAGTTGATAGTGGACTGCGATCGGTCTACTCAGGGCAGCATCTACTTGTGATTTAACAAAGTTGGTTAGTTTATTAAAAGCCCAAGGCCCAAATGATAAAAGCAGCAACATGCCCACCAAAGGGCCCAGCAGGCTAGGGAGCAGCGTGGAAAGCCAGGGGGAGGTAGAACACCAATTTTGATACCAGGGCTCTTGTTTTTCTCTGTTGCGCTTTCTTTTTTCTAGGCCGTTTTTTATCTTTTCTATGCTATCTTGAACAAGTCCTGTCTTATCTGAGTAAAAACAGCATTCCTCCTTGAGGGCAGCACACAGCCCTCCTTCTTGTAAAAATATCAAATCAAGACCTCTTCTATTTTGTAGCACAACCTCAGATAGGGACACTAGAGAATTTTTTAAATTCTCCAGACCTCTCTGTAGCTCTTGGAGGTCTCTATCTACTGCAATGCTGAGTTGGGTATATTGTTGTTGGGAGGTGACCAGGGAGGCAATGCCTGTCCCTGCACCAGTGGCTCCCAGGCCGAGGACCACTGCTAGAGTAATTGCAGAAATGGGCTCTCTCTTTTCTCTGGGTAAGTTGACCCCTTTTTCTCAAAACCGGAGGAAGTTATTAGCAGGATACACTGTCAGCCTGGATAGGAGTCGCACAAGGACACAGTAATCCTTATGCTCCAGGAACACTTGGGTGCTAATATGGGTGGTAAGTCCGGTGGAGCAAGCCAAATGGAACCTTGGGGGGGGGCAGCAATAAATTGTGAGGTATTATTAACAACGAGGAATTGGTTGCATATTTCTATCAGGGTTAAAGGGGGAAGCATAGATGGCCCCAGGAGACACGTACCTAAACCAGATACCTGGCTCAGGGTCAATCCTTGGTTTTCAGGGGGACTCCAGCTAAGGTGGCTGGAGTCATTGGTCATGGACAGTGACCCAAACACTGCTATACCTTCATAAAATGGTGGTCGTGGAGAAAAACATACCCAGCATTCCTCATAAAGGGAAATATTGGTCTCATGCATAGCAGCAAAAGAAGCATTTATCATGGATAAAATCAATTCAGCAGATGTGGGTGCCCCAACAGGCACAATGGGTTGGAAAAGGGTATTTCTAGTGGGGGAGAGCTCTGGGGTTACTGTTGGGCATGGGGTAGTCTTCCTCTTAGGGGCAGGTACTGGGCATAACATGGGGTTGGGCCCTACAGAAGCCTTACGGGCATTAGAAACCTCTTTAAGTAGCTTTATCTGGAAGGAGAGGCCAGGATCGTTGCAGCCCAGGGTCCAACCATCACAATATCTCTCTCTTATGCCCCATTCGTCCCCCGTATTCCACTGGGTATATTTCTTTCCTGAGGCTGTGAACTGGATGAGGAGTGGAGCACACCAATCATATCTACATTTTTGTTTAAGGGGTTGTTCTGTCTTTATTCCCAATTTATTTTGTAAATATGTGGGAAGGTTCTTGCGCCTAACTGTAATGAGGTCCCAAGAGAAGGTGAGCTTCCAGTATGCATCGCCAGTAGTTTCACACCCCCATGATGCGCAATAATACACATTGCGGTGCCCACATTTATAATGTAGGGCCCTGTCATGATGTTTCCCAGGGCATACATAAAAGCCAGATTGGTGCTCTGCTAAGGATGCCCGATTTATCTCTGAATTGCATCGTGCTAAATGTCGTTCATAATCAGAATTGGGGGCATCAATGGGATTAGATTGTGGAAAGTAATGTGAGGGCGTGCCCCAGATTCGGCCTGCACCCAATGCTAAAATACAGAAGTCCACCTCTAAATCTGGCCAGTGGGGTGTTATGCCCAGGTGTGAGCTGGAATTAACTATATCTCCTGCCTGATTTACAATAACCCAGGTAAAATTAAATATCTGATATGGGGTATTTCCTTGTAAGTTCCCTGTTCTTGTTTCTATCCCTAACATGAGTATACTTATCCAGATCCAGAGGGCTGGAAGGTTTTGGGAGGGTTTTTTCGGCGACATCATCTGATTTCCTGTAAAAAAGCACATATTGGGCTAGTCTCAGGGGTTTTCTCCCTGGTAGTGTTAAATGGTTTTATCAGCCTTTCTGGGAGCCATCTAGCTCCTCCCTCTTTAGTATTGTAAATGCAGGCAGATCCTCTGCCCCAAATAATTATAGGGTCTGGGAAATTCCAGTGCCCCGTTAAGGGGTCCTTCCAGAGGGCAGTGGCGTAGGTGTTGTGAGTCTGAGGATGCCAGAGGCGGTCCACCGCCGACTTGCTGTTAACATCAAGAGTCAAGAAGTTAATAATAAACAGATCGTGGGAGAGCAAAACCTTAGAATTGCCCTTAAATGAATAGAGTGTTTCTTGAGCATTAAGCTTAAGGAGTGTATTCTTTAGGGTATGATGAGCCCTTTCAACAATCCCCTGTCCCTGGGGATTATAGGGGATACCAGTGATGTGTCTAATGTTGAGCTGATTGCAAAAGGTTTTAAATTTCTGACTAACATATGCAGGACCATTATCTGTCTTAATAACCTTTGGGGATCCCATGACAGAAAAGGCTTGAAATAAATGAGCAATGACATCTTTAGTGGCTTCTCCAGTGTGTGCGGAGGCAAAAATAAATCCACTGAAGGTATCTATAGACACATGGACAAACTTCAAATGCTCGAAAGAGGGGATGTGCGTTACATCCATCTGCCAAAGTTCTAGTGGAATAAGACCCCTAGGGTTAACTCCAAAATGAGGCTCAGGAAGTAGGGTCACACAATTTTTGCAACCTTTGACAATCTGTCTTGCCTACTCTCTGGTAATTTTGTATCTCAGACGGAGTGATTGTGCATTAAGATGGTGGAGGGCATGAGCTGTCTGGGCTTCTTGGATGGGATCTTTGAGGGCCACAGCTGTTAATTTTGTGGCCTCCTCAGCCAACTGATTTCCCAGCGTTAAAGGGCCAGGCAAATCAGTATGTGCTCGAATATGTCCAATGAAAAAGGGGGAAGAGCATTTTTTAATAAGTAATTGAAGTTGGGAGAAAAGATAAAAGGTTGGTGTTTGCGGCTGGATGGCAGGTACCGTCTCCAGCACCTGTAATGAGCGGACTACATAGTGGCTATCAGAATAAAGATTGAAGGGCTGGGGAAAATTTGAAAAAACTGTAGCTACTGCTTGCAGCTCTACTAGCTGAGCGGAGGTGAATTTTGTTTTTAAGCAGAAAGTCTGACCGTCAACTACATAAGCAACCAGGCCATTTTTTGAGCCATCCGTGAAGATGGTAATAGCCCCCGGGATGGGCTGACTTTTGGTTATTTTAGGGAAAATGAAGGACATAGTCTGCAGAAACTGTATAAGCCTATTGCTGGGAAAATGATTAGAGAAGGAACCCTGATAGAGAGACAATAGGACCGTCCATTCATTGCTTTTGTTTTGGAGCCACTGAATCTGCTCTAAGGAGTAGGGTAGAACAATTTTATCTGGATCTTTTCCAAAGTGTCTCACAGCTAGTTTTAATCCTAACAAAATAATTTGACAAACTAAAGAGGGGAAGGTTGGTAAAACTTTAGAGGGTGAAGCAGGTAAATTGACCCACATTAGGGGTCGAGTATCCTGCCAGAGTAAGCCAGTGGGAGAGAAACAGGTCTTAAAAGTGATTAATTTTAATGTTTGGGTGGGATCAAAATACCCAACAATTTGATGGTCTATGGCCTCTTCTACTTTTGTCAATGCTTGTTTTGCTTCCAAAGAGAGGGTCCTGGGTGATGTGGGATGGGAGTCACCCTTAAGGGTATCAAAAAGAGGCTTTAAATCACCTGTTGTCAACTTGAGATAGGGTCGAAGCCAATTGATGTCTCCCAAAAGTTTTTGACAATCATTTAGCGTCTTTCACCGGGACACATCTATTTTTATTTTTTGAGTGTGAATATAGGAGGGAGTTAGTTCAAACCCAAGGAATAGAAAGGGGTATAATGTCTGGACCTTTTCTGGAGATATTGTAAAGCCTCTCTCATGAAGTGCCTCAATTATCTTCTGGGCAATATGCATGATATCAGCGGCAGAAGAGGAGGAAATCATCAAATCATTCATATAATGAACAATATATGCAAAAGGGAAACACAATCGAATTGGATCGATTGTCTGGGCTACATATTTTTGGCATAACGTTGGATTATTCACCATTCCCTGCTGTAGCACTCGCCATTGAAAGCGAGGGTTGGGGCGTACATGATTAACTACAGGAATAGAGAAAGCAAATCGAGGGTAGTCTTCGGGATGTAAGGGGATAGAGAAGAAACAATCTTTTATGTCAATTACTATCTTACAAGAATCTTTGGGGATAGCTATGGGGGAGGGCAATCCTGGTTGTAATGCCCCCATGGGAATCATGGTCTTATTGACGGCCCTGAGATCTTGTAGCAGTCTCCAGGAACCATTTTTCTTTTTGATCACAAATATGAGTATTCCAAGGGGAGGTGGAACGCTCTAAATGTCCTAGCAACAGCTGTTCCTGCACCAACTGTAGAGCTGCTTCCACCTTTTTTTGGGGCATTGACCACTGGTCGATCCAGACAGGGACATCTGACTTCCAAGAGATTTTATCAGCCTGGAGTGCAGGAGGAGCAGTGGTCTCTATGAAAAAAGGTCTGTGCCTAGAGCTCTTTTATCTGTTTTTGGAACTATTTTTATGGGTTCTGTCTGTCCTTGCTCATTTTTCCCTAATCCTTTCCCTGGAAGAAACCCCATTTTTAACATTTGTTGAGTAATGGCTTCGTTAGGGCTGCGAATCATTACTTGCATCTGGGCCAAGATATCCTTTCCCTAAAGGTTTACAGGGAGCCCTGGGATCACAAATGGGCGAATCATTCCTGAGTTGCCTTCCTCATCTTTCCATGTTAGCAATTTAGCACTCTGCAGAGTGTTTTGGGCCTGCCCAATTCCCTTTAAGTGAGTAACAGATGGCTCTAACGGCCAGGATGTGGGACAATGATTAAGGGAGAGAACTGTGGCATCTGCTCCGGTATCTATTAGCCCTTGGAATTTTTTTTCCATCAAGTAAAAGGGTCATCATTGGTCTCTCATCAGTTAATTTTTGAATCCAGTAAATGTCTGAGGAGCCAGAGAATGATTAGCCCCATACTCTTTGTTGTGACATATCTGAAAAATTTCCAACTATAGGCAATGGTAGGTTTTGTGCAAACCTCTGTCCGGCCCGCAGGGTTATTGGGCCTCGTGGGGAAACAACTAAAGCCCGAATTTCACCTGTATAGTCTGAATCTACTATGGAGGGAATGACAACTAGCCCTTGTAGGGAGCTGGAAGCTCTGCCAATAATTAGGAAAAACGTACCAGCGGGCGGGGGGCCACTAACTCCCGTCTGCACAACCACGGTACCTTCTTCAGGCATTATAGTCCTGGAGGTGGAGGAACACAGGTCCAATCCTGCGCTCCCTGAAGTGGTTCGGGATAATTGGGTTGCTGAAGAAAGGGATTGTACTTTGGGGTTTGTGTACTGAGTGGATAAGGGCCCCGGTAGGGGGCCCCCTGCCCTTTTCCCCCCCGGACCGCAGGTATAGGATTTCCCTCGGCATCTATCTTAGAGCGACAATCATGGGCCCAGTGTCGTCCTCTTTTGCATCTGGGACAAACACCAGGAGTAATCTTTTCAGCACCCTGTAATGTTGTCTCTTTGGGCTCTGGACATTGCCTAGCATGATGTCCCGCTAGGCCACAGTTATAACAGACTCCTCTTTGGCTTTGTCGAGGCTGCCTGGACGAGCTGGAGTTGTACGGAAAAACAGCCCCAATCATTTTGGTAATTTTATGGTCTATGGGGTCAACATCATTACACAGCCAGATCATGCCTGATATATTTAAATCTCTGGTCTTTCCTCTGAGGGCTGCTTTACATGCCGAATTGGCGTTTTCTACGGCCAACCCTTCTAGTACTGTTAACATGAAGGGTGTGTTAAAGCCATAATTTTTAACAGCTGAGTGAAGTTCTTTTATCTGTTTAATTTTAAGTCTCTTAAAGCGAGGATTAAGGGCCTCAGCATCGCCATCTGCTCCTTCTCCTCCTGATTCACTAGCTGCCTCATCACAGTCTTGGTCTCCCTCTTCTCCTTCGTCCTCAGAGGTATGGCCGGAGTTGTCTGTCCCTGTGGTATCAGGTCTTCTGGCTACTTTTTCTCCTTCTTCCTCTGTCTGTTCATCCATCACCCGTCTAGTTTTTATTCGGGTCATGACGGGAAGGTGAATTTTTGTGGGACAGACCTAATAGCTTTATTTTTTGAGTTTTTATCTTTGGGAGTCAGCCAATGGCCATCAAAATCAAGGGCCTGAATCTCATGAGTTAGTTGATGAAGCTCTTGATTCATTTGTCTGACTCCTTTTAAGCCCTCTAGATGGGTCTTAAGTGTGGCCCTAATTAGTTGAAAGTTTTGGGACATTTCAGTGGTTAAGGATGCGGGGAAGCCAGTGGCTGACACAGGAGGGCCGATGGGTGCCAAAGCTGGGACTTGCCAGTAGGCTGGGGGGAGGCGTTAGGCTCCCGCATCTTTCTTTGTTGAGACAGGAAAACTTGTTTCTTGGGTCCTGGCCCGTACCTCTCTGATTCGTAAGGAGCTGCTTCCTCCTCTAACTCAGCCTCGGAGGAAGGATCGAGAGGTGGCTCTGGATCACGGTAATGGTGTTTTTGGCTTCTACAAGAGAGGGGTAAATCTTGGGGTGGTCTTTTGACTGGTCTTTGGGCAGCAAAAGGACGACTTGACAGGGCTGGGGAATTACAGGCTCATCGATTATTGAGGCCGCTCTACTCTCAGTTTGGGCTGCTTCACTTTCATTTTGGACCGGTCGCTGCGCCGCGCTGGACGCAGCTGCCTGACCCAATTTGGAACCTGGGGAGGGAGTGGCTAAATCGTGAGGGTCCTTGGGAAGGTCTGATTTTTGGCTCCTTTCAAGATAGTCTTCGGCTATAATCACTAATTGGGAATTTGTTCTTCCCTCATCTGCTTCTTTTAAAATGTCTCTAATAAGTCCCCAATACATATGAAAATTTTCGGGGATAATTTCACCGGCTCCTATCAACTCATTAATTTATCGGCCGACCCTATCCCAACTTCGGGGGTGAATATCAGGTCCAGTCAAAACTAGCCACGGACAAGTATCATCTACAAAACAAAAAAATTTTTACAAGTTCTTTTTTCTTAACTCTTATTCCTCTCTCCCTAAGTGGCCGCTTTATTTCCTTTATAAAAGCGGCCTCTTTAGACAGACTTTTGCCCATGACTTATGGGACTGAAAAAAAAAAAAAAAAAAAAAAAAAAAAAACCAGAGCGCTCCACCTTCTCCCGTGGGGCACAAGTGATGCGACCAGGAGCGGATACTTTCTTTTCTCGGGGTCCGGTACTCCAGCCGTTCTTCAGGTCCCTGTTCAGGCACCACTTGACTCGTCCAGCAGGTCCGGTTATTCAGGGTCCCGAAGAGACCTTCGTCCTGAAAGTCATGGGGGCAAGAGAGAAAGGAAGCCAAGCGTGCAAAGAACGACAAGAGTCAGTCTGACTGGTGTCAAGGCTTCTTTGAGGGTTTGGTGCTTACAGCTTATATGGGCTAGGAAGAAAGGGGGAAGCAGGGTGCAGTGGAATTTTTACAGCATCTACGTGACCAGGGAGAGGGTCGGGCTGTGGTTACAGATTAACAGCCAGGTAGTTGTCCCAGGATATCTTATCTTGTCGCCTAGCAGCTAATCTCAGCAGAGCCTCACAGTGGCATTCCTCGGGAAAGGTCAGGCTCTCCTGGGTGGGGCTGTAAACACAGCCTAGTACAGCATTAACCAGTTCTAAGGTGGCTGCTGTGCAGTCATTTTCTTAAGCTTGGTTCTCGGGCATGGCTCCCTACAGATGCATACTTTATTCTGGTGAAGGCTGGTTTCATATGTTAACAACTCTGAAGTTCTGTGTTTTGTTGTCTAGCAAGTTAACAACCTTTCATGGCCACAGAGCATGCAAACAATGTAACTGAACCTGAGGAAAAGTATTATAAACCCAGCAATAATGGACACTTTCTTCATTAGTAAAGAAAGATAATATTAAACAACATAATTTTTTATTTACCTACAGCCATAAAATTAAGTTTTAGTGGGAGGATTGAATACTTTAAAAGGGATTTTCTGTGTATTGGGTACAGGTTAGGTTAGTGTAAACATTACCAGCCCATGTGTTTGTTCATGTGTTATTAAAGGAAATGTGACCCTTGAACTTATTTTACAAAATTTATGTCATTAATTGTTTCTCTTATCTGTTGAGTATTTTCTAAAAAAAAAAAAAAAAGTGTCTTATGTTAGAAAAGCGGACCCAGATCATTATATTCTAGAGTCTGATGACCAATGAAATATTCAGTAATAACTGACAAAGCCCTTTATCAGATACATACATTTTGGTACTAAAAACTGTGTATGTAGGTCTTGAAGGCCTAAGTCTCCCACAAGAAGACAGTTGAGATGAGAATATTAATTGGAGTTTGTAGAAATTTATTTAGTAATAGATTTAATACTTTACTTTCTTCTCAGTTGTATAAGGCTATGTAGGTGGCAAAAGTTAACATTAAAAAATAACATTTAATTTAATTTAACATTATTTAAATAGTGAAGATTAGTTCAACTCCCTTACTCTTTGGCAGTTATTTAAATGAATACTTCTTTTCTTTCCACGTCCATTCATCTGTCCACTCAGCTAAGACGTAATTGGCTATTATAAATATTAAAGATGTTTCCTGAGCAGCAGCACATTTTTGTAAAATGATATGGTTAGTGTACAACACTGGGTCTCTGTGGCCACTCAGATCAGAGGACAGGTGACTTGTTAGAATTATATGGAACTTTTAGAGATGTCACACTAACTCTTGGGGTATGGTTCACCTAAGGCAGGGAAATAATTAATCATCCTTTTAGACTGTTATTCTCATTAAACTTGACTTCCATATATAGTTGTCAAATACCCAAAAGATCAGCTACACCAGTTTAGAAAAAATAAACAAAGAAAATCCAAAAAAAATAGCTTGAAATTTTGCTTCTGCATAACATATACTTGACAAAAAATATTTGAAAACAAGCCTTACCTCTAAATAATTGGTTTCCTAAATATTTAAACCCAAGAAACTTTGTAGAAAATATGATAATAATATTGGTAAGTACAAAATATGTATTTTTAAGGCAATTCTTGTAAATGTTTCAAAGACTAAACAAATCACTCAGTATGTTTATAAAAACCCAAGAACTTGTACTTAAAGCAGAAAACATGAACTTAATATTTACCACCAAACATTAAATTGTAAGTTTTTTTTCTCAGATGAAGCATGAGATATAGTAATCTATATATTAGAAATCCAAGAAGTTCTACCAAAACACTCTGAGAGATAATAATACATTCAGCAACATAGCAGGAAAGAAAAAAACATACTAGATGGGTTTGGTGGTATATGTTTTTAGTTCCAGCACTGGGGAGATAGCGGCAAGTGGATCTGTGTGGGTTTGAGGCAAGCATGTTCTCCAAAGTGAGTTCAGGAAAAGGAGGTCTCTTATACTGAGAAACTCTATCTCAAAAACAAAACATAAAGAAAAGAAAAAAAAAAAGAACATGCAAAAATTGGAGGCTTTCTTATATACCAATGGTAAACATAAAAGCTACACTCTGAAAACAATCACATACACAATGCACACATACACACACTAGAGAGACAGAGCAAGAAGAGCAAGTATAAGAGTGAGTGAGAGAGAAAGAGAGATAGAGATAGATAGATAGAGAGAGAGAGAGAGAGAGAGAGAGAGAGAGAGAGAGAGAGAGAGAGAGAGAGATTGACCGAGAGACAGAGAAGACTAAAATATTTAGGAATAAATGCAAGCAACTAAGTTTAAGACATTACGTTGAAGATTTCAAGACAGAAGAAACTAAGACAGTATAACATGTAAAGGCATTCTATGTCCAAGGGCTAAAAACTTTAATATTCTAAATATAAAAACCTATAAAAACAATGTACAAATCCAATGCAATCACCATCAACATATAGGAATCATTTCTTACAGACATGAAAAAAATAAATAACACAGAAATGTATGGTCACAAAAGACCAAGAACAGCTTAATAAATCCTGAACAAGGAAATACTGTAACAGATATCAACATTCCTTTTCAAATTACAGTACAGAGTAATAGCAATCAAAAGAACCAGGATACTGGAATAAATATAGACAAATTCTAATGCATCTCTGAATCTACCAGAGAGTTGAACATCAGACCTGATATCAAAAAATGAAAGAGGAAAAAGTAGGAAACACACATTAATTTATAAAAAAAAAGTTATGAGTTTCTGAATAAGACTCAGTAGCATAAAAAAGTAAAGCTCAGATTAACAAAGGAGACTTGTGTAACCAAACAGCTTCTGTCCAGCAAGAGAACAGGGGAGCAAGTTAACAAGCAGCCCACAGAGTAGCACACAATCCTTGACATTTATTCATCTGACAGATGGTTATTGTCTAACATATAGAAAGAACTACAAAAAGCTGAACATTAAGGACATATGCAACTCAATTTTAAAAATGGGTTGCAGAACCAAACAGAAAATTCTCACCATATATTATGCAAATTGTTAGCAAACACTAAAAAAGATGTTCAGCATTCTTAATTACTGAGGAAATGGAACTCAAGATTACTTGATATCCTACTTCACCTCTGTTTACAATGACCATCATGAAATACAAAAATAATGAAATACTGACATTAGTGCACCGTGGAAAGATCACTAATCATGGTTGATAGGTTTCCATGTTCTCTGTAAATAAATATCAAGATTTGCTTAAAGGTAAAAATGAAACATCCATGGGACACAGCTATACCACTCATGGGAATTTACCAGCTAGATTTGATTTTAATTTTAAATGCACAGGTACTTGTATATCCATGCTTTTGCTGCACTATTCAAAATTACATGGGTTAGTAAATAAAGATTTCAGCACAAGGCATTGGATACCTTCCTAGGGAATATTGGTCAGTGAAGTCCTAGAAGTCTTCCAAAATACACATGCTACTCTGATTGCTCTGGGTTTATCATCTTACTACGTGGTAAGACCCTGTAGTAGTTTGAATAAGAATGGCCCCCATAAACTTATAAATTTGAGTATCTAGTCCTTAGGCGAAATGTTTAAGTAGTTCTAGGAGATATGGTCTTGTTGAAGGCTGTAGGCTACTAGGGTAGGCTTTGATGTTTAAAAAGTCCACTCCAGGTACAAAATGTCTGTCTCTCTGTCTTTCTGTTTTTATCACTCGATCTCTTGGTCTCTGTCTTTCTCTCTTTCTGTGTCTCTGTCTTTCTTTGTCTCTCTGTTCTCTCTCTCTCTCTCTCTCTCTCTCTCTCTCTCTCTCTCTCTCTCTCTCTCTGTGTGTGTGTGTGTGTGTGTGTTTGTGTGTGTGTATGGTTGGGTGGGTGTATCATGATTTAACTCTCAGATACTTGTCTCCAGAACTATGCTTACTGCAACTATGGCCTCTGACATGATAAAAACCGACTAAGCCTCTGAAACTGTAAGTACACGTCATATTAAATTCTTTTTTTTAAAAGTTGCCTTGTCAAAACTCCCATCAGCCCCACAAAATTCCATAAACTCGTAGTTTAACAATCAGATTTATCTCAATAATTTATCTAGTAAATATACACTCCACAAAAGTCCACACAATAAATTCAGATACAATTGTTAAGATATAATCTGTCTACCTAGATAAGACAGACTGCCCTATGATCCATCCCTTATAAAATATTCATAGCTACCTGTAGCTAATTAAAACCACACAGAGATTGGTTCTCCTTTTCCTCCTCCATCCTTACTCTTCTCTCTCATGGCTTCTCTGCCCTTTCCAAAACTCTGTCCTTACCTATCTTCTTCAATGACCAACAGAGGCCTTGTCTTATCTTGTACCTGCCCCTGGCCCCATATATCAATCACAATTCACTGTTAACTAAAACTGGCTGTTTAGACTTTGAGAAGTCTCTCTTTTATCAATACATGCTAACAGCTAGACCAGCAGATAAAACGGCATATGAACTATAACATGAATTATATCTTACAAGAAACAGAAGAAAAATGTGGCTTAATTACACTCAGTCATAGTGCATATTGAGTGGGTAGAAATTTTTCATCTCAAAAATATTGACCTAACATATAATATAGAATATCCTGGTAAAGAAAACTTAAGCCAAAAGATGGAGCAGTACATTTATAATTGGGTTTTAAAGAAAAGTCTGAGAGAGATGTTAGGAAAATTATAGATAAAGTATGAGAATGGGGCTTGTTTATATAATGAGGAGAAAGTTGATGGCATGTTTAAGGAGATGTTTTCTTTGCAGGGTCCCCAGACAAAGAGAGAAAGTACACAGAAGATGGTAGAGAAGTTTTTAACTTTCAGGGCAGTGGCCATCATAAACTGAAGCAGACAGAGCTTTTTCTGGACATAGCAATGTTCCTCTAGTCAGAAACCTTAAATCATTTGTAAGTCTACATTAAAGCTTCTATGTGGACCACCAGATCTGGGGAGATTTGTGTGCTGGTGAAAGAATTCACCAATTAGAGAAGCATGGACAAAGGTAAGTTTATTGAATAGACTTTAAAAGTAATGTGACCATAAACACAAAAGTATGAGAACTACTTGCATAAAACAACTGCTTGTGATGGTGACTCTTTCTCAACTATCAGACATGGTTAGGGTAGTCTACCATGAAACTCTTGCCAAGAATTAGCTCTGTTTGTTCAATATTTGTTTTTGGGGCACAGGGTGGGTGAAGAGCAGCTCTGTAGCAATGGTTTGTAATTTGGATTGGCTGTGGAGTCATTCCATCTACCACTCACAGATTGGCTGCAATAGAGTGACTCTCAGAGGCAGTGGCTGGAGTTGAGAAGGCCACTGAGTAATTAAACTGGGTTTTGGTAAGTTAGTTTGTTCATGTGGGAAATGATGCCCAATAAGGAGCAAGAAGATTTTGCTTTTGCCCTAGGACAAATGAGTCACCAAAAATGAGGAAGCTGTCCAACTATGAAAAATGCTTTCTGGACCAGCATTGCATTGTGAAAGTTCACAGTTATAGACTAGTTCTCAATTATGACCTGCCCTGTAAAAATGTCAGATCTTAAAAGATACTTATACACTATATACAAAAGATACACTATATACAAAAGTAATAAGGGTCACATAGTCAACAATATAAACTACTATATTTTTTGTTCCAGTGTTCATTTATAGAGATGTTCAGCATTTCTTTAGGTGCTTCTCAGCCATTCAGTATTCCTCAATTGAGAATTCATTGTTTAGCTCTGTTCCCCACTGTTTAATAGGATTGTTTGATTCTCTGGAATCCAATTTTATCAATTGATTGTGTTTATTGGTTATTAACCCTCTATCATATGTGGGATTGGTAAAGATCCTTTCAGTCTGTTGGCTGACATTTTATTTTCTTGACAGTGTCATTAGTCTTACAGAAACCTTGCAATCCCGTGAGGCCCCATTTGTCGATACTTGATCTTAGAGCATAAGCCATTAGTGTTCTGTTCAGGAAAATTCCACCTGTGCTTGTGTGTTCTAAGGTTTCCTACACCTTTTGTTTTATTAGTTTCAGTGTACCTCATTTTAAGTGGAGGTCTTTGATCCACTTGGACTTGAACTTTGTACAAGAAGATAAGAAGAAATCAATTTGCATTATTCTGCATGCTGACTGCCAGTAGAACTAGCACAATTTGTTGAAGAGCATGTCCTTTTTCCATTCAATGTTTTTAGCTCCCATGTCAAAGTTAAAGTGACCATAAGTGTATGGGTTCATTTCTAGGTTTTTGATTCTATTCCATTGGTCTACCTGGCTGTCTCTGTACAAATACCAGGCAGATTTTTTCACAATTCATCTGTAATACAGCATGGGGTCAAGGATGGTGATTCCCTTAGATGTGTTTTTACTGTTGAGTATGGTTTTTAATATTTTGGATTTTTTTAATAATTCCAAATGAATTTGCACATTGCTCTTTCTAACTCTATGAAAAATTGAGTTAGAATTTTTATGGAGATTGCATTGAATTTGTAGATTGCATTAGGCAAGATGGTCATTTTTACAATGTTGATTCTTCAAATATATGAGCATGGGAGATCTTTTTATCTTCTAACGTATTCTTTAATTTTCTTCTTTAGAGACTTCTTTAGGTTTTTTTTTTTTTTTTTTTTTTTTACAGAACCTTTACTTGCTTGGTTAGGGTCACACCAGGGTATTTTATATTCATTGTTGCTATTGTGAAGGGTGTCATTTCAGTAATATCTTTCTTAGCCTGTTTCTCCTTTGTGTAGATTAAGCCTACTAATTTGCTGAGTTCATTTTATATCTAGCTATTTTGCTGAAGTTGTTTTTCAGCTGTAAACATTCCCTGGTGTAATTTTTGGGGTCACTTAAGTATACTGTCATATCATCTGCAAATAGTGATATTTTGACTTCTTTCTTTACAATTTGTATCCCTTTTTCCTCTTTTTGTTGTCGTATTGCTCTGGCTAGTTCTCCAAGTACTATATTGAATAGGTAGGGAGAGAGTGGACAGCATTGTCTAGTCTCTGATTTATTTGGATTCCTTTAAGTTTCTCACCATTGAATTTGATGTTGGCTACTAGTTTGCTGTATATTGCTTTTACTATATTTACTCGTAAGCCTTGAATTCCTAATATTTCCCTGACTTTTTACAAGAAGGGGTGTTGAATTTTGTGAAATGCTTTCTCAGCATCTAGAGAGATAATCATGTGATTTTTTTACCTTTGAGTTTGTTTATATAGTAGATGACTATATATATTGATGGATTTCCATATATTGAACCATTCTTGCATCCCTGGGCTGAAGCCTACTTGATCATGGTGAATCATCATTTTGTTTTGTTCTTGGATTTGGCTAGCAAGAATTTTTAAGAGTATGTTTGCATCAACGTTCATGAAGGAAATTGGTCTAGTTTTCTTTCTTTGTGTGGTTTAGGAATGAGTGTAAATGTAGCTTCCGAGAATGAGCTGGTTAGTATTCCTTTTTTTTTTTTTTCTATTTTGTGGAATCATTTAGAGAGTATTGGTATTAGGTCTTCTATGAAGGACTGAGAGAATTCTATACTAAACCCAAATGGTCCTGGGAATATTTGGTTGGGAAGTTTTTGTTGAGTGCTTCTATTTCTTAGTGGTTATGGGGCTGTATAGATAGTTTATTTGATCTGGATATAACAATGGTACCCATTATGTGTCTACAAAATTTTCCATTTCCTCCACATATTCTAGTTTTGTTTAAGTACAGGCTTTTTTAGTAGGATCTGATGATTTCCTGAATTTCCCTAGTGTCTGTAGTTATGTCTACTTTTTTATTTATTATTTTTCATTTAGTCTTCCAGCTAATCTGGCTAAGAGTTTATCAATCTTATTGATTTTTCAAAAAATTCAGCTCATGGTTTTGTTGATTCTTTGTATAGTTTTTGTTAGTTTTATATTTGGTTATTTTAAGCTCTGAATTTGATTATTTTCTGCTGTTTATTCCTCTTGGGTCTGTCTGCTTCTTTTTGTTCTAGAGCTTTCAGTTGTGCTGTATTGTTGTCAGTGTATGGTCTTTCCAGTTTATACTAGAGGCACTGAGCAATGTGAGTTTCCCTCTTAGCACTGCTTTCTTTGTATTCCATAACTTTGGGTATGTTTTGCCTTCATTTTTATTAAATTCTAGAATATCTGTGATTTCTTTCTTTATTTCTTCCTTGAACAAGCTATCATTGAGTAGAACATTGTTTGGCTTCCATGTATATGTGGGTTCTTTGTTATTTTGTTGGTATTGAAGAACATCCTTAGTCCATGGTGATATGATAGAATGCATGGTATTATTTCATTCTTCTTGTATCTGTTTTGTGATAGGTTATATGGTCAGTTTTGAAGAAGGTATCATGAGGTGCTTAAAAAAAGGAATTGTATTTTAGGATAAAATATTTTATAGGTTTTTCTTACATCTATTTGCTTTATAACTTCTGCTTGTTTCACTGTGTCTTTTTTCAGATTCTGTATCCATGATCTGTGCATTGATGAGAGTGGAGTGTTTATGTCTTCCTCTATTTTGTGTGGTATAATATATGCTCTTAACTTTAGTAGATTTTATTTTATGAATGTGACATCTCCTGTATTTGTAGCATAGATGTTCAGGATTGACAGTTCATCTTGATATATATTTTTCTTTAATGAATAAATAGTTTTCTTCTTTTTCTTTTTGATGAGTTTTTGTTGAAAATCTATTTTATTTGATAGTAAGATGGCTTCGCCAACTTGTTTCTTGGGACAATTTGCTTGGAAAGTTCATTCCCAACCTTTTACTCAGAGACAGTGCCTGTCTTTGTTGTGGAGATGAGTTTCCTACATGCAGCAAAAAGCTGGGTCCTGTTTATGGATCCACTGTGATAGTCTATGTCTTTTTATAGGAGAACTGAGTTCATTGAGGCTAAGAGATATTAAGGAATAGTGATTGTTGTTTCCTGATATTTTTGGTGTTAGAGTCAGAGTTATGTTTGTGTGCTTTTCTCCTTTGGTATTTGTTGCAAGCAGATTAGTTTCTTGATTTTTTAAGGGTGAAGTTTTCCTCTTTGTGGTGAAGTTTTTTTTTTATCTATTATCTTTGTAGGGCTGAGTTGGTGTAAATTTTGTGTAAAAACATTTTGTTTCTGTCCTGGAATATCTTGGTTTTTCCATCTATGGTGAATGAGAGTTTTTTTCTGGATACAGTAACCTGGTCTGGAACTTATGTTTCCTTAGAGTCTGTATGATATCAGTCTAGGATCTTCTAGCTTTCATAGTCTCTGTTGAAGACTCTGGTATAATTCTGTTTGGTCTGCCTTTATATGTTACCTATCCTTTTTCTCTTACTGCTTATAGTATTCTTTCTTTGTTTTGAACATTTGTTGTTTTGACTATTATGTGTCTGCAAAAATTTATTTTCTGGTCCAGTCTATTGCAGGGTCTCTAGGCTTCTTATATATTTGTGGTCATCTCTTTTTTTAGTTTAGGGGAGTTTTCATCTATAATTTTGTTGAAGATATTGACTGGGTCTTTCATTTGGGAGTCTTTCCTCTCTTCTACACCTTTTATGTTTAAGTTTGGTCTCCTCATTATGTCCTGGATATCCTGGATGTTTGGGGTTAGAATCTTTTTGACTTTTGCATTTTATCTGACTGTTGTGCCAATGGTTTCTATGGTATCTTCTGCTTCTTCATCTCTTGTAGTCTATTGGTGATGCTAGGATCTATGATTTCTGATTTCTTTCCTATGTTTTCTAACTTCAGGGTTGTCTTTGTGTGTGTGTGATTTCTTCATTGTTTCTATTTCTGTTTCTAGTTCCTTCACCTGGTTGTTTATGTTTTCCTGTAGCTTTTTAAGTGATTTTTGTGTTTCCTCTTTTAGGGCTTCAACTTGTTTGTGTGTATTGTCCTGTACTTCTTTAAGTGTGTTATGTATGTTCTTCTCAATGATCTCCATCATCATTGTGAATTATGATTTTAAGTCCAAATCTTGTTTATCTGGTGATTTGTGATAACCACCATTTCTGGTGTTGGGAGAACTAGGTTCTGATGTTGCCAGGTTGTCTTGGTTTTCATTTCTTATTGTATTGCACTTCTCTCTTGCCATCTTGTTATAGGTGATGTTAGGGTATCTTGGTGTTTCCTACTGGAGCTAGTAGTCTCTTTTGTGGGTCTGTAGGCCCATGGTCTCCAGAGGCAAATTGTTTCTGGGTGTTACTCTCTCAGGGTAGGATGTAAGTTGTGATTGCATAGCCCAGTCCTGATGTACCTGGACTAGTTCTGGCCTTTTGCTGAAGGTGTACACTCCCAGGTAGTACTGTTGTCTGATCTGACAGAGTTCTGGGCAGCCACTCCCAGAGTAGACAGTGAAAAGAAGAAGTTGACTCACCCTTCCACTTAGCATGGAGAGTATTCTTGTATCTCTTTGGAGCTCCCAGTGACCTGTGATGGGCAGGTCACCTGTCCTGATGTCTTGCCATGGGAAAGAAGTGTGGACTCCCATGTGTAGTTTTTGTATCATGATTATACCCATTTTGTAAAAGGAAATAGGAAATTACACTTTCTGTTTCTGTAAGGTTCTATTCAAGTAATATTAGTATCATCTTTTAAAGCTGCTTCTTTGAGGAAGATTTTAGATACTTGATTCAGTGATTTAAAGCCTTTGTAGATAGTATTCAAGTTGGATTGGCCACATTATAAATATATTACTGCTCAGTATTAATATTTTTTTTGTCTATTCCTTGGTCAGTATTTCCAGGTGATCATAATTCTCAGCTGTTTTCCACATGACTTTAAGATTTATTGCATTAGTATTTTCATTTTTTATTTAAATAATTTCTGTACATTCATATTTTTTCTATTTGCCTGTAGGTATTATTTGGCTCTTTTATACAATGCTGTAGTTAAAATTATCTCATTAAATTTATCTCTTCTTCTTAAGTCATTATAATTACCATTTCTAAATATATCTTTAACTGCATTCAATAGACTCTGACATTAGTCTTCTAAATTGTCTACATTTTAAAAACCTTTATATCTTCATTTTTGACATTTGCCTTAAATACAAACGTGCTTTCTCAAAATGTAAACGTCTTTATTTCTTCTCTTGTTTCTCCCATTAAGACTATCTGAACCACCTTTTAAGCAGTTACTATTTCACAATTTTCTGTATTGGTTTATGAAGCACAGATAACTATTTTATGATGCAGTGTAGTGGTTTAAATAGCTTTGTTCTTCATAGACTCATATCTTTGAATGCTTTTGCTACAGGGAATGGCATGATTAGAAGGTATAGACTTGTTGAATAGATGTGGTCTTGTTGGAGGAAATGTGTCACCATAGGAAAGACTTTAAGGTCTCCTATGCCTAAGCTCCACCCAGTGTGCAATCAGAACCTTTTTCTAACTGCCTATGGAAGACAGTCCCCTTCTGCTTTCTTCTGATCAAGATGTAGAACCCTCAGCTCCTCCAATGCCATATCTACCTGCATACTACCATTATAATAGACTGAATCTCTGAAGCTGTAAGCTGATCCCAATTAAATTCTGTCATTATAAGAGTTCTCTTGGTTGTGATGTCTCTTTACAGCAATAGAACATTAAGACATGCAGTAAAGGGCATGTCTTTCAGTGGCAATATATACCTGAGCAAAAATATTATTTTGTTTTTACTGTAAATATTAGCAATGAGATTTTCCATAGGGCTACCAATATAAAGTATGAAAAAAAATCAATTGTCTTTCGGTTTGGATGCAATAAGACTGACAACATTTATGTAAATGTTTAATTTATCCTAACTGTAAACACAAAATTTCTGCTTAAAATCTAAAGTAATTATTTACTTACATTGTACCAAAATAAGCAGATCTAAGAGTAGTAAAAACAACACAATCAATAACTATTCATATATCATCAGATAAGAATTTAATTTAATTCCAATTTGCATAGAGTTTATTGGGTGTTTTAAAGGGAGAACTGGGAAAGGTGTGAGTCAAAGCTCAGTTAAGTCACTTAACTTAAAATTAGGCCACTGTGTTTGTTAGCAGGAAGGTGTAAGAGCTGTAATTTATCCTCCCCCAGAGACAGAATGTGAGTTCTAATCCTTCCTATAAATTACATTTTTTTATCTTTTAAAATGTTGGTGTATGTGCATGTGTATATTATATGTAGAATTTGTTTTTGTAAGTTTCCACAATGTGCTTTTTTAGGCCACCGGAAAACCTTGAGTATTGAACTTCCCTTTCTCTTTGAGACAAGTTTATTCTTTTGTAGTTTAGTCCTTTATGTGCCAGACCTGTGGACTTCTGATGATTTTTTGTATAGTGGTGAACTAGTTAAACTGCTTTGACTCCTGTGTGTGTGCTGCACCCACTCAGGAGCTCTATAGATTTTCAAAGGACACACAAACACACACAAACATACACACACACAGACATACACACTTTCACACATGCCTACCAGCTAATTTTGATATACCTTGATTTTTCTCAATGACTGGTTAATTCTTTCTTTTTTTTTCAAGAAAAAAATATTTTAATGAAAATAGAACTGTATCACATCCCCCTTTCTTCCCTACAGCCCCTCCAAGTTTATATCCTATCCCCTCAAATTAATAGCCTCTTTTCCTATATTATTGTTATATATATATATACATATATGCATGTATATGTACCCTCAAATAATTAATTACAACCTTAAAAATGTATTTGTATACTTTTATGCAAAAATGCCCAGAAATTTGTACATTTATCTTCATTTTTTAAAATAAAGTTTTTCTTTTTTTTAAACAACTTTATTTTACAAAACAAAGATAAATGTACAGATTTTAAACACTTTTTGCTTAAAATTATACATTTTGTCAGTACTTTTTTTTAGATTTTAACATAATTTTTTTACATAAAACTATATGAATATATTTTTTAGTCAGTACATGATTTTGTTCAAGGTTTGATAGTATGCCTTGAAAACTTAATAGTTACAACGACCATAAAGTACATGTAAAACAAATGTAACATGGAAATAGTTAAAGTTTTCTTGTTTTCTAAATTTTTTTTGTTTTGTTTTTTTTATTTCTTGGACTTCATACAGTCTGTGAGTTGTTTCTGGGGGAGTGCAAGCCTCTGGGGTTAGCATCCCACTATTAGTGACTGCATATTATGTCTATTCTTTGTGACTGGGTTATCTGACTCAGGATGATATTTTCTAGATGCAGCCATTTTCGTAAGAATTTGTTTAAGTAATTGTTTCTGGTGGCTGAGTAGTATTCCATTGTGTAAATGTACCAGAATTTTTGTATACATTCATCCTCTGAAGGACATCTGGGTTCTTTCAGCTTCTGGCTATTATAAATAGAGCCGCTATGAACATTGTGTTGCATATATCTTTGTTGTGTATTAAAGTGTCTCTGGGGTATATGCCCAGAAGTGGAATAGCTGGGTCTTCAGGTAGTACTATATCCAATTTTCTGAGGTATTGCCAGATTGATTTCCAGAGTGGTTGTATTAGCTTGCAACCCCACCAACAGTGGAGAAGTGTTCCTATTTCTCTGCATTTCCCTGATGGCTAAGGATGTGGAGCACTTCCTCAGATGTTTCTCAGCCATTAGGTGTTCCTCAACTGAAAACGTTTTGTTTAGCTCTGTACCCCACTTTTTAATAGGGTTATTTGATTCTCTGGTGTCTAGCTTTTGGAGTTCCTTGTATACCTTGGATATTAGGCCTCTATCTGATGTGGTGTTGGTAAAGATCTTTTCTCATTCTGTTGGTTGTTGTTTTTTTTTCTTGACGATGTCCTTAGCCTTACAGAAACTTTGCAATCTCATTAAGTCCGATTTGTTAATCTTTGACCTTAGAGCTTGAGCCATTGGTGTTTTGTTCTGGAAATTTTCTTCTGTGCCTATGTGTTCTAAGATTTTCCCTACTTTCTCATCTAATAGTTTCAGTATATCTTGTTTAATTTGGAGATCTTTGATCCACTTAAACTTGAGCTTTGTATAAGGAGATAAGAAAGGGTCTATTTTCATTCTTTTGCATGTTGAGTGCCAGTTGGACCAGCACCATTTGTTTAATAGGCTGTCCTTTTTCCATTGAATGTTTACGGCTCATTTGTCAAAAATCAGGTGACCATATACATGAGGGCTCATTTCTGGATCTTCTATTCTATTGCATTGATCCACATGCCTATTTCTGTACCAGTACCATGCAGTTTTCAGCACAATTGCCTTGAAATATAGCTTGAGGTCAGGGATAGTGATTCCCGTAGATGTTTTTTTGTTGTTCAGGATGGATTTCGCTATTCTAGGTCTTTTGTTATTCCATATGAAATTGCACATTGATCTTTCCAATTCCATGAAGAACTGGGTAGGAATTTTGATGGGGATTGAATTGAATCTGTAGATTGCTTTTGGTAGTATGGTCATTTTTAAGATGTTGATCCTTCCAATTCATGAGCATGTGAGATCTTTCCATTTTCTGAGATCATCCTCAATTTCCTTCTTTAGAGGTTTGAAGTTTTTGTCATACAGGTCCTTCACTTGCTTAGTTAGAGTCACACCAAGGTATTTCATAGTTTTTGTGATGATGGTGAAGGGTACCTTTTCCCTAATTTCTTTCTCCACATGTTTGTCCTTTGAGTATAGGAAGGCTACTGATTTGTTTGAGTTAATTTTGTATCCGGCCACTTGCTGAACTTGTTTATCAGCTGTAGGAGTTCTCTGGTGGAATTTTTGGGGTTACTCAAGTACACTATCATGTCATCGGCAAAGAGTGATGTTTTTACCTCTTCCTTTCCGATTTATATCTCCTTGATCTATTTTTGCTGTCTGATTGCTCCAGCCAGGACTTCCAGTACTATGTTGAATAGGTAGGGGGAGAGTGGGCAGCCTTGTCAAGTCTCTGATTTTAGTGTGATTGCTTCAAGTTTCCAGCCATTAAGTTTGATGTTTGCTGTTGGTTTGCTATATATTGCTTTTATTATGTTTAAGTATGGACCTTGGATTCCTGTTCTTTCCAGGACTTTTAACATGAAGGGTTGTTGGATTTTGTCCAATGCTTTCTCAGCGGCTAGTGAGAGGACCATGTGATTTTGATCTTTGAGTTTGTTTATATGGTGGATTACATTGATGGATTTCCTTATGTTAAACCATCCCTGCATTCCAGGGATAAAGCCTACTTGGTCATGATGAATGATTGTTTTGATGTGCTCTTGGATTCGGTTTGCAAGGTTTTTGTTGAGTATTTTTTCATCAATATTCGTGGTCTGAAGTTCTCTTTCCTTGTAGGGTCTTTGTGTGGTTTAGGTACGAGGGTTATTGTAGCCTCAAAACATGAGTTGGGTAATATTCCATCTGATTCTATTTTTTGGAATAGTTTGGCGAGTATTGGTGTTATATCCCCAATAAATGTCTGATAAAATTCCGCACTGAACACATCTGGACCTGGGCTTTTTTTGGTTGGGAGGCTTTTGATGACTTCTTCTATTTCTTTAGGTGTTATACGGTTATTTAGATGGTTTACTTAGTCCTGGTTTAACTGTGGGACCATGTATCTGTCTAGGAATTCGTCCATTTCCTCCAGATTTTCCAATTTTGTGGAGTATAAGTTTTTGTAGTAGGATCTGATGATTTCTTGAATTTCCTCAGTTTCAGTTGTTATGTTGCCAGTTTCTTTTCTGATTTTGTTAATTTGTATACTCTCTCTTTGCCCTCTAGTTAGTCTGGCTAGGGGTTTATCAATCTTGTTGATTTTCTCAAAGAACCAACTCTTGGTTTTGTTGATTTTTTCATTGGTTCTTTTTGTTTCTATTTGGTCTATTTCTGCCCTAATTTTGATTATTTCTTGCCCTCTACTCGTTTTGGGTATATCTGCTTCCTTTTGTTCTAGGGCTTTTAGCTGTGCTGTCAGGTTGCTGATGTGAGCTCTCTCCAGTTTCTTTTTGGAAACACTTGGGGCTATGAGTTTTCCTCTCAATACTGCTTTCATTGCATCCCATAGGTTTGGGTATGTTGTGTTTTGATTTTTGTTGAATTCTAGAAAATCCTTTATTTCTTTTTTTATTTCTTCTTTTACCCTGCTATCGATAACAGAGTGTTGTTTAGTTTCCTTGTGTATGTCGTCTTTTTGTTGTCTTTGTTGTTGTTAAAGACCAGCCTTAGACCATGGTGATCTGAGAGGATGCATGGGAGTATTTCAATCTTCTTATATCGATGGAGGCTCGTTCTGTATCCAATTATGTGGTCAATTTTCAAGAAGGTGCCATGAGGTGGTGAGAAGAAATTGTCTTCTTTTACTTTGGGATAGCATGTTCTGTATATATCTATTAATTCTAGTTGGTTCAAAGTCTCTGCTAGTTTTGCAGTGTCCTTGTTCAGTTTCTGTTTCCCTGATCTGTCCATTGGTGAGAGTGGGGTATTAAAGTCTCCCACTATTATTGTGTGGGGTAAAATGTATTTTTTGAGCTTTAGTAGGGTTTCTTTTATGAATGTGGGTGCTTTTTTATTTGGAGCATATATGTTAAGGATTGAGAGTTCCTCCTGACAGATTTCCCCGGTAATGAGTAAAAAGTGTCCTTCCTTATCTTTTTTGATAACTTTTGGTTGGAAATTTACTTTATTCAATATTAGAATAGCCACTCCAACTTGCTTCTTGGAGCTGTTTGCTTGGAAGTTTTTTCCTCACCTTTTACTCTGAGATAGTGTCTGTCTCTGTCTCTGAGATGAGTTTCCTGTATGCAGCAAAAGGCTGGATTTTGTTTTTGTATCCAGTCTGATAGTCTATGTCTCTTTATTGGGGAGTTGAGACCATTTATGTTAATAGATATGAAGGACTAGTTGTTTCTGTTCCCTGCCATTATTGCTTTTTTGGGTTGAGTTGTGTCTGTGTTTTTTTCTTCATTTTGTTTTCTTGTTTAGGAGTTTTCTTGTTTTTACTAGGCTGTATTTTCCCTCATTGTATTGGGTTTTTCACCTATAATTCATTGTAGTGCTGGGTTTGTGGTCAGATATTGTGTAAATTTTGATTTGTCTTGAAATATCTTCGTCTCTCCATCGATGGTGATTGATAGTTTTGCTGGGTATAGCAGCTTGGGCTGGCACTTGTGCTCTCTTAGGGTTTACATGATGTCTGTCCAGGCTCTTCTAGCTTTCATAGTCTCTGTTGAGAAATCGGGTGTTAGTCTGATTGGCCTGCCTTTGTATGTTACCTGACCTTTTTCCCTTTCTGCTTTTAGTATTCTTTCTTTGCTTTGGGCACTTGATGTTTTTACTATTATGTGTCAGGAGGTATTTCTTTTCTGGTCCAACCTATTTGGAGTTCTGAAGACTTCTTTTATGCTCGTGTTCATCTCATTCTTGAGGGTAGGGAAGTTTTCTTCTACGAATTTGTTGAAGATATTTACTGTGCCTCTTAGTTGATACTCTTCTCCCTCTTCTATTCCTATAATCCTTAGGTTCGGTCTTCTCATTGTGTCTTGGATTTCCTGGACATTTTGTGTTAGGAGCTTTTTGTTTTTTGCATCTTCTCTGGCTGTTTTGTCTATGTTTGCAATGTTGTCTTCTGCCCCCAAGATTCTCTCTTCTATCTCTTGTAATTTATTTGAAATGCTTGCTTCTGTGACTCCTGATTTCTTTTATTGGTGTTCTGCCTCTAGGGTTATCTCTTTTAGCGTTTTCTTTATTGTCTCAATTTCCGTTTTAATTTCCTTCTTCCATTCCTTTATTTCTTTGTTCTGTTTTCCTCTAGTTCTTTGAGTTCTTTGAGTGTTTTTCTAGTTTCTTCTTTAAAAGCTTCTGAATCTTTTTGCTTTTCCTCCCTTTCTTGTTTAACTATCTTTATCAGCATCCTGAGGTATGATTTCAGGTCTGTGTCTTCTTTTTCTGGAGTGTTTCGAATTCCGATGTTTGCTGTTATGGGAGAGCTGGGTTCTGGTGTTGCTAGATTGTCTTGGTTTCCTTGGGATATACTCTTTCGCTTTCCTCTTGACATTTTGTTGTTAGTGATATGTTCTTGCCTTTCCCTTGTATCTGTTCTGTGTCCCTGGATCTCCACTGGTCCAGGTGTCAGATGGGCTGAACCCTGTTCTATGCCTCAGAGTCGTCGGGTGGGAATAGAAGTTCCAATGTTCTTTTTCTGGTCGCTGGCTCAGGCAGGGCAGTGCAGTGCAAGGCAAGGGGTGCACTTTCCGTGTGCATTCCGCAGAGATCTCTCTGCCCCCCCCAGCAGCCCAGGTCTCCCACCCACCAGTTGCTCAGCCTTTACCATGACTGGTTATTTCTAATCCTCGCAATTTCTAACCCTTCCCCAACTTTCCTGAGTCAGTTTGCTAAATCAACATTTCAGCTATCCCAGGCTCAATCAGAGTAGCCCCTAGGACCACTTTCATGGCTTCTCAGATGCCAGAGGGCTTACAAGTTTCATCTTTCTCCTTCCCAGTAATAGTAATTTCTCCCCTCTTTCTCTATCTCTTTCCTTAGCAATCTAAATGTCCTGCCTGATCTCCCTGTCCAGCCAATGGATGTACAGCAATTCTTGATTATCAATTAAATCAGCTGGGGGCAGTGATACTCATGTCTGGAAGCATGGGTTTTTTGAGATTCAAAGTATTAGAAACATTTCTCCACATCCTTGTTTTTGCCTCTTATCTCGTAGTAGAAACACCAAGAATAGGGTGTATCTTACTAAGCTTTGAATGAATGCTGGGAATTCAAACTCAGGTCCTGTCTTAGTCAGGGTTTCTACTCCTGCACAAGCATCATGACCAAGAAGCAAGTTGGGGAGGAAAGTGTTTTTTCTGCTTACATATTCACATGTATATTCATCACCAAATGAAGTCAGGTCTGGAACTCAATCAGGTCAGGAATCATGGGCCGATTCAGAGGTCATGAAGAGATGTAGCTTACTGGCTTGCTTCTCCAGGCTTGCTCAGCCTGCTTTCTTATAGAACCCAGGTCTATCAGCTCAGGGATGGCACCACACACAATGGGCTGGTCCCTTTCCTTTTTGACCAATAGTTGAGAAAATGCCTTACATCTGGATCTCATGGAGAGGCACTTTTCTCTGTGATAACTCCAGCTTGTGTCAAGTTGACACAAAACTAGCCAGTACAGGTCCTAACACTTTGACAGCAAGCACTTTACCCACAAAACCATTCTCGATGCTGTATGATTATATTTCAGAAGTGGCTTTGAAATTCTTAAGGATGAGGCTTTGCAGTTAGAAGATAAACACTCAAATCTTAAGCCTCCTTTAAAGAAAAGGAGGGCACAGATTCATAAGGCTGTTGGTTAGATCAAACTAAATGTGCCAGCATCATCAAGCTTTCTCAGGATTGGATTTTAATAAGATTGTAGTTGTCCCAACGAAACAGCTTGTTATACTACAAGCTATGTTTTAGACAAGTCATCTGTGCTATTGGTCTGACAAAACAGTTAACAATTAGGAATTCTGTATTGCTCAGTAGCGTCCTGAGTGTGGGCTCTTCTGTGTCATCTTTAATGGAAACTCTGGCAATTACCATTGATTATTAACTTGATAGAATTTAGAATAACATAGGAGACAAACATCTAGATACATCTGTAGGATATTTTCAGGTAGGTGTGACTGAGTTAGAGAGGAGCATTTTGAATGCAGGTAATATTGTTTAATAGTCTCAAACTTAATAAGAAGAGAAAATGTGAACAGGACACAGCTACCATTGTCTTTTGGGTTGCATCCTGACCATGGGCACAGGGTGATGTATCATTGCCATACTGAGTTCTGACTCTCCAAGTATGAGTCAAAATAAACCCTTCTTTCCTTAAGAGTCTTCTTATTAGGCATTTTACCATGTCAGTGAGTAAAGCTAACTAATGTAGTGGTACTAGGCAAACTCATGTGCCATCTTACATTTAAAAAGAAAAGACCCCAAAGCGTGTGTACTTTAGAGTCTACATTAGGACTGTAACAGAGATTGTGGCCAAAAGATAAATCCTTTCTAATGTAAATAAACTATTAGGCCCCATCCAAGTAATTACAACCCCTGACAATGTCAACAGATAACTGTAAGAAGAAGCTATCTATACATTTTCCTCAAATTTCTTTTTTTAGTCAATGACTTAATTTCCAGTTCATTCATTCTTTAATAAAGATTACTCATGATGTTTGCTCAGAAAAGCCCAGACTGTACAGACATCAGGAAATACTATTTATGTTCCAAAGACAAAGGCCATTCTGTTAGGAGGAACAGAGCCTACTTTGAATTCTGTTAGAGTCTAGTTTGAATGATTAGCTATTTACCAGCCCTTGAATATGGTCAGATAGTATAGTCCCTTGGACTCCAGTTGTTACTCTTCTTTTGCCTCTTGCTTCTCTATAGTGAACTATTCTCTTAGCTTGTACAACAGGGTGAGTCTTCTCCACATTGTATTTATGTCTAACCCTTTACTACAAAACACTAAAACGTTGTCAGTAACCAGAACTTGAAAAACAAATTTCAATGATCCAATATACTTTTTTCAAGCTAAAATTAATAGATGCTTGAATTAATGCAGGTAGATTTCATATTAGCATTTTTAATGTATTTTCAATATGTCTATTCTCAGGACAATATAGCAAATACAAATTCAATAAAATTTAAGTATAAACTAAATAAGTACAGAAATATTCACAGTGAATAATGATTAAGACAAGAAATTTTAACCTGGTGATAAGAGTAAACCAATACTTTATGAATATAACTACAATCAACAAACATTTTATTATATTAATATAAAAGGGTAGTTATTTTAAAAGCTATATATCTGATAATAATAAAAAGATAAAATGTACTTTAATTTCATGATGCTGTTCTAGGCTAGAAGTAACCAATTAAAAGTTCTCCATTCAATTAAAATTTTAAGATGCATTTTAACATTAAAACAGGTTTAAATAGTTTAGTAAATTTTTTTTACATTTTAATGCTTCTATTATGCATTCATGGAACTGATGTTTTAAATAAGTACTCTAACATGGTGAAAATTTCTAATGTACTTAATTATGCTTTCTATAATACAACAGTTTTATTACATGTAAGACTTCCTATTTCTGTCCTTGGAATTATTAAACCAAATGGCTTTTCCTTTGTTTTTTTTTTTTTTTTATAAAATTAATCAATTGTTAAGAATATGCATAGAATATTCTCTTTATTTATATATCAGATGTATTTTATGTTTCTTAGCATGACAGTTTCAGGCTTTACAGTATATTTTGGTATTAAGCATGAATGATTTTTGCATTCACTTCTGAATCAAAGTAGTTTTATTTAAACTTTATGATAATATTTAACTACTTTTATGTTTTAAATTAAACATTAAAGCTATAGATAGATGCTTCAAGACTGTATTCCAAAATTCATGAGACAGAAGTATCCCAAATTTGTAGCAAGTTCAGGATACAAAGACCTAGATTTTGTAAAAGTTGGAAAAAAAAGTTAAAATTAGGGTTAGATTATAAAGTATAATAATTATGTAGATATATGTAATTAAAAGAGGTATTAGGTTCTACAGTGTATTTGGTTTTTGTTCACATTAGCGTGAGCTCTAGATCTTAAGTTAATTATTTGTACAAAATGGTTCTATAATAATATGTATTTTAATTGGCATCCCAGCACAAAAGTCTTTAAGATTATCCTTTTTATATCTTCAGCCAAGACAAGTTAAAAATAAAGTTTATCATTCAGGATTAGTGATAGGATTAGATTAAGAATCAGATTCAAAGTAAAATAAGAGACTCTTGGGCTATAGACATGATGTTCATGCCTCTCAGTTGTCTTTGCTCTTATAGTGTTGTCTTAATTATATAATATGTAGCTATATCCCACACATACCTTTAGAGTACATGAAAATTTTTATCTACTAAATATTTCAGTAATGTAATGCAGAATATGTAATGATTTTCAAATTTTGACCTGTCTCAGAACCACCTGGAAGGAAGCATAGATCTCCAACAAGATATTATATTCACAAAAGAGCCAGATATACCTGTAGAAAAGATGAAATTCATGAACATAAATATATTTAAATTGCATGCTGATCAACACCTAAAATTACATATGCTAAATAGTCAGTATTTACTTAATAAGATTTAGCAGCAGTTCACACAAATCTAGTTCCTAGTTTGTTTTTCCATCACCATGTGTTTTTGATTGTGAAGCATGCACCTGTCACTGTTAGTAAACATGATACATTTGAAGAAAATATATCCTTTTTGTTCTAGTTTGATTGACATGGTAAAAACAAGCATGCAATGGTGATGGATGGTGATAATAAAAATGATAAATGCTGATTGCTTAGTCAGTGGTCTACATTATGCTTGGCCAGATTTTTAAAATACTTGTCTACTTCCTTACCTGTGTGAATTGGGTGTTATAATCTTGCAAGAGTAACCTGTTATTGTTTACTCTTCTTTTTTTTGAACAACTTTATTTTAAAAAACAAAGATAAATGTACAAATTTTAAGGATTTTTGCATAAAAGTATACGAATACATTTTTGTCAATGTTTAGCTTTTTTTTCCAAAGGTTTATAGTGTGGATTAAGGTCTTACTAGTTACAGTGAGCATAAAGTACATGTAAAACAGGATGTAACCCATAATTAGTCAACGTTTTCTTGGTGTGCAAGGATTGAGCATAATGATTTTTTTCTTTTCTTTCTTTTCTCTCTTTCTTTCTTTATTCTTTCTTTCTTTCTTTCTTTCCTTCTTTCTTTCTGTTTTTTCTTGAGCTTCACACAGTCTCTAAGTTGTTTCTGGGGTGTTCAGAGCTTTCTGGGGTTAGTATCCCATTATCAGTGACTGCATATTATATCTGTTCTTTTGTGACTGGGTTATCTCACTCAGGATGATATTCTCTAGATGCATTCATTTTCTTAAGAATTTCATTAAGTCATTGTTTCTGATAGCTAAGTAGTACTCCATTGTGTAAATGTACCACAATTTTTGTATCCATTTATCTTCTGAAGGACATCTGGGTTTTTCCAGCTTCTGGCTATTATAAATAGAGCTGCTATGAACATTGTGGTGCATATATCTTTGCTGTGTATTAAAGTGTCTCTGGGGTATATGCCCAGAAGTGGAATAGTTGGGTCTTCAGGTAGTACTATATCCAATTCTCTGAGGTATCGCCAGACAGATTTCCAGAGTGGTTGTATTAGCTTGCAACCCCACCAACAGTGGAGAAGTGTTCCTCTTTCTCTGCAACCTTGCCAGCATCTGTTGTCATCTGAGTTTTGGATCTTGGCCAATCTGACTGGTGTGAGGTGGAATCTCAGGGTTGTTTTGATTTGCATTTCCCTGATGGCTAAGGATGTTGAGCACTTCTTCAGATATTTCTCAGCCATTTGATATTCCTCAGCTGAGAACATTTTGTTTAGCTCTGTACCCCATTGTTTACTCTTCTTTCTTGTTATTAAGGTTAAGTTAACGTGGATTAAACATATTTGAGAATATTCAAAATATTGTAGAAGAACAAATTGTAAAGATATCAATACCAGCTATTCTTAGGTAGTTACCCTTAATAAATGACTAGTATATTGGTTATTTAAGATTCATTATGGAAAATATTGAGCAAGACTAATGAAGAAAAAATTAGCAAACCAATGAAAATAGAACAGAAATAATTATTGAAAATAATTATTTAACTAATTATGCAAATGGGGTCTGTTCACTTTATATTTCAGCAGAAAGTTATGGCTCCAGTATGTTTAGAAATATGTTTAGAACATAGTAAAATTATTAAATATAATTTAGGGGAAAAGAATGCTTCCCATGATAAAAACAGGCAAACAGAATTTATAACCACCTTGTCCATCAAGCCATTCCTAAAGACAACATTAGAAGGGATATTTTTAACAGAAGAGAAAATGATGCATATCTTAGACAGTATAGAGAAAAAGAAAATCTATAAAATGATAGAAATTACTTTACAGCTTATGAAAATAAATTTGAATATCAACATTTCCTAAAAAGGCAGGTAAAATTCATTGACTATAGTAACTGAATTTGGAAATATGAACCATCCTTTTGCTTTCTATAAGAAACTCATGTTATTTATAAAGATGATACAGACCACCTTAATGTAAAAGGACAGAAGAAATAATTTCAAATAAATGAGACTAGGACATAAGCAGATCTCATGATTCTAATCTATAAAAAACATTTTTAAGCTAGCCAGAGAATGCCACTAATTTTTGTTCAATTAAGAAAACATTATAGATCTGCTCAGAAAGTCAGTGCTAGCAGACAAGATGCTCAAGTGCTCTTCTACATAGACCAGCAGATAACCTGGGGCACAGGCCTAGTGAGGTTTCACAGTGAATACCTAAAGCACAAAGAGTGCTTGGAAGTGGAGTCCAGGCTTGTGTCAGAGAGAATCCTGATCTGCCTGGAAAAGGCAGTGCTGGAAGATGAGCTCCACAGGCACTTTTACACTGACACATAGGCCCAGGGAAGGCACACTGCAAGTTCTCAGTGGGCAAAGTGCTGTGCTCACTGGAAAAGGGTCCTTTTTGGCCTGGAGAAAGAGCCATGTCACTAACAATGCTACTCAGGAACAGTGGGCAAACAACTAGGATCCCAGAACAGCCTCACAAGTGCTCCTACACCAAAGCCCACAAACACAACTGGGTACTTGCCACCAGAACTCACTCCTTGCCCACAAAAAGCAGAACACTCAAAAGCAATTGTCTTCCTGAGCTCATGGGCCGTCAGATCCATAGGAAAGACAGGTACCAGTCACTGACAACAAGACCACCTCTAATCACAGACAACAAGTTGGCAAGAGGAAAGTGAAAGAACTTAAGCAATGGACACCAAGATAACCTGGAAACATCAGAACTTAGTTCTCCCACCAGAGGAAGTAGCAGATTTCCAAACACTGCAAAAACAAGACGTACACTTGAAATTATATTTCACAATGATTATGGAGATCTTGGAGAAGAGCATGAATAATTCCATTAAACAATTTTAGGAGAACACAAACAAACAAATAGAAGCTCTTATAGAAGAAACAGAAAAATCACTCAAAGAACTACTGGAAAACACAACCAATATGGAAAAGGAATTGAAAATGGAAATAGAAGAATAATAAAAACACAAAAAGAAACAACCCTAGAGGTAGTAGCCCTAAAAACAAAATCAGGAGTCAAAGATTAAAGTATGACTGACAGACTACAAGAGATGGAAGTGAGAAACTCAGGGGCCGAAGACAACACTGAAACCATAGACAAAACAGTCAGAGAGGATGCCAAAACCAAAATTCTTCTAACCCAAATGTCCATGAGATCCAGGACAAAATGCGAAGACCAAGCACAAGAATAATAGAACTAGAAGAGGGTAAATAATATCAACTAAGAGGCACAGTAAATATCTTCAACAAAATCATAGAAGAAATCTTCCCTACCCTTGAGAATGAGATGACTGAGCCAGAAACAGCAGAGATCCAGGGACACAGGCCTGATGAGACTTCATTGCAAGTAGCCAGGGCACAGAGAAGTCTGGGCTGAGGACATGGAAAGCACACCCCACCCCCATTTTTCAGAGGAGCAGGAAGTCTGCCTTAGGGACTCAGTTGCCACCAAAAGGGCCTGTGTGTGCAGAACAAATGCTCAGGCCATCTGCCACCAGGAAGAGCAGAGATCCAGGGACACGGACAAGGTACATGGGAGGGACCGGAACAAATCACTGATAAAAAGATGGCAAAAGGAAAGCAAAAAAACTTACCCAATGGAAACCAAGACAACCTGGCACACCAGAACCCAGCTCTTCCATCACAGCAAAGAGTGGAATTACAAACACTCCGGAAAAAGAAGATTCAGACCTGAAATCATACCTCAACATGATGATAGAGATCTTTAAACAAGAACAGGAGGAAAAGCATAAAGAAATAGCAGCTTTTAAAGAGGAAAAAAGAGAAACACTCAAAGAAATCAAAGAACTAGAGAAAAACAGAATGAAAGAGATGAAGGAATTGAAGAAGGAATTTAAAATGGAAATAGAAACAATAAGGAAAACAATAGAAGAGACAACCCTGGAGGCAGAAAACCTGAAAAAGAAATCAGGAGTCACAGATGCGAGCATCTCCAACAGACTAAAAGAGATGGAAGAGAGAATCTTGGTGGCCAAAGACAACATGGAAAACATAGAAAAAACAGCCAGAAAAGATGCAAATGCCAAAAAGCTCCTAACCCAAAATGTCCAGGAGATCCAGGACACAATGAGAAGACCAAACCTAAGGATAATAAGAATAGAAGAGGGCAAAGAATATCAACTAAGATGCACAGTAAACATTTTCAACAAAATTGCAGAAGAAAATTTCCCTACACTTAAGAATGAGATGACCATGAGCATAAAAGAAGCCTACAGAACTCCAAATAGGTTGGACCAGAAAAAAAAATTCTGCCCCACACATAATAGTCAAAATGTCAAGTGCCTGAAGCAAAGAAAAATTCTAAAGCCAGTAAGGGGAAAAGATCATGTAAAATATAAAGGCAGACCAATCAGAATCACACCCGACTTCTCAACAGAGACTATGAAAGCTAGAAGAGCCTGGACAGATATCATGCAGAACCTAAGAGAACACATGTGTCAGTCCAAGCTTCTATACCCAGCAAAACCCTCAATCACCATAGATGGAGAAACCAAGATATTCCAGGACAAAATTAAATGTACACAATATCTGACCACAAACCCAGCATTACAACGAATTATAGTTGGAAAACCCAATACAAGGAGGGAAACTACATCCTAGTAAAAACAAGAAAATACCTAAGCAAGAAAATCAAAAGAAGAAAGACACACAGGCACAATTCTACCTCTAAAAGCAAAAATAGCAGGGAACAGCTCCTGCTATTCCTTAATATCTGTTAACTTAAATCGAATCAATTCCCAATTAAAAGATATAGGCTATCAGACTGGATACATAAACAGAATCCAGCATTTTGGTGAATACAGGAAACTCATCCCAAAGACAAAGACAGACACTACCACAGAGTAAAAGGTTGGGGAAAAACTTACAAGAAAATGGCCACAAAAGTAAGCTGGAGTGGCCAGTCTAATATAGAATAAAGTAGATCAAAGTTATCAGAAAAAAGATAAGGAAAGAAACTTTTTACTGATTACCAGGAAAATATGTGAGGAGGACCTCTCAATCCTTAACATATATTCTCCAAATACAAGAGCACTGATATTCATAATGAAACTCTACTAAAGCACAAAAAATACATTGTAACCCACAAAATAATAGTGGGAGAACTCAATACCCCACTCTCATAAATGGGCAAATCTTAGAAACAGAAACTGAACTAGGACATAGTGAAACTAGCAGTTGTTATGAAATAATTGGAATGAATAGACAACTACAGAACATATCATCATGAACAAAACAATACTCCTTCTTCTCAGCACCTCAAGGAACCTATTCCAAAATTTACCATATAATTGGTCACAAAACAAACCTCAATAGATATAAGAAGATGGAAATACTCTTGTCCATCCTATTAATCAACATGGTCTAAGGCCGGTCTTTAATAACAACAAAGACAACAAAAAGCCCATATACACATGAAAACTAAAAAATGCTCTATTAAATGATAACATGGTCAAAGAAGAAATAAAGAAAGAAATAAAGGATTTTCTAGAATTTAATGAAAATGAAAACAAAACATACCCAAACTTATGGAATGCAATGGAAGCAGTACTGAGAGGAAAACTCATAGCTCTGAATGCTTCCTAAAAGGAACTGGAGAGAACACACACTATCAACTTGAAAGCACAGTTGAAAACTCTAGAACAAAAGAAAGCAGATACACCCAAGAGGAGTAGATGGCAATAAATAATCAAACTCAGAGCTGAAATTGCCCAAACAGAAATAAAAAGAACCATTCAAAAAATCAACTAAACCAAGAGCTGGTTCTTTGAGAAACTTAGCAAGATTGATAAACCAATAGCCAGACTACCTAGTGGATAAAAAGAGAGTATCTAAATAAACAAAATCAGAAATGAAATTGGAGACATAACAACTGAAACTGAGGAAAATCAATAAAACATCAGCACCACAATGTTCATAGCGGCTCTATTTATAATAGCCAGAAGCTGGAAGGAACCCAGATGTCCTTCAGAAGACGAATGGATACAAAAATTGTGGTACATATACACAATGGAATACTACTCAGCCACCAGAAACAATGACTTAACCAAATTCTTAAGAAAATGGCTGCATCTAGAGAAGATCATCCTGAGTGAGATAACCCAGTCACAAAAGAACAGACATAATATGCAGTCACTGATAGTGGGATGCTAACCCCAGAGGCTTGCACTCCCCCAGAAACAACTCACAGACTGTATGAAGTCCAAAAAATAAAAAAAACAAAAACTATACATATATTCACAAAACAAGAAGACTTTGACTATTTCCATGTTGCGTTTTGTTTTGCATGTACTTTACGCTTATTGCAACTAGTACGTTTTCAATGCATACTGTCAAGCCCTTGAAAAAAATCAAGTACTGACTAAAAAACATATTCACATGGTTTTATGTAAAATTTATTTTAATGTCTGAAAAAACAGTACTGACAAAAATGTATAATTTTAAGCAAAAAATGTTTAAAATCTTTAAAAAAAATAATAAGCTGTTAGTCTTTTGTGTAGATGGAAATATCTCAAGAAACACTTTTTGTTATGATTAATAATTTGAGTCTTATTTGTAACAGATAAGAGACCAATGTATTTTCCATGTATTTTCATGTTAAAAAATAAATAAATCTTGTTTTGAAGACAAAAAAAAAAAAAATAGGCACATGGATAAACGGAATAGAATAAAAGATCCAGAAATGAGCCGTCATATTTATGGTCACTTGATTTTTGACACAGGGGCTGTATACATTCAATGGAAAAAGGACAGCCTCTTCAATAAATAGTGTTGGTCCAACTGGCACTCAGCATGCAAAAGAATAAAAATAGACCCTTTTTTATCTCCTTGTACAAAGCTCAAGTGCAATTGGATCAAAGATCTCCACATTAAACCAGATATATTGAAATTTTTAAAAGATTAATTGGGAAAAACCTTGAACACATAGGCATAGCAAAAAATTTCCTGAACAGAACATCAATGACTCATGCTTTAAGGTCAAAGATTAACAAATGGGACTTAATGAGATTGCAAAGTTTTTGTAACCCTAAGGATAGTGTCAAGTAAACAAAATGGCAACCAATGGATTGGGAAAATATCTTTACCAACCCCACATCGGATAGATGCCTAATATCTCATATATACAAATAACTCAAGAAGTTAGACACCAGAGAATCAAACAACCCTATTAAAAGTTGGGGTATAGAGGTAAACAAAAATTCTCAATTGAGGAATATCAAATGGGTGAGAAGCATCCAAGGAAATGCTCAATATCCTTAGCGATCAGTGAAATGCAAATCAAAAGAACATTGAGATTCCACCTTACACCAGTCAGGATGGCTGAGATCAAAAATTCAGATGACAGCAAATGCTGGTGAGATTGCTGAGAAAGAGAAACACTTCTCTACTCTTGGTGGGATTGTAAACTGGTACAACCACACTGGAAATCAATCTGGTGATTCCTTAGAAAATTAGACACAGTACTTCCTGAAGACCCAGTTATTCCCCTTTTGGGCATATTCACCAGAGAAGCTCCAACATACAATAAAGACACATGCACCACAATGTTCATAGCAGCCTTATTTATAATAGCCAGAAGCTGGCAAGAACCCAGATCTTCTTCAGTAGATGAATGGATTCAAAAATTGTGGTGTATTTATACAATGGAGTACTACTCAGCTATCAGAAACAATGACTTTATGAAATTTTTAATAAAATGGGTGAATCTAGATAATATCATCCTGAGTGAGGTAACCTAGTCAAAAAAGAACAGACATAATTTGCAGTCATTGATAATTGGATACTAGCTCCAGAAATCTCTGAACAACCCAGAAACAACTCATAGACTATATAAAGTTCAAGAAAAACAAAGGCCAAAAAAAAAAAAAAAAAAAAAAAAAAAAAAAAAAAAAAAAAAAAAAAAAAAAAAAAAACAGAAAAAGAAAATGAAGAACTTTATGATTAATTTTCACACAGGACGAAAGCTTTGACAATTTCCAGATTACATTTTGTTTTACATGTACTTTATGTTCATTGTAACTAGTAAAATTTTAATCAATACTATCAAACCTTTAAAAAAATCAAGTACAAAAATTTTGGTACATTTACACAATGGAACACTACTCAGCCACCAGAAACAATGACTTAACCAAATTCTTAAGAAAATGGTTGCATCTAAAGAATATCATCCTGAGTGAGATAACCCAGTCACAAAAGAACAGACATAATATGCAGTCACTGATAGTGGAATGCTAACCCCCAGAGGCTCGCACTGCTCCAGAAACAAGTCATAGACTGTGTAAAGTCTAAGAAAAAAAAGAAAAGAAAACGAAACAAAAAAAATTGTCATGCTCAATCCTTACACACCAAGAACACATTGACAAATTCTGGGTTACACCCTGTATTACATGTACTTTTTGCTCATTGTAAAAAAAATAGAAAAATAAAATAAAATAAAATGTTTTCTTCATTTTAAAAAAAAAGATCTCGTCTCAAACTAGAGGTCTGGAAAAAGTCTCTCTCTCTCTGTCTCTCTCTCTCTCTCTCTCTCTCTCTCTCTCTCTCTCTCTCTCGCCCTCCCTCCCTCCCTCCCTCCCCTGTCCCTCTCTCCTTCCTCCCCTCTCTATCTCTCACTTTCTCTCTCAAAACATACTTGAAATTTGGGAAAATATACTTGTGAAATTCTTTGAAAAAAAATCAAGTACTGACAAAAATGTGTTCATACACTTTATGAAAAATGCTTAAAATTGTACACTTATCTTTGTTTTTAAAAATAAATTGTTCAACTTAAAAAATAAATAAATAAATAAAAACAATGAGATGACCATGAGCATACAAGAAGCCTACAGAACTTCAAATAGATTGGAAAAGCAGTGAGATAAAAATGACATGTAACAGATATTTCAGGCCAATCAGAATTACACCCAACTTCTATCCAGAGACTATGAAATCCAGAAGATCATGGACAGACATCATACAGACTCTAAGAGAACATAAATATCAGCCCAGGTGACAATACTCAGCAAAACTCTCAATCACCATAGATGGGGACACCAAGATTTTCCAGGATAAAACAAAATTTACATAATATCTGACAACAAATCTAGCCCTACAAAGAATAATAGATGTACAACCTAACACAAGGAGAGAAACTACACACTAGAAAAAGAAAGAAAATAACTAAGCAAGAATATCAAAGAATAAAGACACACAGACATAATTCTACCTCATAATTTCTAACAGAAAAAATATCAGGAACAATCAATTTCTACTCCTTAATATCTGTTAACATAAATGGGCTCAATTCCCAATAAAAAGACATAGACTGTCAGACTGGATGCATAAACAGAATCCAGCATTTTGCTGCATACAGGAAACTTATCTCAGAGACCAAGACAGATACTACCTGAGAGTTAAAGGCTGGGTAAAACACCTTCCAAGCAAATGGATCCAAAAACAAGCTGGAGTAGCCATTTTAATATCGAAGAAAGTAGATGTTCAACCAAATGTTATGAAAAAGGTTAAGAAAAGACACTTTTTACTCATTGTAGGCAAAATATAACATGATAAATTCTCAATCATAAACAAATGTGATCCAAATTAAAGAGAACCCATATTCATAAAAGAAAGCCTACTAAAGCTCAAAACATATATTTTACCAGACACAATAATAGTGGGAGACTTCATTACCCCACTCTCAATGGACAGGTCATGGAAGCAGAAACTGAACAGAGGCACAGTGAAACTGGCAGAGGTCATGAACCAACTGGTATTAACAGACATCTACAGAAAACTTCATCCTAAAACAAAAGAGTAGATCTTCATCTCAGCACCTCATGGAACCTTTTGCAAAATTGATTATATAGTTGGTCACAAAACAAGACTCAATAGATATAAGAAGACTGAAATAAGGCCATGCATCTGATACTATCAGACATCCATGGACTAAGGCTCGTCTTTAATAACAACAAAGACAGCAAAAAACCTGCATACACATGGAAGTTGAACAATGTTCTACTCAACAATAGCATGGTCAATGGAGAAACAAAGAAAGAAATTAAGGATTTTCCAGGATTTAATGAAAATGAAAGCACAACATTCCCAAACCTATGGAATGCAATAAAGGAAGCACTAAGAGAAAAATTCATAGTTCTGAGTGCCAAATAGAAACTGGAGAGGATACACTAAAAACTTGACAGTATAGCTAAAAGCTACAGAACAAAAATAAGCAAATACACCCAAGAGGAACAAACATTAAGAAATAATAAATCTCGGAGTACAAATCCACCAAGAAGAAACAAAAAGTACCATACAAAAATCAACAAAACCAGGAGATGGCACCTTGAGAAAATTAACAAGATCAATAAACCCTTAGACAGACTAACTAGAGGGCAAAGAGAGAATATCCAAATTAACAATATCAGAAATGGAAGGGGAAACATAACAACAGATACTGAGGAAATTGAAGAAATCATCAGATCCTACTACAAAAGCCTATACTCAACAAAAATGGAAAATCTGGAGAAAAATGGATACATTTTAGACAGATACCATCTAGACAATTCTATAACACCTAAAGAAATAGAAGCAGTCATCAAAAGTCTCCCCCTAAAAAAAAAATAAAGGCAAAGACCAAATGGATTCAGTGCAGAATTCTATCAGACATTTATTGATAACATAATACCAATAATCTACAAACTATTCCAAGAAATGGAGTCAGATGAAGCACTACCCAAATCATTATTCGAAGCCACAATAAATAACCCTAACTACATAAAGACCCTACAAGGAAAGATAACTTTAGACCAATCTCCCCTATGAACATTGATGCAAAAATACTCAAAAAAATTTGCAAACTGAATCCAGGGACATATCATAATGATCATTCCCCAGGATCAAGTACTAGCATGCAGGGATAGTTTGATATATGGAAACCTATCAACATAATATACCATATAAACCAACTCAAAGAAAAAAACACATGATCATCTCACTAGATGCTGAGAAGGCATTTGAAAAAAATTCATCATCCCTTCATGTTAAAAGTTTTGGAAAAAACAAGAACCCAAGGCCCATTTATAATCATAATAAAAGCAGTATACAGCAAATCAATAGCCAACATCAAACTAAATGGTGAGAAACTTGAGCCAATCCCACTAAAATCAGGGACTGATTGGCTGTCCACTCTCCCCATATCTATTTAACATAAAACTGAAAATCCTGGCCAGAGCAAGTAGACAGCAAAGGAAGTCAAAAATATATGAATCAGAAAGAACAAAGTAAAAACATCACTATTTTCAGATGATATGAGACTATACTTTTTTACCTCAAAAATTCCACCAGAGAACTTTTACAGGTGATCAAGAATTTCAGCAACATTGCTGAATATACAATTAACTCAAACAAATTAGTAGCCTTACTTTACTCAAAAGACAAACATGCTAAGAAAGAAATTAGGGAAAAGATAACCTTTTTTTTGTTGTTTTTGTTTTTTGTTTTTTTTTTTTTTTTTTTTTTTTTTTTTTTTTTTTTTTTTGGTGAGAAACTTTTGAGAACTGTCTTTGTTTCTGTAGAGTTGTAGGAAAGTTTAGACAGTTTATCTGATCCTGTTTTAACTTTGTTGCCTGGTATCTCTCTAGGAAATTGTCCATTTACTCTAGGTTTTCTAATGTTGTTGAGTATTGGCTATTATAGTAGGATCTGCTGAATTTTGGAATATTTTAAATTTCTGTTTTTACATCTCTTCCTTTATTTCTGATTTTGTTAGTTTGGATACTCTTTATGCCCACTTTAATTAGTCTGGCTAGGAGTTTATCAATCTTACTGATTTCTCAAATAATCAGCTCTTTTTTTTTTGTTGTTGATGATTCTTTGTATAGTTATTTTTCAAATAATGTAATTATGGTTTCATTTATATCTACTTCCTCACAAATTATTCCAGTTTATTACCTTTTATTTGTTTATTTGACCAAATTGTATACCCTTTTAAGGATAAAATTATGATTCACACTACTTTCCTTTTCCCTCAAAATCCACTCATATTTCTCTAATGAACCCCCTCAAATACATAAATTTTTCTATAATTGTTGTTGATATACATGTGTTTGTATAAAACCTTCTGAAACCAATTAGTGTCATCTTTATTTGTCTGTATTTAGAGCTAATCCCTTTGTATTAGGTTCTTCATCCAATTTCTGAATGGTTCTCCTTCCCTCAACACCTATTCATTGCCAAAAAATTTCTCTTGTAATTGTGACTTCAATGATCATTTTCTCTGGCTGTATTGGTATCTCAACTGAAGTGATCTTTGACTGTCTTTTATAGACAACCTTTTTTTAAAAATTGTTTTTATTTGTTTGTTTGTTTGTTTTTTAGTTAATGAGAGCACCATCCATTTTCTGTCTAGATCATGTTCTTATCTTTCTACTCAGCCTTTGAGGATCTTTCTGCCCTCTCTTCTTCAATGTTCCCTCATTCTGAGGTATAAAGATTGTGATATTGGTGTATTTGGACTTCACACCTCATGGTTCTCAATTCTTTCAATTTTGACAAATTTTAGATTTCTGTTTAAGGTTTCAAATAAGCTTTGATAATATGTGAAAGCTACAGTTATCTATGTGTATAAGGATGAATATTTAGTAGGTATCAGGTTGAAATTATATCACCTTAATAATATGATAGTAGTGTTGACCTTTCTTGGTATGTACTGTTTTCTAGGTCTACAGTACCAAGCATGGGTTCCTGACAAGGCTTCAGATCCAATCTGTTGATTGTCCCCAAGATAAAAGCATTTGCAATTAAAGCTGTCTTGTGAGTGCTATAGTTGTTTCTCTTTGGTTTTAGTTTTTCACTAAATGTCAACTTTTCACTTTTGAGTGTTTGCATAAATGCCACCTGACAGTTTAAAAGACATCCTTTAGAGAGAATACTTCTAGGTCAATACCAGCTTTATTTCTCCAAATTCAGTCAGAAGTGTTACTGCCAGTATTTACTATAGGGTTGGCTTTGTGGATATGAATTCTTTTAGACTGTTCATATTATAGAACAGTTTTCTTTTTATCTCAAATTCAGCAAATACATTTGCTGGATAAAGGAGTCTGGGTTCACAGCTGTACTTAAAATATTTATTCAGGATCTTCTAGCTTTCAAAGTTTACACTGAAAAATATACTTTAATTCTGATGTTTGAACATCATATATGTGACTCATGGTTTTTCCCTTGCAATTTTCAATACACTTTCTCTGTCTGTATATTTAGATTTTTAAGCATAATATGATATGAGTAATTTCTTTCTGGCTCTGCTTCTTCAGTGATGTATGTGTTTCTTGTATTTGTATGTGTGAAGCTTTCTTTCCTTTGGGAAAATTTTCATCCAGTTTTTTATTTTTATTTTCTATTGAAAATACACTCTTTTCTCACCCAATACATCTCAACTGCAGTTCCCCCTCTCTCCTTTCTCCCTAACTCTCCCAACATGCAGTCTTCTCCAGATATGTTCCCCCTCTATTTCCTTCAGAAAGAGCAGGTTTCCAAGAGTCAACAACCAAAGATGACAAAACAGGATGCTATAAGAGAAGGCAAAAGTTATAATATCAAGGCTGCACAAGGCAACCCAAAGGGAGGAGAAGAGTTTCAAGGGTAGGTAATAGGAACAGAGACATACCTGCCCGCAATATCAGGAATCCCACAAAAGCACTAAGCCGAACGTTATAAGCTATATACAAAGGACCTAGTATAGACCCCTTGTAACAGGCAAATAGGTTTCATGGTCTTTGAGCCCATGTGATTCCCACTTATCTGATTCAGTGGGCCATGCTCTCCTGATACCCTACAACACCTCTGACTCTTATAATATTTCCTTCCCCCTCTTTCACAGAGTTCTTCAATATCCAAAGGGAGGAAACTCATGGAAACCTTTAATTATTGAAAAATCTGTTCTAAGCAGTTACTCTAGAATTGTTTTTCTTCTATGCCTGCAATTCAAAAATTTGGACTTTTTATTGTGTCCTAAAGTTCCTTCGTGTTTCTTTGTGTTTTATGTTTAATTTTCAGATTTTTTTTGCTTGTTCTGGCTTACTTTTACTATTTTATCTTCAAATCTGCCACTCTATGCTACTTTTTACTGGTAATGCTTTCCTCTGAGTTTTCCAATCACATATTTACATTATTAAATCCCATGTTCATTTATGCTTGAGTGATTTTCCACATCTCTATTCCTCTATTTAATTTGCTTTCAAATCCTGATTTATGTCTGTCATATCATTCCTAATATTCATGGGTTTTAGTGGGAGGTCAATTAACAATTTTTTTTTCATGTTCATTCAGATATTTACTCATGTACTCTTAGAACTATTTAAATTATTTTATCATGTTTATGAATTAAAAAATGATTCACAGAATCTTTAGGTAATTTCTATAGGAAAACATTTTTATATTATTGGTATTTCTAGGGGTTATACTATCTTGATTTTTCATATTGTCAGTTTCTTTGAAATGTAGACTGGATATGTGGCCTTATTTGTTTGGTTATGTGCTGGATTAGAGATTTTAGGCTGCATATGAGTCTGTAAGGTTGAAATTTGCAATTTTTAAAGCTTATTAAATTTCAGGTCTGGTGGGTGGAATAAAAATGTCAGTTCTTCATATATTTTGTATTGATTTTCAATTGAGAAGACAAAGCGATTTTAATCCAAGATAATTGGTATGTGGCAGCGGTTGTGAGAGTGGCATAGGATTTTTTGAGTGACGTTCAAGAATGTACCCTGGTGTTGTGTTTATTTGGATCTGGGCCAGTAGGAGTTGGTTAGGTCAGGGTCCTAACTCCAAAAGAGAACATTCACTGTGTTTCTTGTCCACGTCTGAACCTGAGATAGCAGTAACAGGAGAACATTGTGTCATCATTCACCAAGAGAGCATAAAAATAGAGCTTTAACTTTGGCTTAGATTTCGAAGGTCAATGTGAACAGTACAGGTCAGGCTCCTTCGTGGGACTCAGCAAGAGGGTTCATAGCTATAGACTCTGCCTGGACTTCTGGGAGACGACATGTGACTTGTTCAGCCTTGACATTACCTTGTGTAAAAAGGTAACTGGATCAATCTCTATAAAAGAGCATCAGAACCAGGCTTCCAGCCTAGCAACCGCTGTTAAACCACCTGCCAATGTCCTGCAAATCCCCTGCTAACTTCCTGCTAAATCCCTGCCAACCCCTTGCCAACTTTCTGCTAACCCAGGCACTATCTGTGCAAGAGAAGTACCTCACATAGGGCAATTGTAAATCCTGCTGTTTCCTTCTTTTCCTCCACATCCAATCCCCAACCTCATCTCTAGTGCTACAGCACACTTTCTGGGGTGACCTACTGGCACCATCTCTCAAAACCCCAAGAAAACCAAATAAACTGTTACACCTTGAACAAGGTACACTGCTTCCTCCTGTGAATCCCTTCAGACCCCTAGTCTACACTCATTCCTAAGACTCAGCTCCCAGTATTACTTACAAACCTCAATAGAAACACCTAATCATGTGCACAAAAACTTTCTACCAGGCAACACATGACCATCACACCCTTCAAAATTCCATCAAGGAAATAGAAAACAAGAGGAAAAATTTACCCAGTGAAGAAAAAATCAGTGATCAACATCTAGACCTATAATTATCCCAATTCTAAATTCCTAGAGTGTAAAAATACAATAACAGTAAAGAATATGTGTCTCCACTAGAGCCCAGCAACCATAGCATAAGAAGCCTTGAATATTTAAAAATAGCTGAAACACAAGGAAATAACTCAAAACCTTATGTGTAAAATAATAGATGTGCTAAAAAAAGAAGTTAATATCCCCCTTAAAGGAAAACACAAATAAAGATAGGGAAGATGAATAAATTCTTTAAGAAATTTCAGAAACACAAACAGTGAAAGAAAAGAAATAAAATGATTCAAGACATAAATAAGTCAATGAATAGAAATAATAAAATAATATAAACTGGTAGAATCTTAGGAAAGTAAAATTTCGAAATTTGAACAAGAACTGGAGTGGCAACTACAATAAAATATTACAATAGATGGAAGAGAGAATCTTAGGTCATAAAGTTAGAAGATATGAATGTATCAGCCAAAGAAATGTTTAAATCGAAAAAATCCTAACAGAAAACATCCAAGAAATCTGTGATACTATGAGAAGACCAAAACTTACAATAATAGGACTGGAAAAGGAGATTTCCATCTCAGAGATACAGAAAATATTTTTAACAATATCATAAAAGAAATATTTTACTAACCTAAAGAATATGCAAATAAAGTATAAAAAGCATATAGAACACCAAATAGAGTGGAGCAGAAAATAAAGTTCCAACACATAACAATCAAAACTCTCGATGTACAAAATAAGGGTTAAAAACTTAAAAGCTTCAAGGGGAAAAGACCAAATCACATAAAGATAGTCCTATTAAAATAAAGCCTGAATTCATAGTAGAAACTCTAAAGTCCAGAAGAGCCTGGACAGGTGTGCTTTAAACCCTAAGAGACCACAGATGACAGCTGAGACTATTATACCAAGCAAAATCTTCAATCACCATAAATGGAAATAATAATATCCCATTATAAAGCTGAATATAAGCAATGTTTTTCTAAAAATTCCAACCAGAAGAAGCTACAAGAAGGAAAACCCCACCTTAAGAAATTGAATATAATCATCAAAACATAGGAAAACACTGTCTTTTAAAAGAAAATGATTACAAGCAGAGGTGCATTGACAGTAGAAACATCATACTGATAGGTTTTTATGTCTTTATTTAATATGCCAATGGTCTAGAAAAGCCTATATAAACAAATACACTAATGTTTCTTCAGCCTCAGAGAATTGACATACCATCTAAATTAAAGCTGGTCCATGGAGCCCTCATAACTCCTCTGTTTTCTGACCCACAAGTTTCTTAAATTGTTCCAGTATTTTGCTAGATTGTTCCGGAAAACAAGTAGCTGTATGCAATTACTTTTCAATCATAATTCATTATCACTGGATAAAGTTGTATTATAACCTCAAAGTTAATGATTATTTCAAAAGAGATAAAGTGATCCTAATTTTTTGTCAGTGTTTTGACCTGCAGTTTTAAAGTACCTAAGTATTCTTAGATATAAAATCCTGAAAACATTAACCAGGAAGGTATTGAAAATGTTTGATAACATTTGTGATTTCTAAACCTTTGTCTTAGTTCATCTCTAATGTAAATTTGCCAAATAGAACACAGAGAGTGCATTGGATTGTTTTTAGGAATATTGCCTGCTTTTACTGAGATTTCACAATGTGTGATAATTAGCAATGATGAATTTTAATGAAACCAACATTAATAAATAACTAAAAACAACCGAGTTTTAATATTAATAGAACTGTTTGATAATATCCCTATTTCTCACAACTTTGTCACCTACTCCCTCACTGGAAATAAACAACTTTAGGGTCAGCTTCACTACTTTCTTGATCTCATGTACCATGTTTGTCTGCCCAGCCATGGGCAATTGCCTCCTTCATCTTCAGCACTGTCTGTTTGTCTTCCTGTCCATTTCAGGCATCACCCAAGCTTCTGTGCTCTTACTCAGTTTAACATAGTAGTCATGTCTTTGGGAATTTTGTTTTTCTTTAAATCAGCTGTCAGATCCTAAGTATTTAGATTTTTATCCAGAATTGTACATGCAGCATGAGCCACTTAAACTTCAAATTCTTTAATTTTATTAAAATGTGAAGACATTCATTATAAAGAGAAATACAGATCATCCACCCATTGAAAGTAGCCCATTTCCGATTTATAGAAGACATGACAGGACAGAAAGAAAGCTGCTACTGGAATAGTTATAATAGTATTGAAGTTAATTCACATATCTATCACCATTTCCTTTTGTAGCTATTGTCACCTTTCCAGAATGAGGGAAACGATGTCAAGAATAAAAACTGATACAGATTGATAATTATTATGAAACAATGGATTTTTTCAATCTTGTGAAAAAATGTGTAAGGAATTATAAACTTTACAACCTTTTCAAGGACATAAAAACAGTTTATGATGAAATTCTAGTTTTTGAATTTCATGATGAATTCAAGTATTTTAGCCCCAAAGTTCATGATTTAATCTCCACTCTGTGATACCCTAATAGGAAATGTAATCCATCTGTTCAGTGAGCACGCTCTCTTTCCATTTCTCCAAGCACTATGTCATATAGTTAATGCTCAGGAAAAGAAATTATCCAATGCACTTTGCTATTCCTGTTTCCTTAAACCATCTTGGTAGTTGTTTGTTGAACTAATTATTGAATTTATAATTTCAATAGTAGTGTGAATTTCTTTATCACAAACATATCTCAAGAAACTTGTATTTTTCTATTACTTCTTTTGACATAAAAAAAAAACTGGAGAAAGAAGTTTTCAAGCTGAAAGTACAACTTGGTAAGTATTTAAAATTACTTGCTTTTATTTTCTACCAAATAATGGATAATATTTATTCTTAGCTCTCATAATTAATGTATTTAAAATATGATAAAATTGAAGCACATAATACTTTTGTCTAAATTTAATGGTGTCTTATTAATCACCAGGGATTTACCTGCTACTGTTCACAGATCACTGCTCTGTGTTGCCCAGAACTCTAATTATGCTAAAATTAAAACAGGACAGATGTTTTCAGTATGGATCCATCATTGCGATTTGATTTGTGAAGGAGTTTCTCTCCTCCTGGAGTCTGCTTAATATAAAAGGTGCTGTGCTCATAATGTTACAGACATATAAAGAGCCTAGCACAAATGAGGCATGGAACTCGGTGTTCTATGCTAGTTTTATCCATTAGCAACACTGTGGCTCAGAAAGACCAGATCTCTTGTTTCATTTGCAAGTTGCAGTGTTTCTCCATTTTAAGGCAGCATGAATCAAAAGCAAAAAGATTTTAACATCCAAAGAGTTAGGGTGCAATAGAAGACACTTATAGCAATGATGAAATGCTAATATCTATAGGAATATTAGGATTCATTTTAGAAACTCATTAAAATAAGTGACTTTTATGAAACCTTCCCGAAGAAGCCCTGCTCTAGGCGATGGAGTTAGATGGAGTAAGATGGCTTTTTTCTTCACAGAGCTGACAATCTATCAGGGAAGATAAGCAAATCACAAATGAATGCCTTGAAGTAACCAGATAAAATAAATCACACTAAGTCATATAGGAATAAATATTTTCTTTACTACATATTACAAAATTGTGAAATAAAAGCTCTTGGGATTACAATCTGTTACTTATAGCCAACAAATTTGTAAATAGATATTCAAATAAGATACATATTTTAAGATGCCATCAAGTCATTCTCTTTATTTATAGTTCAGTAATGATATATCAGAACAAGGATCTAAATTGATGAAATCCACTGATATTGTCCTAACAAAGTAACATTATGATTACCAGTACTTCCTCAGAGATACCTTTTCTCATGCACCTTCCAGTATTCTTTACCATAGTGGTCTTTTTGTTTCATACATATATGTTCATTCCAACACACATGTACATGCATGCACACGCGTGCGCACACCTGCCCACACACAAACTATCATCTACAAAGTGTTAGTGCTACTGATTGAGATTATCTGCCATGTATTGGATTATCCTCTCTCTGAGAACAGGACCACTGCTCATCTTGCATCTTTAGTTTAAAAAAAAAAAGGTAAATTGATGTTAAGAGAAATTATAAGTGAATTATAATAAAATCAGCAAGCAAGCTTATTGTACGATTCTCTTGTTTATCTGTTTGATGGAATGCATATTACCAAATGTGAATGTAATACCAAATATTAAGTACCCGATGCCTTCAGATTATTTGCTTATAAAACATGATATACATGAAAAATTGATCAATGTCTCCCAGAGCTCATCTTCTCCTGCTTAAACAGTCCTGTATGTCAATCAGTACATTAACACCTTCTGGCTAAACACAATTATTTGTGTTTTAAATAGCACATCAGGCAAACATCTACCTTTATGAAAATATCAACCATAGTTTTAAAAATATTTTGTTTTCTTTTGTATTTATGGTGCTTTGTTTTCATGTACATCTATGTATCATATGCATTCATAATGCCCAGAAATATTATCTCATCTCTTAGAATTGGAATTAGAAATGGTTGTGAGCCAGCATGTAAATGCTGGGAACTGTACGCGGGTTCTTTAGAAGAGCAGCTGGTGCTCCTGTCTGCTGAACTATTCTCTTCAGCCCCCATCAGCTACTGCTTTTAAAACAGATTTTTGTGATTATCACAATATATTTTTATTTATAGTCATCTGAACCACATAGTTTGGTTACTACATACTATTTGTACGAGAACAAGCAACTGAAAGGGAATTGAGTAACAATTCTGATTTTCTACTCCTCATAAAGAACTTTAGGTATGAAAATATAATGGACATCCCCATTTTGGCCTTCTTTTGGGGGGAAAGGGACTTCATAAGGTTTTTCTTAGATGGGAGAACCAAAAAATCACAGGAGAAAAATACAAGGTCAAGTAGAGGAACAGGAATTGAAGAAAAGATCGTTCAGAGGTTGCCTCACTTTGGGATCCACCCCTATGCAGCCACCAAACCCAAGCTGTCCCGCGCAACCGTCTCGCCTGCAAGAACGACGCGGCACACAAAATAGAATCCTTCTGCGGTAAACTTTATTAATCTGGAAAAACCGGTACTTGCTTCACGTAACGAAAAAGACGGGGAAAACCAAGAGATCCAAGGAGACGAACAAGACGAACAAGCTCCACGAGACGGCCGAAAACCACGAGGGGAAGAGAGGAAGAAAAGGGGAAGAGAGAGGGAGAGAGAGGCAGAAGAGCGGAAGAGAGGGAGAGGAGCTATCCAGCCCGTCCCCTATAAAAGGATCAGTCCTTGCCTTGGACGCGGAGCCCCCTGATTGGTTGAGACTCAGCAGGCCCTATGACGCCACGGAAGAGGCGGAACTCATGAGGCGGAAAAGTTACCCAGCCTGTGCGCACATGGCTTGTTTACTGCTAACTCCAGCCAGATATCAGCGCCATCTTGTAATGGCGAATGCGTGGGAATGTGTGGGCGGCGCCCCACAGCCGGATATCCGCGCCACCTTGTAATGACGGAAGCGTGGGAATGTGTGGGCGGCGCCCCACATCTCCCCCTATCTTTTATACTTTAAGCAAAGTAGGACACCCATATTAGGAGGGCGGAGATAGAGGTCAAATCCTCATTAAGGTGTATAAAGACCATGTACAGGAGTAACCGCTAGGCCTTTTGTAGCCCGCAGTACACCTGACCTGTCCTCTGCCGTTTTTCTGAGGGAGGGACACTGGGGCAGGAAACCCTCATACAAATGGCTTATCTCCCGGAGAATACCCCGCGACCAGGGGTTTCTCAGTGCGATGCTAAGCTCGGCATCCCTCATGGGCTGCTCAAACCAGACACTCTAATCCTGTGCAATGAACCGAAGTTCTAGGAGTGCAAGAGCTGTCTGGCCGGCGACCTACTGCTTAAGCAAAGACAAACAGATATCGGCTGATGCTGCATGTTCTAGAGCGACCGGCGCTTGGGCAGTAACCACCTTGTCTCTTTTTTGTTTGGGCCTCGAGCTTACAAACCAGCCAGAGAAGCAACGCAAGTCCGCAGCAAAGGATTGCTCCCAAGAGTCCCACCCCCACCCAAGTTAGTATCGGGGGTGAAAAGGTTAGGGGAGACTGTAGCATCAGGTTCCGCTGGAATTGGTTTCAGGACTGCCGACAGAATCGCCCATCTCGTCTCTTCTCTGGCTCTCTGGTTCCACCGCGTCAGGAGCAGGGCTGTCATCAGGAGTCTCTGCCGTTTTTCGCGTGAGCCTCTCGGGAACCCAGAAAGGATTATTTTCATCCTGAGGAAAAACACAAACAGCTCCCCTGGATCTTATCAACACAAGATCCGGTCCTTTCCATTCATTAGTTATGACATCTTTCCATTTTACCATCTCTTTTGGTTTATCCATGGGTAGGCAATGCCTTTCAGCTGCCGTATGGCCATGGTCATCAAGATTTAAAAAGTTTAAGGTGAACAGTGCCATGGATATTGCTGTCCTAGGCACGGGGGGCAAGGCCTGCATAACCCCCCCTTTCTGTTTTATTAGATATGATTTAAGAGTGCGGTGAGCACGTTCCACAATACCTTGTCCTTGTGGATTATACGGCAAACCTGTAAGATGAGTCACAGCCATCTGGCTACAAAATTGTTGAAATTTTTGTGAGGTAAAAGCCGGCCCGTTGTCTGTCTTTAAGAACTTTGGCTTACCCCAGGCACTCCAAGCCTCCAAGCAATGTTGGATGGCATGTGAGGCCTTTTCTCTAGATAAGGGAGTGGCTACAATTATTCCTGAACAGGTATCAATGGATACATGTACATATTGCAGCTTACCAAAGGCGGGGACATGGGTAACGTCCATTTGCCATATTTGAAGAGGCTGGATGCCCCGAGGATTAACCCCCGAGTGGGGCGCAGGCAGAAACTGACTGCAATTTTGGCAATTGACAACAATATCGCGAGCCTGTTTTCTGGAAATGGAAAAGCGGCGCCGCAAAGTTTCGGAAGTTACATGAAAGTTTTTGTGAAAACTTTTAGCAGCCTCTAGCGGCGAAGACATGGCTACAGCAATTATTTTTGTAGCCCTGTCTGCCAAATCATTGCCTTTAGCCATAGGTCCTGGCAATCCAGAATGAGCTCTAACGTGAGTAATATAAAAGGGCGATCTTCTGGCTAGAAGGCAATTTTGAATTTGCGCAAAAATTGAGGCAACTCTGCTAGACGGTTTAATAATGCCAGCCGCCTCAAGCAAATTGACAGCATTAACAACATAAGATGAATCAGACACTATATTTATAGGCTCTGAAAAACGTTGTAAAACCTCAAGAACCACTAAACATTCTACCACCTGTGGGGAAGTTTCTGCATATTGCCTCGAGTAGACCTGACCGTTAACCACAAAAGCCCCCAGCCCAGTTTTGGAACCGTCAGTATAAATAACTAACCCTTCTTTTAGGGGACTACAGGACGTTACTTTGGGGAAAACTACAGGTTGAGTCAAAGCAAACTGTAAAATTGGGTGTTTTGGGTAATGATTATCTATTTTTCCTGAAAAGGAAGTGACTAAGATAGCCCAATCATTTGAAGTGGCAGCAAGAGTGGAAACCTGCATGGCATTATAGGGAACAATTAACAGCTGTGGCTCGCTGCCAAAATGCGTGATGGCAGATTTTAGCCCCCTCAGCGCTAATTGCGCCACAGCATCTGGATACCAGTCAATTATTTTAGCTGGCGAGGCATTAGGATGCACCCACAATAAGGGCCCTTGCTGCCAAAGCACTGCAGTAGGGAGCCGGTTTGTTTTAAAAACACATAATGAGAAAGGTTTATCATAATCCATGCGAACCAATTGTGCATCCTGTATAGCTTCTTCTACCAACTGTAACGCTCTTTCTGCTTGCGGGGTCAAACTTCTAGGTGAGGAAACATGCGGATCCCCTTCTAAAACATCGAACAAGGGTTTAAGTTCAGCAGAAGGAATCTTAAGAAAAGGTCTAAGCCAATTAATGTCTCCCAGTAATTTTTGAAAATCATTAAGAGTGTGGAGGTGATCCCTTCTTATCTCGAGCTTTTGAGGGACAATCCTATCAGTGAATAAATACCACAGACCCTAGGAATTGACCAGTATCAAAAATCTGGAGCTTTTCTGTGGCAATATATAGGCCCTTACTTTTTAGGGCCTGTAACAATATAGGAAATGCCTCTTTTAAAATCATCAAATTTTTGTGGCATAATGCAAGACGCACCTGTTTCTTTACTCTCTCTGGGAGGAATGAGAAGGCTTTTAAAGGTGCGCGTGTCTCATAAGGAGGGGCTACTGGTAAAGGAGACGCTGTCGGGACAACTGGGGACAAGCGCGTGGGCCTATACTGCTCGTCAGGATAATATCCTTTTTCCTCATAACTAGCTGCTCCTTCATCTACCCCTGCCTCCTCTTCTGGGTCTAAGCCTTCTCGCTCATAATCATCATCTGAAGTCTCGAGGCTATAAATGTTAAGAGCCTCAAAGTCTTCTACAAGGTACAAGCTGACTCCCCTTTTCCTAACATTAGAGGGCATAAGGGAATGAAAATCTGAGGGTTTCTGGGTTACTGCTCTCCCGCTGTACAGCGCTTCTGGAGGTCCTTTTTCCTTAGGGGGATAATACCTTTTCCTGCGCGCGCCCATTCTCTCACTCTGTTCGGCTTCTGATAGCCTATCCTGCGCTTCACTCAATACCTCTTGCCCCGCAGCGACGGCGGGCCTACAACTCTCATCTCTTAAACAATTTTGTACCATCGTCCAAATGGCCATGGTTCCGGGCCCGAGGTTTCCAGCATTCTGTGCACAGTTTAATTCTCTACCCAATCTGTTCCATGAGGCTGGTGAGAGAGACCCAGAAACTGCAAACCAAGGGGCCGTTCGCTCAACCTCTCTTACAAAACGCTGCAAGATGCGGGTGGGCAATTCTAAATCTCTCTGCTTAAGAATTGACTGCAGGGCTGTAATGGTCGAGTGTGAAGAGCCCATCACAGCGATGCAATGCCCGCGGCTTATTTGCGTGGCGGCCCAAGGCGAAACTGAAAGGCAAGTCTCAGCGCGTTCTCGCTTTTTTTATCTACAAAGACTTATGGAACGCAGGGGTGCCTCTGCTTATCTACGTCCGACTTAAGCACAAAATTAACACCAGCCCCGTTGGACACAGAGGAAATTAAGAGGAAGAGAATAAAAACTGCACTGACGAAGACCGGAGCCTCTACAGACCCTTCACACGGCCGTGGAAGATTTAAACCAAATTAAAGAAAGATCCAGGATCAGACATACCTTGCCGAACTAATCTCCCCGCAGTTCTGAATTCTGTGGTGCAGACGATGGAGTGGTCGAATTTCCCGGGTTTGAGGCACCAGATGTCCCGCGCAACCGTCTCGCCTGCAAGAACGACGCGGCACACAAAATAGAATCCTTCTGCGGTAAACTTTATTAATCTGGAAAAACCGGTACTTGCTTCACGTAACGAAAAAGACGGGGAAAACCAAGAGATCCAAGGAGACGAACAAGACGAACAAGCTCCACGAGACGGCCGAAAACCACGAGGGGAAGAGAGGAAGAAAAGGGGAAGAGAGAGGGAGAGAGAGGCAGAAGAGCGGAAGAGAGGGAGAGGAGCTATCCAGCCCGTCCCCTATAAAAGGATCAGTCCTTGCCTTGGACGCGGAGCCCCCTGATTGGTTGAGACTCAGCAGGCCCTATGACGCCACGGAAGAGGCGGAACTCATGAGGCGGAAAAGTTACCCAGCCTGTGCGCACATGGCTTGTTTACTGCTAACTCCAGCCAGATATCAGCGCCATCTTGTAATGGCGAATGCGTGGGAATGTGTGGGCGGCGCCCCACAGCCGGATATCCGCGCCACCTTGTAATGACGGAAGCGTGGGAATGTGTGGGCGGCGCCCCACACCAAGCACCACCAAACCTAATCTCCAGTAAGTACTTCAGGCAGCAACCAGATAAAGATGCCTCTTCAAGGGGTCTACCATAGTCATACAGATGCAATTGAACATGCTTGAGGCTAACCTGACGACTAAACATGGGGACCCCAATGAAGGTGCTAAAGAAAGGACCAAAGTAACTGAAAGGAGTTGCAACATCATGGGAAGAACAACATTATCAACCAACCAAACCCTCCACAACTCCCATTGATAAAACACGGATCACTGAACATCCATGGAGAGACCTATGGCTCGAGGTGCATATGTAGCTGAAGATAGTTTCTGGCATCGATGTGAGAAGAGACCTTTGGTCCAGGGAGGGAGCATTTTTCTTACATAGAGGCAATGTCAAGGCTATGGGCTGGAGAGCATGATTAGGAGAGAGTGCACCTTCCTGAAGACAAGTAGAGTAGGAGGGCTGATGGGAGCTGGGTGTGGGAAGGAGATAACATTTCAAATGTAAATACAGAGAATATCTAATAAAAATATAATAGAAATAACCATGGTAAACTATATAAGCACCACTGTGGCAGAAAGCTGGGTAGCACTAAATACTTTTTCTGTGTATTCAGATCAAACGGTATGGGCACCTGTGAACATGTGTACTTGAATAACTGGCAAGCTGGGGAGGAAGAGCTCAAACAGGAATACCCTTGATGAAGCAGCATCTTCAAACTGCATGTGGACACAATGCTGTTAGAGAGCTAGGCTTCCAAAATAAGGTGACCAGCATACATTTCTCAGGGATATTGGGACAGAGTCTCCACAGGTAAGGTGGCAGGTAGAGTTGAGAGATTTCCATGTCTATCCAGAAAAATGTAACCTTTTTTTAATGACCTTTCACAGAGCTTCAAATATTGCTTCTAAAGCTGGATTGTTCTGTTTACAAGTAATGACTCTTCAGAAGTATATAATTAAAGGCTTGAAGATATTTTGGCTTATGTTAAAGAAACACACAGTCACATTATAGGAAGATTTGATCATGTCAGCTTCCAGGGATAACATTATGTAAAGCTAAGTCGAAGAAGAAAGTAGAATTGTACTAGTTTTTATTTTTTCTCTCACAGAGCTAATTATGTTTGAAACATTAAATCATTTTGTAAACATTTTTAAATGCACCATTTTTAAAACAATTTATAATTTATATAAAAAATCAACTATGTATCTTGAAAGTCAAAATGCTTAAATACTTCAAAATGTTGTAGTAATGGCAATCAAATCACGGCTTATATGTCTGAACATGGTATTAACAAGACTATAAAGAAAACGGTAATTGCAACATCAAAATAGTGATGTTGTGGGGTTTGTTCTGCTGTGTTTACTGATATATTGAGCTAGACAGTAGGTATAAGAGTGTTTACTCCATTGCTATCATGGATACTGCTTCTCTTCCTCATGTAATAAAGGTTTGTTTGACAAATAAAGGACTTTGGGCACATGATTTGTTTATAAATTGATAGGGTATGTTGGGAATGATAGAAACTTAGGAGGTAGGATTTAATTGAGTGGGATGTGTTTTTGAGAAAATGCCCTTGAGGTCCTTTTCCCTCACTCTGTCCATTCCTCCCTCCATTCATTTCCTCCTTCTTTCCCTCCCTGTTTCCTCGCTGCCATGATATAAGCAACTCTGCTCTACCAGACACTGGAGGCTCAGAGATTGGGCCAATGAATCATACTGGAATGCTCTAAATAAGCTGAAATCAATTTTTTATCCTGAATGTAATATTTCAAGATATTTTAACTCAGGACAACAACTAAGATCCAAGCTATTATATTCCTAGAGACAGATTTTAAATTTTTCACTACAAAGTAAAAGAATAGAAAGCAAATTCTTTAGCAAGAGCAAACTAAATCATGGGATAATATGAATTTAAGACCCCCATGATGCTCAAGTATAAAAAGTAGTATCTTAGATTTCTGCATGAGCAGTTATAAACTGTGGAGAGCAGTAGTGAGTACACAAGGTGTGCTACTGATGTGCCATCTGCCAGTGTCCTGATTTCGGTCATCTGTCATTGCTGGTAAGGAAGTCTATGGATGGGTTGTAAGGAGACAATGCAATTTTTTTGATCTCACAGTGTATGTTGCCAGGAGTTTAGTTTGATTCATCACCATTACTATGTTTACATATTATTTAAGTAAGACACTTGTTTTAACTATTATTTAAGCACAAACAAATGACAGTCACATTCAGTTTGCACTTATGATGTAACCAGCAGTGGAAAAGAATAGTTATTTTTTCCAAATCATCATCAAAACCTTCTATTCTGTCAAGTTTCCAAAGGATTCACAGATAAAAACCACTTGTTTTTTGAAACTTCTCTCTTTTATTACATGTCTTCTTTTCTTTTTGCAGCATGTTAAGCAACCTGACTTCATACATCAGAAAGAAAGAGAAAAGCCTTTGAGATGAGTGAAAGAATTCTGGCCTGCCTTTAAATACCACATCTTGCATAGTGATATGCACATGCTAAGTTCATAATAAACACCAAAGCATATGAATGGAATATATTTTTCCATTTTATTGTAATTAATCATTTATTTACACTATATCCTGATCACAGATTCTCCTCCACTCTCTGCCTCTAGCCTTTTATTTTTCTCATCCTCCCCCTTTTTTTTCTCCTTAGGAAGGAGGAGACATCACATAGATATCATCCAAGTCTCACCACAACTTGATATTGGCAGTTGTGGTGAGACTAAGCATACTCTCTCCTATTTTTAAAACAATTTATAATTTATATAAATTATAAATTGTTTTAAAAATGGTGCATTTAAAAATGTTTACAAAATGATTTAATGTTTCAAACATAATTAGCTCTGTGAGAGAAAAAATAAAAACTAGTACAATTCTACTTTCTTCTTCGACTTAGCTTTACATAATGTTATTGGGCATAAACATGTCAATTCAGGTGGATCCAAAGGCAGGCAGTAGAGTCAGAGTTAGGTAGCACCTGCTTCAGCTATTCAGAGTCCCACATGGTTACCAAGCTACACAACTGTTACATGTATTCAGGGAATGTAGATTCATCCCATGTATACCCTCTGATTGGGCATTCAGTCTCTGTGAGACCATATGACCCATGCTAATAGACTGTATGTTTTCTTGTGTCCTTGACCCCGCTAACTTCAGTCTTTCCCCATCCTTCCACCACCTTTTCTGCAGGATTCCCCAAGCTCTCTCTAATCTTTGGCTGTGGTCTCTGCATCAGTTTTCACCACTTTCTGGGTGAAGCCTCTTTGATACCGTTATCCTAGGCTCCTATCAGCAAGTAGAGCAGTATATCATTACTAATGTCAGTGGTAGGCTCTGTCTCATGGCATGGGTCTCCAGCTGGACCAGTCATTGGTTCGCCATTTATTCAGTTTCTACTCTATTTTAACTTTGAATATTCTGTAGACAGTACAAATTGTGTGTCTAAGGTTCTGAGGCAAGGCTGATATATCAATCCATCCATTGGAACTATTGACTGGTTATAGGAGACAGCAGTTTCAAGCTCCACATACCCCATTGCTAGGAGTCTTAGCGAGGGTCACCCTCATAGATGCCTGGGAGTTTCCATTTTCCTAGGTTTCTAGATCATTCCAGAGATGCCTTTCATTCCAGTTGTCTCAATAATCTCTTCCAAAACTTCACTCCTCTGTTTCAATCCCCACCCCTCCCTAACCCAGCCCAGTACACTCCATCCACCCTCCCATGTTTATTCTGTTTACTTCTCTTAGTGAGACTTAAGTATCCACCTCAGGAGCCCTCCTTGTCATTTGGCTTTTTTGAGTCTGTGGATTGTAGCACAATTGTCCTGTACTTTATGGTTAATATGCATGTGATGGTTTGTATATACTTGGCCAGGAAGTGGCACTATTTGGAGGTGTGACATTGTTAGAGTAAGTGTGTCTCTATGACTGTGGGCTTTAAGACTCTACTCTTAGATGCCAAGAAGCTAGTATTCTACTAGCAGCCTCCAGATGATGATTCAGAATTCTCAGCTCTGCCTGCACCATGCCTGCCTGTATGCTGTCATGATTCCCCGTTGGTGATTATGGACTGAACCTCTGAACCTGTAAGTCAGCCCCAATAAAATGTTGTCTTTTATAAGACTTGCCTTGTTCATGGTGTCTGTTCACAGCCATAATACCCTAACTAAGACAATTCACTAACAATTAATCACATTTATTTATTTTCAGTCTGGATTACCTTGCATAGAATATTCTTTTCTAGTTCCATCCATTTGCCTATAAACTTGAAGTTTAGAAAAATAAACAAACAACATGTTTTATATAGAATTTAATGGAAAAATTTAAAAAATGACACAAAAGTTTTCATTCCATTTTGTTTATCTCAAGACCTCAGTATTATAAAATTTTGAAGGCTACTATTAATAATAGATATCAAATATGAAAAGTTCCCACTATAGAGAATATCAACAATATAAAATTTAGAGCAAAATTAACCAATTTATTGAGGTACTATAAAAAACTATCTAGGTCTAATATTATATCTGTGTTCTTGTTCTTCCATTTGTGACAAGAGAATGTTTCAAAGCCACATTTTGACCTTTAATTAGATATAGCAAAAAGTAATTGATTATTTCAAAATGGCTCTGAAGCAAAATGCACTTCACATCTTAGACCAGTGGTACAGCAAACAAACGCCAATGTGACAGAGCAATTTAGAGGAGGTTTTCTTTTGAATAAACTGTCATTTCTGCTTCATCATTTCTTAACTATATATTGTAGAATAAATGATTCTTTTATCTTTCATGAAAATATATGTTATATATGATAAAATTTGAGTTACGAACCTAGATGTGGTATTTTTAATGTGTACAATCTGGAGACCCACTTAAGGCTGAACCATAAATGAATGAATACTCTCAAAGTACATTATTCCTTATCAAAAATTGTGCCACAAGCCTTGTATGTGAGGCAAGAGGTTAATATTGTCCACAAATACCTTAATGAGTATCCAACACCCAATATGCCTAATTTCCATTTGATATTACCTTATGATCTTTCCTTATTTTTATGCCAAAAGTTAATAAACTCACTCATTGTTCTGATGATTCTTTACAATGGCATTATTGCCTATTTGTTTACAACAAAATAATCCTTTGCTTTTTTTTTTTTTTGAATCCATGCCTCCTTTTGACATTTTATCTATTTTGGAGCCTTATGCCAATTTATATATTGCTTATTTGTTGTCTAGAATTCCATATGTACATTACTTTAATTAATTAACTAATTAATTATTATAATTACTTATAATTAATATTTTTCTCTATAAAAACTTTATTTTTAAAAAGATATATATGTAGATAGATAGATAGATTTATAAAGACATTTTGGCATAACACTATATGAATATATTTTTGTCAGTACTTAGTTCTTTTAGAGGTTTGATAGCATGCATTGAAATCCCACTATTTACCCTAAGCATAAAGTACATGTAGGACAGAAGGTAACATGGAAACAGTCAGTTTTCTTGGTGAGTATAGATTAAGCATAATGATCTTTGAATACCAACATTTGCCACAAGGCTATATTCTTAGGTCTTAGATTATTAATGATTTAAGGTCCAGGTGTACCACACTCTGAGAGACTGCTATACATTTATTTTTTTCCTAAGAAGAACTGAGGCTTTCATTTTTTGGCCTTTGTTTTTCTTGAACTTCATATAGTCTTTAAGTTGTTTCTGAGGTGCTTTCAAGGCTTAGTATGCAATTATCAGTGACTGCATATCACACTTGTTCTTTTGTGACTGGGTTATCTCACTCAGGGTGATATTCTCTAGATGCATCCATTTTCTTAGGAATTTCATAAAGTCATTGTTTCTAATAGCTGAGTAGTACTCCATTGTGTAAATATACCACAATTTTTTTTATCCATTCATCTACTGAAGGACATCTGAGTTATTTCCAGCTTCTGGATATCGTAAATAGGGCTGCTATGCACATTGTGGTGCATGTGCCCTTATTGTTTGCTGGAGCATCTCTGTAGTATATGCCCAGAAGTAAAATAACTGGGTCCTCAGATAGGACTTTGTCCAATTTTTTGAGGAACTGCCACAATGATTTCCAGAGTGGTTGTACCAGCTTACAACCCCACCAATAGTACAGGAGTATTCCTCTTTTTCCACATCCTTGCCAGCATCTGCTGCCATTTGATTTCTTGATCTTAGCCATTCTCACTGGTATGAGGTAAAATCTCAGGGTTGTTTAGATTTGCATTTTCCTGATGACTATGGATGTCAAGCACTTCCTTAGATGTTTCTCAGCCATTCGATATTCCTTAATTGAGATTTTTTTTGTTTAGCTCAGTACCCCATTTTTTAATAGAAGTGTTTGATTCTCTGGCATTTAAATTCTTGAGTTCTTTGCATACATTGGATATTAGACCTCTATCAGATGGGGTTGGTAAAGATCTTTTCCCAAACTGTTGGTTGTCATTTTGTTTTCTTGACCGTGAGGAATCCTTTCCTAAAGTTGAAGAATGCTAATAAACACTAGTTGAGCTTTAGTTAGGAGATCCTTTGTCTACTGAAATGTCTCACTGCCAAACTTTATTTAGCAATATCCAAATAAATGAGATAATTTATCTGGATAAATATCAGATGTTTGTGAGATCTGTTAAATTTCTCACTAATTTTTGTTTAGCTCCTATAATTAGTTTTATGTGTCATTTTCACTAAATCATGGGATTTTGATTATTGGCTAAATGTGTGTCTAAGATATTTTTGGATGAGGTTGTATTTGAACTGTAGATTCAAGAAAGCAGATTGCTATCTCTGATGTAGGTGAACCTCATCAAATCAATTAAAACCCTCAATAGAAAAGAAGACTGAATAAGTGGGAACATGCTCTCCTAGTGCTTGATAAGACACACCAGACTTTAACTCTCAGATGGGATCTGCATGATAGACCCTATGGTTCTAAGATGGCAAGAAGTAGACTGCCCAACACCATAAGCTCTTCTTGGCATCTCAGCTTCTAGGAAATAGGCTACATTAGGCTTTCCTAGCCTCCATAATCTTGTAAACCAATTTTTGTTCCCATTTTTGTCTGTCCCAGAAAACTTGATGGAATCTAACCTCAAACTAGAAAAAGTTTATTTTTTTCTTTTTTTTTTTTTTTTTTTTTCTGCTCTGTGCCTGGGCTCAGCATTGAGATATTGAAAACAACTCAACAGTTTTCAAAAGTTTATTTGCCAAACCTTTCATATAATAATCCTTGCCCTCTTTCCTTATATAGCACAGCAAATCACCATACTGTTTATGTTAGCCCAGTAAAGGGCAGTTATATACTGATGGCAGAAAGAATAAACTGGAGGTTCAATCAGGTTGTGGATTCTTCATCCCTTTCTCTCTCTCCACCTCTGATTACTGTCCTCTGTTCCTCAGATACTCTTGGTTTTTTTTTTTTTTTTTTTTTTTTTGATATTATTTTTCATTCAGATAGACATAGCACTCTGTGGTCATTTGAATTTGTGGCCTGGATGCATAGTTAACACACTTATTTATTTATTTATTTATACTTATTATCACTACCATCACCATCATTATTTGGGGGTCTTTCAGTAAAATAAAAACAACTGTGTGTGTGTGCACGCACCTGTACGTGTCTATATACTTGCTTATGTAGTCATCCAATATTTGACCTTGACCTGAATAATACCAAGATCCTTAGGAACAATAGCAAACACATGATGGCTCTCATTATGGTTCTAGTTCAAGTCTAAAGTCTGTGAACCAAAAAAAAAAAAAAAAAAAAAAACCTATCAGATAATGGGTTACTGGGAAAAAGAAGGAGCTTTATTTCAAGAAGGCCTATGTTCAGGTTGTATGGGAAATAAGAAAATCAGGTTTCCATGGTTGACTCTCTAAACAACTCTAATGCTACTCTGTGCTCCCTTCTATTCTTGCCTACAACTGGTTGGATGAGATCATCCATATTTACGATAACAAGGTGCTTTACTTATTGTCTAGATTCAAATGTTGGCATCCAGAAACATCTTTTTTTAAACAACTTTATTTTGCAAAACAAAGATCAATGTACAGATTTTAAGCAATTTTTGCATAAAATTATACAATACATTTTGTCAGTACTTGTTTTTTTTTTTGTGGTTTTTTTTTTTTAAAGGTTTGATAGTGTGATAAAGATCCTACCAGTAACAATGAGCATAAAGTACATGTAAAACAAGATGCAACCTGGAAATAGTGAAAGTTTTCTTGGTGTATAAAGATTTTTTTTTTTTTTTTTTTTTTTTTTAACAATGAGCAGACAGTACATGTAATACAGGGTACAACCCAGAATTTGTCAATGTGTTCTTGGTGGGTAAGGATTGAGCATGACTATTTTGTTTTGTTTTGTTTTCTTTTCTTTTTTTCTTGAACTTCATACAGTATGTGAGTTGTTTCTGGGGAAGTACAAGCCTCTGGGGTTAGCATCCCATTATCAGTGACTGCATATTATGTCTGTTCTTTTGTGACTGGGTTATCTCACTCAGGATGATATTCTCTAGATGCAGCCATTTTCTTAAGAATTTGGTTAAGTCATTGTTTCTGGTGCCTGAGTAGTATTTCATTGTATAAATGTACCACAATTTTTGTATCCATTCATCTTCTGAAGGACATCTGGGTTCTTTCCAGCTTCTGACTATTATAAATAGAGCCGCTATGAACATTGTGGTGTATATACATTTGTTGTGTATTAAAGTGTCTCTGGGGTATATGCCCAGAAGTGGAATTGCTGGATCTTCAGGTAGTACTATGTCCAAATTTCTGAGGTATCGCCAGACTGATTTCCAGAGTGGTTGTATTAGTTTGCAACCCCACCAACAGTGGAGAAGTGTTCCTCCTTCTCTGCAGCCTCGCCAGCATCTGCTGTCATCTGAGTTTTGGATCTTGGCCAATTTGACTGGTGTGAGATGGAATCTCAGGGTTGTTTTGATTTTCATTTCCCTGATGGCTAAGGATGTCGAGCACTTCCTCAGATGTTTATCAGCCATTCGATATTCCTCAACTGAGAATATTTTGTTTAGCTCTGTACCCCATTTTTTAATAGGGTTGTTTAATTCTCTGGTGTCTAGCTTTTTGAGTTCTTTGTATACCTTGGATATTAGGCCTCTATCTAATGTGGAGTTGGTAAAGATCTTTTCCCATGCTGTTGGCTGCCATTTTGTATTCTTGAAAATGTCCTTAGCCTTACAGAAACTTTGAAATCTCTTAAGTCCCATTTGTTAATCTTTGACCTTAGAGCTTGAGCAATTGGTGTTTTGTTCAGAAAATTTATTCCTGTGCCTATGTCTTCTAAGGTATTCCCTAATTTCTCATCTAATAGTTTCAGTGTATCTGGTTTAATGTGGAGATCTTTGATCCACTTAAATTTGAGCATTGTACAAGGAGATAAGAAAGGGTCTATTTTCATTCTTCTGCATGCTGAGTGCCAGTTGGACCAGCACCATTTGTTGAATAGGCTGTCCTTTTTCCATTGAATATTTATGGCTCATTTGTCAAAAATCAGGTGACCGTATACATGAGGACTCATTTCTGGATCTTCTATTCTATTTCATTGATTCACATGCCTATTTCTGTACCAGTACCGTGCATTTTTCAGCACAATTGCCTGGTAATATAGCTTGAGGTCAGGGATAATGATTCCCTCAGATGTTTTTTTGTTGTTGAGGATGGATTTTGCTATTCTAGGTTTTTTGTTATTCCATATGAAATTGCACATTGATCTTTCCAATTTAATGAAGTACTGGGTTGGAATTTTTATGGGGATTGAATTGAATCTGTAGATTGCTTTTAGTGGTATGATCATTTTTAAAATGTTGATCCTTCCAATTCATGAGAATGGAAGATCTTTCCATTTTCTAAGATCATCCTCAATTTCCTTCTTTAGAGGTTTGAAGTTTTTGTCAAACAGGTCCTTCACTTGCTTAGTTAGAGTCACACCAAGGTATTTCATAGTTTTTGTGATAATTGTGAAGGGTACCTTTTCCCTAATTTCTTTCTCCACATGTTTGTCCTTTGAGTATAGGAAGGCTACTGATTTGTTTGACTTAATTTTGTATCCAGCCACTTTGCTGAACTTGTTTATCAGCTGTAGGAGTTCTCTGGTGGAATTTTTGGGGTCACTCAAGTACACTATCATGTCATCGGCAAAGAGTGATGTTTTTATCTCTTCCTTTCTGATTTGTATCCCCTTGATCTCCTTTTGCTGTCTAATTGCTTCAGCCAGAACTTCCAGTACTATGTTGAATAGGTAGGGGGAGAGCGGGTAGCCTTGTCGAGTCCCTGATTTTAGTGGGATTGCTTCAAGTTTCCCACTGTTAAGTTTGATGCTGCCTGTTGGTTTTCTGTATATTGCTTTTATTATGTTTAAGTAAGGACCTTGGATTCCTGTTCTTTCCAGGATTTTTAACATGAAGGGGTGTTGAATTTTGTCAAATGATTTCTCAGCATCTAGTTAGATGACCATGAGATTTTGTTCTTTGAATTTGTTTATATGGTGGATTACATTGATGAATTTCCTTATATTAAACCATCCCTGCAACCCAGGGATGAATCCTACTTGGTCATGATGAATGATGGTTTTGATGTGTTCTTGGATTCAGTTTGTAAGGATTTTGTTGAGTATTTTTGTGTCAATGTTCATAAATAAGATTGGTCTAAAGTTCACTTTCCTTGTAGGGTCTTTGTGTGGTTTAAGTACGAGGGTTATTGTAGCCTCAAAAAATGAGTTAGGTAGTATTCCATCTGATTCTATCTTCTGGAATAATTTAGAGAGTATTGGTGTTATATCTGCAATAAATATCTGATAAAATTCTCCATTGAACCTGTCTGGACCTGGGCTTTTTTTGGTTGGGAGAATTTAGATGACTTCTTCTATATCTTTAGCTGTTATAGGACTATGTAAATGGTTTACTTGGTCCTGGTTAAAGTTTAGGATCTTGTATCTCTCTAGGAATTCATAAATTCCCTTCAGGTTTTCCAATTTTGTGGAGTATATGTTTTTGTAGTAGGATCTGATGATTTCTTGAATTTCTCAGTTTCAGTTTTTATGTCTCCACTTTACTTTCTGATTTTGTTAATTTGTATACTCTCCCTTTGCCCTCTAGTTAGTCTGGCTAGGGGTTTATCAATCTTGTTGATTTTCTCAAAGAACCAACTTTTGGTTTTGTTGATTTTTTCAATGGTTCTTTTTGTTTCTATTTGGTCTATTTCTGCCCTAATTTTGATTATTTCTTGCCATCTATTCTTCTTGGGTATATCTTCTTCCTTTTGTTCTAGGGCTTTTAGCTGTGCTGTCAGGTTGCTGCTGTAAGCTCTCTTCAGTTTCTTTTTGGAAGCACTTAGGGCTATGAGTTTTCCTCTCAGTACTGCTGTCATTGCATCTTATAGGTTTTAGTATGTTGTGTTTTCATTTTCGTTGAATTCTAGAAAATCCTTAATTTCTTTCCTTATTTCTTCTTTGATCCTGCGATCGTTTAATGGAGCGTTGTTTAGTTTCTATGTGTATGTGGGCTTTTTGTTGTCTTTGTTGTTGTTAAAAACGAGCCGTAGACCATGGTGATCTGAAAGGTTGCATGGGAGTATTTCAATCTTTCTTATATCGATTGAGGCTCGTTCTGTGTCCAATTATGTGGTCAATTTTCGAGAAGGTGCCATGGGGTGATGAGAAGAATGTATATTCTTTTACTTTAGGATGATATGTTTAGTATATATCTATTAATTCTAGTTGGTTCAAAGTCTCTGCTAGTTTTGCAGTGTCCTTGTTCAGTTTCTGTTTCCATGACCTGTCCATAGGTGAGAGTGGGGTATTAAAGTCTCCCAATATTTTTTTGTTGGGTGAAATGTATTTTTTGAGCTTTAGTAGGGTTTCTTTTTTGAATGTGGGTGCTTTTTTATTCGGAGCATATATGTTAAGGATTGAGAGTTCTTCCTAACAGATTTCCTTTGTAATGTGTAGAAAGTGTCCTTCCTTATCTTTTTTGATAACTTTTGGTTGGAAATTTACTTTATTCCATATTAGAATAACCACTCCAGCTTGCTTCTTGGGGCTGTTTGCTTGGAAGTTTTTTTCTCACCCTTTACTCTGAAATAGTGTCTGTCTTTGTCTCTGAGATGAGTTTCCTATATGCAGCAAAATGCTGGATTTTGTTTATGTATCCAGTGTGATAGCCTATGTCTCTTTATTGGGGAGTTGAGTCCATTTATGTTAATATTTATCAAGGAATAGTTGTTTCTGTTTCCTGCTATTATTGCTTTTGTGGGTTGAGTTGTATCTGTGTCTTTTTCTTCTTTTAGTTTTCTTGTTTAGGAGTTTTCTTGTTTTTACTAGGCTGTATTTTCCCTCATTGTATTGTGTTTTCCACCTATAATTCGTTGTAGTGCTGGGTTTATGGTCAGATATTGTGTGAATTTTGATTTGTCTTGAATTATCTTCGTCTCTCCATTGATTGTGATTGATAGTTTTGCTGGGTATAGCAGCTTGGGCTGGCACTTGTGCTCTCTTAAGGAGTGCATGATGTCTGTCCAGGCTCTTCTAGCTTTCATAGTCTCTGTTGAGAAATTGGGTGTGAGTCTGATTGGTCTGCCTTTATATGTTCCCTGACCTTTTCCCCTTACTGCTTTTAGTATTCTTTCTTTACTTTGGGCACTTGATGTTTTTACTATTATGTGTCAGGAGGTATTTCTTTTCTGGTCCAACCTCTTTGGAGTTCTGAAGGCTTCTTTTATGCTCGTGTTCATCTCATTCTTGAGGGTAGGGAAGTTTTCTTCTACCATTTTGTTGAATATATTTACTGTGCCACTTAATTGATACTCTTCTCCCTCTTCTATTCCTATTATCCTTAGCTTCGGTCCTCCCATTGTGTCCTGGATTTCCTGGACATTTTGGGTTAGGAGCTTTTTTTTTTTTTTTATTTTCTCTGGCTGTTTTGTCTATGTTTATGATGTTGTCTTCTGCCCCTGAGATTCTCTCTTCCATCTTTTGTAATCTATTGGAAATGCTTGCTTTTGTGACTCCTGATTTCTTTTTTAGGTGTTCTACCTTTAGGGTTATCTCTTTTAGTGTTTTCTTTATTGTGTCAATTTCCATTTTAAATTCCCTCTTCCATTCCTTCATCTCTTTGGTTCTGATTTCCTCTAGTTCTTTGAGTTCTTTGAGTGTTTTTCATGTTTCCTCTTTAAAAGCTTCAGAATCTTTTTGCTTTTCTTTCCGTTCTTGTTTAAGTATCTCTATTAGCATCTTGAGGTATGATTTCAGGTCTGTGTCTTATTTTTCTGGAGTGTTTGGCATTCCAATGTTTGCTGTTATGGGAGAGCGGGGTTCTGGTGTTGCCAGGTTGTCTTGGTTTCCTTGGGATATACTCTTTCTCTTTCCTCTTGCCATTTTGTTTTCAGCGATATGTTCTTGACTTTCCCTTGTATCTCGTCTGTGTCCCTGGATCTCCACTGGTCCAGGTGGCTGATGGGCTTAGCCCTGTTTTGTGCCTCAGAGTTGCCAGGTGGGAACAGAATTTCTAATGTTGTGTTCCTGCTCCGTGGATTGGGCAGGGTGGGGGCACGCTTTCCATGCACACTTCGCAGAGAACTCTCTGCTCCCTGGCTGCCTAGATCTCCTACTCACCAGTCTTTAAACCTTTAGGAACTGCTAGTCTGGGTGGCAGATCGGCCGAGCTCTGTTCTCCAGAAACATCTTTAACAATACTCACAAATGTCCTATTCAATGCTCTATTCCTCAAACCCAAACACAATGTTACATATCACATTTCTATCCAAAATCACACTCAGGAAAATCTTCTAAAATTTGACTGGACCCTTATATTACTCCGAAGCACACTTTCAGCTTGTCATTTTCTAGGTATCTTATTACCTATTTAAATAGAAAATGCAATTGACAAATTCTAAATGTAAAAAGATTGATGTCAAAGGCCACACAAAATGTGATTCTGGTTGGTGAATGACAGTTTCTGTATGTACTGACATAGAAGCAGTGTGAAATAAACATAATAAGCATGTCATCTCCATTTTAATATTTTAAGCAATTATGTTTTTCATACATTCATTGCTTATAGGAAACCATTGTTATTCACAAAATATCTATGAAAAGTATTTTAAAGATTTGATTTGTCTCATAGAACCTTCTAAAATGACCATTCTCCCTCATATTTATATGGAACAATACTTAGAAATCTCATCAAAGATTGCAGCTTTGAATAAATGTAAAAGTACAGAGAAAAATAAAATTTGATTCAAATAAAATTGTTATTTTCTTTAACAAATAAGAGGTTTAAAGGGCACAATTATAGTACAAAATTCAGTAAGTAGTTTTGAGTATATTATAAAGATAAAAGTATGATTGCATGAATTATAATAACACTCAAACTTATCTAATACCTCAGTTGCTGTCTTTGGTTTCAGACACATATGCTTACCGAAGAGTAGCTATTTAAAACATTTAAAGCAAAGTACTACATCTATAAAATCTTTAATAATCTAGTGAGTCAAGTAATTGTGACAACCTGACTTTACTTCCAGCACTTATGAGGCAGAAGCAGGTGGAGCTCTGTGAGTTAAAAGCCAGCCTGATCTCTATATAGTAAGTTCCAGGACAGCCAGGGCTACATAGCAAGACTGTGTCTCAAAATAAATAAATATTTTAATTCTAAGTTACAGTATCAACTATTTTATTACAAATAAGTGGATTAAATTTAAAAAATTAAATAAAGTAAAACAAGACTTTAAGACAATAAATATATTTAAAGAAGATCATTAGGAAATGAAGATTTAAGACACACAAAATAGGAGCAATAGGTTCCCAAAAATGACAATTTTTTCTGAGCTGAAAATTTAAAGGTTTCACATCTAAGTATTCTTTTGTACAGTTAATGCTATGAAAATTTTAATTTAATTTTCAAGATTTTTTTTCATGGATAGAAATATTTTAGATATATGCCCAGGAGTAGTATAGCTGGGTCCTCGACTATTCAGTTTTCGAAGAAACCTCCAGACTGATTTCCAGAATAGATGTACCAGCTTGCAATTCCACCAACAATCGAGGAGTGTTCCTCTTTCTGCACATCCACACCAGCATCTGCTGTCACCTATGTTGTGATCTTAGCCATTCTGACTGGTGTGAGGTCATGATTGTTTTGATTTGCATTTCCCTGATGACTAGAAATATTGTACATTTGTCTAGGTAATTTTCAGCCATTCAATATTTCTCAGTTGAGAATTATTTGTTTAGCTCTGCACTCCATTTTTTAATAGGGTTATTTGGTTCTCTGGAGTCAAACTTCTTGAGATCTGTGTATATATTGGATAGTAGCTCTCTATTGGATGTAGGGTCTGTAAAGAACTTTTCCCAATCTGTAGGATGCTGATTAGTCCTATTGACAGTATCCTTTGCCTTACAGAGGCTTTTCAACTTTATGAGATTTCATTTGTCTACAGGTGATCTTAGAGCCTGAGTAATTTGTTCAGAGAATTTTCCCCTGTGCCTATGTGTTCGAAGCTTTTTCCCACTTTCTCCTCTAATAGAGTAAGTGTAGCTGGTTTTATGTAACTGTATTTGATTCACTTGGACTTCAGTTTTGTAAAAGGAAGTAAGAATGAATAAATTTGCATTATTCTATATGCAGATCACCACTTGAGCCAGCAGCATTTGTTGAATATGGCTTTTTTTCACTGGATGGTTTTGGCTTCCTTGTCAAATATCAGGTGACCAAAGTGTGTGGATTGATTTCTGGGTCTTCAATTTTTTCCCATTGATTTACCTATCTGTCTCTGTACCAATACCATATAATTTTTTTTATCAGTATTGCTCTCTAATACAGCTTAAGGTCAAAAATTGTGATTACCTCTAAGTTCTTTTATTGTTGAAAATAGTTTTTGCTATCTTGCGTATTTTGTTATTCCAGATGAATTTGTGAATTGTTCTTTCTAACTCTATGAAGAATTTAATTGGAATTTTGATGGGGATTGCCTTGAATCTGTAGATTGTTTTTGGTTAGATAACCAATTTTACTATGTTAATCCTCCAAATGTATGAGCATGGGAGATCCTTCCATCTTCTGAAGTTTTCTTCAATTTCTTTCTTTAGAGATTTGAAGTTCTCATGCAGATCAAGAAAACATGCTCCACTATGTCCATAGCAGCCTTATTTATAATAGCTAAAAGCTGGAAACAATCCAGATGTCCCTCAGCAGAGGAATGGATACAGAAAATGTGGTATATTTACACCATGAAGTTCTACTCAGCTATTAAAAACAATGACTTCATGAAATTCAAAATCAAATGATTGGAACTCAAAAATATCATACTGGGTGAGATATCTCAGCCACAAAAGAAGTGTGTAGTAGTGGGGATGGGGGACTAGACATAGCCACTAGAAAGTCCCAGATGCAAGATAAGCAAGAGTCTCCCAGGAGAAAACAGTAATGAAATTAGCTGATATACCCTACATTTGAGAGATGGAACTTATAGGGACCAGAACCAAAAGGTAGGCATGGCCTCTGGTTGAAAGATGGGGGTCACCCACCCATGTCAAAAATATTAACACAGAATTGTTCCTGTTTAAAGAAATGCAAAGACAAAGAGTGAAGAGGAGACTGAAAGATAGGCTATCCAAAGACTCCCTCACCTAGGAATCCATTCCATTTGCAGACAGCAAACCCAGACACCATTTCTGATGCTAAGAAGTGCCATAGAATCTGATATAGCTGTCCCCTGTGAGCTTGTTGAACACAGATAGAAGCATGACCATCAGACTGGACATGGGGACCTCAAAGGAAGACTTAGGAGAAGAACTAAAGGAGCTGAGGGGGTTTGCAACCTGTAACAAAAACAACAATATCAACCAACCAGACCCTCCAGAGCTCCCAGGGACTCAACCACCAACCAAAGATTATACATGAAGAGACCAATATCTCCAGCTGCATATGTATCAGAGAATGGCTTTATCTGGCATCAATAGGAAGGAAAGCACTTGTTCCTGTGGAGAGTTGATGCCTCAGAGTAGGGGAATGCTAGGGCAAAAAGGTAGGAGTGGGTGTGTGGGTGAGAATGCTCCCTCATAGAACCTGTGGGGCTGGAGAGATGGGATAGGAGGGAGTTTGCAGAGGGGAAATCAGGAAGGGGAATAACATTTGAAATATAAATAAATGACCAATATATTTTTTAAAAAGTATGTCTGAGATGTTGTTGAAGATGGCATTCTCCCAATATACTTATTGGTATTTTCAGAGTCATTTAAGTAACTATGATTGATTTCAAGACACTTTTATGGTTCTAGATCAAGGAGAAGTCATGAAAAGTGAACAGGCATTAATCTATGAAGCCCAGCCCTTCCTCTCAGTCTCCTACCACTAAGGCAACAGTGGCCTTGCTTCTGTGGTGAGTGCTGTCAAACCTACTATTGTGGGGATCAGGTGGTAGGTAGAGAGAAGGAAAGAAAGGTAACTAAAAGGGGCCTTGACCTAACTTCTAGGAAGCCCAAGAGTGTGTGTCTCAAGGTATCAAGGCAATAATGACTTAGCTTTCAAGAGCTAATGCAGGCCTAATTAGCAGAGTAGAAGTGAGGAAGCAGAGTAGCTGATGACTCTACCAGAGAAAGAGAAAATTGAAGTAAAAGGGGAGCCCAAAACTTCATCTAGTAAATGTATAATATTCTATGTTTCTTTGTAAAAGAATTCAATAGAAATTTTAATGAGTTTGAATGCCTTACAATACATTTTAGAATATTTTATTTGTTTGTTTATTTGTTTGTTTTTTGTAATGCTTTACTTAAGCCAAATGAAGCACTGTTCATATAAAATATAACTCTTTCCAGGATCTAAAATTATATTTCCTATTTGTGTTTTCTGTTTTGTAACTGGCTGTAGAATGTAAATTTTATGAAGCATCACCTATTATACAGCTCTGGACCTGCTGCCAGACTGATGCCTTTCATTCAAATGCCAGTGAATGGATAAATGTTTCATGCATACTTAAGAAGACATTCTGTCTGCACACATCCACAAGCATGAAAAATCCAAAAAGGCAGAGTTTGTCTGGCCAGAAGTAAAGCATGTCACAAATCAATCACAAATAAACCATAAGGTGTGTCAGAAGGGCTGACTAGTATCAGGAAAAGTAAACCCAAACAAAACTCTCCTTTTAAATATTAAGAATGTAATAAAACAGGATGGGACTTCTGACATTTGGCCTTTTGTTTCTTTTGCATGCTACTCTGGAGAAGAAAACAGTAAATATGAAGTAGGATGTTACAGAAGACTGGAAAATCCTACAGTGTGAAGAGAAGAAATAAAGGTTTCTACAAAGAGGCAAAAACTGGAGGAAAAAAAAAAGCCTGTGTGTGAGGGGTAGTCCTCAATGCATCATTTACTATGGGATCTTGGGAAAATAGACTTCAAGGACCTTAACCTGTGCAGTTCCCACCATAACCTAAAATATGATCTTCATAAGTATGCTAATGAGTGGCTTCAAAAAAGTAAAGGAATTTTATGTTTGATCATTGTTAGAGGATTTAGAAGGTTTGACACAATTGTGAAGGAGGCTGATAAGCTCAAGTGAGTCATAAAATATCAAAAACTAAAATGTTGGATATATTTTTCCAACTGCTATTAGCAGTTTTTTAAAATTTTAATCAACACTTTTTTCTTCAGTATTTATTATGAATTGGATACTCTTTCTCCACTATTTTGCCTACTCACCATTGATTCATTACATTCTCTCTCTCTCTCTCTCTCTCTCTCTCTCTCTCTTTCTCTCTCTCTCTCTCTCTTTCATAATCTTGGAGTGAAACTTTTAATTAACACAAATGTGTAAGCAACAATACTTGTATATTATAATTGTACAGTAGTAATTAATTATTGAAGTATGAAGTCTGATTTAATTTTACCTCTCAATCTTCCAGCAGCTCAGCATTTCTGTGAGAGTACAGTCTAATTCTGGTTCTGTTTCTGTTTCTGCAACCAGAATCCCAAGAAGAACAGGCTCCAGTCAGAGACAGCTAGGGCAGATAGCATAGAAACAACCTGATGGTAAGAGGCAAAAACAAGAAAATAAGCAACAGAACCAAGACTACATGACAGCATCAGAAACCATTTTTTTCTACTACAGTTAGACTTGGATAACCCATCACATCTGAAAAGCAAGATTTGGATTTAAAATCATATCTCATGACAATAATAGAGGACTTGAGAAGAACATGAATAACTCCCTTGAAGAAATACAAGAGAACAATACCAAATGAGAGAAGGAATTGGACAAAACCATCCCAGATTTAAAAATGGAAATAGAAATAATAAAGAAATCACAAAGGCGGACAGCCATAGAGATAAAGATCAAGAATCATAGATGCAGGCATTACCATAGAATGCAAGAGATAGAACAGAGAATCTTAGGGACAGAGATACCACAGAAATTATTGATAGAACAGTCAAAGAAAATGCAAAATGCAAAAAGGTTCTAGCCCCCCAAAAGAAGGAAATCAAAAACACAATGAGAATATAAACCTAAGAATAATAGGCATAGAAGAGATTGTGGAATCCCAACTTAAAGAACCAGTAAATATCTTCAATAAAATTATAAAAGAAAACTTCCTTAACCTAAAGAAATACATTGTTCCAGATGATCACATTACTATAGCTGCTGCTGAATGCCAGATCTGCCAACAGAAGAGACCAACACTGAGCCCCAATTATGGCACGATTCCTAGAGGTGACCAACCAGAAACCTGGTAGCAGGTTGACTACATTGGGCCATTTCCTCTATGTAAAGGACATTTTGTTCTTACAGAAATAGTTATTTATTCTGGTTATGGATTTGCTTTTCCTTCCTGTAATGCTTCTGCAAAAACCACCATCCATGGGATTACGTAATGCATTACATATTGTTATGGTATTCTACACAGTATTGCTTCTAAACAGAGAAGTTTGACAGTGGGCCCACAATCATGGAATCCACTGGACTTACCATGTTCTTCATCATCCAAAAGCTGCTATTCTGATAGAAAGATGGAATGGCCTTTAGAAAACTCAGTTACAGTGCCATTTAGGCAGCAGCAGCATGAAGTGCTGGAGCAGAGTTCTTCAGAAGAGAGTATATGCTTTGAATCACCATCCAATATATGGTACAGTTTCTCCCATAGCCTGGATCCATGGGTCCAGAAATCAAAGGGGTGGAAAATGTCATAGTTCCACTCACTATCACTCCTATTGACCCTCTAGGAAAATTTTTGCTTCCTATCACCTCAACTCTAGGTTCTGCTAGCCTAGAAGTTTTGGTTCCAGACATGAAAGTACTCCTATTAGAAGCCACAACTAACATTCCATTGAATTGAAAATTCAGACTTCCTCTGATCATTTTGGGTTTCTAAAGCCCTTAGACCAACAGGATAAAAAAGAAATAACAGTGTTAGGAGGGGTGATAGATCCAGATTGCCATGGAGAAATTGGATTGCCTCTCCACAATGTAGGTAAGAAGGATTATATCTATAGTGCAGGAGATCCCTTAGGGAGGTCTCTTTATACCATCATGTCCTGTGTGTGATTAAAGTCAGTGAGACACTACAACAGTCTGATCCAAGCAGGATGACCAAAAAAAAAAAAAAAAACAGAACCATCAAGAATGAAGGTATGTGTCACTCCTCCAGGGAAAGTGCCAAGACCTGCCCAGATGCTTGCAATGGACAGAAGAAATACAGAAAGGGTAGTAGAAGAAGGTACATATAAATAGCAGCTAAGGCCACATAACCAGTTGAAGAAAGAGCATTATAAAATAATATGTCTGCTTCTGTTTTATTTTGGTAAGAACACACTTGCAACATCGATTGGTATTTATGTTGAAATACTAAAAGAATGTTTCTAAGGAACATTGCTCCATTGTAATTTACAAATATGTTTGAGATTGTATAAAGAATAGGTATATTCTGTTAGACATATTTATGATATTGCTATTGTTTCATGTAGACATGAGATGTTATTTGTGTCAAGATGATGAGGGGTAGATTGCAGTGGCTACGCCTGGTTGTCAACTTGACTGTATCTGGAATGGACCACAATCCAGAATTGGGAGGCACATCTTTGATCCTGATCTTGAGGGATAAAGGCTATAAATCTTAGGACACTAAGACAAAGAGATCTCTGAGCTCACAGTCATCTGGGAGAAAGCAGGTCCCACATCCAGGTATAGTGGTATACACATTTAATCTGGGACATCCCTTCTGTTGGTGACTTACACAAAGACATTGGAAGAAGAAAGACTTGTTTTCTTAGGGTGCTTACCTTGTGGGACTGAGCATCTGCTAGATCCTTTGACTAGCACTTACAGTTGCTGTTGACATTGTTGGGAAGTTGGACTGTAGATTGTAATTTTCCCCAAAATTTTCTTACTATATAAAGACTATCCATAAGTTCTGCGACTCTAGAGAAGCCTGACTAATACAGATATGCTCCAAAACATACAAGAAGCCAATGAAACTCAGAATAGTTTGGACCACAAAAAATTTTTCACATGTCACATAATAGTGAAAATGCAAAATGCACAAAATAAAGATTATTAAAAGCAGTAAGGGAGACAGGTCAAATAACATACAAATGTAGACATCAGAATCACACCAGATTTTGCAACAGAGACTATGAACATTAAATGATCCTGGGAGATGTCATACATACCCTAAGAAAACAAAAATGCCAGCCCAAGCTATTATATTTAGCAAAACTTTCAATTAACATAGACAAAGAAACCAAGATATTCTATGACAAAACCAAATTTGCACAAGATCTTTCCACAAAACCAGCCCTACAAAGGATCATAGATGGACAACTTACACACAAGGAGGAAAATCAAACTGTAGAATAAGCAAGAAAATAATCTTTCAATTAACACAAAAAGGACAGCCACACAAACATAATTCGACTTCTAATAAATAAACAAATAAATAAATAACAGGAAACAACGATCACTGGTCCCTATATCTCTCGACATCAATGGACTCAATTCCCAAATTAAAAAAAACTCAGACTAACCAACTGTATCTATCAGGAAGACCCACCAATTTCCTGCATACAAGAAATACACATCAGTGACAAAAAAAGAGACTACCTCAGAGTAAAAGACTGGAAAACAATTTTCTAAGCAAATGTTTTCAAGAAAAAAGCTAAGTATCTATTCTAATATGGAATAAAATCAACTTTCAACTAAAAGTAATCAAAATAGATAAGGAAGGACACTTCATACTCATTAAAGGAAAAATCTACCAAGATGAACTCTCAATTCTGAACATCTATGCTGCAAATGCAAGGGCACATACATTCATAAAAGAAACTTTACTAACTCAAAGCTAACACTACACCTCAAACAATAATAATGGGAGACTTTACCACCAATTCTTATAAATGGTCAGATCATGGATACAGAAACTAAGCAGAGACACAGTAAAACTAACAGAAGTTATGAACCAAATAGTTAAAACAGATTCGATCCAAAAACAAAAGAATATACCTTCTTCTCAGCAACTCATGGTACCTACACCAAAATTGGCTATATATAGATCACAGAACAGGCCTCAGCAGACACAGAAGAGTAAAATAATCCCATGCACCCTATCAGATCACCATGGAATAACACTTAGCTTCAACAACAAAAACAAGAAGAAAGCCGCATACGCATGGAAGCTAAACAACAATCTACTCAATGGTTACTTGATTACGGAAGAAATAAAAAAATGAAATGAAAGACTTTTTAGAATTTAATGAAAATGAAGGCACAACATACCCAAACTTATGGGACACAATGAAAGCAATGCTAAGAGAAAACCCCTTAGCCTCATGTGCATCCAAAAAGAAACCAGAGAGATCATACACTAGCAGCTTGACAGCATACCTAAAAGCTTTAGAACAAAAAGAATCAAATACACCAAAGAGAAACAGAAGGCAGGAAGTAATAAAATTCAGACCTGAAATCAACCAAGTAGAAACAAAAAGGACTAAACAAAAATATCAACAAGATGAGAAGCTTGTTCTTTGAAAACAATCAACAAGATAGACTAACCCCTAGCCAGACTAACCAGTGGACACAGGGACAGTATCCAAATTAATAAAATCAGATATGAAAAGGGAAATATTACAACAGAAATAGATGAAATTCAAAAAATTATCAGACACTACTACAAAAATCTACACTCAAAATAACTGAAAAAATGTGAATGAAATGTAATTTTTTCTAGACTGCTAACAGGCACCAATGTTAAATCAGGATCAGAAGAACCATTTAAAATGTCTCATAAGCTCTAAAGAAATAGAAGCAGTCATCAAAAGCCTCCCAATTAAAAAAAATTCCAGGACCAGATAGAGTTAGTACATAATTTTATCAGACCTTCCAAGATTACCTAATATCAATACTCTTCAAACTATTTCTCAAAATAGAAACAATAGGAACACTACACAATTAGTTCTATGAAGCCACAATTACACTTATACCTAATCTACACAAAGACCCAACAAAAAAAGAGAACTTCAGACAAATCTCCTTTAAGAACATCAATGCAAAAATACCAAATAAAATTTTTAAAATGAAATCCAAGAATAAATTATCTATCATAATCAAGTAGGCTTCATCACAGAAATGCATAGATAGTTCAATATATAGAAATTCATCAACATAATCCACTATATAAACAAACTTTAAGGAAAAAAATACATGATCATCTCATTAGATACTGAGAAATTATTTGACAAAATTCAACACCCCTTCATGTTAAAAGACTTGGAATGATCAGCAATTCACGGCTCATACCGAATTATAATAAAAGCAACACAGAGCAAACCAGTAGCCAACATCGAACTAAATTGAGAGAAACCTGAAGCAATCCCACTAAAATCGGAAACTAGACAGGCTGGCCACTCTCTTCCTACCTATGCAAGGGAGTAGAAGCCCTTGCCAGAACAATTAAATAACAAAAAATGTCAAAAGGATATAAATTGGAAAGGAAGAAGTCAAAATGTCACTCCTTGCAGATCATATGATCGTATACTTAAGTGACCACAAAAATTTCACCAGAGAACTCCTACAGCTGATGTACAACATTAGCAAAGTGGCTGGATATAAAATTAACTCAAACAAGCCTTCCTCTACTCAAAGGATAAATAGGTTGAGAAAGAAATCAGGGAAACAACACACTTCACAATAGTCACAAACAATATAAAATATCATGGTATGATGCTAATCAAGGAAGTGAAAATCTGTAGGACAAGAACTTAAAGTCTCTCAAGAAAGAATTTGAAGAAGATTTCCAGATTTCTGAAGATAGCAAGAGCTCCCATATTTGTAATATGACAGGATTAATAATAAAAATGGCCATCTTGCCAAAAGCAATCTATGGATTCAGTGCAATCTCCAACAAAATTTCAACTCAATTTTTTATAGAGTTAGAAAGAGCAATTTGGAAATTTATTTAGAATAACATAAAACCCAGGATAGCAAAAACTATTCTCAACAGCAAAAGAACATCTGGAGGAAACACAATTTCTGACATCAATCTGTATTACGGAGCAACCGAGATAAAAACTGTATGATATTGGCACAATGACTAGAAGATAGATTAATAGAATAGATTTGAAGACCCAGAAATGAACCCACACACCTATGGTCACTTAGTCTTTGACAGAATATCTAAAAGTATCCAGTATGTGTGTGTGTGAAGGGGGACCAGCATTTTCAACAAATGGTGCTGGTTCAACTGTAAGTCAGCATATAGAAGAATCCAAATCAATCTACTCTTATCACCTCATGCAGAGCTCAGGTCCATGTGGATCAACGACCTCCACATAAAACCCCATACTCTGAAAACTAATAGAAGAGAAAGTGGAGAAAAGCCTCAAACACATAGCAAGAGTAGAACATTTCCTAACAGAACACCAATTGGGTATGCTCTAAGATCAAGAGTTGACAAATGGTACCTTATAAAACTGCAAAGTTTCTATAAGGCAAAGGACATTGTCAATATGACAAAATGGGAATCAGCAGATTTGGTAAAGATTTTTACCAATTGTACTTTCAATATATTCCCTATATACAAAGAACTAAAGAAGTTAGACCCAAAAGAACAAAATACCCCTGTTTAAAAAAAATGGGTGGCAGAGCTAGACAACAAATTCTCAACTGAAGAATATCAAATGACTGAGAAGCACCTAAAGAAATGTTCAACATACTTAGTCATCTGGAGAATTCAAATCAAAACAAACCTGAGTTTCCACCTCACACCAATCAGAATGGCTAAGATCTAAATCTCAGGTGAGAGCAGATTCTGATGAGGATGTGGAGAAAGAGGAACTCTCTTCCATTGTTGGTGGTATTGCAAGCTGGTACTGCCACTTTGTAAATTTGTCTGTCATTTTCTCAGAAAATTGGACATAGTAATAGCCAAGGACCCAGTTTACTTCTCCTGGGCATATATCTCCAATATATCTCTAACATATAACTGAGGCACATGTTCCACTATGGTCATATAAGGCTTGTTTTTAATAGTCAGAAGCTGGAAAGGACCCAGATGTCCTTCAACAGAGGATTGGATATGAAAAATCTGGTATATTTGCAGAATGGATTTCTACTCAACTATTAATAAACAATGACTTTATGAATTTCTTAGGCAAATGGGTGGAACTAGAAAATATCACCCTGAGTGCACTAATTCAATCACAAAGAACACATATATGTACTCACGGATTAGTGGATATTAGCCCAAAACCTCAGAATAAAATCCACAGACCACATGAATTTTAAGAGGTTAGAAGACCGAAGAGGGGATGCTTCAGTCTTCCTTAAAAGGGGGGAAAATATATCTACAGAAGGAAATACAGGGACAAAGTTTTGAGCAGAGACTGTGGGCATTCATCTTATATACTGTCACCAAACCCAAATGATAATGTAGATGCCACAAAGTGCATCTTGACAGGTCTCTGATGAAGCTGTTTCTGGAGAGGCTCTGCCAGAGTTTCCGAAATACAAAGTTGGATGTTCTCAACCAACCATTGGACTGAGAATGGGGTTTTTAATGGAAGAGTTAGAAAAAGGACTGAAGGAGCAAAAAAGGTTTGCAATCCCACAGGAAGAGCAACAATATCAATCAACCACTCCCAGAAATTAAAACTCTTACCAAAGGTTATATATGAAGGGGCTTTTGTGTCTGAGACCAGCTCAGCCATAGAAGAGGTTCCCCAACGTAAAAGCTAGGATTTAAAAAAAAAATAGGCAGTCAAAAGTCAAAATTGTAACAAGATTTGGCCAGTCTTTCTTTATTCAGTCTTCTTTTAAACCACTTTAATTACATGCAGAAAGATAATATCACTTCTGAGTCAGGGAACAAGCAATTTAATAATCAGAAATACTGTAAACATCTATTTGGAGGCCATGTGTGAAGATCAGGGACAAAAGGAGATCCCAAGAGACAAAGAGACTGCCACACTTACATCTATTATACGTGCCAGGAGTTTCAAATGCAAATGTTCTTAATACAGGCCAGTATCCTAAGTATAGGACCAGAGTCAAATTCCTGCTTTGACCAGCTTCTGATTGTCCTGGTGAAGTAAGAATTCCTGCCACCAACTGTCCAGAAGTGCCAATAATGCTCTCCAAACTCATGGTTCCAAGAACATATGTAGCAGAGGATGGACTTATCAGGCATCTAAGAGAGGATAGTTTCTTGGCCCTGTGGTGGCCAGTGTAGGGGAATGCCAGGATGAGGAGATAGAAAGGAGTGGATGGGTGGAGGAACACTCTCATAGGGAAAGGGGGGAAGGAGGAATATAATTCCTGAGGGAAATCCTGGAAAGGAGATAACATTTAAAATGTAACTAAAGAGAATATCCAATAAGAAATTTTAAAAAATTATGATAGAGATCACCAAAATAAGAGTGCATGCATTGCACAATCTGCCTCACATACTACTCATCTTTTTCTTTCTGTGCTTTAGTCATGCTTCTTCAAAGAATAAGAAGCACCAGGATATACAAGACTCAGTGTCCCACTGCAAACTGATGATTTGGGAGAAATAATGTCAGGTAAAGAGAGGTCTTGGTTTCTGAGTCTAAAAAGCCAAAGACAATGAGAGGATACATAAGAGAAGGTTAAAAAATGTATGAGTTATTCAAGCTTTTATATTTTCTATTCCTAATCTTGAGACCATGAGGAACTTGCTAAGTGAAAGATAATGGGGTAGAGGGTCAAGGAGCTGTATGGGCAAATGCTTGGGTACTATATATGTTTCTGAAAATCATATTTTAACAGACAGTGAAGATATAATGTGTACTGTTAAGTCTTACGAGCCTGAATTTTGCACAATGAACCCAAACCTTTAATTCTATGATTTAATTAAAAGAAACCTTGAGGTTACAGACTAGCTAAGGGATGCAGAGGTTTTGGGTGAAATATCATAACAGTAAATAAATAGATAAATAAATAAATAAGTAAATAAATAAATAAGCCCATAGAATGTTTACATACTTTGTCGGCTCTAAAGAACATTGGACCCTAACACAGTGTAATGTAACATCAATGTTGTATTATATTAAAAACTGGTTTTTACAGCACAGTATACAATTTATAGTCACACTTCAGATAAGTGTGCAATTTGCAGCAATAATAGTGAGTATGTAGATGTATCAACAGACAGACAAGCCATATATGTGCTTACCATTTACATGAAGACGTTTTTTAAGTTACTGGTTTCAATTTGTTTAATTTATATCTTCAAAATGTGATTGTTCTATGCACTCACATTAACTAAAAATGATGACATATGAGGTGAAGATTTTATCTTAAGAATATACTTAAGGAATCTAGTAAGATGGCTCATCAGTACAGGTGCTTGCTTCCAAGCCTACCAACTTGAGTCTGATTTTTGAAACCTTCATGAAAGAAGGAGAGAACTGACTCTGTCCTCCACATGCACATATACATACAAAAATAAATAACTGTAAGAAAATTATGCTTAAATATAGGCATTATTTGGTTAGTGGGTTATATTCACTAACTCAAAAGTTGTTCTTAAATATCACAGAACATTGATCTTCTCAACCAAAAAGTAAGAACTTTGGCTAATCACAATCCCTGGGAGGACCACTTAATACTCAGAGTACATTATGTCCAAGTAATAGACAGACAAATGACCTGGAACAGTCTTACAAGTCTTACAGTGGACAATTCAGAAGTCAAATAAGTTGGATATTTCATATAAAAATTCACATTAAATATCTCATTTACATAAATATACATTAAATTTATACACACATGTAACATACTATTGTTTTCTACTAATGAGTATAAATAAATTTAAAAGATTCTGCACAGCAAAGAAATTAGAATAAGGAATAAAATCTGCCTATTGATTCTAACATGTGATAAATCACTAGACTGTACAACTAATTCAAAAATCAAACACAAAAAGTCATCATATCAGTAAATGAACAAATGACATGTATAGACAGCTCAAAGAAGAGAAATGCTGATTACCATTGAATACCTAAAAAAATGTTCAGCACCATTAGCCATCAGGAAAATATAATTAAAACCACATTAAGGTAACTCTCTCTGCAGTCAGAATATGTGCCACCAAGAAAAGAAATGTAAACAAACACAGGCAAGGATGCAGAGAAAATAATATTTATACAGTACACATAAAAATGCTGTAAACGCTGTCAAAATCAGCATATTTTTTCAAAAGCCAAAACACGAATTATATAACCCAGACATAATGCTTCTGGGTATTATGTCCAAAAGATCTTTAAGTCAACAAGCAACAGAGATATTGGAAAGTCCCTATTTTGATGCACAGATTATAGTAGTCAAAAATCTGCAAATTAAATATCCATTCACAGTTGCATGGATAAAGAAAAGGCAGTATATCCACATAATGGAGTTTTGCTCAACAACAAGGAAGGCAATTACATAGTTTGTAGAAATAATGGAGGAAGCACATTTTCTCTCATATGTAGAATCTAGGTTTATGGATAAATATACATATATATAATGTAAGGGATGATATAAGAAGGAAAATAGGAAAGTTAAGAATAATGTCTACAAGGAAGAGAAGGGGAAAGATAAGATGAATAGTATACATTTTCTCCCATAGGCAGAATATAGATCCAATACCCTGTATATGTGATATGAAATCAAAAAGAAGAATGTTGAAGAAAATACCAAGAGAGATGTTAGTAGGAACTAATATATACACTGTGCAATGATACATTTGTATAAATTGTAATAATGAAAACATTATTTCATATGTTCAAGATGTTTTTAAAAGTAATAAAATTCTAACCAATATTCAAGATATGTGAGCTAAAGAACATCTCAAAACTATGTTTGCCTAATTTTGGCCAGCTACAAAATGAGAAGAATTTCTGTGTTGTGCAAGAGCATTCATAGCTTTGCATATTAATAAATTGAACATGTACAAACCTGCAATACTTGAAAAGTATTAGCTAGTAAAATTAGATTAAATAGCATGGAATTACCATTTGGAGAGTTAAAGGGTCAACTATTCTGTTTAGGATTCAACTATATAGATATCAATGAAGAAGTCAAATGGATTTTCCAATTTCTTAAATAGACTCATGCATTCTGAATTCCTCGTCCCTGGATAATACCAGGTGACCAATATTCTGAGTATTGGTAACTTGACCATACACCAATGGAAGACCACATGTCCTAGAATGTATGGGTAGTACTACTGGAACTTGGTGGATGAAAAGGAAAGAACACAAGTTGGGTGGGAAGGAAAGGGAGAGAGTGAATCTGGGAGGAGTTAGGGCATGGGTAAAGATAAGCAAAACACCTTGTATAAAATTCTCAAATAATGGATAAATACAATTAATGGAATGCCACTTCAAAATTTTATGTTTATTTTCCTCTAAACTAGTTTTGTGAAGGATGGAAGAATACTTATTTTTATTTATGTTTGGCGATCACAACCAGGATCATTATTCACCCATTTGACATATGGTTCCTTGAAGCTATTAAAAAAAGAAAGAAAGAAAGAGAAAGAGAGAAAGGGAGGGAGGGAGGGAGGGAGGGAGGAAGGAAGGAAGGTAGAAAGAAAGAAAGGAAGAAAGAAAGAGAGAGAGAGAGAAAGAAAGAAAGAAAAAAAGAAAGAAAGAAAGAAAGAAAGGAAAACAGCATCACAAAATGCAAAGTAGAAAACCAGCACAGAGAGATTTATCTGAGTTGAAACAGTCTACCTCATGGTGTTATTTTCATTCAAAGGTAAAAGAAAAATACCTCTATTTATCAAGCCAGATGTTTCACCATAATTACTTCTAAAAGTCTTCTAAGTAATAAAACACAGAAGTTTTTAAGTTTATATTAACCAATTCAATGATTAAATAACTTAAAATCTGAATTGAGTAGTTCATCCAGGACATGTTCCTTACATCAGATGTATGGGCAGTTGGAATTGTGGAACATATGTTCACAGATTCAGTTGTGTTTAATTTATTATGGAAAAGACCTGTTTTTTTCATCAGCTTTCTCAATGTTAAAAGAGATCTGAATGTTTTTGTGTGCAACATAAAAAGTTAGGATTCATATAAAACTCTTTTTTTTCCATTCTATATGGCATATTATACATAATACAAACATATACACCTATATACATGCTACTCCCACACAGCAATAAACAAGTAATATTTCTTAAATTTCACACTGTGATATTTAATATTTATAATTACTTTTTATTGTTATGACAGAGTACCTTATTCATGTTGAACTCAACTGATAGTGGCCAGAACAATCTTCTTCGAAACATGTATTCCACTTTCTTTTTAAAATTTTTTCTTGAACATTGCTCCTGAATTTTTTTTTTTAATCCAGAACAAGATTTATTTATGTGATTTCAAGGGATCAGATACCTTAATTTTGCTTCTTAAAACCTAAGGGCTTTCCTTCTCATATATGTTATGGCATACAGATGAGCTAACTAGATTATTAATCTTTTTTTTTTTGTTTTGTGAATATATATATATATATTTTGTTTTCTTTATTTCTTGGACTTCATACAGTCTGTGAGTTGTTTCTGGGGGAGTGCAAGCCTCTGGGGTTAGCATCCCACTATCAGTGACTGCATATTATGTCTGTTCTTTTGTGACTGGGTTATCTCACTCAGAATGATCTTCTCTAGATGCAGCCATTTTCTTAAGAATTTGGTTAAGTCATTGTTTCTGGTGGCTGAGTAGTATTCCATTGTGTATATGTACCACAATTTTTGTATCCATTCGTCTTCTGAAGGACATCTGGGTTCCTTCTAGCTTCTGGCTATTATAAATAGAGCCGCTATGAACATTGTGGTGCATATATCTTTGTTGTGTATTAAAGTGTCTCTGGGGTATATGCCCAGAAGTGGAATAGCTGGGTCTTCAGGTAGTACTATATCCAATTTTCTGAGGTATCGCCAGACAGATTTCCAGAGTGGTTGTATTAGCTTGCAACCCCACCAACAGTAGAGAAGTGTTCCTATTTCTCCGCAGCCTCGCCAGCATCTGCTGTCATCTGAGTTTTGGATCTTTGCCAATCTGACTGGTGTGAGGTGGAATCTTAGGGTTGTTTTCATTTGCATTTCCCTGATGGCTAAGGATGTCGAGCACTTCCTCAGATGTATTTCGGCCATTCGGTGTTTTTCAACTGAAAATGATTTGTTTAGCTCTGTACCCCATTTTTTAATAGGGTTATTTGATTCTATGGTGTCTAGCTTTTTGAGTTCCTTGTACACCTTGGATATTAGGCCTCTATCTGATGTGGTGTTGGTAAAGATCTTTTCCCATTCTGTTGGTTGCCGTTTTGTTTTCTTAATGATGTCCTTAGCCTTACAGAAACTTTGCAATCTCATTAAGTCCAATTTGTTAATCTTTGACCTTAGAGCTTTAGCCATTGGTGTTTTGTTCAGGAAATTTTCTCCTGTGCCTATGTGTTCTAAGGTTTTTCCTAATTTCTCATCTAATAGTTCCAGTGTATCTGGTTTAATGTGGAGATCTTTAATCCACTTACACTTGAGCTTTGTACAAGGAGATAAGAACGGGTCTATTTTCATTCTTTTGCATGTTGAGTGCCAGTTGGACCAGCACCATTTGTTGAATAGGCTGTCCTTTTTCCATTGAATGTTTACTGCTCCTTTGTCCAAAATCAGGTGACCATATACATGAGGGCTCATTTCTGGATCTTCTATTCTATTCCATTGATCCACTTGCCTATTTCTGTACCAGTACTATGCAGTTTTCAGCACAATTGCCTTGTAATATAGCTTGAGGTCAGGGATAGTGATTCCCGCAGATGTTTTTTTGTTGTTGAGGATGGATTTCGCTATTCTAGGTCTTTTGTTATTCCATATGAAATTGCACATTGATCTTTCCAATTCCATGAAGAACTGGGTTGGAATTTTGATGAGGATTGCATTGAATCTGTAGATTGCTTTTGGTAGGATGGCCATTTTTAAGATGTTGATCTTCCCAATCCATGAGCATGGGAGATCTTTCCATTTTCTGAGATCCTCCTCAATTTCTTTCTTTAGAGGTTTGAAGTTCTTGTCATACAGGTCCTTCACTTCCTTAGTTAGAGTCACACCAAGGTATTTCATAGTTTTTGTAACTATTGTGAAGGGTACCTTTTCCCTAATTTCTTTCTCTACATGTTTGTCCTTTGAGTATAGGAAAGCTACTGATTTCTTTGAGTTAATTTTGTATCCGGCCACTTTGCTGAACTTGTTTATCAGCTGTAGGAGTTCTCTGGTGGAATTTTTGGGGTCACTCAAGTACACTATCATGTCATCGGCAAAGAGTGATGTTTTTATCTCTTCCTTTCCGATTTGTATCCCCTTGATCTACTTTTGCTGTCTAATTGCTCCAGCCAGGACTTCCAGTACTATGTTGAATAGGTAGGGAGAGAGTGGGCAGCCTTGTCGAGTCCCTGATTTTAGTGGGATTGCTTCAAGTTTTTCGCCATTAAGTTTGATGTTGGCTGTTGGTTTGCTGTATATTGCTTTTATTATGTTTAAATATGGGCCTTGGATTCCTGTTCTTTCCAGGACTTTTAACATGAAGGGGTGTTGGATTTTGTCGAATGCTTTCTCAGCGTCTAGTGAGATGACCATGTGATTTTGGTCTTTAAGTTTGTTTATATGGTGGATTACATTGATGGATTTCCTTATGTTAAACCATCCCTGCATCCCAGGGATAAAGCCTACTTGGTCAAGATGAATGATGGTTTTGATGTGTTCTTGGATTCAGTTTGCAAGGATTTTGTTGAGTATTTTGGCATCAATGTTCATAAGTGAGATTGGTTTGAAGTTCTCTTTCCTTGTAGGGTCTTTGTGTGGTTTAGGTACTAGGGTTATTGTAGCCTCAAAAAATGAGTTGGGTAATATTCCATCTGATTCTATCTTTTGGAATAGTTTGGCGAATATTGGTGTTATATCCCCAATAAATGTCTGATAAAATTCTGCACTGAACCTGTCTGGACCTGGGCTTTTTTTTTTTTTTTTTTTTTGGGAGGCTTTTGATGACTTCTTCTATTTCTTTAGGTGTTATAGGGTTATTTAGATGGTTTACTTGGTCCTGGTTAAACTTTGGGACCTTGTATCTGTCTAGGAATTCGTCCATTTCCTCCAGATTTTCCAATTTTCTGGAGTATAAGTTTTTGTAGTAGGATCTGATGATTTCTTGAATTTCCTTAATTTCAGTGGTTATGTCACCACTTTCCTTTGTGATTTTGTTAATTTGGATACTCTCTCTTTGCCCTTTAGTTAGTCTGGCTAGGGGTTTATCCATCTTGTTGATTTTCTCAAAGAACCAACTCTTTGTTTTGTTGATTTTTTTCAATGGTTTTTTTTTTCTATTTGGTCTATTTCTGCCCTAATTTTGATTATTTCTTGCCGTCTACTCTTTTTGGGTATATCTGCTTCCTTTTGTTCTAGGGCTTTTAGCTGTGCTGTCAGGTTGCTGATGTGAGCTCTCTCCAGTTTCTTCTTGGAAGCACTTAGGGCAATGAGTTTTCCTCTCAATACTGCTTTCATTGCATCCCATAGGTTTGGGTATGTTGTGTTATCATTTTCGTTGAATTCTAGAAAGTCCTTAATTTCTTTCTTTATTTCTTCTTTGACCCTGCTATCCTTTAACAGAGCGTTGTTTAGTTTCCATGTGTATGTGGGCATTTTGTTGTTTTTGTTGTTGTTAAAGACCAGCCATAGACCATGGTGATCTGAGAGGATGCATGGGAGTATTTCAATGTTCTTATATCAATGAAGGCTTGTTCTGTGTCCAATTATGTGGTCAATTTTTGAGAAGGTGCCATGGGGTGGTGAGAAGAAGGTGTATTCTTTTACTTTAGGATAGTATGTTCTGTATATATCTATTAATTCTAGTTGGTTCAAAGTCTCTGCTAGTTTTGCAGTGTCCTTGTTCAGTTTCTGTTTCCCTGATATGTCCATTGGTGAGAGTTGGGTGTTAAAGTCTGTTCCAGGTCGCAGTTTCTCAGCCTGTACGATCATATAAAACTTTTAATGGGTATTTCGCTGAAGAACTGGAATCAAAGGTAGTTCATTCTATGACTATAACAAGTTAATATTTTGGAAAGATGAAATAAAATATTTTCTTTTAATTCATCTCTTAAAAATTTTGATATTTTTTCTCCTTATCAACTTATGCATTTGTGGTACATGTGTGTGTATGTATATGTGTGTGTGTTTGTGTGCCCGTGTGCATATGACAGAAAAAGAGGAGAGAAAGGGAGAGAGGGGAGAGAAAGAGTCTATTTTTATTTGTGTGATTTATACCTATGAAATATGGTTATTTCTCTTACTTAACTAAAATTGATGAATAAAATAATTCTTTCCTTAATAAAATAGTAGCTACAATAATTTCTGAAGGAAATATTATAATTAATGAAGGTTTGATAATCTTTGCCATACTTAAGAACAAAATGAGGGCAGCTGTGGATATAACTGACCAGTAATAACCTTGAAGGTAAAGTACAGTAGCCTGAAGAAATAGATTAGAAATACAAGCCATGAAAAAGAAGATCACTGACATTAATGTGAGTTAAAAATAAAAAACAAAAAGACCTACCAAGATATAACTTTAAAAGGACACAAATGTTTCTCATTAGCAGAAAAAAAATGTCTAAAAGCATTCAACCAAGTAGAAGCATGTGACCACTCCATAGCAGTCAGGTATGGAAACCCTCTTGCTGTGTACTGAATCTGCAGATGGCCTGAAGTCGTCTTTGAGCTGATGTCCAAGCTGTTGTATGTTTACCATAGGCAAGAGTAAGGAAGAAGTAAGGAAGAAGCACTTGCCTCTTCCCATTCAAAGATGTTTTCCTGAAGTGTTACAGTAGGATTCCTTTCATTAGTAAGACTGATAGCCGATGGTCACAACTACTGTCAAAATTGCCTAAGGAATGTAGGATTTTGAAAGAGTTGCACTGTAGATACATGTTGATATTTTAGTTAAATAATCAGAAGTTACTGTGAAAGGAAGAAAAAATATCCTCACTTCCAGTTATTAATGTGAATATTCTGGTAATATCAGAAATGACAAACATACCAGAGGTATCATTAGAAGAGGAGATGTAATTACCTGCTCACAGTTTATGCTATGAGATTCTTAACTATAACTAAATGATTGAAATAGACTCATAGAGGTAACATGATTAAGTTTCAAAATCTTGTTCATTTGATGCATTATTTCTGAAAATGATTGAAGAAATAAAAATATTAACATATGACATCTAGAAAGTAGATATTTTCTATAATTTTTCTGTATATAGAAATATTTCATTGAAAGTGGGCTAGGAGAAAGAGATACACACACATACAAAGACACATACACACATACATACACACTGGAAGGGTGTTAAATTTAATATGATAAAGCCATAGTTTGAATTCCTTCCTCTACAGATATTCATATACAATCTGGGGGCAAGTTCTACCTCTATAATGAATGGTTTGTATATGTCCAGAAAGAATCCTAAATGGCATGAAAATGTTAAACACATTTGGCTTTTTCTTTACCAAACCTAGACACAGTACTAGTCTCATCACCTCTGTCACAGATACTTAATGTCATTGTAACACTGGGAGTGATCTATACTTGGTTCTCCATCAAAATGTTGCTATTGAAAGCAGCCCAAATGCCCATATACTAATTATTAGATAATGAAAATATTGTACATAAAATATTACACAATGGTTTGTTATTCAACTGCAAAGAAAAGTAAAACTATGAAGTTTGCAGGGAAATATATGGGTCTGGAAAAATGTTATGCTGAATGAAATCACCCAGACACAGAAGAATATCACATGTTCTCTCTTACACATGTTTCCTGGCTTTGACTCTTCAATTCAGTCTGTTTAACATGTGGAACTGTGGAAGTCAGAAAGCTAAAAAAAGAGAAAACAAAGAGGGTTAACTCAGGGAGATGCTAACAGTAGAACAAGGGTTGGAAGTAAAGTAGAGTGAGGGTATACAGGAGGCCTTTAGTAAGCTTTCAAAATACATTGAGCATTGAGGTCCAATGTATAATCATTTGAAATAATTGAATAAGAAAATAATTAACTGAAAGATATGCTTTAAAATAGAAGATGACAACATAGTAACGTTCCTCCATGAGAAAGCATACATTTTTGAATTAATTCAGCCAATTTGACCTGAGTTTAGGAAAAAGAACAGCGATAGCTGTCCTAACTCCTAGAATAGATGCCTTTCTGTCAAGATGTAGTTACTTAGGATTATGGAACTTCAGCATGAACTGAAAACAGTGACACAATTCAGTACACAGTAGAAAACAGATAAAAAGCAACTGAGCCCAGACCTGTTTCTACTCTTGTATTCCATCATAGTCATGATATTGTTTTATTTTGGACTAAGCCATTATTTTAATGCCCTTTTAAAATAGAAGAAACACAGATGAACATTAATGGCTCAGAATTACAAACTCTCATCTAACAAAAGTTCACTTCTTGGAGAAATTTCTGTATGAATTAAATCTTTAAAACTTTTTATAAGCCTACTATATACAGTGCCTATAGCAGGACAACTACATACATGCATACATTTATTCATACATACATGCATCCACACTTTCATACAAAATAAACACAATTTGTGGATTTATAATTTTCTGATTTTTACTTGTAATTCTTAAAGAAAATGAAAATTTAGGATGTCCCTGTGATTAGTATTTCAAACATCAGACTAAAACTGAACCCCTAATATCTGACACTAAGCTAGCAACTGTTGGTCTTTGTACCCATGTCAATTCAGAAGACAGAATCTATTATTTTTACAGAATAACGTCATTGATGTTACCCTGGTTCCTGTCTTCTGACAGGAAGCACTGACTCTATATCACAATGGGTTCCAAGCTGAGTAATTGTGGTGATTTGGAAAAAAAAAGTTTGCATTTTTATGCAGGCCCATAAGAAGTCACACCGTTAAAAGGTGTGGCCTGGTTATAGAAAGTAGTAACCAGCATCACACTTTGAGGTGGCCTATGTTAAACCATACTTAGTGTGGCAGTCACTTCTTGCTGTCCATGCCATGGTGCTTCCTGCCATGCAGATAATGGACTAAATCTTTGAAATGTAAGCCATTTCTAATAAAATTTTCTTTTTAAGAGGTGTGATAGTCATGGTGTCTCTTCTCACCAGTAAAACCCTAACTAAGACAGATATTTTACAAAATACAAGTCTCTTCATGTCAATCTGTAACTACATCTTTTAGCAAAGTCTAAAGTCTGTATCTCACTTAGTACTGAATGTGGTAAGTTTCTCAGATCCCAGATGTCCCATCTTTATTCTAACACACCCTTTTCTTGCTGTTTGATCTTTAAACTGTGCCCAGTAGCCTCAGATGATACCTGATTTAGAGCTGATGTTCTTTTTCCTTCCATAGTCTATATGAGGCATTACCAATTTAGTGAAAATATAATCACTGCAACAAAGTCCTACCTTCTAGCCACATTTACAAGCTGGCTCCTGAATTCCTGCCATATCCTAATCCTGGATCATTTTCAAACTCCTCCACTCACAGCTTTGAATATTTAATACAGATCACTTCCTCAGGAATATTTGTATGTTGTAATCAGGTATGAGAGCCATATCTAAAAACTGATAAGGACATATTTTATTGATGAAAGTCTTTAATCAGGTAGTCTGTGAAAATTAGTTTTGATAATTTTGAGGTAGCAATGGTTCTAAAATCCATTTTCATGAGTGCTATGTGATTCGAATGCTCAAGATTACTGTTGCTGATGGGCTTCTTAATGTAAGGCTTGCTTTGTTTTGGTAAGGGCAAATATGTGATTTCTGACTATCTTGATTACTGTTTTGCTGAATCATTTGGGAGAATATAGAACAACAGAGGAAAGTATTCTGAGCTAATCATTTTTTACGGTTTAGAAGCAAGTCAGAATTAAAATGAAACTGAGCAACAACATGTTCTCTTGAGACATATTTTCAGGATTGCATTGAAATGGAAATGCGGTACATATTACACATTCATTAAAAAATAAAAAAGTCAAATATTACAGGTGCTCTGTATATCTTATTGTGTCAGTACTAGCTCTGAGTGAAATGTTTTTTTTAAGAGATTTCACAGTATTCATTAGATTCTGGAAGATGAAGGCATCAGAGCACACCAACATGTGCATATCACTGCTAATGCTACAATGTTCTATGTTAACCATGCCAGCACTCACTATCTCTTCTTCTCTGATTTAGAACAATTTTATACACTCAAGAAATAGCACTGATCACTTTTACATTCCTTTTTCATGACCTCCTATTTTGTCATGTATGGTAATAGTACTCACAAAGTTTTGCACATGGTTCATTAATACTCAATCCTGTGGGGATTTTTTTTTTTTCATTTTAAAGATTCATAATGTTGTATTTCTAAATAAGGCCTTTCTTAGCTACTCTGTGTGCCCTTTCCCTGAGGTGAATAATTGAATTCTTCAGTCAAGTATCTCAAAATCTGAACAGCCTACTGGGTTGGAAAAAAAATGTAACATTAATAAGTTTAAATGTGACAATTGTATGCATTCAAATAAAATACACAAGAGAAAATATGTTATCTTCCTTTGCCAGAAACCCATTTTAGTACTGCAGACAAATTGCTCAGGAATCATTTTGTGCTCCAGAATATTCCAAATCCAAAGGAAAACAAAAAGTACAATTTTGATTGCTATCAAAAACAATTTACTATTTATGGGCCATTTATGGATTTCTTAGTATAGGTGGATTAGTTTCACAAGTACATTTTATCTTATTATTTTATATAACATGCCCATGTGCAATAATCAGATACAAAGTATAAAGCCTCACATGAATAGAACCATTAATTATAGTGAATTATAGTATTATCTTCTTGTTACTTTCATAGATAAGACAATAATGAAACAGTAACACTATAGAAAAGTAGAACATAAATTTTGCATCATATTCATGGGTTTTAAGATAATGAAGCATAAAATAGGTACAGGCAATTGTTACATCTCAATGTCCCAACTTTCTAATTTGTATTTGGAAATATTTACGTAATACTCCAAGACATTATATATGGATAAAGTCTAAATTGGGTAACTAATCTTCTCATCAAAGCAGGCTCACCAGTCTAACTGGAGGGCAAACAGAGAGTATCCAAATTAACAAAATCATAAATGAAAAGGAAGATATAACAACAGAAACTAAGGAAATTCAAGAAATCATTAGATCCTACTACAAAAGCCTATACTCAACAGAAGTGAAAATCTAGAGGAAATGGACAATGTTATAGACAGATACCAGGTTCCAAAGTTAAGTCAAGATCAGACAAGTCATCTTAGTTGCATAACTCCAAAAAAAAAAAAAAAAAAAAAAAAAAAAAAAGGACCACATGTGTTTAATGAAGAATTTTATCAGACATTCATAGAAAACCTAATTCCAATACTCTCCAAATCATTCCACAAAAGAGAAACAGAAGAAATACTACTAAACTCATTCTTTATAGCCACAGTTATGCTATACCTAAACCATAAAAAAACCTTACAAAGAAAGAGACGCACAGACCAATCTCCATCATGAATATCAATACAAAAATATTCAAAAAAAATTTTTGCAAACCGAATCCAAGAACACACCAAACATCATTCACCATGGTCAAGTAGGATTCATCCCAGGGATGCAGGCATAGTTCAATATACAGAAAAACCATCAACATAATTCACATATAAACAAACTCAAACAAAACAAAACAAACAAACGAACAAATAAGAAAACCATGATCATGTCTTTAGATGCTGAGCAAGCATTTGACAAAATACAACACCCCTTCATATTAAAAGTCTTGGTATAATTAGGAACTCAAGGCCCATAGTAAAAGCAATATACAGCAAACCAGTAGACAATGTCAAACTAAATGTTGAGAAACTTGAAACAATACCACTAAAATCAAGGAATAAGCAAGGCTGCCTACTCTCCCCCTACCTATCTAATACAGAACTTGAGGTCCTAGCCAGAGCAATCAGACAGCAAGAGGAAGTCTAAGCGATACAAATTCGAAAAAAAAGGAGTTAAAATATCAATATTTGCAGATGATATGATAGTATAATTAAGTAACCACAAACTTTCCACCAGAGAAATCCTACACCTGATAAACAGTTTCAGCAAAGTAGCTGGGTATAAAATTAACTCAACAAATCAGTAACCTTCCTCTACCCAAAGGACAATCAGGCTGAAAAAACAATCTACACCCTTCACAATAGTCACAAATAATATAAAATAACTTGTTGTTTTACCCTAACTAAGCAAGTGAAAGATTTGTATGACAAGAACATCAAATCTCTGAAGAAGGAAATTGAAGAAGATTTGAGAAGATTGAAGGATCTTCCATGCCCATGGATTAGAAGGTTCAACATAGTAAAAATAATGATCTGCCAAAATCAATATAGAGGTTCAATGTAATCCCCCATTAAAATTTCAACTAATTCTTCATAGACTTAGAAAGAACAATATGCAAATTCATTTTGAATAACAAAAAACCCAGATTAACAAAAACTATTCTTAACTATAAAAAACTTATGAGGAAATCAGGATCCCCAACTTCAATCTGTATTACGGATAAATGTGATAAAAGCTGCATGGTATTGGTACAGAGACAGGCATGTACATCAACAAAACTAATTTCAAGACGGAGAAATTAACTCACAAACCTATGGTCCCTTGATCTTTGACAAAAGAGCTAAAAAGATAAAAAAAAAAAAAAAAAAACAAAAAACAAAAAAACCTCCAAAAAACAAACAAACAAGAAAAACAGCATCTTCAACAAATGGTGCTGGTTCACCTGACAGTCAACATGCAGAACAATGCAAATCAATCCAATCTTATCTCCTTTACAAAGGTCAAGTCTAAGTGCATCAAAGACCTCCACAAAAAAAAAAAAAAAAAAAAAAAAAAAAAAAAAAAACAGGTACACTGAAAGTAATAGAAGAGTAAGTGGGAAAGAGCTTAGAACACATAGGCATAGGGGACGATTTCCTGAGCAGAACACCAATTGCTTGTGCTCTAAGATCAAGAATCAACAAGTGGGCTTCATGAAATCCCAAAGCTTCTGTAAGGCAAAGGACACTGCCAAGAGAACAATACTGCAACCAACAGTTTGGAAAAAAAAATTCTTATCCACCCTACATCTGTAGAGGGCTAATATCCTGTATAGACAAAGAACTCCAAAAGCTAGATTCCAGAGAAACAAACAATACTATTTAGAAATGGGGTACAGAGCTAAACAAACAAGTCTCATCCTAGTAATATCAAATGACTATGAAGCACCTAAAGAAATGTTCAACATCCCTAGTTATCAGTTAAATGCAAATCAAAACTGATGTTTTTTGAGATTCCTCCTCACACCAGTCAGAATGACTGAGATCAATGGTTAGTCTGGGTAAGGGTTTATCTATCTTGTTGATTTTCTCAAAGAACCAGCTCCTGGTTTTTTTGATTCTTGTTATACTTCTTTCTGTTTCTACTTGATTGATTTCAGCACTGAGTTTGATTATTTCCTGCAGTCAGCTTCTCTTGGTGTATTTGTGTCTTTTTGTTCTAGATCATTCAGGTGTTTAATTTTTTTCTTTACTTCTTCTTTGACCAAGTTATTACTGAGTTGAGCATTGTTCAGCTTCCATGTGTATGTGGGCTTTTTGTTGTTTTTGTTATTATTGATGACCAGCCTTAGTATATAGTGATCTGATAGAATGTATGGGATTATTTCAATTTTATGGTATTATTTGAGTAATGTGCTATGACCAATTATATGGTAAATTTTGGAGAACTATCATGAGGTGCTGAGAAGAAGTATATACTTTTGTTTTAGGATAAAATGTTTTATAGATATGAGTTAGATCTATTTGCTTCATAATTTCTGTTACTTTCACTCTGTCTCAGTTTAATTTCTGTTTCCATGATCTTCCCATTGAAGAGAGTGAGGTGTTGAAATTTCTCATTATTATTGTCTTAAGAACAGTGTGTGCTTTGAGATTTAGTAAAATGTCTTTTATGAATGTGAGTGCCCCTGTATTTTTGAACCATAAATGTTCAGGACTGAGAGTTCATCTTGGAAGATTTTCCTTTGATGTGTATGAAATGTCTTTCCTTATCTCTTTTGATCACTTTTAGTTGGACATTGATCTTATTCTATATTAAAATGGCTACTCTAGCTTGTTTCTTGGGACCATTTGCTTGGAAATTTTTTTCCTAGTTTTTTAAGATGAGGTAGTATCTGGTTTTGTCACTGAGTTGTGTTGCCTGTATGCAGCAAAATATTGGGTCCTCATTATGTATCCAATCTGTTAGTGCATGCCTTCTTATTGGAGAATTCAGTTTATTGATTTTAAGAGATACTAAGGACCAGTCATTGTTGTTTTCTTGTATTTTTTATTAGATTTGGGATTATGATTTTGTGATTGTCTTCTTTTGGGTTAGTTTTAACTAGGTTTTTCTAGGATATAGTTTCCCTCCTTGTGTTAGAGTTTTCCATTTATTATTCTTTGTATGACTTGATTTGTGGAAAGATATTGTGTAAAATTGGTTTTGTCTTGGAATATCTCAGTTCCTCCATCTTGATAATTGAGAGTTTTGCTGGATATAGCATCTTGGGCTGGCATTTGTCTTCTCTTAGGATCTGTATTACATCCCCCACCCCAGAATCTTCTAGCTTTCTAGCTCTGTTGATAAGTCTAATGTGATTCTTTTAGGTTTGCCTTTGTATGTTGCTTGACATTTTCCCCTTATGGCTTTTAATATTCTTTGTTTTGTGTATTTGCTGTTTTGATTATTATGTGACATGGGGAATTTCTTTTCTGGTCCAGTATGTTAATGAGCATATTTTTTCTATGGGTTTGTGAAGTTTTCTTCTATAATTTTGTTGAAGATATTTACTGGCCATTTAAGTTTAAAATTTTCATTCTCTTCTATATATGTTATCCTTTGTGGGGCAATTCAAGGTGAAGGGTACCCTGCTTCTCAGTCAAGATCAGTAGAAGCTCTGGGACTCTAAGGGATAGCAGGAACTTCCTAGTCTTCTGGGAAATTAGACCCCCCTCATGCAGCTACAACCCCTCCATAATCTCCTGTAGAGAGGTTTGATTAAATCACACCCCAAGTCCCTCTTCTGCAGGTGAGGATGTGTGTGATATAGATTCAAGCTAGATCAGTCACACCCCAAGTCCCTCCTCCAGGTAGGCTCAGGACAGAATATCCATGCCCCAAGTCCCTCCTCCATGGGTGAGGATGTGACTCTATAGGTTCAAGACAGAAGCATGACCACACCCCCAATTATATAGATGTGTTATTTCCAATCCCTCAGACTAAGCCAATGAGAAGAACCTGTCCTCAGACTTTGAACCATTCCAAAAGCAACAAAAAGTCCCAAATATTGTAGATTGGCATAGACTTTGTACGATGACAGAAACCTAAAGTTGTCTTTGCTAATACACTGCATATTTACTCTAACTCTTGTTTAAGGTATTTGTATATGCAATTTATTAAATATATTGGGTAAAGTTCTAATCCTATGAAATCTACTGTGGTAAACTGTTATGGATAATTGAGAAAATCAAGCTAGTAGCTATCCACATATAAATAGTCAGATTTGTATTCATGCTAGGTACTAGCTTAGTTAATTACAGAGATAAGCTTTATTTAGCTTCTGTATATGGTTTCAGATTTGAGAATAAAGTAAATCACTCAAAACAGAAATATTCATCTAAAGAGATAGACTTTAAATAGAAAGGCAGTTCCCAAATACTGGAGAGATTTTCAGAATATGACATTTAAGAAGTCTTAATAAGTAAAGGCTTTTCTGACAGAGAAACACATCAGCTCCTGGCAGCACTCCCAGTCTATTTGGGAAAAAATGATGGGCACTGAAGAACGCTACCTTGAGTTTATTTCAAATGTGGCAAAGCTGGCTATTGGGTGAAAAGCTACCCACTTACCTCTACTGCAGAAAAAATGCAGACTATACTGTGGACTCGTGGGGCACTGGGAAGTTGATTGTCCTATTTTGTTTTCACAAGATAGGACAGTTCTTGAGAAATCCTGCCTCATAGGAATGTCTGTTAGAGCTTCTGGGATTGACAACTGAAGGTGGATGCCACATTGACACAGAGAAATATTTGGTGACTCTCCATGAAGCCAACAATCAGTGTTATTTTTTTAGATTGGAAACTACTTGCTCTACACTTCCTATTTATTCAGGCAATATTTTTCTTTCTCGGGTCTCTGATGAAGTTGAAGACTAGATGGTTTAGCCTTACATTTTTCATTATCAGAAACAGAAAAAAAATTGTTCACAAAGAGGTGTACACTTATAAAGGTGAATGACATAAACCCTTAACTTGTTGGATTAAAGAAAGTATTTTAGGTCTAAGAAGATGTTTTGGGGTTAACAAATGCAAGTTAAAAGACAAAGAGGATATGAAAGCTTCAATATTGATTGAAAGCAATTTAGGCACAAAACTTTAGGCTCACTAAGTTAGATAACGGAATGTCTTCTCCATGTTCAAATAAAAATGGGCTGAGTATTGTGACTGTAATTCATATCTGACTGATCTCACATTTTTCTTACTGTATGTGGCTTATTAATGTTAAAATTAAAGCTATTTCTTTGACAAAAGAGGAAATGTTGGGGTGACTCCCTTTGTATTAAGGTACGTCAATTTTTAATAGTTAATTCTATACTGGTAGAGAGCTAAGTGCTGGCAGGATTTTAGTACTGTCATTTCTATAGCCCATTATCAGGTTTTCCATTTTGTAAATGTTTGTCCTTCTCACCTGCTGAAGGCAATCTAAGGGATATGTCAGGTTTTGTCTCACTGATGATTGGATGTAATAAAAAGCTGGGGCAGGAAGTAAGTGGGCAGAAATTTCAGGCATAGAGAATGACATAGGGAAAGGCAAGCTGAAGAAGAAGATTCAGAAGAGACATGGGAGGAAAGATATCCAGATCAGAACAGGGCAGAGTGGTAAAGAGCTTGTCACCTAATGGGTCTCAATTCTGAAATAACGGAGTTAAGTTTAGAATAGATGAGAGAATGACCCAGCAAAATGCCTAAGCTTTAAACTGTGGTAGAAGTCTCGATGTCCCATTTATACCTCAGGCAGCTCTTCGAAAATTTCCACAATACTAGCATAGTTTTAAATCTTTGGTATGCTAATTTTTAGTTACTGTTACTCAAGACAACAATAAGAAGAAACAACAAAAAGGGCAAAATACATGAAAAAATGTGCAGCTTAGAAAGAAAAAGATCACTAAGAAGTTTAATGTTACAGCAAAGTCGTGTACTGAAAAAGACACTGACATAGTTAAGAAAATAAATGTTATTAAATAAAAGCCTCCTTCCTCTGTACTGTAGAGATGGAAATTATTCTCAGGACAAGACTCTTCCAAACTAAAGCTCCAACTTGTAAAAGAGATCTTAATAAATCTCCTCCTCATACAAAACAACAGCATAAAGAAGCTACTGTAATTGGTTCAAGTAGGCAGATGAACTTGTCAGGGCAACTCATGTGGCACTGAATTTGGAGAAATAAAAAGTTGTAAGATTCAGGGTGATGCATCCCACTACCATCAGGAATCATGGCCTTCCCCCAGAGAGCTGAGCACACAGAGGAGACTCAGGAGCACTCTCTCTCCTGATCTCACAGGTGAGTGTCCACTTTCTCTTCACTGACTATCTGAGGAGATACAACAAAGACCTTTCAGGGTACAGGTATTGAGGTGTAGCCTGGAAATATACTGTTCTTAAATACATTTGTGCTCAGAGCCAGAGATGGTCCATTGTCATCAGGTTTTGTGCCCTGCCCATAGCAATTTGGGTATCCAGTAGGAGTATCTCTTCAGAGCACATGGGCCCAAAGACATAGAGAAGAGACAAGCTTGATTCAGAAACAAGATCACCTAAATCAAAAATAGAAAGATGGCAAGAAGCAAGCGAGCAAACCTAAGGAACAGAAACCGAGACAACCTGGCAACATCAGAATTCTCCTACCACAGAAAGTAGTAAATGTCCCAACACACGAGATTAACAAAACTTGGACTTAAAATTATGCCTCATGTTCATGATGGAGGGCCTCAAGAAACTCATTAATAACATCCTAAAAAAATTACAGAAGAACACAGGTAAACAAGTAGATGCCCTTAGAAAAACACAGAAAAATACAAGCAAAAAGGTGAAGGAATTGAACAAAACCATCTAGGATCTCAAACCCTAAATAGAAACAATAAAGAAAACACTGTAGGGAGCTGTTTGTGCCACACCCAAACATGGCGCCGGCTTCCCGCCGAGAACTCAGCAAACAGAGCTGTTGCCCAGCCAAGAGACTTAATGCGCATGCGCCACATATGTCATAGCCTGCTCTCGGGGCATACTATTGAGTTACTGGAGGGCGCACCAATCAGGTAGCAACATGAGTCTCCTGGGCATATATAAGCAATGCTTTTCTCTCTCACGAGGAGAAATCCCCTGCTCAAAGGAGAAGTCCCCTGCTCAGGGAGATCCCCTGCTCAGAGTATTGTACACTAAAGGTTGTTTGCAGAAGAATCCTGTGGTTGCACGCCTTTTCCTACCTTCGGGAATTGGGGCGCACAACAAAACACATAGGGAAACAACCCTGAAAATAGAAAACCTAAGAAAGAGCTAGGGAGAAATTAGGTAGCAAAAAGAAGTCAAAGAATTAAAATTTGGAAAGGAAGAAGTCAAAATACCACTCTTTTCAGATAATATATTATCCTTAAGTGACCACAAAAATTCCACCACAATACTTCTACAGCTAATAAACAATGTCTACAAAGTAGCTGGATATAAAATTAACTCAAACAAAACAGTAGGCTTCCTCTACTCAAAGGATAAACATGCTGAGAATGAAATTAGGAAATCCACACATGGTCACCTCTCCTCTGGATGTAGGTCGCCCCAGTGCACTGAATAAATAAACCTTTTGCTTTTGAATCAATCCCCAATCTCTTGTCTCATTCATGGGAGCCTCAAATAGATAAGACTCAATTTGGGTCTTACATTTGGTGCGTTTTCTGGGAAGAAATGAGACTCTCTGAAGGGAAACAAATGACCGATGAATCAGGACACAGGTCTCAACAGGCCTCAAGGTCAGGTACCGAGCAGTTATTTTGTCTTGTCTCATTGTCTGTCTTCTCCTTGTTTTCAGTTTTGGTTTGATGTAGAGCATCTGTAAGTCATGACTCTCACCAGAGGAAGCTGGGAAGTTGGGGTTTTTTTTTGTTTTGTTTTGTTTTGTTTTGTTTTTTGTTTTTTTTGTTTTTTTTGTTTTTGGTTTTTTTTTTTTTTTTTTTTTTTTTTTTTTTTTTTTTTTTTTTGACTTTGGAGTGTCTGAAGGATGCTTCAGGCCCCATTTGGGACCTGACTCTGGCCAGTGGGAGCTGGAAAGTCATCTGTTTGACTCTGTGTCAGCATTTGCTGTCAGGGTAGCTTGTTTACTTGTTTTCTTTGCTTGTGGCAGGGGCAATATCTATATGTTTGATTGTCTTAATCTATGTTAATAGTATCGACAAGAGCCCACTGAGTCTTGTTCTCTACCCTTGGTGGGGTAAACTGTCTATGTGTTGTTTGTTTGTGTCATTTGGTTTAACATCTGTAAATCCTTTGACCAGTCAATCTGGTGACCAGTAAGTGGCACACAGACGTGCCTTAACGTTGCAGCTACAAACAATCTGGAGGATGCTTCAGATTCTCTGGGAATTCTAATAGAACCCCACTGGTCAGTTTTAGAGGCTGTGAATTTTGAGAAGCACACCCCAGTTGATTTTAGTGGCTGCCTGGAGCATTCATGGCAGGAATGTCCAGGATTGTGAGAACTGCACCTGTTTGTTTTGGTTTCTGTTTTGTCTCTGTGGACTTAGACTGATGTTATTTTTTAGAGATGAGACAGAGCATCTCTATCCTTTTAAGTTATAAGCTTAGATTGCTGAATTGATGTTGAAAAGAGAAATGTTTTCTGTCCAAGTGCGGGTGAACACCCTGATCAGATTCTTCACATCCTTTCCCATCAACCCAGATCTTCACTTTACAGAACTTGATGTCATCTAAGATAGAGATTCTACAGGATATTTCTTCCCATGACCTTTTTCTCCTAGATCCCCCTTTTTCTTATAATCCTAAGGAGCTTTTAGATTTTGTTTTGTTCACCCACCAGCCTACCTGGGACGATTGCCAGCAGCTTTTGCAGATTCTCTTTAGCAGCATATTATTCTAGAGGCCAGAAAGAATGTCCCTGGGGCAAACAGGACTTCCACACAGAACCCTGCTGTCATAGATTAGAGATTCCCTCTCTGACAACCAGATTAGACTACAACTCTCCTGAAGATAGGGAGCACCTAAATGTCTTACCACCAGGCTCTGTGGGGGTTGCAGGATAACCCACCAATTTGACAAAGGTACATGGAGTTAGGCAGAGACCAGACAAGTGACTAGCTAGGCCTTTTATAGTCCAGTAAAGGTATAAGGGAAAAAAGCTTCAGAACCTAGAGTGACTATAGGATAAGTTGTTGTGGGATTTAGTGCAGGTTGTTCAGAAACTTTACCATAACAAGAGATTGAGGAGAAGAAGGAGCAAGAAAATAAAAACAAAGAAGATATGAAACAGAGAGAAAGAGAAAGAGAGAGAGAAAGAGAGAGAGAGAGAGAGAGAAAGAGAGAGAGAGAGAGAGAGAGAGAGAGAGAGAGAGAGAGAGAGAGAGGTTTAGACTCCCTCCCTCCTAACCTTGAAAGTGGAAGAGAAACCTCTTCAATTCCTTGTAGATATAGGGGCTCAGTCCTGGTACAAACTGAGGGAGCCATGTCAAACAAAAAGTTTTGGGCTCAAGGGGCTACCATCACCAAACAATATTCATAGACTACCTGAAAAACTGTAAATCTTAGTGTGGACCAGATATCCGATTGATAGTAATGCCAGACTGTCCTTGCCCCTTGTAGGGGAGAGACCTTCTGCTAAGATGGGGGCACAGATTCACTTCCACCTTTATGAACCACATGTTAGAGGGCCAAAAGGGGAGTCCATGCAGATTTTAACCATCTGCTTAGAGGACAAGAAACAACCCTTTGAGCAAAAACAGCCTGCTTCAGATAAGATGGACTGGTGGCTACAGGTATATCCACAAGCCTGGGCAGAAACTGCAGGAATGGGGGAGGCTAAGAACCAGCCTCCTGTCCATATAGAAATGAAAGCCCAGGGTAGCCCGATAGCAGTGTGTCAGTGCTCCATGTCAAAGGAGGCTCAAGATGGGACCAAGCCACACATTGCCCACCTACTCTAACTAGGAGTTCTGCATAAGTGCCAGTCAGCCTAGAAAACACCTCTCCTACTAGCATGGAAACCTGTAGGGAGCCGTTTGTGCTGCACCCAAACATGGCGCCGGCTTCCCGCCGAGAACTCAGCAAACAGAGCTGTTGCCCAGCCAAGAGACTTAATGCGCATGTGCCACATACGTCATAGTCCGCTCTCGGGGCATACTATTGAGTTACTGGAGGGCGCACCAACCAGGTAGCGACACGAGTCTCCTAGGCATATATAGCAGTGCATTTCTCCCCCACATGAGGAGGAGAGGAAGACAGTAGAGAGATTGCGGGAGACCCCACGTGGAGGGATGGCGGAGAGATACCACGTGGAGAGAAACCCGATAGGAGAGGTTGCGGGAGATCCCACGTGGAGAGAGACTCAGTAAAAGAGATTGCGGGAGGTCCCACATGGACAGAGACTGGACAGAGAGATCGCACGTGGGGGACTGCGCATGAGAGGTGACCTAGACAGTAGAACCCTTTAGGGATTCCCTGGCTCAGAGAGGAGTTTCCTGCTCAAGAAGCCCCCTGCTCAAAGTGCTGTACAATAAAGGTTATCCGCAGAAGAATCTGTTTGTTTGTTGCACGCCTGTTCCTAGCGGCGGGAAGCGTGGGTGCATGGCAGAAACCTTAAAAGAAGATCTCAGAAGACAGAAAGATGCTTATGGATTGGCATGATCAAGATAGTAAAAATGACCATCTTGCCAAAAGCAATTTCCAGATTCAATGCAATCTTTATCAAAACTCCAACTCAATTCTTTATAGAGTTAGAAACAGCAATTTGCAAATTCATTTGGAAAACAAAAAACCCAGGATAGCATAAACTATTCTCAACAATAAAAGAAGTTCCAGAAGAATCAAGCTGTATTCCAGGGAATCAGTCCCAATAAAAACTGCATGGTATTGGTACAGAGACAGGCAAATAGATCATGGAATAAACTTGAAGACCCAGAAATGGACCCACACACCTATGGTTACTTAATCTTTCAAAAAGAAGCTAAAAACACTCAATGATAAAAGGACAGCATCTTCAACAAATTGTGCTTGCTCAACTGACAGTCAGCATGCAGAAGAACACAAATGAACCCAATTGTATCTCCTAGTACAAAGCTCAGGTCCAACTGGATCAAAGACCTCCACATAAAATGAGATACACTGAAACTAACAGAAAATAAAGTGGGGAACATCTTAAAACACATAAGCATAAGAGAAAATTTCTTGAACAGAACACCAATGAATTATGTGCTTAGATCAGAGATCAATGGGACCTCATAAAATTGCAAAGCTTCTGTAAGGCTAAAAACTGTCAAAAGCACAAAACAACAACCAACAGATGTGAACAAGATTATTACCAACCCTAATCTGACAGAGAGCTAATATCCAATATATACAAAGAACTTAAGAAGTTAGACTCCAGAGAATTAAACAATCCTATTAAAAATGCGGTACAGAGCTAAACAAAAAATTCTCAACTGAGGAATATCAAATGGATGAGAAGCACCTAAAAAAAATCTTCAACATCCCTAGTCATCAGGAAAATGCAAATAAAACAATAGTGAGATTCCACCTCATACCAGTCAGAATGGCTAGGATCAAGAACAGAGGTGACAGCAGATGCATGCAAGGCTGTGGAGAAAGGGCAACACTCCTCCATTGTTGGTGGGATTGTAAGCTGGTACAACTACTACCTGAGCTTCTAGACATATCACTCCTGGGCATATACACAAAAGATATTACAATATATAACAAGAACACAGGCTCCACCATATTCATAGCAGCTTTATTTATAATAGCCAAAAGTGAGAAAGAACCCAGATGTCTTTAACAGAGGAAAAGGAGCAGAAATTGTGTACATTTACAGGTATTAGAAACAATGACTTCATGAAATTTCTAGGCAAATAGATGGAACTAGAAGCTACCATCCTAAGTGAGGTAACTTAGTCACAAAGGTACATTCAAGGTATGTACTCACTTATAAGTGGATACTAGACCAAAAAGCTCAAAATACCCATGAAACAATTCACAGACCGTATGAAGCCCAAAAGGAAAGAAGACTAGATGTTGATACCTCAGTCCTTTTTAGAAGGGAGAAGAAAACACTCAACAGGAGAAAATAAAGGGACAAATAGAGGAGTAGGGATTGAAGAAAAGATCATTCAGAGACTGCCTCACCTAGGAATCCATCCTATATGCAACCACTAAACCCTTGCACTATGCTGATGCCAAGAAGTGCTTACTGGCAGGAACATGATATGGATGATTCCTCAGAGGCTATGCCAGTGCCATACTGACACAGAAGAGAATGCTTGCAGTCAACCATTGGACTAAACACAGAGACCCCAATGAAGGAGCTAGAGAAAGGACTGAAGTAGCTGAAATGGTTTGCAACCCCATGGGAAGAACAACATTATCAACCAACCAAACCTTCCATAGCTCCCTAGGATGAAAACACCAACCAATGAATATAAATGGTAAAATTGCATATGTAGTAGAGGATAGCATTTTCTGACATCAAAGGGAGAAGAGGCCTTTGGTACAGTGAAGGCAAGTTTGCCCACTGTAGGGGAATGTCAATGTGCTGAGGTAGGAGTGGGTGGCTGAGAGCGGGAGTACATTCATGGTAGCAAGTGGAGAGGGAGGAGGAACGGAACTAGGAAAAAAGGGGATAAGATTTTAAATGTCAATACAGAAAATATCCAGTAAAAAGAGGGGAAAAACAATTATTTTATGACTGGGGGTTACCACAACATGAAGAGTTTGGGTAAAGAATTACAGAATTAGGAATGTTGAAAGCCCCTGGTGTTGATTATGAGGCCTAATATTTATTAAACACTATTACATAAATATGGTTCTTTTGACATTTAAAAAAATTCAGGGTGACATGAAAAGGACCTGTTGAATGTTGCATATTTTTATGTAAAATAAACTTATTACTTTTAATTTTTATACAGATAAAACTTGAGAAAATGTAAAAATTTATAAAATACATGCAATGGCATTAATTACTAATTGAGTATCCACTCTGAGTATATTGCAGCGAAAATCTCTACAAGCTAACTCACATATCCATATAATCCTTGTAATTTCTTTGGGTTTTAATCTTCCATGTCTACTAAGTTATACAGATAATTTACTCAACCTTACATTTCTGTTTGAATTCTTTTCACCAGTATTTGAATATTTATTTAGCAAATATTATATAATATCAAAGCATCTAAATATAATACTGAACAATGGGCTTTCATGGAACTTCTATTCTATTATGAGATAGATAATTAAATGTATGACTAATTTGGAGTCACATATCATCTTGATTATATGGAAGGAAAGCACTTAAGAAACTCATTTAATAGCAAATTCTAAGACTAAAATCAATTACTTATATGAATAGAAGGCACAAGCTGATAATGAAGTGTATCTATTGTTGGCATTTGTTAAGGGCTGAAACTTACCTGAAGAACAATGAGCCATTAAGAGGTTAGACTTGGGTGGTGGGTATGGCTGGACAGATGGCTCAGAGTTAAGAGCATTTGTTGCTTTACACAGGTTCTAGGCTTGGTCCCCAGCACCCACATGATGGCTCACAGCCATCTATAACTCCAGTTCAAGAGGATCTCACACCCTATTTGGGCACTAGGCACATATTTCTTATAGACACACATAGAAGCAAAACACTTATACACATAAAATAAAAATTTTAAATTAAAGAAAAAAAGTTTAGATTCCTTATTAAGATAAATAAATAAAATGCACCTGATTAAAGAATGGGCCAATATCTACACACTTCATCAAAGAAGGTATACAAATGGATAATAAGCATATGAAAAAAAAATGCTCAGCATCATATGCCAATTGGTACTACAGATTAACTGAAGAACAAAGTGCAAAGCCATTGATTCTAACCCTGTTACCTAAATAAGTGAGAAGCTGACCAAACTCTAACAAGCTGACAACTGGCCAGGACACAATGGTGCTGCTGCAGGATGAAGAAGACCGTGTGGTAGTTTCTCACTCACACCATAGGATCTGCAATATCTCAGTTCCATCCAAAATGGGTTGAATGCTTAGAATTTACAGCAAATTCCCACAGATGTTTCTCACAATTGCTCTTCATTAGTGACCAATCCAGCTGAAAGAATTATTCTGTTAAGAAGAACGGAGCTAACATGGCATAGAGAGGCATGGTGAAAGCTGTGTACTGAAGAGAGCAATCCCAAAAGACCTCCTGTAAGATGCAACTACTGACATTCTGGAAAAAGTAAAACTGTCCAGATAACAAAAAGACTAATAGTTACTGAGGGGATGAGGGAGATAAAAAGATAAACAATTAGAGCTGTAAGTTCACTGCTCATCCAAATCTTGACAAAGTTCACTTTTGAGTTTAATAAAAGGGCTTTAGTAAATGTGTGGCAGGGTCAAAGCATGTAAATCTAGACATTTGTCTTGTTGAAGCTGATTAATATTTGCATAAAACACAAAAATGCACTTAACATACTGTCTACTGTTTAAGAAAAAAAAAAAAAGCCTTGGACTTTCTTAATGATAGCATGGGCCAAGCATCATGTCTATGCTTTATGCAACCAAATACTAATTACTGTGGTCTCAGTAAGAATATCTCTTAAGGAAATAATCAGGTCTCCTTAAAGTAGTATCATCAGCAGGGTAGTGAGGAAGAGTTCTTACCACATAGTGATAATTGAGAACTAATATTTGACTGATACATTTTAATTTCATCTTTTACATACTGAGAAAAGAGACAAACAGTTTTATTTACATCAAGGTGTCTGTTTTGGAGGATTGATTTATCTCTTCAAACATTTCTTTTTCCAGCTTCTTCATGTTGTCCAATATTGTCTTGCCTTTTCCCTTAGGGTTACTTATCATTTCCAAGGCCCGTTGATGTTTCAAGTTCAAATGTTGGTGATTTTGTATCCAAAAGTGGTGAAACATGTGGTACAAATATTGAAAGGCTCAAAAGCAGACCTCTCAGGATGCAGAATCTCTGTAAAGAGGTGGATGCAAGGAAGGATGGGATCCAGAGGTAAAATTGAAAACATGTTTACAGTGGTTAGAAATTCTCTCTTCATTTTGGTGCCTCTGTGTTGGTCTCGAAGAATTTCTATCATTGTTTCAAAAGTTATATTCCCTGCGTGTTTATCCAGAAGCTTGTATATGCTTGGTGAAGTTATCATCACAATTGTGTCAATATAAGAATGTGCTGCAGTAAAACTGAACTTCTCTTCAACATACCACCATCACCTCTGCTTAGCGTAGTTACTCGTGTCTGATTTTTCCTGGTCAGTCTTGGTTGTTATGGAAAGCTGATTGGAAATATTATGAACCTCTTGAACTTTTCTGCTGCCCAGTACTTCCCTGAAGTCTCCAGAATTCCAGCTTCATTCTAGTAAGCTATCAGGAAACTGTTATAATAGCTGAATTCCTCACCCTCCACACAGTTCCCACCTTGGCCATATCTTTCTAATAAGTCAACATTAGGTAAAAAAAAAAAAAAAAAAAAAAAAACTTTTTTCAGCTCTTTAGCACTTTCAAGGCCAAACTCGAGAAGGTCCATGCCAAAAAGTGCTTCCTCATTAGAATATCTTTTCTTCCCCACACAGCCACATTCCCAGTGCAAACTCCATGCTCACTGGTACTCATTTCTGCCCCCATAGCCCAGCTTAGTCATGAAGAACAACACCAAATGTTTCCGGAACTAGATCAACTTCTGTAAAAGTGTACTTGAGATGTTTCTTAGTTTTTCAAATCACTGTGAACTGCAGCTGTAAGGTAAATCCCTTCTTGTACTTCATCAGAGTCTGTCTGAATTTTTTTTCAAAATTCCTCTATTTCCAATTGTTGATAGAGGTAATGCCACAAAAGTGTCACAGGAATAGTGTTTTGTTTCTCAGCTGTGCACTGCATATTTTACTTTTCTTATTATATGGGGCTTGAATTAGAATAATATCCATAGTCTCATGTAATTTTTTTGTTATTTTCCATTGATTATTCCATTCATTTATATTTTAAATATTATCCCCCTTCCAGTTTTCCTTCCACAAGCCCCCATTCTCTCCTCACTCCTCTCTGCCCCACACCTGCCCAAACACTCCTGCCCCAGTGACCTATTATTCCTCTATCCTTGATCAACAAGTTTCCACAGGACCAAAAGTTTTCGCTCCCAGTGATGCCAGATAAGGCCTTCCTCTCCTATATATCCAACTGGAGCCCTGGGTACCCCCTGCTTCTTTGATCAGAGTTACCTTGGTTAAGATGTTTCTCCAGAGCAACAGACACATTTAAATCCACTTTGCATCTCAAATTCTGCCCCTTCTCCTCTTCTCTCCCTCCAAAGTCCCTCCACAGTGTCCTCTTACCTACTCAGAGAGTATGTAAGTCCTCTGAGTATGCCCCCACGCTAGCACATCAAGTTAACATAGGTCAAAGTGTTTCTTTTTCCCCTGAAACCAAACAAAAAAGTAGAGTTAGGGAATAAGATTCCACAGACAGGCAAGAGCTTTAGGATAGCCTTTGTTCTAGTTGGTCAGGACCCATATTAAGACCAGACTACACATCTGCTACATACATGCATATGCAGGGGAGCCTAAGTACAGTCCACATATGCTCTTTGTTTGATGGTTCAGACTCTGAGAACCCAAAGGTTCCATGTTAGTTGACTCTGTTGATCTTCCTGTCACCCAAGCCACATCCAAAGTTTGGTTCTGGGGTTTTGCATTTATCTGAGTCTTCTTAAGATTTTTAGAAATTTCTTCTCCTATGCAATTGACATCATAAACATGAGATCCAATATCAGTTGTATCCCCTTTTTTATTGGAGCTGATCTTGCTTTTAAAAGTCTAATCAACTTCTTGCATTCTAAATTAGGGTTTTGAAAAGCCAAAGATTCAATTCATATAATCCATAATTCTGAGTCTGATATTCTATTTATAGCTGAAGTCAATCTTTGCAAAAAAAAAAAAAAAAAAATCACTGAAGGCTTTTTTTTTTCTTTTTTTTTTTTTTTTCTTTTTTTTTTGTGGCTTAGATAATTTTAGCAAGTCCTCATTCCTGAGCATTTTTCACATTTATCCCAAACACGTAAAACTGCTAAATGACATAGTGCCAAAGTATTATCATCCAGTTCAAACCGGCTTTATAACTCAGTTTATTTACCTTGCCTAGCAACTCATCCTGGGAAATGACAGTATTTCTGGCCTGACTTCATTGTTTTTAGGCCTATCTTCCTCATCCCACAGTGTTTACAATTGTGACAAAGGAACACCTTCCAAAATTTTGTTGCAAAATTTTTCAAGTCTTGGGGGATAATTCTATTCGGATTTGTGCATAAATTCAACATCTTTTTTACATACAGTGAATGCATACTTCAGAAAATGGTTGCTTCTTTATTTTTACTAAGACCTAATAGGTCTAAAGAATTCCGTTTAATTTTTTCCATCATCTTGGAGGTACTTATCGTAGGCAACTAGGTTTGTATGTAATCCCTGGATGAAATAAGGTTAGTTTTCTAACAACCTTAAGCTACCCTCTTTCGGTGTCATTATGAGGCAGCATGTTAGGCTCCTGTTTAAATTTCTTTGTATTTGAGTATATTTCTGAGGTTTCTCTAAGGCTGTGCAATAAAGGTGTGGCTAGGGTTGAGCTGCACAAGAAGAAAGTACTTGTTTATAATAAACAGAAAGCTCTTGGGTTAAAGATCTGGGCTAGGAATAAATTACAGCACCAGAAGAATTTTCTTTTGTTTTTTGTATTTTGTTTTATTCAGTAAGTAACACAATCTTGAGGTTTACAACGTGATCAAATATCCTGCAACTTAAGTTAGCAATGTTCCTTACATTATATAAATTAAGCTTTCTGACAATTGTTCCGGTTGTTTTCAGTCATGTCTGAGTGCATCATCATGGGACTCCCAAGGAACATCAGAGCTGGGCTCTTGAAGCTGTTGCACATGGCCAATAGGGACCTAAAATCCACTAAGAAGACACCTGAGCCTTATCACAAGGGATGAATTCTCCATCCCTCTTGTAACATAATTTATGGCATGATATCTCTATTCCTGACCTTGGCTCATTGTCCTAAGTGCTGCTGAATGGAAGGCTTGGTGTCAAGGGGTCACCCCACAAACAACAGAAACACTGAGTTCACCTAAACAGGAATCATTTATTGAATGCACACCCCAAGACTGGTCAATCATAGCAGCAGTTCAAAATCGTGTACTAGACATTTCTCAGGGCCAGCACAGTGCAATAACCACAGAGTTCATGCACAAGTGCTGGAAATGATGGCCTATGAGGGTCCTGACTCAAGCCATCTTAGACATAATAGTTCATAGTGAAATTGAATTTGATGGTCTTATGTGAAGCTTATAGTTGTGGAATTTCACAACATTAACTAGCCTCATAACATACAGAACATAACAGGGTATGTGGTCAGCATGATCTTGCTCTAAATCAATCTTCTCTTTCAATCCATGTCCTGGAGGAATATTACAGCAGCAGTGTAAAATAGCTGGCTGGCATGTAACAAATTTGCTATAGTTATGGTGGGCCCAAGACTTATCAGGAGGAACTTTGTATCATTAGGAAAGCTGTATGCCTGACCTTACCATGGTCAGACAAGGTCCATGGCCTCAACAGGAGCTCCTAAGATGAGAACCAGGTCTAAGCACAGAGAAGCCAGGACACAGTGCTGGTTTCCCACTCTTCACTTGTGCTGCATTTTCCACTAATGTAATTGTATAACCACATACAGTGTGATCACTTAGTATTGATACCCGTCATCTTTAATGAGGGCAGCAATTGCTTCACTACACCTAATTCTATGTAAAAAATTGGGGCTCTGGTGTTTGTGTGGTTTGTGATGTGACTCATGAACCTGAATAAAAGATGTTAGACCCTTGCTCTGTCAACTAAGTTAATACTATTGTCCTACACCTTCCTCCTTAACACCCTCAGTTCTGTTGAATATTTTATTTTATTTTTTCAGACATAATATGACTGCATAGCTATAAACAATCCCGATTTGGTGACTTTGGTGTGAAGAGGAGAATCCCACACTTAGCCTGAAAGCATTTTTACTGGTGGCTCCCCTACTTCAGTTTTCTCTGCCAACAGATCTTCAGACTGTTGCCAGCACCGTGGTGACTGTAACTTTCTCTCATAAGGCAACTTGGGGAAACTTTCAAAAGTTAAACACAAGGCTTTATGACTGTGCCCCTTTATGATTGTAACACACACCCACAACACAATCCTGCAGGCTACTGCTGGATGTGATTCCATACACCTGTACCTGATGAGACAGGAGAACATTTGGCAGCATATTCAAGCTGGTGTGATTTCTCATTAGTTTCAAAGGCTAATATTGCTGAATGAGTAAAATTTCAGTTAGGGTAAAACATTTCTGGTCAGAATTTGGAAAGGGAACACTCAGTTCCATACCCAGGAATTACTTATTTCCAATCAAGTCTAGAACAAAATCTGGTTTTGTTAGGAGGAGGTGCTCAATGACTATTTCCCAGAAAAGTCTCAAGGAAAGGGCACCCCAGCTTCCTGTCAGTATAGAGAAAACATTAGCAGGGAGGCAAAGGCTGTTCCCTCTGACATCTGCAATCCCTTCTGAGATATTCTCTTGTCTCCTGGAGAGTTCTTGTCATCTCCTGTGATGTCACCAGCTCTGTAGTGACAACAAGTACACAAGATTCTCTCAGTCCCTGTCTACATGTTATGTCCAAAGATTTGTTTTGTGAGCAGTGTTTTTGGGAGAGTGAAGATAGATTGTACAGAGACTAAGTAGATAGAGAAAGAAGCTGGCCTTTCACCTCAGAATAATAAAGGACAAAGGAAGTGGTCCTGGGAAATGTGGAGGACGTCCTGAGCAGTGAATGGTGAGCTTCCTTGCAGGGGTGGGCTTGATCTGGCATTTCTAGCAATAGGGCAAAGGAACTGGAGTCTCTGGTAAACTAATTAATTTCTGTGATTATCACAGTTACTGAAAGTCAAGGATGTCAGAACATTAGATTCTCCATCACCAAAGGCAGGAAGGAGATAGCAAGGCCAAAGTTGTTATTCTGCGAACTCCCTGCCTTTACATTTACTGTCATTGGTGATGTTACAGTGGGATATAATGAGAACACTTCAGGAGTCATGGAGGTTCTAACTTATCCCAGTTTAGGGCAGGGAATCAAGGTACTTCACTCCCATTGCTTCTTTTACTTCAATGGCTATCTGGCAGTAGTAACAGGGGGAGAAATGACAGTGACTTTAGATTTCTTTATCAGAGGTTGTGGGTGGTAGGCATTTCTCCACAGTAGACAAAACCTAACAGAGGAGGTAGACCAAGACAGAGATTGGATCCTATTGCCACTTAAGGGGTGTTTGGTCTTTCAGTAGGGAAATTGATTAGTCTGATGACCATGTCCTGCATGGCTCTTTAATCCAATGTTATAAGCCTAGAGTAGCATGGTAGGATATCTGAGAATCTCCAAGTATTCAAGTACTTTCAGATGGTGAATTTATCATCTGACTTCTGAAATCACAGTACTGAGTTCTCTGAGGCAAGTTGTACCTTGTGTGGTTAATTATAATCCCAGAGAAGCCATCACTGTGGTCATCGTAAGAATGTGTAGAGGGGCAGAGGAAACACCTGGCTGCCTACATCTTCTCTGTAGAGTGATGGGAGATCTGAGATCCACTGAGCAGGCATCTCAAACCTGGACCAAACTCTTTGTGTTGATACTGGTTTCCAAACATGTTCTTTCTGTTTGGGCCTCAGTGTGGTCTGTCTACACTCTGTGTTCTCACCATGTAAGTTCACTTACGTTCATTCACCTACAGAGGCTGGCAGACAGACATTATCCCCTGCCACTGTCCTAAACAAGAAGAACGTTAAAAAGGAAGAGAAGAGGCTGACCAGAAAGCTGCAGCTCATTACCGAGAAGAGAACAAGCTGAGAGATTGCCTAATCTATGTCACAGAGCGGGCCATAAACAAGAGGTATGAATTGCTCCAAATGCTGTGTTGTCAGTCTTGGGTCTGCAATGCCACCCTCATCTTATCCTTTTAAGGTGTTGGGTTCTAGGAAGCTGAGTCTCCAGAAAGTCCCCGTACTAAAACTCATGTATGAAAATACTTCAAGGAGGCATGGCAGAACCTGAAGCTTAGTCAGGAATGAGAATGGAAATGTGCTCTTCTTCTTCCTCCAATTAGAAAGCTGAACTGTGGTCTGATTGAAGAATCCAGGTATAGAGACAGTGGAGAGTGAGTTCCCAGTGTGCATTTGGAATGCCCTTGACTGGTGGTCGCTTTGTAAATTCAGAGGCTGTGATTTTGTGTTGAGTACCTGCCTGGCAGGTGACCAAGTGCTCAAAGCTCTTGGCAGCAGCAAGAGAACCTTAGCCCCACATTGTTCATCTCAGAGTTCAAGTAGAAGGCCTGAAGAACATGGCTGTTATTCTGTGTCTCTGTGTCTTATACTTTGAGACAATAATGTTGCATGCCTTTCTTCTGAATCTCGTTGGGATCTCTCTGTTTGTCTCTGTCTCTATCATTTTCTGACTCTAGTTACTTTTTTAATCGTATGGGTGTGTCTGTGTGTGTGCATGTATACATGCATGTGCAAACCTTTTATATGTTCATATTTCCATCCACACTTTGAAATCTAATGGCCTGTGTTTTACGTGTATGACAGCTTCAAGGTGAAGTCAGTGCTGAGGTCTGGGAGCCCCCACTTTAGTCAGCACCGCTCCTTTGCTTTTGTGTTCACATTTGTCTGTGAATTTGTTTTCCTTGGTCCTTTTCTGGTGTGTTCAAAGACATCTATATATAATAAGACAGCTTATATAATAACATAAATAAATCTTTTTTAGAAAGAGTCCTGCAGTTAAGAGGAATGCAAGGTGCATACCTAAACATAATAAAAGCAATAAACACCAAGCCAATAGACAATATCAAATTCAATTTAGAGAAACTTAAAGTAATTTTACTAAAATCAGGGCCAAGACTCACTATCTATTCACCATAGTACTTAAATTTTTAGCTAGAGCAATAAGACACCTAAAAAAGATCAAGGGAATACAAATGAGAAGAAAAAGTCGGATTGCTATTTACACATGATAAGATAGTATATGTAAGTGATGCCAAATGGTCAGCCAAAGAACTCCTACAGCTGTTAAACCCCTTCAACAAAGTTGCTAGATACAAAATTAACTTTAAAAAAAGTCAGTATGTCTATTTATTCAAAACAACTTTTATAAAGGACCACATTTAATTGGTGTTGGCTTACAGGTTCAAAGGTTTAGTCCATTATCATCATGTCAGGAAGCCTTGCAACTTCCAGATAGTCATAGCACTGAAGAATCTAAGAGTTTACATCCCATAATAAACACCAACAGGATAAGGCTCTGTCTTGGGTAACCTGGAGGAGAGTACCAATTTCCTCCCTCATGATAACACACTTCCTCCAGCAAGGCTATATCTTCATAAATTAGGCCTTACATCTTAATAGTGACAGTCCCTGAGTCAAGTACCTTCAAACAACCACATCCAAAATAGTGAAAACAATCTGGTTCAATAGACGAACTCATGGAAGTAACACTATTTCTGATTTTAAAGCATAATATAGAAAAATAGCAAAATCTCTTTTCAAATGGTCTAGCTTATCACAATTAAAATATCTGTCATCTTGAATTTATTTAAAAAAATTAGAAGGTACTTTTCCTATCCAATTAGCATCATAAATGTGAGATTCAAAATCAGTGGCTTATCGAACACTTTCCTGTATCAGTGGTTGTCTTGCATTTCAGGTTTAATCACTCTTTTGCATTCTGAATTAGAACTTTATCAAGCCAAAGATTTAATCCACATTTTCAGACTTTTGAATCTAAAATTATTTTATTTGTAGGTGAAGTCAATCTTTGCAAAAAAAAAAAAAAAAAAAAAAAAAAAAAAAAAAAAAAAAAAAAAAAAAAACAGTGAAGGCTTTTTTTTTTTTTTGGGCTATGAATAATTTAAGTAAGTCACTTGAACCTTTTTCCTGAGGATTTATCCTATTTATCCGAAGTATTTAAAGCTGCCATGTGACAGAAAGTCTAGAGTTAATCATCCAATTCAAGATGGCTTTATAACTTAGTATATTTACCTTTTTTGTGAATATATGTATATTTTTTGTTTTCTTTATTTCTTGGACTTCATACAGTCTGCGAGTTGTTTCTGGGGGAGTGCAAGCCTCTGGGGTTAGCATCCCACTATCAGTGACTGCATATTATGTCTGTTCTTTTGTGACTGGGTTATCTCACTCAGGATGATCTTCTCTAGATGCAGCCATTTTCTTAAGAATTTGGTTAAGTCATTGTTTCAGGTGGCTGAGTAGTATTCCATTGTGTATATGTACCAAATTTTTGTATCCATTCGTCTTCTGAAGGACATCTGGGTTCCTTCCAGCTTCTGGCTATTATAAATAGAGCCGCTATGAACATTGTGGTGCATATATCTTTGTTGTATATCAAAGTGTCTCTGGGGTATATGCCCAGAAGTGGAATAGCTGGGTCTACAGGTAGTACTATATCCAATTTTTTGAGACAGATTTCCAGAGTGGTTGTATTAGCTTGCAACCCCACCAACAGTGGAGAAGTGTTCCTCTTTCTCCGCAGCCTCACCAGCATCTGCTGTCATCTGAGTTTTGGATCTTGGCCAATCTGACTGGTGTGAGGTGGAATCTTAGGGTTGTTTTGATTTGCATTTCCCTGATGGCTAAGGATGTCGAGCACTTCCTCATATATTTCTCGGCCATTCGGTGTTCCTCAACTGAAAACGTTTTGCTTAGCTCTGTACCCCATTTTTTAATAGGGTTATTTGATTCTCTGGTGTCTAGCTTTTTGAGTTCCTTGTACACCTTGGATATTAGGCCTCTATCTGATGTGGTGTTGGTAAAGATCTATTCCCATTCTGTTGGTTGCCGTTTTGTTTTTTTGACGATGTCCTTAGCCTTACAGAAACTTTGCAATCTCATTAAGTCCCATTTGTTAATCTTTGACCTTAGAGCTTGAGCCATTGGTGTTTTGTTCAGAAAATTTTCTCCTGTGCCTATGTGTTCTAAGGTTTTCCCTACTTTCTCATCTAATAGTTTCAGTGTATCTGGTTTAATGTGGAGATCTTTAATCCACTTACACTTGAGCTTTGTACAAGGAGATAAGAACAGGTCTATTTTCATTCTTTTGCATGTTGAGTGCCAGGTGGACCAGCACCATTTGTTGAATAGGCTGTCCTTTTTCCATTGAATGTTTACTGCTCCTTTGTCAAAAATCAGGTGACCATATACATGAGGGCTCATTTCTGGATCTTCTATTCTATTCCATTGATCGACCTGCCTATTTCTGTAACAGTACCATGCCGTTTTAAGCACAATTGCCTTGTAATATAGCTTGAGGTCAGGGATAGTGATTCCCGCAGATGTTTTTTTGTTGTTGAGGATGGATTTTACTATTCTAGGTCTTTTGTTATTCCATATGAAATTGCACATTTATCTTTCCAATTCCATGAAGAACTGGGTTCGAATTTTGATGGGGATTGCATTGAATTTGTAGATTGCTTTTGGTAGGATGGCCATTTTTAAGATGTTGATCTTTCCAATCCATGAGCATGGGAGATCTTTCCATTTTCTGAGATCCTCCTCAATTTCTTTCTTTAGAGGTTTGAAGTTCTTGTCATACAGGTCCTTCACTTCCTTAGTTAGAGTCACACCAAGGTATTTCATAGTTTTTGTAACTATTGTGAAGGGTACCTTTTCCCTAATTTCTTTCTCCATATGTTTGTCCTTTGAGTATAGGAAGGCTACTGATTTGTTTGAGTTAATTTTGTATCCGGCCACTTTGCTGAAATTGTTTATCAGCTGTAGGAGTTCCCTGGTGGAATTTTTGGGGTCACTCAAGTACACTATCATGTCATCGGCAAAGAGTGATGTTTTTATCTCTTCCTTTCCGATTTGTATCCCCTTGATCTCCTTTTGCTGTCTAATTGCTCCAGCCAGGACTTCCAGTACTATGTTGAATAGGTAGGGAGAGATTGGGCAGCCTTGTTGAGTCCCTGATTTTAGTGGGATTGCTTCAAGTTTCTCGCCATTAAGTTTGATGTTGGCTGTTGGTTTGCTGTATATATCTTTTATTATGTTTAAATATGGGCCTTGGATTCCTGTACTTTCCAGGACTTTTAACATGAAGGGGTGTTGGATTTTGTCAAATTCTTTCTCAGCATCTAGTGAGATGACCATGTGATTTTGGTTTTTAAATTTGTTTATATGGTGGATTACATTGATGGATTTCCTTATGTTAAACCATCCCTGCATCCCAGGGATGAAGCCTACTTGGTCATGATGAATGATGGTTTTGACGTGTTCTTGGATTTGGTTTGCAAGGAATTTGTTTAGTATTTTTGCATCAATGTTCACAAGTGAGATTGGTCTGAAGTTCTCTTTCCTTGTAGGGTCTTTGTGTGGCTTAGGTACAAGGGTTGTTGTAGCCTCAATAAATGAGTTGGGTAATATTCCATCTGATTCTATCTTTTGGAATAGTTTGGCGAATATTGGTGTTATATCCCCAATAAATGTTTGATAAAATTCTGCACTGAACCCGTCTGGACCTGGGCTTTTTTTGGTTGGGAGGCTTTTGATGACTTCTTCTATTTCTTTAAGTGTTATAGGGTTATTTAGATGGTTTACTTGGTTCTGGTTAAACTTTGGGACCTTGTATCTGTCTAGGAATTTGTCCATTTCCTCCAGTTTTTCCGATTTTGTGGAGTATAAGTTTTTGTAGTAGGATTTGATGATTTCTTGAATTTCCTTAGTTTCAGTTGTTATGTCACCACATTTCTTTCTGATTTTGTTAATTTTGATACTCTCTCTTTGCCCTTAAGTTTGTCTGGCTAGGGGTTTATCAATCTTGTTGATTTTCTCAAAGAACCATCTCTTTGTTTTGTTGATTTTTTCAATGGATCTTTTTGTTTCTATTTGGTCTATTTCTACCCTAATTTTGATTATTTCTTGCCATCTACTCTTTTTGGGTATATCTGCTTCATTTTGTTCTAGGGCTTTTAGCTGTGCTATCAGGTTGCTATTGTGAGCTCTCTCCAGTTTCTTTTTGGAAGCACTTAGGGCTATGAGTTTTCCTCTCAATACTGCTTTCATTGCATTTCATAGGTTTGGGTATGTTGTGTTATCCTTTTTGTTGAATTCTAGAAAGTCCTTAATTTCTTTCTTTATTTCTTCTTTGACCCTGCTATCCTTTAACAGAGCGTTGTTTAGTTTCCATGTGTATGTGGGCATTTTGTTGTCTTTGTTGTTGTTAAAGCCCAGCCGTAGACCATGGTGATCTGAGAGGATGCATGGGAGTATTTCAATCTTCTTATATCGATGAAGGCTCGTTCTGTGTCCAATTATGTGGTCAATTTTCGAGAAGGTGCCATGGGCTGGTGAGAAGAAGGTGTGTTCTTTTACTTTAGGATAGTATGTTCTGTATATATCTATTAATTCTAGTTGGTTCAAAGTCTCTGCTAGTTTTGCAGTGTCCTTGTTCAGTTTCTGTTTCCCTGATCTGTCCATTGGTGAGAGTGGGGTATTAAAGTCTCCCACTATTATTGTGTGGGGTGAAATGTGGTTTTTGAGCTTTAGTAGAGTTTCTTTTATGAATGTGGGTGATTTTTTTTATTTGGAGCATATATGTTAAGGATTGAGAGTTTTTCTGACAGATTTCCCCGGTAATGAGTAAAAAGTGTCCTTCTTTATCTTTTTTGATAACTTTTGGTTGGAAATTTACTTTATTCAATATTAGAATAGCCACTCCAGCTTGCTTCTTGGAGCTGTTTGCTTGGAAGTTTTTTTCCCATTCTTTTACTCTGAGACAATGTCTGTCTCTGTCTCTGAGATGAGTTTCCTGTATGCAGCAAAAGGCTGGATTTTGTTTATGTATCCAGTCTGATAGTCTATGTCTCTTTATTGGGGAGTTGAGACCATTTATGTTAATAGATATCAAGGAATAATTGTTTCTGTTTTCTGCCATTTTTGCTTTTTTGAGTTGAGTTGTGTCTGTGTTTTTTTCTTCTTTTATTTTTCTTGTTTAGGAGTTTTCTTGTTTTTATTAGGCTGTATTTTCACTCTTTGTATTGGGTTTTCCACCTATAATTCGTTGTAGTGCTGGGTTTGTGGTCAGATATTGTGTGAATTTTGATTTGTCTTGAAATATCTTTGTCTCTCCATCGATGGTGATTGATAGTTTTGCTGGGTATAGCAGCTTGGGCTGGCACTTGTGCTTTCTTGAGGAGTGCATGATGTCTGTCCAGGCTCTTCTAGCTTTCATAGTCTCTGTTGAGAAATCGGGTGTGAGTCTGATTGGTCTGCCTTTATATGTTACCTGACTTTTTCCCTTACTGCTTTCAGTATTCTTTCTTTACTTTGGGCACTTGATGTTTTTACTATTATGTGTCGGGAGGTATTTTTTCTCTGGTCCAACCTATTTGGAGTTCTTAAGGCTTCTTTTATGCTCGTGGTCATCTCATTCTTGAGGGTAGGGAAGTTTTCTTCTATGATTTTGTTGAAGATATTTACTGTGCCTCTTAGTTGATATTCTTCTCCCTCTTCTATTCCTATTATCCTTAGGTTCGGTCTTCTCTTTGTGTCTTGTATTTCCTGGACATTTCGGGTTAGGAGCTTTTTGTTTTTTGCATCTTCTCTGGCTGTTTTGTCTATGTTTGCAATGTTGTCTTCTGCCCCCAAGATTCTCTCCTCGATCTCTTGTAATCTGTTGGAAATGCTTGCTTCTGTGACTCCTGATTTCTTTTTTTGGTGTTCTGACTCTAGGGTTATCTCTTTTAGCACTTTCTTTATTGTGTCAATTTCTGTTTTAATTTCCCTCTTCCATTCCTTTATTTTTTTGGTTCTGTTTTCCTCTCGTTCTTTGAGTTCTTTGAGTGTTTTTCTTGTTTCTTCTTTAATAGCTTCTGAATCTTTTTGCTTTTCCTCTCTTTCTTTTTTAAGTAACTCTATCAGCGTCTTTAGGCATGATTTCAGGTCTGTGTCTTTTTTTTCTGGAGTGTTTGGAATTCAGATGTTTGCTACTATCAGAGAGCTGGGTTCTGGTGTTGCTAGATTGTCTTGGTTTCCTTGGGATATACTTTTTCTTTTTCCTCTTGCCATTTTGTTATCAGTGATATGTTCTTGCCTTTCCCTTGTATCTGGTCTGTGTCTCTGGTATCTTTCTGTGTGCACTCCGCAGAGATCTCTCTACTCCCTGGCAGCCCTTATTCCGGGTGGCAGCTGGGCCAGGCTCTGCTCTGCGTCCTGAAGTCATCTCCGGGTGGAAACAGACGTTCCTAAGATCTGTTCCTGGTTACAGATGCTCAGCCTCTCCGAGCCACCTTTCCGTCTGGCAGGTGTGCCAGGCTCTGCTCTGTGTCCTGAAGTCGTCTCCGGCTGGGAACAGAAGTTCCTAAGATCTGTTCCCGGTCACTGGATCGAGGAGGACAGGGCAGGTCAGGGCAAGGGGTGCCCTTTCCGTGTGCACTCCGCAGAGATCCCTCTGCTCCCCAGCAGCCTAGGTCGCCCACTCCCCAGTTGCTCAGCCTGTATGAGCCACCTTTCCGGGTGGCAGTTGGGCCAGGCTCTGCTCTGTGTCCTGAAGTCATCTCCGGGTGGGAACAGAAGTTCCTAAGATCTGTTCCCAGTCACTGGATCGGGGAGGACAGGGCAGGTCAGGGCAGGGGGTGCCCTTTCTGTGTGCACTTCGCAGAGATCCCTCTGCTCCCCAGCAGCCTAGGTCTCTCACTCACCAGTTGCTCAGCCTGTACGAGCTGCCTCAGTATATTTACCTTTACCTAGCAATATATCTTGGGAAATGTTATTGCCTCTTGCACAATTTCTTAGTTTTGTAATCATGTGTTCCTCTTTCTACCATGTTTATCATGAAACTGAAGAACAGCTTCCAATATTTCTGTTGTCAAACCTTCCCAGTCATGTAGTATACCTCTGTCCTGAAGTGTCCATGAATTTAAAAAATACTTCATGATGAACCAGTGCATACTACACAAAACACTGGCTTCCTCAAGTCTACTTAAATCTAACATGCCTAAAGTTTTCATTTTATGTTTTTATAACCTGGGGAACACTTACTGTAGGCTGGTATGTAATCACTGCATAAACTAAGTTTGGCTTTCTAAGAACCTTGAGTCATCCACATTTAGGGTCCTTATGGGATGGTATGTTAGGCCCTTGTCAAAATTCTTCTGGCTGTGTATGACTATTTTTCTTATTCTTATTTAAAAGTCTCTCTAATTTTCTTCTAAGGCTTTTATTTCATCAATCTACTTTTCCATTGAGCTAGTGCAGTAAACTATTTTGGTTAATAAAAATAAAGTAAAAAAATATCAATCTTCTTACATGGTGCTTCTCATCCTTTACTCTCTCCTTGAGAACTTCTCAAGTGACTTGCCAACATCTCCTGGCTTCCCAGTTTGTCCCCAGCATGTGTAATCTATCTGTTCATGGGACTTTTTAAATGGTGCACAGTCAATATGTTGATTTAGAACACAAAAATCCCAGACATGTAATTTTACCAGAAGTCCCTGTAGCCAGATGTTGGGGTAAAAACCTGCCTCCTCAAAGAGTCAGATAAAGTACTCAGATGATCGTCCTAATTCACTGACCTTCCAAAAGGAACACATTATTTTTCCCTCTCCACTCTGTTTTAAATACCCTCTACTCCAAGACTTTCCATTAGTTTAGTTGTGCTTCTTCTCTATCAACTTGTTTTTTGCTCTGCTTTGGACCCAGAGTGGACTTTTTAGCTTTCCAATAAAAGAGTATAGAAGAAAATCCTTCTTTACAATAAACAGAAAGCTCTTATGCTGAAGGTCTGTGCTTGGGCTGAGCTATACCATAAAAAGATTTTTTTTCACACAGTCTTGGAGTTTATAGTGTAATCAAACATCCTAGGACATACATTAGTAATGTTCCCTTCATTACATAAATCAGGAGTTCTGATTGTTTCCAGGCATTTATGAGTTCCTCTACATGTGAATACCAAAGAAGATCAGAAGTGTATTCTTCAAGCTGTTGCACAAGTAAAGAGAGTACCCAAAGTTTTAAGAAAACCCCGACCCTCTTCACAAATAAATTCCCTCCTTTTTTGACACATAATTCATTGAATGAGGGTACCTTTTCTGACTTTGTCTCATTGTCCTATGTACTGTTGAATGAAAGTATTGGTGTCCATGGGACATGAACACAGATCTCAGTTAAACAGGGATAATTTATTGAATGCAAATCCAAAGAGTGAAAAACTAGGGAAACAGCTCAGAGCTGTGTATTGAACATTGCTCAGGTATAATTTATGAAGTTTAAAACTGCAAAACCCATGATGAGCTCATATGCAGGTGCTGGAAATTATGCACTTAGAGGGCCCTGAGTCAAGGCATTTTAGACATGATAGTTCATATTTACCTTGAATTTCCTGAATCTTACATAAACCTTATAGTTGTGGAATTTCATATGATTAGCAAGTCTCATAAATATGCAAAACAAAACAGGATATATGGTCAGCAGGACCTTGCTTTGAGTCAAGTTTTTTGTTATGTTCATGATTGGTATGTATCAACAGTATGAAATATCTGACTTCCATGAAACAAAATTGCTACAGATATGTTACTGGAACAAGTTTGAATAAGAAGAAATTTGTGTCATTAGGAAAGATGTCTACAAGAAGTTACCATGGTCAGGTACAATCCATGTTGTCAACAGGAGCTCTTTGGATGTGAAATAGAGAATGTGTTTGTCACCTAAAATGATAATATCCACTGCTACTTTGAGAGTATACTGTGCTTATGTGAAACTCTGCCTTCCTTGAGTGATGCCCTCCTAATAGAAATTATCAAGTGCTGAGGCCACACCCAAATAATCCCTTCAAGGGGCTAGAGATAAGCCAGCAGACACACTCCATTCCCTTGTCCTGTGATTAAATCAAGTTGAAACACTTCAAATATGATGGCCTACTTAATCATTTATCATTTTCCAACTCTGACATTTATTTCAATACAGGTGAACCTTCATCTCAGAAGATCATCTTGGTATACTTCTCCAGGGCCCCCAAATTTGTTAGAAAATTGGGTATAGTCAAGCAACTGCTGTTATCAGTAAGAGGTGATAATTTTCTGTAATGTGGTGAGACTAATATATTTATTTATATAAATGCATTAATGGATAATTCTGTGTCAGGGGTGAGAAACCAGAACTATGTCCTGGCCATAGCTCACGGGTATGTGGGGGCACACCTTGGAATTCTCTGCAGGGACAGAGTGAGGTAGAATGAGCACAAAGAATGATAAGCAACACTGCTGAGGAGCCATTTAATTTTAGCAATGAATACACATGAAAGCTTGATACTTGATGGACACAGAAAGACAGCCTGATGACTTTTCTACTCTACTAACATCTAGAAAGAAACCATTCTTTCTCCTCCTCTACTTTGTCTTAAATACCCCTAGTTCATAGAATCTCCTTTCTGATTGATTATGTTTTTTCCCTATCAACTGGTTACTTGCTCTGCATCTTGACCAGCTGTTGACATTATTTAGATTTGGATGAAGGATCTTGTTCGAGACTACTCCTCTGTTGCTGTGTCCTGTGAGATTTTGGCAGTTTCCTCTTGGGCCAGGAAATGGAGCAGAGGTGGTGGTCTCACCTGTGCTCTCAGATGTGTCATCATTCCCATAAGACTGGCTTTCTCCCAAGAGGGTCTGGGTGCAGAGAGCTCTGGCACCAGGTCAATGAATAGTATTTTATAAAGAGGCATTTAATAAAAATGTCTTGAAATAAATTATATTTTCAATAAATACACTAAACTAGAGCATTCAAATACAATATGATTCTGTTGTTGTTCAAGACCAGTAGAGGCAGAAAAGGAAAAAGGGAAAGAAGGGGGAAGTTTAAATTATTGAACACACTGATGTAGATATGCTCTCAATCTTATCTTTATGTTTTATTATAATCAGTTAGTAATGACCTTTTTGGGATGTGATATAATTCTTTTAAAATAGCACAAAGTTAACAATTGATTTAAAAAATAAGAAAGACAAATAAAGAAAGAAAGGAAGGAAGGAAATAACATATTTGACTAAATAAAACCATGTGATTTGGGTCACAAGACAAGTGAAATAGTAACGAAAAAACACTGTATAGGGTGAGGAGTGCCACACAGAGGATCACTCCGAAATCTGATAGTCATTGCACTACATTAGGAATGGTACTGAACCAAACTCATTTGATTTTTAAAACCTTAATAAAATTTAGTTCATATAAAACCAATAATAGGATTCTACCTTGAATAATTTTCAACTCAGATTCATAAACTTTAAAAATTCAATATGTTTGCATTCATATTAGAGCCCATGAAAACATAGCACAATAGAGATATAGTAGAAAAAGTTCTAAGCTTAATTCCTTATAGATCTGATAACTATATCTACCTTAATCACACTTGTATTGTGTGATGTTAGTGACAGTATCTCAATTTCTGTAGTTCTCAATAATATTCTCCTCACAAGATAAGCATAAAAATTCTTATGCAATGGTGTCATTCAAAATATTACTAGAGGAATGGATATTCAGCAACTACAGCAATAAGTATCAATGTCAGCAAGTAACATTATCCAGTCATCATACATAGTGCAAACGAGGTAGAATACTTTCAGCTCATTCAGTCCTTATAACAACCTTATCAAGTAGGTGACACTGTCATTTTTAATCTTACAGATAACTAAGTTGGAACTTAAAAAAATATAACTATCCATTTCAATTTTTTTTCCTCAAGCACATACTTGATGTTTCCTTGGGGCCTATCAGCAGTAATTTAAGAGCATATTATTAGACCATTCTTTTTTCAAAAATGAACAAAAATGACACATAAACCAACAAAACCTAGAGAGAACATGTAAGTGAATTAGATCAGAATCTAATGCAAAGAATGTCTTATTTTGTACTTACTTTTGCTAGTGTGTATTCATTCCACATTTGCCATTACTTTGGCTTTTAATGTATGCAACACAGCTTTTATTCGAATTCTGTATATCTTCACAAGTATAAAAGCTACTCTACACAAGATATCCAATAGGAAAAAAGCAGTGGAAATTACAAAACAAATTATTTTAGAAATAAACCTGATAAAATTACTTTAATTATAAAAAAATCAAAAGATATACATTATCAAGTAAAAGTAGTTGAAAATGTGTTTGTTTAGGTAAAAAAAATTGTGTAGACTTAAGTTTTACTTTTTTATTTTTTATGTAATGAAGAACTTTCTTCCTTAACCTGTTATAAACAGTATGAAGTGAAAACAGTTTTTAGTTTCTATGAATAATTTTTGAATGACTATACTTTAAGGGTCCTTTGAGCTGAGCTAATCTTGCCTGAACTTCTCACTTTAACTGAAAACTCTTGATTTTAGAGAAGTACAATGTTCTTTCAAGGACCTTACAATCAGAAAACAAAAGAGCAGAGCTCCAGTCACATGGTCTACTCCTCTTTACTACATGGCTTTCCCTGCATTCGTTCTCCAGGAAGTTGAAAGTTAGCATCTTAGGCTCTATCTATGTAGGCCTGTAAGTTGCCAGAACAGGAGAATGTAGAAATGGCATTGTGTCAGTTTCAAAGTTTTAAATATAAGGCCAGGCTTTATCTCAGAGAAAACAAATGACAGAGAACTTTAATAAAGTTCTTCCAAACTTCCCCTAGAATTTGTGCTGTGAATCTTCTCCTTTTTCATGTTTCTCTTGGTTTTAGTCTTTTTACAGTATCCCAGATTTCCAATACCCTTAGAAATTCCTGCTGACTCTGAGAAGATCAGCTATGTGTTTAAACTTTGAAGACTGAAAATCAGTGATTGCTCTTTCACAATTTACCCAGAGGTGAATTCTTCCAGTGTTACAAAAAAAGAATGAGATAGCCCAGACCAAATACTTAATTTGCTTCCATTTAAACATAGTCCAAATAGATTCAAACATTTTTTTCTTTTATGCTGGTAGTCTTGGAGGAAAAGAAATATAAGTTTTTTTTTTTTTTTTTTTTTTTTTTTTTTTTTTTTTTTTTTTCTTGTTAGATAATTACATACTGGCATTGGGTGAAGTTTTCTCCTGTGCTTTGGATTACGTGAAGGAATGACTTCAGCAGGCAAACAGGCCTTTTAAACAAAAGTTACTTAACAAAGTACAGATTCATCTGGCGGGCTGTCCTAAGAAGGATTGGAGAACAGCATTGTCTTGGTTGTTTATTTTAAACATCTTTTCATGGATATTTATGATATAGGTGATATATCTTTGGGAAAAGTGGAATTACAAGGTAGGAAAAATATTTAAACCAGAATGAATCAACTCTTTATTTTTATCTATATGTGGGACTGAGTCCTGACACTTTAGTCTTTGTTTTAAGGGGAGCAATTTATGTACAACCTTTCGTACATAATTTTTTTTTGTACAATTAACAAAAAAGGGCATTTTGACCACAAGGAATGACAGCCATTTTTCTGACAAGCAGGCAGGTGTGGACTGTGCTGAAAGCCACCTCTCAAATGGCACCACCACAACTTTAGATGGGAACCACTGTGCACTTTTAGCTGTCATATCACTTCATGTCAACTCTTCTCTTCAGAGAATAAAGTGTATCTCATTACAGGGTTGCTTCTGAGCTGGCCTCACTTTGCCATTAAACAATACTCTGTTAGGTGAAGAAAAAAAAGCAACGATCTTTTCAATTTCAACCACTTCTAAAGTTTTCTATAACAACTCTAGCATATCAAATTCTTAACCTGAAAATAATAATTTTTTGGTGGCTAAGAAAGATATTTTTTAATATCTTCCATATGATTCATTTAAAATAAATGCAATTATTGTGATGGTTATGAGTCCAAATAACTCCTCTCCAAGTCAGTCCCAGGGAATCTCCAGGTCTGTACTTTATTTAGACATCCTAGGTTGGGGAGTTGTCTCTCAGCTATTGATTCAGCCATTTAAGCAAACATACTCCTTTGTAGCAGTACCTACTGTTGAAAGCATGCACTGCTTCTATCTTGCCATTCTGTAGTGTTGGATCTTCCTCTCTCACCCACTCCAAGCTTTCTTCTTTGACAATATACCAAGGAATCATTAAAATGTATTCTTAGCTATTTGGTTTTAGGAAATAAAGGAAGAGAACTTAAATGTAATTTTGCAACTAAGAGAAAACATTCATCTATAGATGTTTCTGTCTAAATGGTTATCAGGAGATGCATGTGATGACAGTCCTATTATCACAACACTAATGAACTAAAAGTAGGAGGAACAAGAGTTCACAGTCACCCTTGTCTAAACTCAGTTCTCATCCAGTAGGAACTATGTCAAATGGCCAAATATGTAAATGAAGTTAAATAAAATGATTATCATAGAAAATTACTCTCAGAAATCTAAATGTCACAGCTGAAACTTGACAGATCATCCCTTGAGAAATCAAGAGTAACAGAGGAAAATACCTTGGGCCTAGAATGTTTTGGAGTAAAAGTAAACTTCTGCTATGGTGAAAGCCATAAAATGGGAAGTAGAATTTTTACTGTAAAATATAATTAGAGATCAGCTGGTATACAGCAGAATTAAGTAATTTTCTTTGACCATTAGTTTCTTAAGTTCCAATATATATGTTATTAACTGTCACAAACAAATGCTACGGGATGGTCGTCCTACAAGGTTTTCATTGTGTGTGGTATGTGTGTTGAAAATGAAAGAAATCCATGATGAGCAATGCAGTCACTGTGAGCTATTTGCTGACATTTTCCATTGCTGGTGATTTCTCATATGCTTCTTTTTATACTAGTCTTGGTTACTTACAAAAACTTGGGGTATTTTTATAACTCCAGAATAAATGTAGCATTTCTAAGGCTAGTACCCTGTTTCTCATGAATATGAAATACTATCTTCAAGAACAATGCAAAAAGTGAAATAATACATTTGAATTCTGAATTCTTGGCAGGAAAATATAGACAGTGGAGTTAATTTAATTGTTACTAAGCAACAATAATAATACAAACAAATATTTCATGAAAAAATTAGATAAGTCAGTTGAGATAAAACCTAAGGAAAAATCTACAATGGCCTTTTAAAAACACATCTTTCTGCATATTACATAAAGAAAAAAACATGTTTTAGTAGGAGGCAGAAGTGAACTGATATATGTGACTGATATTTTCATCTTTGTTCTGGACACTAATATCAGAATAGAAATAAGAGAAAGACAATAACTGAAGAGTACCTTCATTTCAACTTGAAAATGTTATCTGAAAACAAAAAGGGTCTAGTAATGACAAAATTATGATTTATTAAGATTCATAACTAGAACAACAGAAAGTACATAGCTAGAAACTGTCAACTCACAAAAAGTGTGTAACTCACATTCATAAGTCTTCAGTTAAAAGGCCAATGACAGACTCAGAAAGTAGATGTTAGGAAAAGGTAAAACATTTATTTGGAAAACTATTAAACCAAAGCAGATTAATAAAAAGACTGTGTTGTTTAGCAGTTGAAGGGGAAAGCTTTATTAAAATGGAAACTTAGTGGGAACAGGTGAGATACACAGCTGCCTGGGTAGTTAGAAATTAGAGGTTGTCTGTCTTTAAAAGATGTGATAAATGTTAGCTCTTTACTATCTGATATCTTACATCCTAAATAGATAAAGAAGTACCATTGATTAGGAAGGTGCTTTTCATAATAATAACTAACTTTGTGAAATAGTGATTAATATTAAAATAGTGTCTTTTGAACAGGGATTATACACCAGAAGCAGAAGATTTAGCATACAGAAAATGCTGGCTCCATTGCTAATGCTCAAGAGTGGCATCTTTCACTACAAAACAAGGATGGCAGTGAATACAGATTCAGCAGAAACAGAGGAAATACAATGTTTGGCAGGTTCAGTTCAAGATATTATTAGGGCAAAGATAATAAGCAAATAATACATTGTTCATCATGCCATATAAAGTTAGTGGCTTTAAACATCAAATAAAATGGTTGAAGAAAGTTTTAGGTTTTTGTTTTATCTATAGGAAGTTTATAGAAATATACCTTTTTATCTCTAACTTGGGCTTTCCCCAAAATTGTTTACTTGGAACGTGAATAAGTTGAAGTGATTATGTCATCTATTCACTGAGAGAAACAGAGGCCAACAATTCCTAGCTGTCTGAAAATGACCCTATAGGGTAACTAGAGATGTATGTAAGAGTACATTGAGTTTTATCTGAAGCCACCTGAAGAACAAGTGAGGCTCACATTGACCAAAACAAATCAGTGTGTACAAGGGGCAGGAAAGGTTGACCACAAACTTTCACAAAAGCCATTGTTGCTAGATGGTAGATTCATAAATTACAAGGAGTGGATTGCCTTGTTTGTATGTTATTCAGTCCTTAGCACAAATCCCCAGGGAGCAGCATGCAAATGAAAGTAATAAAAACAGCTGGAAAACTCAAGGGAATCTTATACTATGAGTGCATTAAGAAATTTGAATGCTAAGATTGCTGAAATCCCAGAGAGGGACTTCTTCCAGTTCACTCCAGTGCAGACAGTAGCAGGGTTCACTCATGAATTCCAGCTCAGTACAGAGCAGACATTTTTAATAATTTCATATATAAGAGTAATTTTTATTCACCAGATATAATTGTACTTGAAGCTTTCTGCTGAATAAGCTCATCTTTTCTACCTCTTTCTGAACTCTGGCTGGCTGGCTCAATTTAGCTGTTCTGGATCAAACTTCTGTCCAAACTGAATGATTCAAATTGGCTTTGCTTGGTTCCTCAGTGAATTCCTCTGCTTGGCCTCAAGTGAACTCTGGTAGTCTGTTTTAATAATAAATCTTCTCACTTATTCTCATTTTCTGGTTCTTCCCATCTTCACGTGCTACTGGTTTCTGGAAAACTGTCTTTCTCCCCTCCCCCCTCTCTGTGATGCTTTATCAAATTGCCTCTTTTTACTGCCTGTTTTAATAAGAGTTGGATGTATTCTTTCTCTAAATCTTTCTGGTAAGTCTTTCTCTGAATGCCACTTTTGCCTCACAATGAGGTATGGTTTTTAAACATGGCTTCCTTTTATAAATTAATTTAACCTCCATTGTTAAGGATTAAAGGTACTAGGAAGATGTCTGTATTCCAGCCAGATCAGACTGTAATCTAGGTCATGTCTACATTCCAGCCAAATCATATAAACCTAGGTCTTTGGATGTAATCCTTTGTCTGTGTATCTATGTGCTAAATTGAAATTCCTGCACATTGATTAGTATAATTGAGATGACACAGTAAGTAATAAAATAAAATAAAATAAAATAAAAATGAAGACAATAATGTACTGATATATCTCATCAGATGCTTTGTTGATTTGGTCCTGCAGCTTTATGTCACCTCTGTGGGACACTCAAGTTCATGACATACATCTGTGGATGAAAAAGGATAGACTACAATATGGGTGGATATCTGAGATTCATGTTCTACTAGTATTTATAATATGCATGCATTTTAAACATTCTCTTTGCTGAATGATTGACTCAAAAATTTTTGTTGATTTGTGTCCTATGTATATTACTCATCATTCTGATTCCCTCAATTTAAAAAAAAAAAAAATTAGTTTTTACATGGGCATTATACATATAAGCTAAATATGTTAAATGACTAGTTATTTCTTCAGATTTCTAGAAAAGATAATCTCTGGTGTCATCAGTCTAGCTCTAAGTTAATGTTACGTTCAACTCAAGATGTACCCATGTAAGAATATATTCTAATACAAAAAAATATATATATATCTCAAAGTCATAAGCAAAATACTATACTTAGATACTTTATAACATGTAATTGAATAAAATTATTATACACTAAACATTATTTAAAAATAGAAAAAAGCCTATCAGTACTCAAAGCTCTGTGCATAGCTTCTTTACAAATATAATCTCAGTGATAGTCACAGTTCTAAGCAGAAGGGACACAAGAGTCAACCTTAAATTTACAGGGATAAAGTGAGAACATTCTAACAAGGGGTGAATAAATATATGTCAAGTAGTGATAAATTCTATTGTGAAAGATAAAATAGGGCCATGCGAAAGAGCATAGTGAAGCTCTTAGGAAAATAAATTACCTGTGAAAAAAACTACAAAGTTTAGAAAAATAAGAGTCTTCTTTCCATAGTGCCTGGTGTTTGAAAGGTTTGCTGAATCATAATGTTAACTGCTTGCATTTCTGTCCCCCCCCCCATAGGTCTATTCTTCTCCAGTCTGCCTGGATTTTTTTGTCCCTGTCAAGATGATAAGTTCTCTGCAGGGTTGTAATATTTGCTACTTTACCAGGCTAAAGACTCCTCTGCTAAAAATAGAATTCTCTAACAGTTTCAATTCTATTTTTTATGCACACATACACAGTTTTCTTCACACATCTCTTTCACTTTACATACTTCCATTCCAGTTTGAATATCCATTTCTGTCTTTCCACTTCTTAGACACATTAATCAGGTCACTGCTTATATGACCTTATATATCTTTTCTCTGCATGAAACTATGTTGATTATCAGATAAAGACACATTTGTATCTAATGCCACAATGGAGATATAAAAACTGCTTCTTATTCATCCACATTGGCTGGAGGCAATATGCATCTAATTCTAATATAATAAATTAAACAAATTGTTTTTTTTTCTTGGACAGACAAATGAATTACTATAGCTTTTCAATCAATGTTATCATATATTTTGCCTTACTGATTAAGATATTATAGCAAACTTTATTGTGCTTTTGGAGACAATTATATTAACATAAAACCAAGCTAACCAAGCTAAGGGGAGAGAGAAGAAACACAGGCAGTTCACTCTGGTTCAGCAAACTTTACAAACACTGTGCACTGTTGAAACAGGCCACCTATTTTTTCTTTCTTTTTTTTTTTTTTTTATCTCTTACAACTTTATTTTTTAAAGGGATACATATACAGATTTTAAAAGGCATTTTGGCATAACACTATATGAATATTTTTGTCAGTACTTAATTCTTTTAGAAGTTTGATAGCATGCATTGAAATCCCACTAGTTACCATAAGGATAAAGTACATGTAGGACAGAACGGAACATGGAAACAGTTTTCTTGGTGAGTACATATTAAGCATAATGATCTTTGAATATCAAAAATTGCCACAAGACTATATTTTTATGAGATTGCAATGTTTCTGTAAGGCTAAGGACACTGTCAAAAAAACAAAACGGCAGCCAACAGATTGGGAAAAGATCCTTACCAACCCCACATCTGATAGAGTTCTAATAGCCAATATATACATAGAACTCAAGAAGTTAGACTCCAGAGAATCAAACAATCCTATTAAAAATGGGATACAGAGCTAAACAAAAAATTTCTCAGTTGAGGAATATCGAATGGTTGAGAAGCATTTAAGGAAGTGCTCATCATCCCTAGTCATTAGGGAAATGCAAATCAAAACAACCCTGAGATTCCACCTCACACCAGTCAGAATGGCTAAGATTCAAAACTCAGATGACACCAGATGCTGGTGAGAATTTGAAAAAAGAGGAACACTTCTCCACTGTTGGTGGGGTAGGAAGCTGGTACAACCACTTTGGAAATCAGTCTGGCAGTTCCTCAGAATATTGGACATAGTCCTACCTGAAGACCCAGTTATTCCACTTCTGGACATATATCCCAGAGATGCTCCAACATACAATAAAGACACATGCATCACAATGTTCATAGCAGCCCTATTTCTAATAGCCAGAAGCTGGAAAGAACCCAGAATGTCTTTCAGTAGATTAATGGATACAAAAATTGTGGTGTATTTACACATGGAGCAACTACTCAGCTATTAGAAACAATGACTTTATGAATTTTTTAGGAAAATGGATGCATCTAGAGAATATCATTCTGAATTAGGTAACCCAGTCACAAAAGAACAGACATAATATGCAGTCACTGATAATTGGATACTAACTCCAGAAAGCTCAGAACACCCAGAAACAACTCACAGGCCATATGACATTAAAGAAAAACAAAGGGCAAAAAATGAATACCTCAGTCCTTCTTACGGAAAAATAAATAAATGTATAGCATCCTCTCAGAGTGTGGTACACCTGGGTCAACTATTTTTCTAAACTTTATATTTTATTCACAAGGTTATTATTTTCCTAAGAGCTTTACTATGATCTTTCCAAATCGATGTTTTCAAATGAGACTATAATTTTAATATCTTCCTCCTCTTATTTTCCCTTTCTCAGTGTTCCCATTTCTCATGCAATCATGAAACCACATGTTCACTAATTTTCACTTGTCTCCAAATGTTATGGCTATTTTTGGTTGTCAACTTGCCTATATCTGGGATGAACTAAAATCCAGAATTGGAAGGCTCACCTGTGATCCTAATCTTGAGGTTGGGAGACACAAGTTTCTGACCTGGATCTTGGCATGGAGATCTTGAGGCACAGTGGCTATGAATGCCAGGAGACTAAGGCAAGTCTGAGTTCAAGGTCATCTGGGACAAAGCAAGTCGACATTCATGCGTGGTGGTAGACAGCTTTAATCTGGGACATACCTTCTTCTAGAGATGTACATGAGGACATTGGAAGAATGAGGATTTTCATCTCTTGGTGTGCTTGCTTTGTGGGATTGAGCAACTGCTAGATCCTTGGATTTTCATTCAGAGCGGCTGCTAACCATTGTTGTGGAGTCGGACTACAGACTATAAGTCAAATTTTCTTACTATATAGAGACTACCAATAACTTCTGTAACTCTAGATAACCCTGACTAATACACAACCCAACAAGCACAACTTGTGTGGATTACTGAGCGTCCATAAAGGAAGGGACAAAGATACAGCATGGAAACATTTTATTAGGTTTTGTCAAATATTTCTTACTGTTTTAAAGCATGACTCTGGTATGTTTCATACTGAATTAAAGATCATACTTGATTATTATGATTTTAAATTTTCAAACAAAATGTTTTTATAACCTTTTAATAAGCTTATTATTACTGTTACATAAATATTCCAGAATTTCATATGTATTCCTGTTTTCTCATAAAAATTCTTTTGGGAGCTTAGCATGACATATTATATCTACTTGATTTACCATAAACAATATGTGATGATGTGAACAATATATGTGGATCAAGGGCTTTGCAAATAGCCATTTGATATCTCTGGTATTATGCTAGATGAGTGGAGAAAGTGCCTAGATGACAGGAGCTCATAAAATATAAGTCTTCCAGATTAGGACAGTTATCATTGGGTGAGGCATTTGCCTACAATCCCCTGCTCTCTCGAAGTTCTCTGGAACATATGCCTCAAGGTTTCTATCTAGTTTCTTAGCTACAAAGGCCATAGATTTTAAGGAGTCATACCAGTAGCTTTGTCTACAAAAACTGATGGAGATGGTTAAATTGGAGATACCAAAACCTTCTGGGAGTCATTTTTGCCTCAGAACTAACAACATAATAATTAACTCCCTTGCCTCTTTTGGCTTTCACATTCTTTGTATTTGACCTCTCAAAACTAATATAATTTAGTACCTTCATGTATTATTTAGTACCTACAACATAAAACCCTGTCATGTGAGAGGGACAACATTGCTGTTTGAGAAATGACTTATATCTTTAAAGCATATAATTTGGCTAAAGAAAGAAAATTTTAAAAAAGGTGACAGGTAAGGATTGGTTCTTCAAAAGACATAGAAACAGAATACTAACGATCTCACACAAATTATTTGCATCTTTTTATAAAACTCTGGTTTTGTTTATCAAGTGCTGGTCTAGTTTAGAGAATGCCAGAGATCAATAGCATGAGGGACTGAAAAAAATATTTTGCCAGCAAGGTAAATAATAATTCATGTTTAAGGTCTGGACTTCAACAGAATTGAGCTACAAGTTAGGTCCTTTGTTAGAGATTGGCTCTAATACTTTGATTTAATCAGGAATGTGGATGTCGAAGTGTTTAAAGTCTTTGTCCCCATTTTTTTTGTTTTGTTTTGTTTTGTTTTGTTTTGTTTTTGTTTTGATTTTTGATTGATCACTAAAGATGCCAGTGACAAATGGCTGAGTATAGGGCAAAGCACTTAATGTTGCATGGGTTGGATGCAGAGAAGATTGGGTGTAGAATCACTGTGAGTGGAATAGAAGGAAACAAAGCCAACCAACCATGTAAGACTTTGAATGAGAGGTCATTGGCCACTTCCCCCACTGGGCTTGGGGTAGCAGGAGATGATTTAGGAGTGCCCAGCCTTTGAAATAGCCAAGGTTTTTTAAAAAAAATAAGCTTGTCTCTGTGTGTTTTTGTAGTTGTTGTTGTTGTTGGTAGTGGTGGTGTATGTGTGTGTGTGTGTGTGTGTGTGTGTGTGTGTGTGTGTGTGTGTGTGAGTTTGTGTGTGTGTTTCATACATGGATCCAAAAATAGCTCCTGAACAGGTGTGTGCATGTGATCATGTGATCTGCAGGAAGCACGAAGTAGTATACCAAACCTCACCTCAGCAACCCTTCATAACTGGGTGATAAAAGCCAGGCTTTCACTGAATTCCTATCTGTTGTTAGTGAAGGATTCTTGCTGGTAACACTAGTGGTAGAAATGGCACTTAAAATCATCTAAGTGTTTTCAACACCTTCTCATGCCAGCCTACCACTTGTTTGTGTTGTATATTTCTGTGTTGAATAAATATATTATATATATATTATATATATGTATTGAAACTGGAAATACTTGAACAGATTTTTGAGTGAACAAATGATTTCATTTGACTACAGCAAAGTGTATTTTCACCATTTTATTTGCATTTTAGCCCCGCAAGCATCTGTTACCCAAACTATTATCGATAGTTAGCAAAATCTCTTTCATCAGTGTTCCTAAATGGTAGAAAACATAAAATGATCAAAAAGTATAGATTCCAATGAATGTCCTAATATTAACTAACCAATGCTGTGCTTTTAACACACTCTGCATTTTGATGCACATTTTGAACAGTTACTCCTTGGAAATATTTAAAATCTTAGATATTTTTTGCTATTGGTCAGAGTATATAAATTTAAAAGTAAAGGTCCTGACGAAAAAGTGGTTTCACTGTCTAGTAAGTATGATTTACACCATCATCTCCATAGTAGGACTGCACACAGCATGACCCATTAAGATTTGTTTCTGTCATTCACTTAATAGTTCATTCAGAATTTATTTAACATTTGTAATGTGCTAAGCACTGCTGCAGGGTATAACAAACAGGAAAAAGGCAGGCAGAGAGATATTTTTGTTACTTTGTGCGTTTGTCTTTTTAAGACATGGTTTCTATGTGTGGCCCTAGTTATCCGTGACCTAGCATAGTAGACAAGGCTGTCCTTGAACTCATAGAGACCCCCCTGCCTCTGCCTCCTGAGTGCTAGGATTTCAGACATGGGCCCCATCACCAGACAGTTAGAATACCTTGTGTGTACTGCAAAAGAGAATTGCCTGTGGTTCATGGATCTAAGCGTAAATCTTATGATTTCCTGTCTGTTCTCTTCACTATGTTAACAGGATGTGCACATGTATTAGGTAGAATATTGTTAACTATGGAGCCACTTTCATCTAGAACAGAAGAAGACATGATTTCAGAGTAAGCAATCTCTCTGAAATGTGTTGTTAATGTAAGTAAAATAATCAATAGGCGATGATAGGAACCATTCAATGGAAACTCTGATTCCCAAGAATTATCTTCCTCCATGGTTGTGTGACCAATACCAAATTAAATAAAATAAGCACACAAAGCCATATATGCGTATTTCCTTTTCTTAGGCTTTTAGTTCAGTTTGTTTTGTAAAATAAAAATGGTTAGACTGCAAGGATGAAAGTCTTTTCAATTAAGCAACATGTGCTGTAGGCAGTGATGGCAATGATTCTGGAAATGTCTTTATCATTTCACTGCAACAACAAACTGGGAGGTAGACATTATTCAAACTAAATGATGACAGTGTCTTAAAGAAAACTAAAGTGCACTTAGATTATTTCTGCTGAATAAACTCATTGGATTGAAAATATTTTATTGCTTCCATTATTATGCAAATGACACCTGGTGCTAGATGTCAGAAACCTGAGGGCACCAGCATAGCTGCTGAGTTGTTAATCAGGAGTGTCAAGTCTTTTCTGCTAATTAAGCTTAATTGGGCTCTGTTATAGAAACACCATTTACAATCACAAACTTACCCATAATATCGAAATATCAGAGCCCAGTAAGGCCTAAGATTAACATCACCTGCTGCCTGTGAGCTCCTATGCCTAGTATACTGTGTGGAACAAGAAATTTCTTTCCTTCCATTCAGTTGTAAAAATTATATACAAATTAGTAGAATAAGTCTAACATTCACATAATAAAATGGTTTAGAAGAGTAATTTAGACCCAAAAATATAGCTTAATTTCATATTTATTTAAAACCAACCAGAATATAATAGCTTTTATTAAAAGCATGATGAGCTTTTAAAGATTCAAATGAAAATATATTATTCACGGGTTAACATGACCAGAAACTAGTCATGCTTGAAACTAAATTTTTATTTCATTTGTGTTCAATATTATTTTCAGCAATGTTACAAAACCTCCACTAGAAGCACATTATTCTGAAAGAAATGGCTTTATTAGTCTGCCTGGAGAAATATAGTGCAATTATTTCTGAATCTGATAACCAGCAAGCATTTCAAAGATTCAGCTGGCTATTTATTTAAAAACAAATCAAAAAGAAATGTTTTACTGCCAATGAAGAGATGGATTTTAAAATGGCCAGCAGGCTTCTGGTATTAGCCAGCTTTGTCAAATTCATTTCAGATGTGCATGAAGGAGTTTGCACTATTTTTTTTTTCTGTTTATGCCACAGTTTCTGTCAAGAAGAGTGCTCAGATACATGATGCACAGACACATAAACATTTAAAAAGAAAAAAGCCTACACTTAGTATCTCCACAAGGGAAAGCAAATCCTTGAGATAAATTAAAGCAGAGACAATGAGGATATCAGAAGAAAATGTAAGCTTTAATAAATTTTGTGAACAGTTTGCAAGAAATGTAATGGAACTTCTGGTTAATTTAAGTGCAGGTAAGGATCTGCATGACATAAATATGGCCAGTGGGACTTTGAAAGTTTGTGTTTTTCTATGAGTAGAACTGTTCTACTGAAAAGGACTAAAAGTATGCTTTATCTTGGAAAACATTAATGACTATAACCTGTGAACACAGATTTTGTTCTCTTCAAATAGCATGCTATTGGTGAGGTACCAATTTTGTGAACTTTTTATAGTAACAGAACACTTTTAGCAGAAATTCGAGAAATGGCATATCTGCAAATGCGTGGGCAGAAACATCAGGTAAGCTGGCCACAGCAGAGTGAGCCAGCAAGCGGTGGGCCTTAGATGCTGACCAGTCTTAGCTATTTTGTTCATTTGAATATAGGGAATTTGTTTGGACAATGTTTTACTTATTGTCAAAAGGTGTAGAAAGAAGGGCAGTAAATTATTATTAGGTAAGCTAAAGGTGTCCCAGGATAATTACTTTGTGGTCTTTGCAACATCCCAAAAGCTTCACAAAACTGAAATACTGAAAAGTGGTCTTTGTAGTCATAGCCCCTTTCCAAAAATTCTTGTTCATGTGTCCTAAGGACCATTCATTTATAAAGCATCAGAATAGTCCATATATGAACTCGAAACTAATGGCTCCACAATATTAAACTAGCAGGAACTTCACTTACAGTGGCTCATATGGATGGGTTTTATGCATTCAAGAGCATAAAAGTTAACAAGTTAACAACCGGCTGAAGATGGGGAAATTACTGATAATCTCTCCTCAATAACTGTTAGAAGAACATAACAGGTATTATCTTCCACCCATATTCATTTAACAGGATGGGGGGGCACTGTTTTAGGAATTGGTTAATGCCCATTGATTAAGACCCATTGAGAGAAAACTACTTCCTCCTGGTTAGGATAGGATAGGATGGGGTGGGGTGGGGTGGGAGGACTGGAGTGGTTTAGAGTAGAGTAGAATAAGAGTTCTCAACCCAGTCAGGTGGATAGAAAGCATTCTGATCTGTTCTTAAAATTAGAACATTACATGCTATTGTCTCCTATATTAGGAGTTAATCCAACTAGGTTTGTTAGTCACCTAGTAGATGGAGGTTGCCTCCCAAAAATGTTGACTGGCCTGAAGAAATACTAAGGAAATGAGAGAAATAATTATTCCCTTAACGAAATAATTTATACCACAGGAACCACTCTCTCAGAGCAGTTCCTAATAGATCTCCCTGCTAAATGGGTACCATTTTATGTGTTCTAATTATAGAGTGTAGCTTTTTGTTTTTCTTCTTCTATCTTTTTTTTGATACTGACAAAAATATAATCATGTTTACCCTGACACTCTGAGTTTCCTCATTTTTTTTTTTTCATATGAAGACTCCAAAACTGCATACTTTCTAGAGCTACTTTCAGACTACCATTCCTGACCATAAGTCAAAATGCCTGGTTATTATCCTTTTCTCCATCTTAGGCACTATGAGTTTTTTCTCAAATTCTAATAAAATATGCTTAGGTTTTTTTCTGAGTATGTTTTTATTTTGACTGATTTTTATCAGTGAAGCTAAGAATAATGTAGAACAGATACCTCACTAATTCCTGGTATGTTTCCTTCTCAATTTTTGTTTGAGACACAGAAATGCTAGACATCTGGTCACAGGGCAACAAATGGCATGGTCCAGTAACAAAATCACCTAATAAAAGACTTGATCTTTCTCCAGGTAACATCAACCTGAAGCAGTCAGTCGTGCCAAGAGAAAGACTGTGGATATCTTCTTCTTCTTTTTCTTGTTCTTCTTGTTCTTCTTGTTCTTCTTGTTCTTCTTGTTCTTCTTGTTCTTGTTCTTGTTCTTGTTCTTCTTCTTCTTCTTCTTCTTCTTCTTCTTCTTCTTCTTCTTCTTCTTCTTCTTCTTCTTCTTCTTCTTCTTTTTCTTTCTTCTCCTTCCTCCTTCTTCTCCTCCTCCTCCTTCTCCTTCTTCTTCTTTGATTTATTTATTTTTTACTGGATATTCTCTGTACTTACATTTCAAATGTTATCCTCTTTCTCTCACACACCCATTCCCCCTGCCCCTCTAATTGCTACCATAAAGGTGGTTTCTCTCTCAGCCACCCTATCCCACCTCAGTGCCCTAGCACTCTCCTACACTGGGAAAACACCTTCACTGAATCCAAAGCCTCTTATACCATTGATGCCTAACAATGTTATCCTCCACTCCATGTGCAATTGGAGCCATGGGTGTCTTCATCTGTACTCAATGGCTCATGTTTTATTCTCTGGGAAGTATGGAGGGTGTGGTTAGTTAATAATGTTGTTCTTCCCATGGGGTTCTAAACCCTTTCACCTCCTTCAGTGCATTCTCTAGCTATTTCATTGTGTTCAGTCTGATGGTTAGCTGCAAGCATCCTCAACTGTATGAGTATGACTCTGGCAGACCAATGAGAAGGTATTCATATCTAGTCCTTGCCAGTAAGCACTTCTTGGCATCAGCAGTAGTGCTTGGGTTTGGTGGCTGCATATATGGTTGATCACCAGTTGAGGCAGTATCTGGATCAGTATCTCTTCAATCCCTGCTCCTCTATTTGACCTTGTATTTTTCCCATGAGATTTTTTTTCTCCCATCTAAAAAGGACTGCGACATCTGCATTCTGGCCTTCCTTCTTTTTGAGCTTAATAAGATCTGTGAATTATATCTTTTTTATTCCAAGCTTCTGAGTATAGTATCCACTTATCAGAGATTGCATACCATGTGTGTTCTTTTGTGACTGGGATACCTAACTCAAAATGATAGCTTCTATTTCCATCAGTTTGCCTAGGAATTTCATTAAGTCACTTTTTTTCTAATAGCTGAGTAGTACTCCATTGTTTAAATGTAACACAATTTGTGTATCAATTCCTCTGCTGAAGGACATTTGGGTAATTTCCAGCTTCTGGCTATTTTAAATAAAGCTGTTATGAACATGATGGAGCATGTGTTTATGTTATAAGTTGAAGTGTCTTTTGGGGATATGTCTAAGAGTGGAATAGCTCAGTCTTCAGGTCGTACTTGTGGAGAGCGGGTGTGGCAGCAGTCTAAAGATTGCGCTTGGGAGTCTGGCCTAATCTTGTGACTAGCACCTGACTTCCTCCTGCCCCCCACCCTGAGATTAGCCACTCCCACCATTCGAGCTGCACAGGCACACGCATGACTCTAGATAAGGCCAGATGAAGTGGACCTATGAACTGCAGCCATGCAACATGGACTGAGGAGGTGGAGTTGAGAGAGGATAAAGGGGACTGTGCTTGGGGGTGGAGAGGAGAAATAGAAAAACAGAAAGAGAGACAGAAAGGGGACAGAAAGATTTTCACTTGCATGCTGAACGGTTCCTGAATAAACCACTTTGAGAAGAATGCTGTGTTGTCGCTCCTTTTCTGCTGGTAGAGACAGTAGCGACACATACTATATCCAATTTTCTGAGGAACTGCCAGACTAATTTCCACAGTGGTTTTACCAGCTTTCAATCCAAACAACAATGGAGGAGTGTTTTTCTTTCTCCATATTTTCTCCAGGATCTGCTGTCACCTTAGGGGGATCTTAGGCATTCTGACTTGTGTGAGGTGGAATCTCAGGGTTATGATTTGCATTTTCCTGATGACTAGAGATATTGAGCATTTCTCCAGCTGCTTCTTAGTCATTTGGTATGCTTCAGCTGAGAATATTTGGCTAAATCTGTACCTCATTTTTCAATAGATTATTTGATTCTATGAAGTGTAAAGGTAAAGATTTATTCCTAATCTGTTGGCTGCCATTTTGTCATTTGGACAGTGTTCTTAGACTTACAGAAACTTTATAGTTTCATGAGATCCCATTTGTTAATTCTTAATATTAAAGTATAAGCTATTGATGTTCTATTCAGAAAATTTTCCAATGTGCACATGTGTTCTAAACTCTCCCCCATTTTCTCTTTTAATAGTGTACCTGTGTACCTGTTTTATGTGGAGGTCTTTGATTCACTTGGACTTCAGCTTTGTACAAGAAGAATAGATTGATTTGTATTTTTCTGCATGCTGACTGCCAGTTGTACCAGCACAATTTGTTGAAGATGATGTTTTTTTCTTTTTTCCATTTAATGTTTTTAGTTCCTTTGTCAAAGATAAAGTGAATGTAGGTGTGTGGGTTCAATTCTGGAATTTCAAATTACTTCTGCCAATCAACTTGCCTGTTACTGTACTAATACCATGAGGTTTTTAACCACAATTAATCTGTACAGTGGCTTGAGGTTAGGGATAGTGATTCACCCCAGAAGTTCTTTTATTTTTTAGAACAGTTTTTACTATCCTGAGTTTTCTGATATTCCAAGTGAATTTACAAGTTTCTCTTTCTAACTCTAAAAAATAATTGAGTTGAAATTTTGATAGAGATTGTACTGAATCTGTTGATTGCAAGATAGCCATTTTTACTATGTTGATCCTTTCATTCCATGAGCATGGGAAATCTTTCCATCTTCTCAGATCTTTTTCAGTTTCCTTCTTCAGAGACTTGAATTTTTTGTCATACAGGTACTTCATTTGCTTGTTTAGGGTCACAACAAGTTATTTCATATAGTTTGTAACTATTGTAACTGATGTTGTTTCCCTAATTTATTTCCCAGCATGTTTATTCTTTGAGTAAAGAAAGGCTACTGATTTGATTGAGTTAAATTTTCTAACCAGCCACTTTGCTGAAGTTGATTATCAGCTTTAGGAATTCTCTGGTGAAATTTCTGGTATCACTTATCATATCATCTGCAAATAGTGATATTTTGACTTCTTTTCCGATTTGTATTCCTTTGACTTTGTTTTGTTGTCTACTTGCTCTGGCTAGGATTTCCAGTACTACATTGAATAGGTAAGGGGAGAGTAGCCAGCCTTGTCTAGTTCCTGATTGAAGTGGGATGGCTTCAAGTTTCTCACCATTTAGTTTGATGTTATCTGTTGGTTTGCTGTATATTGATTTTACTGTTTAGCTATGGTCCTTGAATTCCTGATATTTCCAAGACTTTTTACATGAAGGTATGTTGAATTTTGACACTTGCTTTCCCAGAATCTAATGATATGATTATGTGTTTTTGTTTGTTTGTTTGTTTGTTTTTGAGTTTGTTTATATAGTAGGTTAGGTTGATGTATTTTCTTATATTGAAACATGCCTGCATCCTTGGGATGATGCCTAGTAGATTATTGTTCCACTGTGGCATCGAGAAGGCAGTGTGAGGGTTTCTGAATTTCCGGGAGCTTGGAAAATGCCTCCCAATTTGTCTTTACTTTTGGGGCAGCGACTGATCTCAGTCGGGTACCAAGCCTCCAAACATAGCCTATCTGCTCCACATTTGTGTTACTTCTTAATGGCTTCCACTTGCTTACATTTGTTCTTCTAGTTCTCCTGTAATTCTTTAAGAGAGTTATTCATGTGCTTCTCAAGGACTTTCATCACCATCATGAAGTATGATTTTAAATCTAAATCTTGTTTTTCTGGTGTGTTGAGATATTCACTGCTTGCTGTGGTAGGAGAGCTGGGTTCTGATGTTGCCAGGTTGTCTTGGTTTTCATTGATTGGGTTCTTGTGTTTGCCTCTTCCCATTTTGTTATCTGTGATTTTAGGTGATCTTGTTGTCTCTGACTGGAGCTTGTCTTTCTTGTGGGTCTGTGGGCCCATGGGTACCTAAAGCTAAGAAATGATGGGGGTGGTTCTCTGTGGGGACTGTGAATGTAGATGAAAAAGCATTCTGTACTGATTTTTTAGCTTCTTTTTGGTCTGGTCCTATCAGGCTTGAACTGATTAATATCACAATCAGCCAGATGAACAGATAAAAAACAAGTACATTGAATTTATTAAACCTGAATGCACCAAGTACCATACTGTAATTCAATCATTTTTTATATTTTTGAAACACAGTTTAATGTATAACATTGGCTGGAAAAATATTTCTAATGGCTTTTAGTAAAGAAGAAATTAAGATGAAAAGAATATGTGATACTGTTTAATGTCAAATTGCACTTCATAATGAGATGATACCGAAAAGGATGGCCTACACTAAAACAATGAACAAAAATATAATGTAGACTTAAAGCACCGAGACATACTTTTCATCTGGAGACACATTTTTTTTTCAATTCTATTTTTTTATTATTATTTTTTTTTTTAGTCCAGACTTTATCTTCCTCTACATTTACCCTCTGAGTGTTCCACATCTGATACCCACTCCCCCTATGAGGAGACACATTTTAATAACTGCTTATTCTCCTTAAGAAGTTCTTAAAGTACAATTCTATGAGAAAGTTTCAATGATATTTAATCAACAGAGAATATAAAATCATAGGAGGAAATCATGTGTTTTATTTATCAATTATTAAATTGAATTAATAAGATTCAATTAGTATGGTCCTGGGGATTAACCAGAGTTGTGTATGTGTGAGGCAAACCTCCAGCCCCAGGAAGTGATTCAAAATTTTCAAGACACATGATGGAACACCCTTGTTATCCTACCACACAGATAGTTAATACAGTGGCAAAAAAGAATTAGGAATAGATTTTATTTTATTCATATAGTTTGTAAAGCAAGGTTCAAAGAAAAGAGGAAGGTACAGGAATAAACAGCTCTCAGAGGATGTTGAACTTTGCAATAGTGATAGAAACATGTCACACAGTCAGCTTGAACAACAAGGTTGAAAAAGAGTCCATGTTACAGAAGTATATGATGCCTTGGGTAAAAAATGTATTTGCAAACCTCTGGATTACCCTCTGTCAAGTATCTTGGTGCCTTTAGTATTTGTTACATCATTTGATTGATTGCAATCTGGATTGACTGCAATGATTCTAGAAGTAGAAAGTGATTAGCATAAACACATCTTAATAACACCCATTATCTATTATCATCTGAAATAAACTATGTCTTTTTATATGTTTTCTTTTCCCTTTCCTCTTTTCAAAATTGTACCTTAATTTCCTGTCCATCATGCACATTAAGTAGTCTTTGTCTCCACATTCTTTGTCCAGTGTCCAGTAACTAGTAGCATCCAATGTGGAAAAATAGGTAGCCAGTTAACTTTTTAATGTGTGTGTGGAGGGGTATGGAATATGATAAACAAGAACATACTTGCAACTTGCTTTCTCACTCACTGCAGAATTCAGGTCACATAATGACAAATGCTTAATTAAGTCCACTCCTTGTGGCTGGAAAATGAGAGTGTTGGTTTTCTCTGCAGCAAACTTGTGTTATAGAAAATACCTTTACATACATATTCTTGTAAACATGCAATTGTACTTCTATGAGGTCGTCTTCTCCAAATGTAAATATTAAAAATAATGGGAGATTATTTCAATTTTATACACACTGCCATGCTGCCTTTCAAAATACTAGAAAATACTAAGTCCGCTATTCAAGTACATAATATCTATGTACATCTCAGCAAGATCTGATAATATAAGTCATTGTTTATGTGTTGAAAAACTTATCATGCATTTCTTATTTCTAATGTAAGTATGTATGCTCACATGCTCTTATTAATTGTGCTCACATTTACTTTAATCTACACAAATCTCACTGGGAATATTTTTATTAAGTTTATTCTGAATGATTTACTAGAGTTTTTAATATATTTTGAATCTCGATTTTGCATGTGTTGAATATATTATGAATATATTAAAAACCAATTCATTATCATTTGCCTTTTCCTGGGTTTTCTGTTTCTTATAAAGAGGCTTTTACCATAGAAAGTTAATAGATTTAAAAATATTTTTCAACAATAATTTTAATAATTTGGAGGTGTCTTGAGAAGCCTATTTGCATTTCTTAAACTATTCAAAACCACAAAACCACTTACCAAGCAGATTATTATTTTCCTACTTAATTGTCTTCATTACAAAGAAAAAATTATTCACAAGACTTCACATAACTCATACTGTCTATGCCATTGGCTTACTGACTGATCCTTCATACGTGACAGTATATTTAATATTTCCTAAGGGAAGATTTGGCCTCTCTATTTATTACAATCACTTCCTTAAGGCTTTTTCATCTATTCGTAAGGCCTTCTCTCTCTCTCTCTCTCTCTCTCTCTCTCTCTCTCTCTCTCTCTCTCTCTCTCTCTCTCTCGTAGAAGAAAAACTTTAATTGCCATTGCATAAAACACCTGTATAAAGTAAAAATTTGCTTTGAATAACATTATAAGAGAATGTGCTCTATAAAGTGGAGGTAACTGGATGTAAAAGCTTTGGTGGCAATTTAATAGAACAGTCCCCAGTGGTTCGCTGAGGCTACATCTAATGGGGACAAAAGCCTTGTCTGGGGGGGGGGGATTTTGGCAATGCCTATAGAAATATTACTCTGTGCATAAACCAAATGTAATCAATTTCACTAGTGTCATAAAGATTCATACAGTCAAAGTTCTTTTCTGCAAGTACTTTATTTCCAAACCAAGAACATAAAACACCTAAACACAAAAAGGAGCATTTATACAAGATATCTAACTCCTTGATATAATAATACATACATTTCAAAATGGTTACACTATCATTACACCTAGGGCTTTCTGCAACTACAAGTTGGGCCCCAAGGTCAACATCTAGAAAGCAACCACCACCTTTTGTGTGTCTTCTCTTTTTGAATTTTCTCTTCTTCATTTTTTCTAATCAACTCTTTTGTTGCTGCTGTTTCTCAACAAAACTGGTGAAAACAAAACTGTAATCATTGAACATAACATGCTGTCAATCAAGACATTTAAAACTGTCAGTCTTCTTGGGTGAAGAAAGTACTGTGTGACATTTGGACTCTGATTAACAAACAAGGTGGTCACAAAGTTTTCTGGCTTGAAGACTTCCACAGCTTTCCTGATCAGGTTGTCATAGGAGGTGTGACTTAGGTTTCTTTCAAAGCTAACATAAGAAAATTCTGGTTCTGGAATAACATGAATAGTCCAATATATTCCATCCTAATTCATTCTATTCATTGAGTAGCCACAAGGATTAAACTGTATGGCATCAATAACAGAACCTGATATCAGGTCACGAATTCCACTCTCATGAGTGACATTCATTGCAGTAATACCATCTTTTGTGTAGAACAGGTCCAAAAATGATGGGTCAAGCTCACTCATCAGAATTTCCATGGTTTGATCTGACTGATTGATTACTCTGGGAGATCTGAAGTATACAACTATCAACATTCAGAATTCATATGTCCCATACAATATGCTGTTCTATTTGGGAAGATTGTATTAAGAAACTTGAGTTTTTTTTTCCTTGAAATTATGGTGTGGGTACTCTTGGTGTGAAAGCTTCATGAAATTCTTACAAGAATAAAAGAAGTTTTGAATTGAGTCAAACTCACTGTAATTCCTAGCAAGATTCAACAGGAAAATCAGTGCTTTCAGGAAGAGGGTGGTACCACATATGTCTTCAAAATGAAATGCCTCTTGGAGACAAACATGCTGCTCTCATTGAGTATATATGCATCCTGCTAGTTAGTCTTTGTCACACTTATGCTTGAGCACTGCACATCGTTAAAGAGGACATCCCAATTAAATCTTAGGATCCCTGGCATGAGTTGAACCACCGTGCAGAAAACCAGACCTCCAGCAGGATCTCGGTCCATTCAAAAAAAATAATGTGCAGCTTCCACCATTGTAAGACTAGTGAACAACCAACAACCACAGGAAATCAACTAAATTAAATTTCTCCCCCCGCCACTCCTGCTGCCACCAATGTGAATTTTCTAGCTGTCTTATTAAAATATTATTTTTTTCTTTTGTGCTATAATTTTATATTAACTCTTTAAAAAAAACTAATAAAATTTCCTCAGCTATTTTTTATGAACGAAAGGTGAATGTGAGACTATTGGAAATAGAGGCAGATACAGTTCAGTCCCTTGTAGTCAGCTGCTTTCCCATTGGAGAGAGTTTAGCCAGTGCTAGCTAATGTCTCTGGCTATGTTGTGTAAACCAGCTTTTTTTTTCTTATTCACTCAAATTCACTTTGATATTTTTAAAGAATGTATAATCCATATAATTTGGAGATAACTATATAGTCTTAGATTAGAGCTCCTTCATCAAACTACAGTAGTAAAAATTTCCCCCTTTAAATCAGTTATATGGTCTTCAGTATAGATGTATGGTTCACATTCATGTTGTTTTTCACTTTTCTTGTTAGTTTTATTACCTAATTATAAATTTTATTTGATTGTTTAATACCAATGAGTTTATTGCGAATTGTTACCATAATAAGCTACGAATTTCTTCAATTTAATTTTAAACTTACTGTTGCTGGTATGAGGTAGTTTTTTTTTTTTTTTTTTTTTTTTTTTTTTGTCTATCTTATTACTACTAATAGTTCTTTATTGTTATCCTCTTGGAGTTCTAAATGAATTTTTTATTTGTAAATAACATCGATGTTGTCTTCTTACAAATGTTTGAATGCATCATTGCTTTGCCTTGGCTCTCCTGTGGTGTCTACTGCATTGTTGAGAAATACCAGGAACCCAAGCATCATCTCATCTTCATCACATTGCTGGTATTGATGAGAAGAGTTCTAAGGTGTCAATTTATTGAAATCAATCTAACTTGTTCCTTTTAGAATTTTATAGTTGATATTACTTGAATCACATTTTACCTTATTCATTTTACGGGAATGGAAATGAATCTACATTACATCTGGATCTTGGTAGCAGAAACAGTTAAAGCTGTGCTTACATTTGTGCTGAAAAGTGTCCCTTGATGCTGACTTAGAAACTGATTGCTTAGAGATATTTCTATGTTATAAACTATCAAGAAAGTAGTTTTTGGTATGCAGAAACTTTAGTATAAATAATCTTGTGTAATAGTATCAGTATCTTTGTGTCTAGAACGTGTAGATAATGTGATTATACAACAAGGCTTAGTAATATTAATATAAATCATCTTGATTATTAATATTAGAATTTTGGAGTATGGAACTAGGAAAAGGTTAAGAGTCTTTAATTAAAGATTTCTAGGAAATTGTGGCATAAGCTAACCTCGTAAATCAGTGAATCTCTGTTTTTTTTAACTTTATTTTAAAAAGAGATACATATACAGATTATTAAAAGCATTTTAGAATAATTATATATGAATATATTTTCACAGTACTTGATTTTTTAAAGGATTGATAATACACATTGAAATTTTACTATTTACAAATATCACAAAGTATATGTATAACTAAATAAAACATGGAAATAGTCAAAATTTTTGGTATTAAAGATGAAACATAATGATTTTTAACTACCAAAAATTGCTACAAGGCTATCTTCTTAGCTCTTGGGTTATTAATGGTTTAAGGTCTAGGTGTACCCCACTCTGAGAGAGTGCTATACACTTTTATTATTATTATTATTATTATTATTATTACTATTATTATTTTCTAAGAAGGACAGAGGCTTTTACTTTTGGCTTTTTTTTCAGGGAGCTGTGAACATCATATAGTCTGTGAGATATTTCTTAGGTATTCAGAGCTTTCTGAGGCTAGTATCCAATTATCAGTTACTGTATATTATGTCTGTTCTTTTATGACTGGGTTATCATACTCAGGATGTTATTCTCTAGGTTCATTCATTTTCTTAGGAATTTATGAAAGTAATTGTTTCTGATAGCTGAGTAGTACTCAACTGTGTAAATATAGCACAATTTTTGTATCCATTCATATATTGAAGAACATCTGGTTTTTTGAGCTTCTGGCTATTATAAAAAAAAAGCTGCTATAAACACTGTGGTACATGTACTTTATTGTATGTTAGAGTGTCTCTGGGGTATATGCCCAGAAGTGGAATAACTGGTCTTCAGAGAGGACTATGTACAATTTTCTGAGGAACCACCAGACTGATTTCCAGAGTGGTTGTACCAGTTTACAATCCCACCAATAGTGGAAGAGCGTTCATCTTTCTCCACATTGCTGCCAACATCTGCTGTCATCTGAATTTTTGATCTTAACCATTCTGACTGGTGTGAGGTAGAATCTCAGGGTTGATTTGATTTGTATTTCCCCGATGACTAAGTATGTCAAGCACTGCTTAGATGCTTCTCAGTCATTTAATGTTCCTCAATTGAGATTTTTTTCTGTGCCCCATTTTTTTTAATTGGATTGCTTGATTCTCTGATGTCTATCTTCTTGAGTTCTTTGTATACATTGGATATTAGGCTTCTATCAGATGTGGGGTTGGTAAATAATCTGCTGGCTGCCATTTTGATTTCTTGACAGTGTCCTTAGCCTTACAAAAATGTTGCAATCTCATTAAGTCTCATTTGAAGTTCTTTGACCTTAGAGTACAAGCCACTGGTGTTTTGTTCAGGAAAATTTCTCCTGTACCTATGTGTCCTAAGGTTTTCCCTACTTTTTCTTTTAATAGTTTCAGTGTACCTGGTTTAATGTAGAGATCTTTGATCCAAGTCCACTTGACCTTTGTACAAGAAGAAAAGAAAGGGTCGATTTTCACTTTTCTGCATCTCTTTTCCATTGAATGAATGTTTATAGCTCCTTTGTCAAAAAATCAAGTGACCATATATGTGAGGGTTCATTTTTGGATATTCTATTCTGTTCCAATAGTCTACCTGCCTATATCTGTACCAGTACACTGTGGTTTTTAACACATATGCCTTGTAATATACCTTGAGGTCAGGGATGGTGATTCCCACAGATTTTTTTTTTTTTTTTTTTTTTTTTTTTTTTTTTTTTGGTTGAAGATGAATTTCGATATTCTAGGTTTTTTGGCATTCCAGATGAATACACATTGCTCTTTCCAACTCTATTAAGAATTGTGTTGGAGGCACTCAGATCACCTGCCACCAGGAACAGCAGTGAGCCAGTGGTGAGCCAGCATGCAGTCCCCAGGTTTCTCCTCCTCTCCCCAGCTTGCTCCAGGGAACCAGTAACCTGCATCTGGCTAATCACAGACAGACAAAAAGGAGTGAGGAATGGCACTCAGACCACCTGCCACCAGAAACAGCAGTGAGCCAGCTGTGAGCCAGCATGCAGTCTCCCACATTCCCCCCCCCACACACCTTAGCTTTCTCCAGGGAACCAGTAACCCTGCATCAAGCTATTCCCAGCCAGACAACAGGGAGTGAGGAAGCAAACTCAGACCACCTCCACAAGGAATATCAGTGAGCCAGCTGTGAGCCAGCAGTGATCCAGCAGTGATCCACTGAAACAAGACTGACAACAAGATGGCAAGAAGAAAGAGAAAGAAAGTACCCTGAGGAAACCAAGACAACCTGGCAACACCAGTACCCAGCTCTCCCATCACAGCAGGCAGCAGAATGCCAAATACACCAGAAAAAGAAGATTCAGACCTAAAATCATACCTCGAGATGATGATAGAGATTCTTAAACAAGAATGGGAGTAAAGCATAAAGAATTAGTAGCTTTTAAAGAGGAAACAAGAAAAACACTCAAAGAACTCAAAGAACTAGAGAAAAACAGAACCAAAGAGATGAAGGAATGGAAGAAGGAATTTAAAATGGAAATTGACACAATAAAGAAAACACTAAAAGAGATAACCCTAGATGTAGAACACCTAAAAAAGAAATCAGGAGTCTCATATGCAAGCATTTCCAATAGACTGCAAGGGATGGAAGAGAAAATCTAGGGGGCTGAAGACAACATTGAAAACATAGACAAAAGAGTCAGAGAAGATGCAAAAACCAAAAATCTCCTAACCAAAAATGTCCAGGAAATCCAGGACACAATGAGAAGACCAAAATAAGGACAATAGGAATAGAAGAGGGCAAAGAATATCAACTAAGAGGCATAGTAAATATCTTCAACAAAATCATAGAGGAAAACTTCCCTACCCTAAAGAATGAGATGACCATGAGCATAAAACCAGCCTACCAAACTCCAAAAAGATTGGACCAGGAACTCCTCCTGACACATAATAGTCAAAACACCAAGTGCCCAAAGAAATAATACTAAAAGCAGTTAGGGAAAAACGCGATGTAAGATATGAAGTCAGACCAATCAGAATCACACCCGATTTCTCAACAGAGACTATGAAAGCTAGAAGAGCCTGGACAGAAATTATGTGGACCCTAAGAGAGCACAGGTGCCAGCCAAAGCTGCTATATACAGCAAAACTCTCAATCACCATAGATGGAGAGACTAAGATATTCCAAGACAAAACTAAATTTACCCAATATCTGACAACAAACCCAACACTACAACAAATTATATGTGAAAAACCGATTACAACGAGGGGAACTACATCTTAATAAAAACAAGAAAACTCCTAAGCAAGAAAACCAAAAGAAGAAAGACATACTGACAGAATTCAACCTCCAAAAGCAAAAATAGCGGGAAACAGCAACCTTTATTCCTTGATATCTGTTAACATAAATGGACTCAATTCCACAATAAAAAGACATAGGCTATCAGACTGGATACATAAACAAAACCCAGCAATTTGTTGCATATAAGAAATTCATCTCAGAGACAAAGAGAGGCACTATCTCAGAATAAAAGGGTGAGGAAAAACTTTCCAAGCAAATGGCCCCAAGAAGCAAGCTGGTGTAACCCTTCTAATATTGAATAAAGTAGACTTTCAAGCAAAAGTTATCAAAAAAGATAAGGAAGGACACTTTTTACTCATTACAAAGGAAATTTGTCAGGAGGAACTTTCAATCCTTAATATATATGCCCAAAATACAAAAGCACCAATATTCATAAAAGAAACTGTACTAAAGCTCAAAAAATACATTGTGCCCCACACAATAATAGTGGGAGACCTCAATACCCCACTCTCACCAATGGAAAGATGAGGGAAACAGAAACTGAACAAGGATACTGTAAAACTAGGAGAGGTTATAAACCAACTGGAATTAATAGATATCTACTGAATATATCATCTTAAAAAAAAAGAATACACCTTCTTCTCAGCACCTCAAGGCACCATCCCAAAAATGGACCACATAATTGGTCACAAAATGAACCTCAATCGATATAAGAAGATTGAAATACTCCCATGCATCCTTCCAGATCACCATGGTCTAAGGCTGGTGTTTAACAACAACAAAGACAACAAAAGGCCCACATACACATGGAAACTAAACAATGCTTTATAGAACGATAGCAGAGTCAAAGGAGAAATAAAGAAAGAAATTAAGGATTTTCTAGATTTCAATGAAAATGAAAACACATCATACCCAAACCTATGGGATCCAATGAAAGCAGTACTGAGAGGAAAACTCATAGCTCTGAGTGCTTCCAAAAAGAAACTGGAGAACATACATCAGCAACTTGACAGCACAGCTGACAGCTCTAGAACAAAAGGAAGCAGATATACCCAAGAGGAGTATACAGCAAGAAATAATCAAACGTAGGGCAGAAATCAACCAAATAGAAACAAAAAGAACCATAGAAAGAATCAACAAAACCAAGAGCTGGTTCTTTTAGAAAATCAACAAGATTGATAAACCCTTAACCAGACTAACTAGAGGGCAAAGAGAGAGTATCCAAATTAATAAAATCAGAAAGGAAGATGATACATAACAACTGAAACTGAGGAAATTCAAGAAATCAGATCATAATACAAAATCCTATACTCAACAAAGCTGGAAAATCTGGAGGAAATGGATGAATTCCTAGAGAGATACAAGGTACTAAAGTTAAATCAGAATGAAGTAAACCATCTAAATAATCCCATAACACCTAAAGAAATAGAGGCAGTCATCAAAAGCCTCCAAACCAAAATAAGCCTATGTCCAGATGGGTTTAGTGCAGAATTTTATCAGACATTTTGACAACATAATACCAATGCTCTCTAAACTATTCCACAAAATAGAATCAGATAGAAAACTACCTAACTCATTTTGGAGGCAAAAATATCCCTCATTTCTAAACCACACAGAGACCCTACAAAGAATGAGAACCTTAGACCAATTTCATTTATGAACATTGATCCAAAAATATTCAACAAAATCCTTGCAAACCGAATCCAAGAACACATCAAAATGATCATTCACCATGATCAAGTAGACTTCATCCCTGGCATGCAGGGATGGTTTTACATACAAAAATCCATCAATGTATTCCACCATATAAACAAACTCAAAGAAAAAAACCACATGGTAACCTCACTAGATGCCGAGAAAGCATTTGACAAAATTCAACACCCCTTCATGTTAAAAGTCTTGGAAAGAACAGGAATCTAAGTCCATACCTAAACATAATAAAAGCAATATACAGAAAACCAACAGCCAATATCAAAATTAATGGTGGGAAACTGAAAGCTATTCCACTAAAATCAGGGACTAGACAAGGCTGCCCACTCTTCCCTTATGTAGGCAAAACCTTAGAACTCATAGGCAGAGGAAAAAAATTCCTAAACAGAACACCAAAAGCTCGAGTCTAAGGTCAAAGATTGACAAACAGGACTTAAAGAGACTGAAATGTTTCTGTAAGGCTAAAGATACTATCATGAAAACAAACCAACAGCCAACAGAGTGAAAAAATATCTTTACCAACCCCACATCAGATAGAGGCCTAATATCCAAGGTATACAAAGAACTCAAAAAGCGAGATATCGAGATATCAGAGAATCAAACAACCCTATTAAAAAATGGGGTACAGACTTAAACAAAAAGTTCTCAATCACGGAATATTCAATGGCTGAGAAACATCCAAGGAAGTGCTCAACATCCTTAGCCATCAGGAAAATGCAAATCAAAACAACCCTGACATTCCACCTCACACCAGTCAGATTGGCCAAGATCCAAAACTCAGATGACAATAGATGCTGGGGAGGATGTGGAGAAAGAGGAACACTTCGCCACTTCTGGTGGGGTTGTAAACTGATACAACCACTCTGGAAATTAGTCTGGTGGTTCCTAAGAAAAATGGACATAATACTACCAGAAGACCCAGTTATTCTACTTCTGGGCATTTACCCCAGAGATACTCCACATACAACAAAGATACATGCACCACAATATTCATTGTAGCTCTAATAGCCAGAAGCTGGAAAGAAACCAGATGTCCTTCAGTAGAAGAATGGATACAAAAATTTTGGTACATTTACACAATGGAGTACTACTCAACTATCAGAAACAATGGCCTAACAAAATTATCAAAAAAATGGATGCATCTAGAGAATATCATCCTGAGTGAGATAACCTAGTCACAAAAGAACAGACATAATATGCAGTCACTGATAATGGGATACTAACCCCAGAAAGCTCTGAACACCCAAGAAACAACCCACAGACTGTGTGAAGATCAAGAAAAGAAAAAAAAAGAATATATTTTAATGAAAATAGAACTGTACCACATCCCCCTTTCCTTCCTATAGCCCCTCCCAGTTTCTCTCCTATTTCCTCAAGTTAATAACCTCTTCTTCTATATTATTGTTACATATATACATATGTATATGTATATGTACCCACAAATACTTAATTACAACCTTATAAAAATGTATTTGTATACTTTTATGCAAAAATGCTTAAAAATCTGTACAATTATATTTGTTTTCTAAAATAAAGTTTAAAAAAATGAATTGGGTTGGAATTTTTATGGGGATTCCATTGAATCTGTAGATTGGGTTTGGTAAGATGGTCATTTTTACAATGTTGATCCACCAATCCATGAGCATGGGAGATCTTTCCATCTTTTGAGGTCTTCGTCAATTTTCTTCTTCTGGGATTTGAAGTTCTTGTCATAAAGGTCCTTTACTTGCTTAGAGTCACACCAAAGTATTTCATATTGTTTGTGACTATTGTGAAGGGTATCTTTTCCCTAATTTCTTTCTCCACATGATTGTCCTTTGAATAGAGGAAGGCTACTGATTTGTTTGAGTTCATTTTATATCCAGCCACTTTGCTGAAGTTTTTTATCAGCTATAGAAATTCTCTGGTGGAATTTTTGAGGTCACTTACATATACTATCATGTCATCTGGAAATAGTGATATTTTTAATTCCTCCTTTCCGATTTATATCCCTTTGATTTACTTTTGCTGTGTAATTGCTCTGGGCAGGACTACCAGTACTATGTTGAATAGGTAGGGCGAGAGTGGGCAGCCTTGTCTAGTCTCTAATTTTAGTGGGATTGCTTTAAGTTTCTCACTGTAATGTTTGATGTTGGCTATTGGTTTGTGTATATTGCTTTAATAGGTTTAGATATGGTTCTTGGATTCCTGTTCTTTCCAAGACTTTTAACTTGTAAAGGTGTTGAATTTTGTCAAATTTTTCTCAGCATCTAGTGAGATAACTATGTGTTTTTTTCCTTTGAGTTTGTTTATATTGTGGATTACCTTGATGGATTTCTCTATATTAAACCATCCCTGAATCACAGGGATGAAGCCTACTTGATCATGGTGAATAATCGTTCTGATTTGTTCTTGGATTTAGTTTGCCAGCATTTTGTTGAGTATTTTTGCATCAGTGTTCACAAGGGAAATTTGTCTGAAGTTCTCTTTCTTTGTAGGTTCTGTGTGTGGTTTAGGAATGAGGATTATTTTGGCTTCAAAGAATGAGTTGTGTAGTATTCCATCTGACTCTATTTTGTGGAATAGTTTAGAGAGTACTGGTATTTGGGGTGTCAATAAATGTCTAATAGAATTCTGCACTGAACCCATATTGTCCTCCTCTGTTTATTTATTTATTTTTTTTTTTTTTTTGTTTTTGTTTTTGTTTTTTTGGTTGGGAGGCTTTTAATGTCTGCTTGTATTTCTTTAGGTGTTATGGAATTATTGAGATGGTTTACCGGTCCTGCTTTAATTTTAGTATATGGTATAAGTCTAGGAATGCATCCATTTCCTCCTTATTTTTCAGTTTTTTGAGTACCAGGATTTTTAGTAGGATCTGATGATTTTTTTAATTCCTCAGTTTCAGTTATTATGTCTCTACTTTCATTTCTGATCTTGTTAATTTGGATACTCTCTATTTTCCCTCTAGTTAGTCTGGCTAAGGGTTTATCAATCTTTTTATTTTTCTCAAAGAACCAGCTCTTGGTTTTGTTGATTCTCGGAATGGTTCTTTTTGTTTGTATTTGGTTAATTTCTGCTCTGATTTTGATTATATCTTGCCATCTACTCCTCTTGGGTGTATCTGCTTCCTTTAGTTCTTGAGTTTTCAAAGGTGCTGTCAAGTTGCTAGTGTATGCTCTCTCCAATTTCTTTTTGGAGGCACTCAGAGCTATGACTTTTCCTCTTAGTACTGCTTTCATTACCTCCCATAGGTTTGGATATGTTGTGTTTTAATTTTCATTAAATTCTAGAAAATCCTTAATTTCTGTCTTTATATCTTCTTTGACAATGCTATTGTTTAGTAGAGTATTGTTTAGCTTCCATACGTATATATGCTTTTTGTTGTCTTTATTGTTACTAAAGACCAGACTTAGTCAATGGCGATCTGATAGGATGCATGGGAGTATTTCAATCTTCTTATATCTATTGAGACTTGTTTTGTGACCAATTATATGGTCATTGTTGGACAAGGTGCAGTGAGGTGCTGAGAAGAAGGTGTATTCTTTTATTTTAGGATGATGCTATATGGATATCTATTAATTCTAATTGCTTTCTAACCTCTGCTAGTTTCACTGAGTCCTTATTTAGTTTCTACTTCCATGATTTGTGCATTGATGAGTGTGGGTTTTGAAGTCTTGCACAATTATTCTGTGTGGTACAATGTATTTTTTGAGCTTTAGTAGGGCTTTTTTTTTTATGAATATGGGTGATCTTGTATTTGGAGCATATATGTTAAGGATTGAGAGTTTCTCTTGATAAATATTCCCTGTAATGATTAAAAAGTATCCTTCCTTATATTTTTTGATATGCTTTGGTTAAAAATCTACTCTATTTGATATTAGAATTACTACTTCTGCTCATTAATTGTGGCCGTTTGCTTGGAAGTTTTTTTCCCAGGCTTTGACTCTGAGATAGTGTTTGTCCTTGTCGGTGAGATGTTTCCTGTATTCAGCAAAATGCTGGATTCTATTTATGTATCCACTCTGATAGCCTATTTCTTTATATTGAGAAACTGAGTCCATTTATGTTAACAGATATTAAGCAATAGTGGTTGCTGTTTCTTGCTGTTTTTGCTTTTAGAGGTAGAATTGTGTCTGTGTTTTTTCTTTAGGTATTTTTGCTTAGTTATTTTCTTGTCTTTTCTAGGATGTAGTTTCCCTCCTTGGGTTGGGTTTTCCATCTATTATTCTTTGTAGAACTGGATTTTTGGTTAGATATTTTGTAAATGTAGATTTTTCTCTGGAATATCTTCATCTTTCCATATACGTTGATTGAGAGTTTTGCTGGATATAGCAGCCTGGGCTGACATTTGTGTTCTCTTAGAGTCAGTATGATGTTTGTCCAGGATCTTCTAGCTTTCATAGTCTCTGTTGAAAAGGTGGGTGTGATTCTGATTGGTCTGCCTTTTTATGTTATATGACACTTTTTTTCCCTTACTGCCTTTAGTATTCTTTTTTTGTTTTCAATACTTGATGTTTTGACTATTATATGTTGGGAAGATTTTCTTTTTTGGTCCACTCTATTTAAAGTTCTGTAGGCTTCTTTTATGCTCTTGGTCATTTCATTCTTAGGGGTAGAGAAGTTTTCTTCTATGATTTTGTTGAAGATATTTACTGTGCCACCTAGTTGATATTCTTATCCCTCTTCTATTCCTATTATCCTCAGGTTTGGTCTTCTCATTGTTTCCTGGATCTCCTGGACATTTTGGGTTAGGAGCTTTGTGGTTTTTGCATCTTCTCTGGTTTGTCTATGTTTTCAATGTTGTCTTTGGCCCCTGATATTCTTTCTTCCATCTCTTGTAGTCTGTTGGAGATGCTTGCATCTGTGACTCCTGATTTCTTTTTTAGGTTTTTCACCTTCAGGGTTGTCTCTCTTTTAGAGTTTCCTCTATTGTTTCTATTTCCATTTTCAATTTCTTCATCTCCTTGGTTCTGTTTTTCTGAATTTTTAAAAAAAATTTTTTAGTGTTTTTCATGTTTCCTCTTTAAAACCTTCTATATGTTCATGGTTGTCCTCCTGTACTTGTTTAAAGGAGTTATCCATGCTCTTCTCAAAGCTCTCTATCATCATCTTGAGGTATGATTTCAGATGTGAGTCTTCTTTGTCTGGAGTGTTTGGCATTCCACTGCTTGCTGTGGTTTGAAAGCTGGGTTCTGATGTTGTCAGGTTGTCTTGGTTTCCATTGCTTAAGTTCTTTTGTTTTCCCTTTGCCATTTTGTTGTCTGTGATTATACTTGGCCTTGTTGTCAGTGATTGGTACTTGTCTCTCCCTTGGACCTGAGGGCCTATGGTTTCAGGAAGAAAACCAATTCTGACTGTTTGGCTTTTGGTGGGCAAGCAATGAGTTCTGGTAGCAGTGCTTCAGCTCTGTCTTTGTTGGCTCAGATATGGGAGCCCTTGTGAAGCTGTTCTCCTAGCTCAGCTCTGTGCCAACAGGTCTTGAGTACTACTGGCAGGGATCTGGCCCTTCCTCTAGGACACAATGCACCCTTTTCCCAATAGCACAGTACTTTCTGCTCTCTGAGGACTCCCAATTTGCTCTCCCTAGGCCTATGTGTCAGACTACTCCCTGGTTTAGGTGTAAGAGGTTCTGTAGAGTTGAACTTCAAACAATGCCTTTCCAGGGAAAACCTTGGCTCCCACTGACAAAGGCTTGTGCCATACTGTGGGCCTGTGTGTCTAGACTTTGAACCAGGGCTTTTCTGGCAGATCCCAAGTCTCTTTGTCAGACTTCTGGCTCCACTGAACTGAAGGGCCGCATTTTCTGTATGCTCTGCCTAGCCCTCTCTGTGCTTTGCCTACTCACAGTACAGTCTCACCAGGCCTGTGTCCCAGGATCTCTGCTGTTCCAGGTGGCAAATGGACCAAGGGTTTGGTCTAGGCACATTGGCTTTCTGGACAGATCCTGAGTCCCTATGCCAGAGTTTCTGCACCCCTGAACCAAGATCATATGCTCTAGATACATCCATACTTCTAGGAATTTAATAAAGTCATTGTTTCTAAAGCCGAGTAGTACTCCATTGTGTAAATATACCACAATTTCTGTATCGATTCATCTAGAAAAGGATATCTGGGTTCTTTCCAGCTTATGGCTATTATAAATAAGGCTGCTACGAACATGGTGAAGAATGTGTCTTTATTTTATGTTGGAGCATCTTTGGGGTACATTCCCAGAAGTGGAAGAACTGGATGTTCAGGTAGTACTATGTCCAATTTTCTAAGAAATGGCCAGACTAATTTCCAGAGGAGTTGTACCAGGTTACAACCCCACCAGCAGTGGAGGAGTGTTCCTCTTTCTCCACATCCTCGCCAGTAACTGGTGTCATCTGAGTTTTTGATCTTAGCCATTATGACTGGTGTGAAGTAGAATTCCAGAGTTGTGTTGATTTGCATTTCCCTGATTACTAGAAATGTCAAGCATTTTCTTAGGTGCTTCTCAGCCATTCAATATTCCTCAATTGATAATTCTTTGTTAAGCTTTGTACCCCACTTTTTAATAGGACTGTTACAGTCTCTGGGGTCTAATGTCCTGCAGTCTTTGTATATATTCAATTAGACTTCTATCTGAGTGGGATTAGAAAAGATCTTTCCCCAATCTGATGGCTGCCGTTTTGTTTTCTTGACAGTGTCCTTAGCCTTAGAGAAGTTTTGCAATCTCATTAGGTCTCATTTCTTGATCCTTGATCTGAGGGCACAAGTCATTGGTGTTATGGTCAGAAAAATTTTCCCTGTGCCTATGTGTTCTAAAGTTTTCTCCACTTTCACTTCTATTAATTTTCAGTGTACCTGGTTTTATGTGGAGATTTTTGATCCACTTGCACTTGAGCTTTGTTCAAAGAGATAAGAAAGGATCTACTTTCATTATTCTGTATGCTGAATTCCAGTTGACACAACACCATTTGTTGAAGAGGCTGTCCTTTTTTCATTGAATGTTTACAGCTTTTTTGTCAAAAATCAAGTGCCATATGTGTGAGAGTTCATTTTTGGATCTTCTATTCTGTTCCATTGATCTACCTGACTATATCTGTACTACTACTGTGGCTACTGCATGTGGTTTTTTAACACAATTGCTTTGTAATATACCTTGAGTTCAGACACAGTGAGTCCCACAAAAGACTTTTTATTTTTGAGAATAGATTGATTTATTCTAGAATTTTTTTATTATTGCAGATAAATCTGCAAATTGCTCTTTCCAACTCTATAAAGAATTAGTTGGAATTTTGAGGGGAATTGCAATGAATCAATAGATTGCTTTTTGTAAGTTGTCCATTTTTATAAGGTTGATCTTTCCAATTCATGAGCATGGGAGATTTTTACATCTTCTGAGATCTTCATCAATTTCCTTTTTCAGAGATTTGATGTTCTTGTCAAACAAGTTCTTCACTTGCTTTGTTAAGGCCACACCAAAGTATTTCATGTTGTTCATGGCTATTGCGAAGGGTATCTTTTCCCTAATTTCTTTCTCAGCATGTTTCTCCTTTGAGTAGAGGAAGGCTACTGATTTGTTTCAGTAAATTTTATATCCAGCCTCTTTCCTCAAGTTATTTATCAGCTGTAAGAGTTCTCTGGTGGAATTTTTGCTGCACTTAAGTATACTATAATGTCATCTGCAAATAGTGGTACTTTTACTTTTTCCTTTCCAATTTGTATTCCCTTGATTTCTGTTTGCTGTCTAATTGCTCCAGCCAGGACTTCCAGTACTATGTTGAATAAGTAGGGGAGAGTGAGCAGCCTTATCTAGTCTCTGATTTCAGTGGGATTGCTTCAAGTTTCTCACCATTTAGTTTGATGTTTGCTATTGGTTTGCTGTATATTGCTTTTATTATGTTTAGGTATGGGCCTTGGATTCCTGCTCTTTCCAATACTTTTAATATGAAGTGAAGTTGAATATTTCAAATGCTTTCTCAGTATCTAGTGAGATGAGCCTGTGTTTTTTTTTTTTTTTTTTCCTTTTGAGTTTGTTTATATGGTTGATTATGTTGAGAGATTTCCATATATTAAATTGTCTCTGCATCCCAGGGATGAAGCCTACCTGATCAATGTGAATGATTGTTTTGATATGTTTTTGGATTCGGTTTGTACGAATTTTATTGAGTATTTTTATATCATGTTCATAAGGGGGATTGGTCTGAAATTCTCTTTCTTTGTAGGGTCTTTGTGTGGTTTTGGAATGAAAATTATTGTGGCTGGAAGAATGTGTTGGGTAGTGTTACATCTGACTCTATTTTGTAGAATAGTTTGTAGCGTATTGGGATAAGGTTGTCAATAAATGTCTGATAGAATTCTGCACTGAATCCATCTGGTCCTGGGATTTTTCTTATTTGGGAGGCTTTTGATGGCTGTTTCTATTTCTTTAGGGGTTATGTGATTGTTTAGATGGTTTATCTTGTCCTGATATAACTTTGGTATCTAGTATCTGTCTAGAAATTTATCTGTTTTCTCCAGATTTTCTAGTTTTGTTGAGTATAAGCTTTTCTAGTAGTATCTGATGATTTCTTCATTTTTCTCTGTTTCTGTTTTTATGCCTCCCCTTTCATTTCTGATATTGTTAATTTGGATACTCTCTCTTTGCCCTCTAGTTAGTCTGGCTAAGGTTTTATCAGTCTTGTTAAATTACTCTAAGATCCAGCTCCTGTATTTGTTGATTCTTAATATGGTTCTTTTGCTTTATAGGTTGATTTATGCTCTGTGTTTGATTATTTTCTATTGTCTATTCCTCTTGGGTGTATCTACTTATTTTTGTTCTAGAGCTTTCAGCTGTACTGTCAAATTGCTAGTATATGCTCTCTCCAGTTTCTTTTTGGAGACATTCAGTTCTATAAATTTTTCTGTTAGTACTTCTTTTATTGTATCTTCTAGGTTTGCGTATGTTGTGCTTTCATTTTCATTAAATTCTAGAAAGTCCTTAATTTTTTTCTTTATTTCTTCTTTTACCATGTAATCACTGAGTAGAGCATTGTTCAGTTTCCATGTGTATGTGACCTTTTTGTTGTCCTGTTGTTATTAAAGACCTGACTTAGTCCATTATGGTCTGGTAGGTTCCATAGGAACATTTTAATCTTTTTATAACTATCCAGGCTTGTTTTTTTGACCGACTATATGGTCAATTTTGGAAAAGGTGCCATGAGGTGTTGAAAAGAAGGTGTATTCTTTTGTTTTTGGATGAAATGTTCTGTAGATGTATGTTAATTCCAGTTGGTTAATAACCTCTGCAACTTTCACTGTGTCTCTGCTCATTTTCTGCTTCCGTGATCTGTCTATTGATTAGAGTTGGGTCCTGAAGTCTTCCAATATTATTGGGTGTGGTGCAATGTATGTTTTAAGCTTTAGTAGGGTTTTTTATGAATATGGGTGCTCTTTAATTTGGAGAATATATGTTACAGATTGAGAATTCATCCTCATAGATTTTCCTTGCAATGAGTAAAAAGTGTCCTGTCTTATCTTTTTTTGATAACTTTCAGTTAAAAGTCTACTTTGCTCGATATTAGAATGACTACTCCAGCTTGTTACTTGGGGTCATTTGCTTGGAAGATTTTTTTATCTCTGCTTTTAACTCTGAGGTAGTGTCAGTCTTTGTCTCTGAGATGATTTTCCTGGTTGCAGCAAAATGCTGCAATCTGTTTGTATATCCATTCTTACAGTCTATGTTTCTTTATTGGGGAATTAAGTCCACTTATGTTAATAGATATTTAGAAATAGTAATTGTTGTTTCCTGCTATTTTTGCTGTTAGAGGTATAATTATGTCTATGTTTCTTTCTTCTTTTGGTTTTATGCTTAGTTATTTTCTTACCTTTTTTTGGCTGTAATTTCTCTTCTTGTGTTGGGTTTTCCATCTATTTCTTGTAGGACTGTATTTGTGGTCAGATATTGTGTAAATTTAGTTTTGCCTGGAATATTTTGATATCTCCACCTATGGTGATTGAGAGTTTTGCTGGGTTTACTAACCTGGGCTGATATTTGTGTTCTCTTAAGGTCTGTATCATGTCTGTCCAGGATCTTCTAGCTTTCACAGTCTCTGTTGAGAAGTCAGTTGTAATTCTAATTGGTCTGCCTATATATGTTACATGACCTTTTTCCATTACTGTTTTCAGTATTTTTTCTTTGTTTAGAAGACTTGGTGTTTGGACTATTATGTATCGGGAAGAATTTCTTTTCTGGTCCCATCTATTTTGAGTTCTGTAGGCTTCTTTTATGCTCATGGTCATTTAATTTCTAAAGGTAGGGAAGTTTTCTTCTATTATTTTGTTGAAGATATTTACTGTGCCTCTGATATTCCTCACCCTCTTATATTTCTATTATCCTTAGATTTGGTCTTCTCATTATGTCCTGGGACTCCTGGACATTTTGGGTTAGGAGCTTTTGGTTTTTGCATTTTCTCTGAGTGATTTGTCTATGTTTTCAATGTTATCTTCAGCTTCTGAGATTCTCTCTTCTATCTCTTGTAGTCTGTTGGGGATGTTTGCATCTGTGATTCCTGATTACTTTTTTAGGTCTGCCATCTCCAGGTTTGTCCCTTTTTGTGTTTTCTTCATTGTTCCTATTTCCATTTTCAATTCCTTCATCTCTTTGATTGTGTTTACCTGTAGTTCACTGAGTGATTTTTTATGTTTCCTCTTTAAAAGCTTCCATTTGTTTCTGTGTTTTCTCCTATAATTGTTTAAGGGAGTTATTCATGCTCTTCTCCAATATCTCCTTTATCATTGTGAAGTATGGTTTCAAGTCTGAGTCTTGTTTTTTTGGAGTTATTAACAATTCACTATTTGCTGTGGTGGGAGAGCTGGGTTCTGATGTTGCCAGTTTATCATGGTTTCCATTGATTAAGTTCTTTTACTTTCATCTTGTCATCTGGTTATATGTTGTTATATGTTGTCAGTGACTGGCACCTGGCTCTCCCATGGATCTGAAGGTCCATGGACTCAGGACGAAAATTGCTTCTGATTGCTCGGTTTTGTGTGGGCAAGCAGTAAGTTCTGGTGGCAGGTACTCAGTTGTCTTTGTGGGCTCAGGTGGGGGAGCTCTTGTGAGGCTGCTCTGGGAGCTCAGTCCTTTACCCTCTGGTCCTGAGTACTAGTGGTAGGGATCTGGCTCTTTCTCCAGGTCAAAATGCACCCTTTTCCAGTGAGTACAGCACTCTCTGCTCACTGAGAACTCATGGTGTGCACTCCCTGGGCCTTTGTGTCAGGTTCACCTCTGGTCCAGGTGTAAATGAGCCAGTGGAGCTGATATTACAGAACTGCCTTACTCAGGCATAACAGGATTCTCTCTGACACAGTCTTGGGCACCACCTCCAAGTACTCTCTGTCCTCTGGGTACTCACTGCACAAACACACTAGGTTCACGCCCCAGCTTATCTGCTGGTCTAGGTAGAAGAGCTACTGGGTGTCTGCTCTATCAGCACAAACTTTCTGGGTGGGAAGATCTGGATACTCTCTTACTGTTGGCAGGAAAGAAATATTTGCCACAAGCACTGCCTCCCTATCTGTGTTCTGTGTGTGCATGCTGCAGCCTCCCCAGCCCTTGCCCCAGTTTAGCTGCTGGCCCATGTGGCAGCAGTAAAGGCAATAGGTCAAGTAACATATAAAGGGAGACTTACTAGAATTATACCAGACTTCTCAACAGAGACTATGAAAGCTAGAAGATCTTGGTCAGATTTCATACAGACCCTAGCAGAACACAAATCTCAACTCAGGCTGCCATATCCAGCAAAACTATCAACTAACATAGATAGAGAAACCAAGATATACCATGACAAAAATAAATTTGCACAATATTTTTACAAAAATCCAGTACTACAAAGGAAAATAGATGGAAATCTCCAAGTCAAGGAGCAAAACTACACCCTACAAATACCAAGAAAGTAATCTTGCAACAAACCCAAAGAATATGGTAACACAAACATAATACTATCTCAATCAATAAAAATGACAGACTACACAATCACTATTCCTTAATATCTCTTAACATCAGTGGACTCAACTCCCTAATGAAAGGACACATAGACTAACATACTGGTTACATAAAAAGGACACAGCATTTTGCTGTATACTAGAAACACACCTCAGTGACAAATACAGATATTAGAGTAAAAGGCTGGCAAAAATTATCCAAGCAATTCGTCCCAAGAGACAAGCTAGAGTAGCCATTCTAATATCAAATAAAATAGACTTTCAGCCAGAAGTTATCAAAAAAGATAAGGAAGAACACTTCATACTTATCAAAGGAAAACAACCTATCAAGATGAAAAATCAACCATGAACACATATGTTCCAAACGCAAGGGCACCCACATCCATAAAAGTAACTTTACTAAAGCTCAAAGCATACATTGCCCTACACACAATAAAAGTGTGAGACTTCAACAAACCACTCTTACCAATGAAAATATCATCAACGCAGAAACTTATCACAGACAAAATGAAACTAAAAGAAGTTATAAGCCAACTAGATTTAACAAAAACCTATAGAACATTTCCTTCTAAAACAAAAGAATATACCTTTTTCTCAATACCTCAGAGTACCTTCTCTAAATTTACCATATGTTCAGTAACAAAACAGGTCTCAGCAGATAAAAGAAGACTGAGACAATTTCATGCATCCTGCCAAATCACCATGGACCAAGGCTGGCCTTCAATAACAAAGAAAACAACAATACATATACAGGGAAGCTGAACAATGCTCTACTAAATAGTAACTTATTCAAGGAAGAAAGAAAGAAAGAAATTAAGGATTTTCTAGAATGTAATGAAAATGAAAGCACAACATACCCAAACTTAGGAGATGTTAGGAAAGCAGTACTGAGAGGAAAACTCATAGCTCTGAGTGCTTCCTAATAGAAACCAGAGAGACCATACACTAGTAGAGTGCCAGCACACATAAATGCTCTAGACCAAAAAGAAGCAAATATACCCTAGAAGAGTAGACAGCAGAAAATAATCAAACTCAGAGTTTAAATCAACCAAGTAGAAACAAAAAGAACTATACAAATAATCAACAATCTCAGTCTTTGAGAAAATCTACAAGATATATAAACCCTTAGCTAGATTAACTAGAGGGCACAGAGGAAGAATTCAAATTAACAAAGTCAGAATTGAAAACAACAGAAACTGAGAAATTAAAAAAAAGCTGATACTCAATAAAACTGGAAAATCTGGAAGAAAGAGACTATTTTCTAGACTGATACCTGGTACCAAAATTAAATCAAGATTGCATAAACCATATAAATAGTTTCATAAACCCTAAAAACATAGAAGCTGATGTCAAAAGGCTTACAACCAGAAAGAGCACAGCCCAGCGCCAGATGGGTTTAGCAGAATTCTATCCAAATTTCATAGAAGGCCTAATACTAATTATCTCCTAACTATTCCAGAAAATAGAAATTGAAAGTGCGTTACCAAGTTCCTTCTATGAAGCCACAATTAGGCTTATACCTAAACCATACAAAGGCCCTTCAAAGAACGAGAACTTCAGACAAATTTCCCTTATAAACTTTGATGCAAAAATACTCAATAAAATTCTTGAAAATGAGTCTAAACATCAAAACAATCATTCATCATGGTCAAGGAGGCTTCATCCTAGTGATTCAGGAATGGTTCAATATATGGAAATCCATCAGTGTAATGCACCATGTAAACAAATTCAAAGAAGAAATCTACATGATTATCTCTCTAGATGTTGAGAAAGAATTTGACAAAATTCAACACCCCTTCATGTTAAAAGTCTTAAAAAGGTCAGATATTCAAGGCCCACACCTAAACATCGAAAAAGCAATGTACAGCAAACCAGTAGCCAAGATCAAACTAAATGGAGAGAAGCATAACTTTTGTCAGAACATCTACTAGGTGTTTTGAAAGCCAGCTTCTTATCTTCTGAGTCTCCCCTGTATGCATTGGACTTTTTTCCTTTTTTATTAGTGAACCACAGTTGGGGAAAAAAGCATGAAGACTCCAGCATAGGTCACTTCAAACCTTATTTGTTGTCCTGACAATCTTGGTGTTCAGAAAGAGTCAGGTAACCTAACAGAGAGTTAAAACTATATATTTGTTATTTCTTACTATTTCTACTTCAGTCTAGGTCTTTAAAAATATTTTTAGTTGTTACTGAAATAATTGAATATTCACTGAAGTGGGTTTTGACACACTAAACCCACAAGTAAAAGTAGAATTATGCAATCAAAGAAATCATTGTAGCCAGGTGATGTGGTATCCAAATGCTTGAGAGTCTAGGGTCCTATCATATAAGAAGGTGTTTTATTGGTTTCCATTTTGATAAAAGATGATGACATGTTACAACTTTTCATGTTTTGAACTACATTGCCCATTTCAGTTCATGTCCTCCTAACAGAAACATCTCATGTGTCAAAGATTCTCAGGTCCATGGGTAAGCCTCAGCTTTTCCTCTACTTTTGTCTGTGAAAATTCTTGACACACTTGCTCTTTTGAATTGATTGGTGTGCAAGTGAAGAAAAGCTGGTGACTAAGAGGAGTGGGTATGATAAAGCATAATAAACAGAAGAGAAAGGAATATGTTTTACCTATCTTAATAGAGAAATGGTGGCTTAGATTGAACAGCTAAATGAAGATAGTTTTGAAAAACCACAGTTCACAATTTTTTCTAAAACATAAATTAATGAAGCTCTTTACAACATGAACTTTTTCTGTTGTATTTAAATTTTTCATCTCAATTTAAAGTATGTTCAAATTTAAAGATGGAAATATACAGAATGTCACTTTCTTTTAACTTTAGGGGAAATGGCTGCATGAAACGTTCAGAATATTCTTCTGATGCAAGCATTTTAAATCATTCCTCAAAGGGCAGCAGTGGATGCTGAGTGAATAGCATAGCATTATGAATTTCATCAAACATAAGATTTTGCTTCTGCATGCCTGTCATTGCTCTTCAGTGCCACTGTAAGGGACTGGAAATCATGCAAGCTTGGAAGAAATATTCTTCTCACCCCGATACTCTGCATTAACTGTGGAATTGTACTATTTTCCTCACCATGGCAACAAGAACCACTGAAAAGAGTTAGCAATGACCTTCCCTGCACAAGGTGACAGAGAAAAACCAGCAACAAAGAAATGTGAAGTAAATGAAGGCTTCAGAAACAGGGAGTAAAGTAATTATGGGCCCAGGCAGGGGGAGCTCAATGCCTCATACCAAGGACCCTTCCCAAACAGAATGTATTGCATGAGGTTACTGGGCACAAGAAAAACACTTGTCATTTATCCATGGCTGAATCTCAGAATAGATGGTTTTTAATGTTATACAAGGCAACTGAGGAGGTGAAACAAATGATTGTATTTTCCAGAGAAAATAATGTCAGTAAAGAAGTATAAACCTAGGTTCATCTTACAACAACTCTGAATTACTAGCCCAGATGATTGTAAAAGACAATATTAATCTAATCACCACAGATGGTCTTCTACTAATTTTCTGAGAATCAATGCTGTTATGGACTATATGAGACACTTTAGTCATATTTTCTTTTTCCAGAAATTAGTTTAAGATGTCAAATACTCATATTATCTGTATTTCTTAAACATACATCGGTCAATATCCAAGGTTACTTATCTTGCCCACAGTTCTGAGGTTGGTCATAGGCTATCTCTCAGTAGAACACACTAGTGCAAATAAAATTATCAGAAATGAGACTAACCGATTTATCTCTTTAGGAAAAAGAAACAAAATCACAACTGCAATTTATTCTATAACTTCAGCGTAAATATAAAAATTAACAAAAAAGTTAATACTGCCCAAATAGAACTCAAATAATTTCATTACAACCAAAAAGCTTGAAAGGGTTTCAGTAACAGGATTCATGCTGTGTGAGATTGTTTTTCAAGATTAAAAACAAGAAGAAAGGAGAAAAATCAGTTTTGTCATCAATCCTAAATAAAATAAATAATAAATGCTGTGTATTTGTTAGATACCCAGGTAATTTTTTGCATTATGGTTTATTTTTTGAAAAAGTTAATATTTGTTTCAAGAGAAGAAATTTAAAATAGTACTGAGATTAAGTAGAAAAATAATTTTTGACATAGAGAAAATGTGACAGAAAGGATATCAATTCACATACAGTAGACTTTGATTCTCAGTAAAATTGAAGAAATTAATCTATAATGATAAAAAGTAATATTGCTATTGTGATACTTTAAATGTGGACATCAAATCATCAGTCCTAACATTTGAACACAACACAGTGTATGCATCAAGCATACAGAGTTTATCCAGATAGTGTTTGGGTTTTCATTTGAGCTCAGATAAAAAAAAAAAAGGCATCCACTTGAGCTCTTACACATCTCAGGTTCCATTATAAAGTCTTTCTTTTTCTGTCTCATGTTTACCATTCTGCTCCGTCAACTTCTTTGTTTGTTTTTTTAAAATTAAGGTTTGTGTTGTAGTTATTGTGGCTTTTTGTTGTCATTGTTGTTGTTATGCTACATTTTTTTTTCTTAAAACTTATCCATGAGAGACTAAGCTGTGTGATCTCTAGTGTTCCAGAGAGACATTTTAGAGTGCCCCGTTTGTACCCCTTAAGTTCAGGAGTTCTGTGCAGAATGTGATGAAAAGCTCAGAGGGAAACCAAGGACAATGGAGAAGCTAACTGGGGACTCAACTCATTCAAGAGAAAAACAAACCAGCATGAGCTATGGTTCTGTTGTTTACATTAGTATACATTTCTTAAAACAGAGAACAGACCTCCTTTGAAGTCTGCATGGCAGAGAGGCTCAGTATAATAGACTGGAGAGCTCACATTCTAAGTCACAGGCAAAGCTTCCTGCAGAGAGAAAACATGAAATGGGCAAGTGAGGGCAAGATTGCTATGGGACATTGTGAAGATGTGAGAACTTGCATCCTCGGGACCTTCCAACTGCAATGCAGTGAGTTCTAGAGATTAGAGCATTCCCTAATGTCCCGGTACTGGTTTAGCAGTAGCATTTGAAGCAGATGGGGATACAGAACGATGTTATTCTGGTTGTTGTATTCATTTAGATTCCACGCTAGGAAGCACTAGGAATATTCTGCAGTGATTTTTTTTTTTTTTTTTTTTATAAAACTTGTGTTGTTTGATTATTTCAGAGAAACACACAAAGGCTTCTGTTCAGTGTCACTGTACCAATATCACACATGACTTCCACCAGCCTTGTTTCAGTTAGCTGTTCTACTGCTTTGATAAAACACTGACCAAAACCAATGTGGGAGAAGAAAGGATTATTTGGCTTACACTTTGCCATTACACAGTTCTCTGTTTTGGGAAGTCACGGAAGGAAATCAAGCCAGAGTGTGATCTGGAAGTACAATCAGAAGCAGACTATAGAAAAATGCTGCTCACTGGCATGCTCCCTCCAACTCTATAGTGCTCAGCTCAGTTTTTATACAACTCACGTCTACATGCACAGATATGGCGCTGCCCAGAGTGGGCTGGGTCCATGCATATCAAGCAGCAATCAAGAAAATGGCTCACATGCATTCAAATAGGACAATCATATGGAAGCAACTCCTGAGTGGACATTGTCCCAGCCATGACATGTCAAGTTAACAACCAACATTAGCAGTAATACCTAAATCCCTGATCCAATCACCATCTCCCCAACCAAAATGTGAATAAAATATGGTGAAGCACGCAGGCCCCTTTCTCCTCAAAACTCGAATGTCTTCAGTACTGTTGAGGCATTTGTTAGACTCTGTAGGTTAAGGCAGATCATCTTAGAAAGGTTACAAAATAGAAGATGTGTTGGGCTTGGGGTGCAATTAGAAATATGACTTAAGTGAGAACATATATTCCTAGGTCTAAGAGACGGCTTTAAATTTGATGAGGGACACCTGTACTCATATTGTAGATTGTTGTTAACTCACACCAATGGCATCAGGATTCATGTTATAAATTCTTCTGTTTGTGTCATTACAATGTTTACAAACCAAACTGAGATAAAAATCAATTATTCAGCAGTATCTCCTAATAAACAAGATGTTCTGATTTGTTACTCTTTAGTGTTCCCATTCCATGCTTCCTCTAATGAAGCAGTGAACATTCCCTCTCCTAGAGGTATTTGTATATCTTCTGTCTTGATTTGCTGAGCTTCTTATAAATGAGTGGTTAATGAATATAGACTTTCTCATGTAGCATTTCCCATGTAACAACAAAATAATTGTTTTTGAAATGTTTTAATATATTTTAATGTGGCAATTTTTTCTCAAAATAAAATTCTACCACATTAAAAAAATATATAAGATTTGATATTCAACTTAGGGTTCCAATGTGATTGTTTCAAACATTTGAGTGCCAAGTACACTAATTAAATGAACCTATCAGAGACTTAGTAAGTGCATCAAATTAATCTATTTAATTAATTAATATGTATAATTATTACTATATCAACTAATTATATTAAAAAGATTTTCTAATGTGTTCTTTTGAGAACCTATAAGCATTATCCTTGGCGTGCTATTTGCCCCTTTGAACAGGTTTCCTTCTGTGCATCCAAATTTTATCCCAGCTGCAGGACTGTCTGCTCATACATTGTGGATAAATAAGGAGGCTCTGAATATCATATATTTCCTAGAGCTGAGTTAGCTTGTTGTAATGGGAAGCATCAGAATTTATTTTATTAAGTTTTACAGCACTATGCTTAATATAATGGCATTTCCTATTTAATTTAGTGACAGCTTTTCATAAATCAAGATAGATTGATGAGTTAGTGAAAATTTGATTGACATTTGTAAATATTGAAAGATTGACTGTACCATGCTCGGACATGTGATTGTAATCTCCTACAGAACAGATTACCAAACAGGAGGATGTTTTACATGGGTCTGTCCAGTTCAACAACACTTTGTAGTAGACAGAGTATATGATAAAACCCTGCCTGATATCTCTCTCATTTCCTTGAAAGCTGTGGTCAGAAGTTCAGATGTATGTGAGCTATTAGGTACTTTTCCAGCACCATTCCTGCCTCCCTCCCTGCCTGCCATCACACTCGCCATGTGATAATGGACTAACTCTCGAAAACTCTAAGCGAGCTGTCAATTAAATGCCTTCTTTTGTAAGTTGCCTTAGTCATGCTATCTTCTTTCATCCATAGGTTATCAACTAAACTGTTATTGAGAATAGTAGTGGGATAAACACAAGCACTAAAATGTCTCTTAACCTTTGGGTATGTTCTTCATAGTTCAAATCCTGGTATCAAATGGCACCTTTATTTTTCACTACAAAGTGTCATATGGTTCACTTTGTAGCTAATGGATGTCCTGACTTATACTTTCCTAAATAGCAAATAAGTATTCTTTAACTTTCACATCCTCTTCCAGTGCTTGTTGTTATCAGTTTTAATCACTGCCCAATTCTGAGATGATATCAGATCCTTTACAGTTTTACTTGCATTTCCATCATGGATAATGATACAAAACATTTTTATATTCTTGCTGTGCATTAGTATTTGTTCATTTGAGAGGTATATATCTGACTATTTTTTTAAATAAAACAAAACAGTTTAATTGGGCTTATGGTCCATGATAATGGAATAAAGACATGGTGGTATGAATAGCCAAGAGATGATATCCAAAACCACAAACACGAAGCAGAATACACACTGAAAGCTCAGAGCCCTCCACCAGTGATATACCTCCTCCAACAAAGCCATGCATCCCAATCCTTTCCAAAAAGTTCTTCTTACTAGAAACCAAGTATGCAAATATCTGCCTCTTCTTTGTTTGGTTTTTCATATTCCTTATACTTAAATACATGGTTTCTCATATAATATATCCCAATTACAGTTTCCCCTCCCTGTACACCGCACATTTCCTCCTTCTATTAGGATCTCCACACTTGCTAACTCATTAGAAAACAGTTTCCCTTTTCTTTTCCTTTCCTTTCTTTTCTTTTTTTTTTATTGAATATTTCATTTACATTTCAAATGTTATCCCTTTTCTTCATTTCCTCTAACCCATCCCCCCTTCCCCTGCTTCTGTGAGGGTGCTCCCTTACCCACCTACTCTCTCCCACCTCCCCACCCTGGCATTCTCCTACACTGGGAAAACAAGCCTTCACAGGACCAAGGACCACTCCTTGATGCCTCACAAGGCCATCCACTGCTACATATGCTGCTGGAATCATGGGCCCCTCCATGTGTACTCTTTGGCTGATAGTGTAGTTTCTGGGAGCTCTGGGGGTTCTAGCTGGTTGATATTGTTGCTCTTCTTATGGGATTGCAAACCCCTTCAACTCCTTTAGTTCTTTCTCTAGCTCCTCCCTTGGGGCACATGTTCTCAGTCTCTGCTTGCTGCCAACAAACTGTTTTATAAGATATAACCTGAAAATAAAATAACATGATTTTTTTAAACTATAAAAGGATGAAACAAAACTAACACAGTGAAGTAGGACAAAGCAGAAAACAAAAAGAAAAAGTTTCTCCCCCACAAATGATGAGAAACAGATATATATTCAGAGACTCACTCATTTACAAACTTAAGAATTCCATAAAACTTTAAATCGGAAGCCATAATATACTCAAAGGACAAGAAAACTTATTAAAGAGAAAATATATGGTAAATAAAATAAAATAAAATAAAATAAAATATTTTTAAAAGCCTTGACATAACATTATGAGACAAAGACCCTCTGAAAATTATGCAGTTAATTTTTTGGTTGGCTGGTTGTTGCTGGACATGAGACCTACCTTAAGAGTAGTTTGTTTCCCCAAGGAAACACCCTTAGAGAAATCTAATTTCTCATTTTAAAGTGCTTCTCAAGTGGACAGAGCTACTGGATTAAGCATGGGGCTTGTGTCTGTTTTTTTTTCAACTCTAGAAGCCCATATAGTTCAGACCCATACTTGTGCTGTGAGTGTTTCTTAGTATCTTTGAGCTCTTATGTGCCATGATCCTACTGTTTTAGAGGTCCACGTTTCCTTTGTGTTTTGCATCCCACCTTGTTCTTATGCTCTTTCTTATTATTCTGCATGGTTCCCCTAAGCCCTAAGGAGTGGGATTTGATGAAGACTTACTACTTAGATCTGAGTATTCCAAAATCTGTCACTCTCTGCAGACTGGATATACAATATTTGTTCCTTTCTGCTGCAGGTAAAAGCTTCTCTCGTGGCTGAGAAGATACTGATCTGTGAGTATAGCAGAATGTCATTAAGGGTTATTTTATTGCTATATTCTTTTAGCATAACTCCAGTATTTAGTTTTACCCTAGTTTTCTGGGCTATCTAGAGTCAGCTCCATCTCATTTAGTCTAGTTCTTGTTATGTTAGTTTCATGTGCCTTGATGAAGATCTTCTTTAGGTTAAGGAGATTTCCTTCTACTTTTTTGTTGAAAATGCTGTGTGATTTTGACCTTCATTTCTTCTTCTTCATTTGTTTCTGTTTTACTTACATTTAGTTTTTCATAGTGTCTCATATTTTCTGCATGTTTTGTGTTGAAATGTTGTTTTGAGCAAGGTTTCCATTTCTTCTATGTATCTTGCCTCTATAATACCTATTCAAGTTCCCTTTTATTATTTTCATTTTAAGACTTCCCCCAGTTTTGGTTTTCTTTGGTGATTCTTTTTTTATTAAGCTGTTTTACTTATCTCCTTCTACTGTTTGTTTGTGTCTTCATCAATTTCTGAAAAAAACTATTTCCTCTTTAAGGATCTCTATCACATTGAAAAAAATTCTAAGTTATTTTCATTGTGTTTAAGCTATATTGCAATTCTCTGGCCTACTGTGGGCTCTTGTGAAGATATATTGTCCTGGCTATTATTGTGGTTTTCATAGTGGCATCTAGGCATATGTGTTTAAGAAGATTCACTAAGATAGACTCAGTCCCCTAGGAATAATGGCAGAGAGTGAGGAGAGGCCAAAACAAGTAGTTTGCTACAAGTTGGGATTAGGATTCGATTGAAAGGATAGGATGAAGAGAGAAGAAGTTATAAAACTCACTGACCCTTCTTTGCTTGCTTGATTTTTTTACTGGCAGGCTTAACTGCAGAGTTCTGAGGAAATACCTGTTAGAAATGGGGCTAGGACTGCTGAATGGGTTGGGAGGAAGGTTGGTGGAGAATTTCTATGTGATTTTCTGGAGATGGAATCTGAGAGAATAGGAGGCCATGCTAGGTGATCTGCTAGAGAGTTGGAAGTGAGTCAGGAGGAATGAATGTAGAATAGAGGAAGAAGTGAACTTCCACACCAAAGCTACTTTCTTCCCTACCAAATTCTCAGAAATTATCTGTTAGAGTTGGAGAAGTGTGTAAAGTTTAAAGAATGGAGTTTGGAAGGAAAGATCTGTGAGACCCTTGGATATGAGGCTAGACAGGGATTATAGGTCACAGCAAGTGGTCTGCTACAAATCTCAGAGTATGACAGGGTGATTGGATTTGGAGAAGAGGGAGAGGTGAAGATCTGCACATATCTTTCTGAACCTTGTGTGGCTGGCACATTCCTAGGAAATGCCTGGGATATTGGAGGTTGGGAAAATAGGATGAGTGTGGGTGAAGAAAGGTTGGAGAATTGGTTTAATTAATCCACTGGAAGTAGGGACAGAAAGGAATCAAAGGCTGTATCAAGAGGTCTGCTATAGAGCTGGGAATGAAACTGGGGGATTGAATATGAAGGAGAGGAAGGAGAGTGAAAATATGCAATTAGCTTACCTTTATCTGTCCATTTTTAATTCAATTATTGCTTTCTGATTTTTACATATAGTGAGTTAATTATTCTCAATATTCATCTGCAAAGTGGAAACTGCCTACAAGTGTCTTCTGCATGGGTGTGGTTTCTATCTGAAGATTTCCTTTGTTTGACTATTCATTTTCTTTTATATATATATTTTAATTTTGGGATTATTTTACATAATTTTTGGATTCTGTACATATTTTGGTGTTGAGAGCACTGTCTTTAAGCATGTTTTTATATTCTACCTCTTTTATATTAAGTCAGATTTCTTATAAAGGTACATGAAAGCCAAGATATTATTATATAAGGGTCAATTAAGATAAATAGACAGTTCTTGTCGAATCCCAAACTATTTCTTATTTTTTGTCATACAACAAAATACCTAGAACAAAGAAAGGATGTGTAGCATTGTAGGTAATAAAGTTCTTTAATACCCATGTATCTATTTATGATGTCATTAAATTTTGCTGGCTATGTTGAATGTGATAATTATGCTCATGTCCATATAAACATATCTAAGGCTACCTCAAAAGTTCTTTCTCTCTTCTCCTGAATGAGAGCACAATCAAGGTCATCTTTCATTTTCTCACATTCTATGCAGTGGGAGCTCTGTCACTGTGCTGTAGACACTCTGATGGTACCATAAAATTAGAAGGGAGATAAAGACTTCCTATTGCCTTGTCACCATGGCTGTCCTAACATCTTTACTCATCATGTTACTTGTGTGTGTAATAATGATGATATAAACAAGCCTACTGTGTTTTGGGGCTTTAAATATGTAGCATGTGTTTATTATATATAACATATACTACTTGGTAATAAATGGGCTATGACATTTTAATGTATTTACTATGCTGTATTTCTATTGACATTTTAGAGTTTACTATCACTTATGCAAGAAAAGCTATTATAAAATAGAATGTTGTAACATACAACAGAGCTAATAAAGTGTTATTTATCCTAATGTGCAACTGCATCATGTAATTTCATTTTATGATTTGATAATTATTACTGAGAAGCAATAGACTATACTATACATTTGACATGGATATGTGTATACACACACACTCATACACATAAACACACACACACAGACAAACATTCTTCCACATAGCTTAGGGATAGAGTAAACTATACCATCCATCTGTGTGAAGTATATGCTAAGATGCTCACATAATGAAAATATTATCTAATGACACATTTCTTAGACAGAATCCCTGTTGCTTAGCAACAGGTGGTTCTCTGACCTGTCAGACAATGCACTTGAGTTTTCTCATAATACATAAGCCAGCTTGTGAAGCTCCTACCATAAAAGCAAGAAGCTATTTCAGTCAATGAAATGTCAGTTAGCCTTCACTTGCTTTAATATGCTTGTGCTGAATTTATTAATAGATTCATATATGAATACATGATGAAAAATAGATTGATTTCCCTTCAAAATATTATCTGACAATTTGGATTATTTACTTTCTGCTTTTCCTTTCACACACTATTATTTTACCAACTAATGAGTGCTACCATTTCTGAAAATGGGTAATATGAGTGTGTGTTCATATGTAAAACTATTGAATAAATATATAGTTGTATAAATACAAATGAAAGTGTCTTATTACTTTCAGAGCTAAGAGGGTAATGAAACAGTAACACTATAGAATGATAGAACATGAACTTTGCATTAAACACCTGGGTTTTCAGATAACGATGCCTAAAACACATACAGGTAATTGTTATATCTCAGTGTCTCAACTTTCTCATCTATATTTGTCAGTATTTACATAATACGCTCAAGACCTTAAGTATAAACAAACTCTAAATTTGGTAATTAATATTGTTCTAAAAGCAGGCTTATCATGCTAACTAGAGGGCACAGAGAGAGTACCCAAATTAACAAAACCAGAAATGAAAGGGGAGACATAACAACAGAAACTGGGGAAATTAAGAAAATCATCAGATCCTACTAGAAAACTGGAAAATTTAAAGAAAATGAACAATTTTCTAGACAGATATAAGGTACCAAATTTAAATCAGGATCAGATAAACCATCCAAACATTTTGATAACCCTTAAAGACATAAAAGCAGTCATCAAAAACTTTCCAAAGAAAGAAATTCTAGGACCAGAAGAGTTCAGTGCCGAATACTAAAAGATTTTCCTAGAAGATCTAAAACCAATATTCTCCAAACTATTCCAAAAATCGAAACAAAGGGAATACTACCCAACTCATTTTTTGTTGAGGGTTGAAGGCTGTGCCCTTAAAAGATGGTGCTGGTTTCAGGTGCCATGAAGCAGCTAAAGTGTGGTAAATAACCACTGGGCACATGTGCAAAGAGTGGTGGGAGCCAAGTCACCGCCCATCCCGGGGCGTCAAGATCAGACCACTAGTGGGCAGCCTATCACACAGCGACATGCCACCCTTGTGGGTATAAATTAGGGTGCCTTTGCCTGCCCAGTGTCTTCCTCTTCAAGATGCAATAAAGGTTTTGTTGCAGAAGGATCCTGGTGTCCGCGTGCTTTTTTGCTGGCAAGACGGTAGGACGGGACATTTGGTGCCTAAACCCAGGAAACTTATTGCCAGCACTGAGGAGACCCTCCTTTTACAGAGAGGATGCAGAACTGCAGGACGAAGGTAAGCTCTGAGAGACATGTTTGGTCTTGACCTCTCCCATCTCTCTCTCTGCTGAAGGTGCAGTAGAAGCTTCTATTATTGTTTTTCTTGTCTTGATTTTTTCTTTTGGTTTTGTTAGAAAATAAAGCCTATCATGCTATGGTAGCAGCAGGACAGGGAGCTCTGGAGGAGTTGCAAGACAGCATGTCAGAAACAGAGCGAGATAAAAGATTAAAGAGTTCAAAGAGAAAAGACAGCATGTCAGAAACAGAGCGAGATGAAAGATTAAAGAGTTCAAAGAGAAAAGATGCACCTAAGAAAAAAAATTCTTCCAAGGACCTTGGATCCAAGGAAGTGAGAGATAAGGGAAAGAAAGGATGCCCTGGGTGAGAGAAAGAGGAGAAAGAGGAAAAGTTTGAGGACAAAAGGATCCTGGGAGAGAAACAGGGAAAGGAGGAGAAAACCCGGAAAAGGAAAAGCCTTTATCTGGTAAATGAGTTAGAGGCTTTGGGGCTTGATAGTTCAGAAACAGACGAGCTTAGCCTCTCTGAGGAAGAGAATTTAGAAGACGAGGCTTTGGGGCTTGATAGTTTAGAAACAGGCGAGCTTAGCCCCTCTGAGGAAGAGGATTTAGAAGATGAGGCAGCTTGCTATGAAGAAGAAAGATACCACCCAGATGAGCTACAAGCTAACAGCTTGGGTAAAAAACAGAAGAAAGTGGGAGGTGGAAACCACGCGGGGTTTCCCGGCCTTTAGGCCCCAGCACCCCTCTACCTTGTCCTTATTCAGGTAGAAAAGAGATTTTGGAATAACAGCGGCTGTGGTAGTGGTGATGACTGCTGCGGCAGCTGCAGCAACTGACGCTGGGGCTGCCATGGCAATCACAGTTCACACAGGCACAGCCTTAAATCAATTGTCATCCGCAGTGGCAGATGCTGTTGATTTTCATACCTCTGCTAGTGCCCAGTTAAAGGGTGGATTAATGATTGTTAACTAACGCCTCAGCCTGGTAGAGGAAAGATTAGATATTCTCTTTCAATTGGCTCAATTGGGATGTGAGGGAAAATTGGGGGCACTTTGCTTTAACAGAGTACCATATGAAAATTTTACCCAAGCAGCTAATCTGTCTAGATTGTACCTTGCAGGAAATTGGTCAGCAGGATTTGATGAGACTCTCAAGTGTTTGAGGGCAGCAGTGTTGGCTATCAATTCAACACAAGTGGACCTGTCTTTGACAGAAGGCCTCTCCACCTGGATCTCTTCGATTTTCTCCGATTTTAAGGAATGGGTGGGGTGGGTCTTTTTGTGCAATATTTTGCTGTGGGTTGGTGTTCCTGCTGTGGTTGGTTTGCAGACTCCAGTCTCAACAGAAACGTGACAAGGTCGTTAGCACTCAAGCAATTGTAGCCATTGAACAAGGGGCCTTCCCTAAAATTTGGTTATCTATGCTCAAGAATTAGTCACCTTCTGAGTTCTCTGCTCTTGCACCCCACGGATTTATAGATCCATTGCACTGGGATGAAAGAGACTCAGCAGTCATTGATCAGCCCTTGCACATAGCTGAGGTTTACTCATTGCACATGATAGGGTGATCATGACTTCCCCCACTAATTCATTTTTTGGCTGGCCTCTTTTGTAGAGTTCGCCCTAGGCCATTTAGCAGTTGGTGTCACACAGCACTGTGGTATCCAGAGACGGGCAACTTTCCTCATGCACAGACCAATCTAAGACATGGGGCCCAGTGGCGATAAGTTCACCCTATGATGGATAAGGCTGCAACATAGGAGGAATGACCTAAGACAGGAGCCACAACAGATAGACATAACTACAGAGACCTAGACCAGCCTTGTTCTAGTAAAACAAAAAGGGGGAAATGTTGAGGGCTGAAGGCTGCGCCCTTACAAGATGGTGCTGGATTCAGGTGCCATGAATCAGCTAAAGTGTGGTAAATAACCACTGGGTACATGTGCAAAGAGTGGTGCGAGCCAAGTCACCGCCCATCCCAGAGTGTCACAATCAAACCACTAGTGGGAAGCCAATCACACAGTGACACACCACCCTTGCGGGTATAAATTAGGGTGCCTTTTTCTGCCCGGTGTCTTCCTCCTCAAGATGCAATGAAGGTTTTGCTGCAGAAGGATCCTGGTGTCCGCATGTGTTTTGCTGGTGAGACGATAGCGTGGGACAATTTTTTTTCTTTTTTCTTTTTATTTTTTTTCAATTTTTTAATTTTATTTTATAAAACAAAGATAAATGTACAGATTTTTAAGCATTTTTGCATAAAAGTATACAAACACATTTTTATAAGGTTGTAATTAAGTATTTGTGGGTACCTATACATACACATATGTATATATATAACCATAATATAGGAAAAGAGGTTATTAATTTGAGGAGATAGGAGAGAAATTGCGAGGGGCTTTAGGATAAAAAGGGGGATGTGATACAGTTCTATTTTAATTAAAATGTATTCTTTTTTTCTTTTTTTATTGATCTTCACACAGTCTGTGGCTTGTTTATGGGGTGTCCAGGGCTTTCTGGGGTTAGTATTCCATTATCAGTGACTGCATATTATGTCTGTTCTTTTGTGACTGGGTTATCTCACTCTGGATGATATTCCCTAGATGCATCCATTTTCTTGAGAATTTCTTTAAGCCATTGTTTCTAATAGCTGAGTAGTACTCCATTGTGTAAATGTACCAAAATTTATGTATCCATTCATCTACTGAAGGACATCTGGTTTCTTTCCAGCTTCTGGCTATTAGAGCTACAATGAACATTGTTGTGCACGTATCTTTGTTGTATGTGGAGTATCTCTGGGGTAAATGCCCAGAAGTGGAATAATTGGGTCTTCTGGTAGTACTATGTCCATTTTTCTTAGGAACCACCAGACTGATTTCCAGAGTGGTTGTATCAGTTTACAACCCCACCAGCAATGGAGAAGTGTTCCTCTTTCTCTACATCCTCCCTAGCATCTATTGTCATCTGAGTTTTGGATCTTGGACAATCTGACTGGTGTGAGGTGGAATGCCAGGGTTGTTTTGATTTGCATTTCCCTGATGGCTAAGGATGTTGAGCACTTCCTTAATGTTTCTCAGCCACTCTATATTCCCTGATTGAGAACTTTTTGTTTAAGTCTGTACCCCATTTTTAATAGGGTTGTTTGATTCTCTGGTACCTTGCTTTTTGAGTTCTTTGTATACCTTGTATATTAGGCCTCTATCTGATGTGGGGTTGGTAAATATCTTTTCCTATTCTGTTGGCTGCCATTTTGTTTGCATGATAGTGTCTTTAGCCTTAGAGAAACTTTGCAATCTCATTAAGTCCCATTTGTAAATCTTTGACCTTAGAGCTTGAGCTGTTGGTGTTCTGTTTAGGAAATTTTCTCCTGTGCCTATGAGTTCTAAGGTTTTCCCGATTTTCTCCTCTAATAGCTTTAGTGTGCCTGGTTTAATGTGGAGATCTTTGATCTACTTGCACTTGAGCTTTGTACAAGGAGATAAGAAAGGGGTCTATTTTCATTCTGCATGCTGAGTGCCAGTTGGACCAATACCATTTGTTGAATAGGCTGTTATTTTCCATTGAATACTTACAGGTCCTTTGTCAAAAATCAGGTGACTATATATGTGAGGGCTCATTTCTGGATCTTCTATTCTATTCCATTGATCCACGTCCCTATTTCTGTACCAGTACCATGCAGTTTTCAGCACAATTGCCTTGTAATATAGCTTGAGTTAAAGGAAATTGATTCCCGCAGATGTTTTCTTCTTGTTGAGGATGGATTTCACTATTCTAGGTCTTTTCTTATTCCAATGAAATTTTACATTGCTCTTTCCAACTCAGTGAAGAACTGGGTTGGAATATTGATGGGGATTGCATTGAATTTACATAGTGCTTTTGGTAAGATGGCCATTTTAAAAATGTTGATCCTTCCAATCCATGAGCATGGGAGATCTTTCCATTTTCTGAGATCTTCCTCAATTTCCCTCTTTAGAGGTTTGAAGTTCTTGTCATACAGGTCCTTCACTTGCTTAGTTAGAGTCACACCAAGGTATTTCACAGTTCTTGTGACTATTGTGAAAGGTATCTTTTCCCTAATTTCTTTCTCCACTTGTTTGTCCTTTGAAAATAGGAAGGCTACTGATTTGTTTGAGTTAATTTTGTATCCAGGCACTTTGCTGAACTTGTTTATCAGCTGTAGGAGTTTTCTGGTGGAATTTGTGGGGTTGCTTAAGTACACTATCATGTCATCTGAAAATAGTGATGTTTTTAGTTCTTTCTTTCTAATTTGTTTCCCTTTGATTTCGTTTTGCTGTCTAATTGCTCTGTCCAGGAGGTCCAGTACTATGTTGAATAGGTAGTTGGAGAGTGGGTAGCCTTGTTGAGTCCCTGATTTTAGTGGGATTGCTTCAAGATTTCCAACATTAAGGTTGATGTTGGCTGTTGCTTGGCTGTATATTACTTGTATCATGTTTGGGTATGGGCCTTGGATGCCTGTTCTTTCCAAGACTTTTAACATGAAGAGGTGTTGAATTTTGTCAAATGCTTGCTCAGCATCTAGTGAGATGACAATGTTTTTTTTTTTTTTTTTGAGTTTGTTTATATGGTGAATTACATTGAAGAATTTCAGTATGTTAAACCATCTCTGCATGCCATCGATGAAGCCTACTGGATCATTTTTATGTGTTCTTGGATTCGGTTTGCAAGGATTTTGTTGAGTATTTTTGCATCAGTGTTCATAAGTGAGTTTGGTCTAAGGTTCTCTTTCCTTGTAGGGTCTCTGTGTGGTTTAGGAATGAGGGTGATTGTAGCCTCAATAAATGAGTTGGGTAGTTTTCCATCTAATTCTATTTTGTGGAATAGTTTGGAGAGTATTGATATTATGGCATCAATAAATGTCTGATAAAATTCTGCACTAAACCCATCTGGACCTGGGCTTTTTTTGGTTGGGAAGCCTTTGATGACTGCCACTATTTCTTCAGGTGTTATGGGATTATTTAGACAGTTTACCTCATTGTGATTTAACTTTAGTATCTTGTATCTGTCTAGGAATTCATCCATTTCCTCCAGATTTTCCAGCTTTGTTGAGTATAGGCTTTTCTAGTATGATCTGATGATTTCTTGAATTTCCTCAGTTTCAGTTGTTATTTCTCCACTTTCCTTTCTCATATTTGTTAATTTGGATACGCTCTCTTTCCTTCTAGTTAGGCTGGCTAATGGTTTGTCAATCTTGTTAATTTTTTCTCAAAGAACCAGCTCTTGGTTTTGTTGATTCTTTCTATGGTTCTTTTTGTTTTTATTTGGTCAATTCCTGCCCTAAGTTTGATTATTTTTTGCCATATACTCCTCTTGGGTATATCTGCTTCCTTTTGTTCTAGAGCTGTCAGCTGTGCTGTCAAGTTGCTGATGTATGCTCTCTCCAGTTACTTTTTGGAAGCACTCAGAGCTATGAGTTTTCCTCTCAGTACTGTTTCATTGCATCCCATAGGTTGGGTATGTTGTGTTTTTATTTTCATTGAATTCTAGAAAATCCTTGATTACTTTCTTTATTTCTCTTTTGACTCTGCTATCATTCTATAGAGCATTGTTTAGTTTCCATGTGTATGTGGGCCTTTTGTTGTCTTTGTTGTTTTTAAAAACCAGCCTTAGACCATGGTGCTCTGACAGGATGCATGGGATATTTCAATCTTCTTATATCTATTGAGGTTCATTTTGTGACCAATTATGTGGTCAATATTTAAGAAGGTGCCATGAGGTGCCAAGAAGAAAGTGTATTCTTTTAGGTTATGAGCTTTTTGGTCTTTGCATCTTCTCTGGCCATTTTTTTTATGTTTACAATGTTGTCTTCGGCCCCCGAGATTCTCTCTTCCATCTCTTGTAGTCTATTGACAATGCTTGCATCTTTGACTCCTGATTTCTTTTTTAGGTGTTCTACCTCTAGGGTTATCCTTTTAGTGTTTTCTTTATTGTGTCAATTTTCATTTTAAATTCCCTCTTCCATTCCTTTATCTCTTTGGTTCTGTTTTCCTCTAGTTCTTTGAGTTCTTTGAGTGTTTTTCTTGTTTCCTCTTTAAAAGCTTTTGATTCTTTTTGCTTTTCCTCTTGTTCTTGTTCAAGAATCTCTATCGTCGTCTTGAGGTATGATTTTAGGTCTGCGTCTTCTTTTTCTGGTGTGTTTGGCATTCCGCTGTTTGCTGTGATGGGAAATCCGGGTACTGGTGTTGTCAGGTTGTTTTGGTTTCCCTGGGGTATGACATTTTTTCCCTTTCCTCTTGCCATCTTGTTGTCAGTCTTTTGTCTCTGGATCACTGCTGGCTCACTGCTGGTTCACTGCTGTTCCAGGCCTATGTCCCTGAATCACAACTGGCTCACAGCTGGCTCACTGCTGTTCTGGTGGCGGGTGGTCTCAGTGCAGTTCCTCACGCCGTGTTGGTAAATTGCATGGGAGTATTTCAATCATATATATATATATTGAGGCTTACTTGTGACTGATTTTATGGTAAATTTTGGAAAACGTGATGTGAGGTGGTGTGAAAAACTCAATATCTTTTTTGATAACTTTTGGGTGAAAAACTAATTTCTCTCTTTTTTAATTGAACAACTTTATTTTAAAAATCAAAGACAAATGTACAAATTTTAAGCATTTTTTATAAAAGTATACAAATTCATTTTTGTCAGTGATTTTTTTTAAAGGTTTGATAGTGTGCATTAAGATCATACTAGTTACAATGAGCATTAAGTACATATAAAACAGATGTAACCTGGAATTAGTCAAAATTTTCTTGGGGTGTAAGGGCTATGCATAATTTTTTTTCTTTCTTTTTTTCTTTTCTTGAACTTCATATAGTCTGTGAGTTGTTTCTGGGGTGTTCAGAGCTTTTTGGGGTTAGTTTATCAATGATTGCATATCACGTCTGTTCTTTTGTGATTGGGTGATCTCACTCAGGATGATATTCTCTAGATGTATTCATTTTCTTAAGAATTTCATAAAGTCATTGTTTCTGGTATTCTATCATGTAAATGTACCACATTTTTTTCTATCCATTCATCTACTGAAGGACATCTGGGCTATTTCCAGCTTCTGGCTATTATAAAGAGGGCTGCTATGAACATTGTGGTCTATGTGTCTTAGTTGTATGTTGTAGCTTCTCTGAGGTATATGCCCAGGAATAACTGGGTCTTCAGGTAGTATTATGTCCCATTTTTTGAGGAATCTTCAGACTGATTTCCAGAGTGGTTGTGCCAGTTTAGAACCCCACCAACAGGGGAGAAATGGAAAAACTATTTTCTTTGATATCAGAATGGCTACTCCATCTTGTTTCTTGGTACCATTTACTTGAGAATTGTATTCCCTGCCTTATAATCTGAGGTAGAGTCTTTTTTGCCGCTGAGAGCAGTTTCCTTTATGCAGTAAAAGGCTGGGTACTTTTTATGCATCCAGTCTGATAATCTATGTCTTTTTTATTGGGGAATTGAGTTGACTAATGTTATGAGATATAAAGGAATAGTGATTGTTATTTTCTGTTATTTTTTTTGTTAGAGGTAGAACTATATTTGTTTGATTTCCTTCTTTTTGGTTTGTTTCAAGAAGCTTAATTTCTTACCTTTCCTAGGATAGAGTTTCACTCCTTATGTTGGAGTTTTCCATATATTATCCTCTGTAGGGCTGGTTTTGTGGACATGTATTGTATAAATTTGCTTTTGTCCTGGATTATCTTGGTTTTCCACCTATGATAGTTGAGAGTTTTGCTGAACATAATAACTTGGGCTCTAATTTGTGTTCTCTTAGGGTCTGAATGACATCTGTTCAGGATCTTCTCGCTTTCATAGTCTCTGTTGTGAAGTCTGGTATATTTCTGATTGGTCTGCCTTTATATCTTACTTGTCATTTTTTCCTTACTGCTTCTAGTAATCTTTTTGTTTGTTTTGAACATTTGTTGTTTTGACTATTATGTGTCTGGAGGAATTTTTTTTCTGGTCCAATCTATTTGGAATTTTGTTTTCTTCTTCTATGTTCATGATCATCTCTTTCTTTAGGTTAGGAATGTTCTCTTTTATGATTTTGTTGAAGATATTTAGTGGGGCTTTTAGTAAGGAGTCTTCACTCTTTTCTATGCCTGTTATCCTTAAGTTTGGTCATGCCATGGTATCTGGAATTTCCTGAATACTTTGATTTAGGAGCTTTTTGATTTTTGCATTTTCTCTGACTGATGTGTCAGTGGTTTAAATTTTATCTTCTGCCCCTGAGGTTATTTCTTCCATTTTTATTATTCTGTTGGTGATGCTTCCATCTATGACTCTTTCTTTGGTTGTCTGTCTCCAGGTTTGTCTCTTTGTGGTTTCTCTTTTTATTGTTTTGCTTTCTGTTCTCAATTCTTTCACCTGTTTGGTTGTGTTTTCCTCTAACTCTTTAATTGATTTTTGTGTTTCTTCTTTAAGAACTTTTACTTGTTTTTGTGTGTTCTCCTAGTTTTCCTACATTTCTTTAAGGAAGTTATTGATGCAATTCTTGGGGCCCTCCATTATCAACATAAAGTATGATTTTAGATCCAAATCTTTCTTTCTTTTTTTTTTCTGGTGTGTTGGCATACTTGCTGTGGTGGGAGAACTGGGCTCTGATGTTGACAGGTTGCCTTGACTTCTATTGCTTCTGTTGTTGCACTCTCCTCTTGATATCTTGTTATCGATGATGTTAGATTATCCTAAGGTTTCTCTCTCAAGCTTGCCTCTCCTGTGGTTCTGTGGTCCCTGGGCTCAGGTAGAAGATTGCTCCTGGGTGCTCGTCAATCTGCAGGCAGTTCGTGAGTTCTGATAGTGCTGACCGGGCTTTGCTCTGTGCTAGAACAGTTTGTTTCCTGGCACCAACATGATACCTGCACCCCAAGAGCTCCTGAATATATCTTCCCGGGTAGTCAGTGGAGAGAAAATTGGGGCTCTTCAAAAGGCTCAGAAGGGAGAGTGCTTTTGAGGCTTCTCTAGCTGCTCAGCAATTTTCAGGCAGCCCGTGAAAATGGTAGTACTCCAGCTCTTGCTCTAGGCTGGAACCTTTATTGTCATTTTCAAATAGTAGTAACCTAATATGTATGAGGTCATAGTTTATCTTTATACTTGATTTATATTTTCAAATAATTCATGATGTTATGCATCCTTTCATTTGTTGCTCTATATATGCCCTCTAGAGAAAAATATCTATTGGTATTATTTGCCTATTTTCAGCCAGGTTATTTAGGTCTTTTTTAAGTTCACTTATTGGGTTACAGAGCCCAACTTTTTCTTTGCTATGAAGACATGGGCAACACCACTCTCTCACACAACATGTTAAAGCACAGAACAGAACTGCAGTTCAATTTGTTTACCCTGCCCATATGATATCTGAACACTAGCAAGTTCTAAATTTACAAATATTGCATTAAAACATTTTAAGATAAATGAATTGTTTTACTTTTTGACTCTTGTTTGTAACATAGTCTTAAGTTAACATGACAATTTTAGTAAGACTGATATTTAAGCTATAGTCCTGTTTAGATACTGGCTAATCCAATGCCCTCCTTTTGTAGATAAAAAAGGACATTAAAGGAGAGAAGGTATCTGTTACTCAGCAGCACAGTGAGAACTGGAGATCATGTGCTGGGGCCTCCTGACACCATTTGTTTTTCACCTTCTACATCATTTTTATAAAAGTGAAATGAAGCTGATATGTTGTTTCAAATTTTACTGAAACACAATAGGAAACACCAAGGTTCTCATCATACTCTGTCACACACAAATGTAAGATTTTTCATAAGACATGTAGACACTCTGCTTCTCACTATATTGTGCCAATAAACAGATAGAAAAAACACCTTGTCTGATATAAGTTGTGCATGTGTGGTTTAGAAGAAATAAAGCATGTTAAAGCAATTTGAAGACATACAGATTTGTGCATGTATAAGGTGGGTATTGCAATTATTGCTAGTAGCATATAATTTTTGTGAGGCTATGCATAAGAATGACAGGAAAGTCTGATAGTAAGTGTAGCTTTTATTTTAAGTTCTTATGCCTAAAAAGCACCACATTGTCAAGTCTTCAATAAGACTTGACTTGTTTGTTTCTAGATTTATACTTATCTATATAGGAAGAAGATCTATGCTAGAATACTCAGACCAATCCAGTCTAAATTCTTGTAATGTTGGGGTATGTGTGACCTGTCCTGCTAAGTTGCATTTTCACTAAAAGAATCATCTAAGCTAGTGAGTATTTCTCTGAACCACAGAGTAAGACTGCCTTTAGCATTGCTTTATATCAGTCTTAAGAAAACAGACAAACCCATCCCTCTGATTAGGGATCTAGTGATATTACTCAGTGGTCAAGAGTACCCTTCCCTCCACTTGTAACAACAAATTGTCTATAAATATTGTCATGCATGTCCTAGAGACAAAATAGTCACAAACTACTAATACTGATCTAGCAAAAATAAAAGCTATGCTCATACTTAGCCAAAAACCTATTTATTTAGGTACATATTTTTCTTCACATATGTATTAAGATGCTATCCATACATGGATAAAAATAGCAACATATGTGAAAGATATAAAAGAAACATTAAAGAAAATGGAAATATTAAAGAAGAATTTCAATATGATGTTGATATTGGAACTTTGAGATGGTTGCTTTGTCCATTCCTGTAATGAACACATGATATACTATATATAAACCTTCAAGATTTTATGCTAAGTGAAATACACCAATCACTAAAAAGAAAAATCTGAACTACTTGTCTTCCTATGACAATGATTTCAAGGCTATCCCTTACTTTCTCCCTTATGAGGTTCAGTGTATTATCTCTTTAGTTGAGTTCTTAGATCCACTTGGATTGGAGTTTTGTGCAGGATCATAAGTATGGATCTACTTGAATTTTTCTGCAAGCAGCCATTCAGTTTGACAAACACCATTTGTTAATGATGGTGTCTTTCCAGGGTATACTTCTGGCATCTTCATCAATTTGCAATACCTGTAAGTATATGGATTTATGTCTGGGTCTTAAGTTCAATTTTCTACTAAATTAATATATTATCTATGAAGTTATTTATTCTATATATTTTATATTATTTTTGTCACATACATTTTAGGTTTTATTTTAATTTTTCCTGTTCTAAGCTTTCTAAATTGAAGTATTCTTTGACACTTGTAGAACTTTATAGCAGAAAGTAAGAGTTGATTATCTCCATCAAGAGCAGATTTTTGAATGGGGTGAAAACATACTGGTAAATTTTTTATGATCAATTTTCAATGCAATTGAGAGGAGTAGCTTGTGGTACACAATGAATATAGAAAACCTGGTGGGGTGCTTTCACCTGTGACCCACATTTCCAAACATCTTTCCCACTCTGCTCCTAGATCCCTAGACTCCAAGTGCTGGTATAAGTCAAATATTTATCTCTTCTTTCCCTTCTAGTTCTCTCTGTGCAATTACTAGAGTTGTAGTGTACCTCAAACCATACCCTTTTCATCAAGCATTTGCTCATAGTCACTATTTAATAAAGGTGAATTAGGAATGATTTTCTCATAGATTTGAGGTTTTATCACTCTTTTATCATATACGGTGATTTTCTATGGAATGATTTCATCAATAAATTAGATCAAGTTTTTAAAATTATTTTTACTGAAAATTCTCTGTATTTAGGTTTCAAATGTTATCCCCTTTCCCCCCACTGCCATCCTCACTCCCCCTCTACTTGCCTTTATGAAGGTGTTTCCTTTCCCAAACACCCTCTCCATTTCAGGGCCTTGGCATTCCAATACATTTAGAAAATGAACATTCACTGGAACAAAGGCATCTTCTATTGATGCCAGACAATGCTATTCTTTGTGACTTATGCAACTAGAGCCATGGGTCTCTCATCGTGTAATCATTGGATGGTAGTTTAGTCCCTGAGAGGACTGGGTGGTTTGGTTGGTTGATAATGTTGTGCTTCCCATGGGGGTTGCAAACCCTTTCAGCTGCTTCAGTCTATTCTCTCTTTCTTTTGGGTTCCTGAGTTCAGTCCAATAGTTAGCAACAAGCATCCTCAACTGTATCTGTATGAATCTGGCATAGCTTCGAAGGAAGTATCCATATCTGGTTCCTATCAGCAAGTACTTCTTGGCATCAGAAATAGTGCTTGGATATGGTGACTGCATATGGTGTGGATGCCCAGCTAAGGCAGTCTATGAATAACCTTTTCTTCAATCTCTAATCCTCCTGTGATTGTTTTGATATGTCTTCTAAGAAGGACTCAGGCATCAACAATATATCCTTTCTTCCTTTTGAACTTCATAAGATCTACAAATTGTTTCATGGGTATTCAGAGCTTTTGGAGGCTAATCTCCCCTTATAATCGAGTGTATACCATGTGTGTTCTTTTGTTACTGGGTTACCTCACTCAGGATGATAGCTTCTGCTTCCATTATATTACCTAGGAATTTCATGAAGTCATTGCTTCTAATAGCTGAGTGGTACTCTATTGTGTATATGTACCACAATGTCAGTACCTATTCCTCTGTTGAAGGACATCTGGGTTCTTTCTAGTTTCTTGATATTACAAATAAGGCTGCTATGAACATGGTGGAGCATGTGTACTTGTTATATGTTGAAGGATCTGTTGGGTATATGCCCAGCAATAGAATAGGTGGGTCCTATAGTAGTACTATGACAATTTTCTTAGGAACCACCAGAAAATTGATTTCAAGAGTGGTTGTAACAGCTTCCAATCCCACCAACAATGGAGGATGTTCCTCTCTCACACCTCCTTGCCAGAATTTACTGTCTGCTGGGCTATTGATCTTAACCAATCTGACTGGTGTGAAGTAGAATTAAAGAATTGGTTTGATTTGCATTTCCCTGATGACTAGGGATGTTAAACATTTCCTTGGGAGCTTCTCAGCAATTCAATACTCCTTAGTTGAGAATTTTTTCTTTAGCTCTGTACCCCATTTTTAATAGGAGTATTTGATTCTCTGGAGACTAACTTTTTTTATTTCTTTGTATACATTGCATATTACCTCACTATCTGATGTAGAATTGGTTAAGATCCTTTATGTTTTGTTGGCTGCTGTTTAATTCTCTTGACAGTGTCCTTTACCTTTCAGAAATTTGGGATTTTATGAGGTCCCATTTGTCAATTCTTGATCTTAGAGCATAAGCCATTGGTGTTCTGTTCAGGAAATTATCCCCTATACCTATAATTTCTAAGCTCTTTGCTACTTTATCTTCTAGTAGTTCTACAGTACAAGTTTTTATGTGGAGACCTTTCAACCACTTGGATTTCAGCTTTGTACAAGGAGATAAGAATGGATCAATCATTTTTCTCTTACTTCTTTTAGTACTCTTTCTTTGTTTTGAACATTTGTTGTTTTCACTATTATGTGTTGGGAGAATTGTTTTCCTGGTCCAGTCTAATTAGAATTTTTCAACCATCTTGTATGTTCATGGTCATCTCTTCTTTAGGTTAGTGAAAATTTCTTGTATGGTTTTGTTGAAGGTATTATTTAGTGGTTCTTTTGGTTGGGAGTCTTCACTCGCTTCTATATCTATTATTCTTAGGTTTGGTCCTCTCATTGTGTCCTGGATATGCTGGATATTTTAGGATAGGAGCTTTTTGATTTTTTAATTTCTCTGACCAAATGTTCCAATGCTTTTTAGGTTATCTTCTGCCCCTGACATTCTCTCTTCCATCTCTTACCATTCTGTGGTAATGTTTGCATCTATGATATTTTTTCTCTTTCATAGGTTTTATATCTCTAGGGTTGTCTTTTATTTGTGATTACTTTATTGTTTCTGTTTTTAATTCTTTCACTTGTTTGGTTGTGTTTTCCTGTAGCTCTTTATGGGATTATTGTTTTTTCTATTTAAGGACTTCTACTTGTTTATGTGTATTCTCCTGGTTTTCTTCTAATTCTTTAAGAGAGTTATTCATTTTTTCTCAAGGACCTCTATCATCATCATAAAATATGTCTTACTTCTACATTTTGTTTGTCTAGTATGATGGCATATCCATTTCTTGCTGTGGTCAGAGAACTGAGTTCTGATGCTGCTAGGTTGTTTTGGTTTCCATTGATTATGTTCTTGTGCTCATTTCTTAATATCTTATTATGTATAATGCTAGGTAATCTCATTCTGTCAGTCTGGATCTTGTCTCTCACCTGGGACTGTGTGCTCAGGACGGATATTGCTCCAGGGTGTTCAGCTCTCCTTGAATAGGCTGTGAGTTCTGATGGTGGTGGACTTGCTCTGGCTCTGAGCATAGATGAGTCACAGAACCGTCTCTCCCCTGTCAGCACTGTGGTTCCTGCATCTTGCCAGTTCATGCCATTCTCTCTCAGAATATTTAATGGGGATGAAATGGGGACTCATCTGTGGGCTCAGGATAGAGAGTCACCTGAGGCTCCTCTCAGTGCTCAGCAATCTTCAGACAGGCAAGTAGTCCTGATGGTGGAGTCCTGGCTCTGTCTTTGGAACCGTCAGTTCCCAATCTCTACTTTTTTTTAAGTGCCAAATCATATGGAGCTGTGATATTCTTATTCAGGACTGACATACTTTATCATTACCATTGCTATCTACTGTTTTTTTACATTCCAAAAAGGCATGGGTGAGAATAGAGATAAATGTGCTCTCTCACCATCTGGTCTTTCTACTCATAAAATTTCTTTTCTATCTTTGTTGTTCAAAGCATTATTCTCAGTCTTGACAGTAGCTTGGAGTGCTCTTATAAAATACTAATGCCTAGCCTCAGGCAAAAGGATGGTGATTTATTTCGTCTGGAATGAAACCTGGACCTCAGTACTCTTTAATGTTCCCTGGGTCATTGTAATGTGGCATCAGTTTGAAAATGATTCTGGAAATGTATAAAAACTTAAACAAGAGGAATCAATTTGTAGATTTTACTGGAGCCTCACAGGCACAAAGCCAGAGGACCCAAAAGATAAAGAATATTGCTTCCTGTCAACTTGACTGTTATCCCTATGGCTCATGTAGTTAAAGAAGAGAACCAAATCAAAAAAATTTGTCCTGTGACCTTCACATGGCAAGCATATAACCTCTTCCCTCTTCCCAGTCCACAGACATCAGGAATAATTGTTTTAATTTTTTACAAAAACAGAATATCTTGTTTCTACTTGAAATTTCTGTACAGTCGATATGGGAAACCTTGCTATGATTTGACTAAGTGATTCTCATATGCTTCTATTATCACTAATATGTGAGGTTCTGTTACTCTGTCCAGATAGAGACTGCAGGTAGATGAGGGAGTGAACCAAAATTTAGGGAATCACAAGCTGAACTTCCAAACATAGTAAACTAAATACTGAATCAAAGATGACTACTTGCTTAGGGTTCTAAATTTTCAATGCTAAGAGCTTTTTTCTAATTACTGAAGGTAGATATGCATGGTTCATGGCTCAGAGTCTTAACACCTAAATGTAAGCTCTGAACAACCTACTGTCCTTTTTTACCCTAGCAGTGATCTCAGTATCCTAGTGATTGTAATGTGAAGACTGGTCTTTGTCTTCAGATTTTATCTCTTCTTAGCCTTGTTCCTTCTACAGTGTAACTGGTTTTGCCATTTCTTGCCTTGGCAAAAATATTTAATATCCATTATAGTGTCACGTTTTGCCATTTTTATCTCCTGCTGCTATTATCATTGATGAAGTCTCTTACTTTTGTCCAGTTTTTTTTTTTTTTTTTTTTTTGTGTAGTAGTTGTTATTGCTGCTGCTCCTGCTGCTATTGTTGATTTTAAACAATTTCAGCCTACTCTCCTCCTGATAAAGACTTCAAGCTATCTATTAGCCCTAATGTTGATGACATTGTGTATGGAACATAATTCTACAAGACACAGCCTAACATGTTCAGGGCTCCCATTTCTATCAATCTCAAACCTTACATGTGTAGTTTTCAAGTCTTTTACATGAAGATTTTATGTGAAACAGTCATAAATTCCTGAGATCTAAATCACAGATTTTTGTTTAGTCACTGGGCCGGCACTTTCTGTTTCTTGCCCCAGCTCTGAAAATAGCTCCAGATGGAGCTTCTTGATGCTTGTGTACAGAATAAACTCTCTAGAGTGGCTGGGACTGGCATTCAAACAGCCATGAGAAAAGTAAGCTCTTTGTGGTATAGTCAGTTTCCACAAAAATTCTATAAACTAGAAATGCAGACAGAACCTCAGACCTAAATGTAACATTTCTGTAAAAGTGTAATGTATGTACAAGTCTCATATGACTTCATATGACATAATAAGTACTCATTCTTTCATCCTGGTGATGACTTGACATAGAAGTTAAATACATTTGAAAAAGGTTATCAAAAGTTGTATATGACAAAATTTATAAAATGGTACAAAAACAATAAGTTTACCTCTTTGTCTAAGAAAGTAATTCCATTAAATAAACAGCATCCAGCATTTTGCTAAATACAGGAAACTCATCTCAGAGACAATGATGGACACTACCTCAGAATGAAAGGCTGGGAAAAAAAAAAAAAAAAAAAAAAACAAGCTGGAGTAGCCATTCTAATATCAAATAAAGTAGACTTTCAACCAAAAGATATCAAAAAAGATAAACACTTTTTAATCATTATAGGTAAAATTTATCAGGATGAATACACAATCTTAAACATATATGCTCCAATTGAAGAGCACCCATACTCATAAAAGAAACCTTACTGTAGCTTTAAACACTTACTAAACCACACACAATAACAGTGGGAGACTTTAACACAGAACACTCATAAATGGACAGATCATGGAAGCAAAAAATGAAGAGAGATACAGAGAAACTAGCAGAGATTACGAAGCAACTGTAATTAACAGACATCTACAGAACATTTCATCCTAAAATAAAAGAATACACCTTTTTTTTTTTCAGCACCTCATGGCAACTTATCCAAAATTGACCATATAGTCAGTCAAAAAACAAGCCTCAATAGATATAAGAAGATTGAAATAATCCCATGCATCCTATCAGATTACCATGGACGAAAGACTGTCTTTAATGACAACAAAGACAACAAAAAGCACACATACACATGGAAGCTGAACAATGCCCTATTCAATGATAACATGATCAAAAAAGAAAAAAGAAAGAAAAGAAGAATTTTCTAGCATTTAATAAAAATGAAAGCACAATGTACCCAAACCTAGGAGATGCAATGAAAGAAGTACTAAGAGGAAAATTCATAGAACAGAGTGCCTCCAAAAAAAAAAAAAAAAAAAAAAAAAAAACTGAAGAGAGCATACACTAGCAATTTGACAGCACAGGTGAAAGCTCTAGAACAAAAAGAAGCAGGTTGTCGATACCATCTCCGACCAGCAGAAAAGAAGTGACTACACACTACACAGCGTTCTTCTCAAAGCAGTTTATTCAGGAACCTTACAGCATGCCAGTGAAAAATCTTTCTCTCTTTTTTTTTCCTCTTTCAGTTTTTCTTTCTCTCCACCCCCAAGCGCAGTCCTATTATTATTATCCTGATTTCAAGTCATGGGTGCATCTATGCAGCTTGCACAGCGGGAGTGGCTAATTTTGGGGGGGGGAGCAGGAGGAAGTCATGTGCTAGTCACAAGACTTGGCCAGAATCCTAAGCATTATCTTGGGACTGCCGCCACACCCACTCTCCACAGCAGATACACCCAAGATGAGTAGACAGCAAGAAATAATCAAACTCAGAACAGAAATCAATCAAGAAGAAACAAAAAGAACCATGCAAAAAAATCAACAAACCCAGGAACTAGTTCTGGAGAAAATTAACAAGATCAATAAATCTTTAGAAAGACTAATTAGAAGGCAAAGAGAAAGTATATGAATTAACAATATCAGAAATGAAAGGGGAGACATAACAACAGAAGCAGCCAAAATTGAAGTAAATATTGGATCCTACTACAAAAGCCTATGTTCAACTAAACTAGAAAATCTGGAGGAAATGGATGAATTCCTAGAGAGATACCAGATACTAAAGTTAAACCAGGACAAGGTAAACCATCTAAATAATCTCATAGAACCTAAAGAAATAGAAGCAGTCATCAAAAGACTCCCAAACAAAAAAGGCCCAGGTCCAAATGGATTCAGTGAAGAATTTTATCAGACAATTATTGATGACCTAATACCAATACTCTTTAAACTATTCCACAAAATATAATCAATTGGAACACTACCTAACTCATTTTCGAGGACACAATAACCCTCATTCTTAAACCACACAAAAATCCTACAAGAAAAAAGAACTTCAGACTAATCTCCCTTATGAACATTGATGCAAAAATACTCAACAAGGCCTAGCCTACCTACCAGGCAGAACGGCGGCTCATAGAGGCTGAGCAACTGTGATTGGGAACAGAAAATTAGAACTTCTGTTTCCACCCAGAGGCGACTTCCGGACGCAGAGCAGAGCCTGGCCTACCTGCCAGGCAGAACGGCAGCTCATAAAGGCTGAGCAACTGGTGAGTGGGAGACCAAGACTGCAGGGGAGCAGAGAGATCTCTGCGGAGTGCACACAGAAAGTGCACACCATACCTTGCCCTGCCCCGCCCTGCCCGATCCAGCCATTGGGAACAGAAAATTAGAACTTCTGTTTCCACACGAAGGCAACTTCCGGACGCAGAGCAGAGCCTGGCCTACCTGCCACCCAGATCGGCGGCTCATAGAGGCTGAGCAACTGCGATTGGGAGCAGAAAATTAGAACTTCTGTTTCCACCCGGAGGCGACTTCCGGACGCAGAGCCGAGCATGGCCTACCTGCCACGCAGAACAGTGGCTAATAGAGGCTGAGCAACTGGTGAGTGGGAGACCTAGACCGCAGGGGAGCAGAGAGATCTCTGTGAAGTACAAGGAAAGTGCACCCCCTGCCTTGCCCTGCCCTGCCATGCATGATCCAGCAAACAGAAACAGAACATTGGAACTTCTGCTCACACCCTAGGAATCTGAGGCATAAAACAGGGCTCGACCCATCTGACACCTCAACCAGTGGAGAACCAGGGTCACAGACCAGATACATAAGAAAGGTAAGAACATATCACTGACAACAAAATGGCAAGAGGAAAGAGAAAGACTATATTCTAAGGGAACCAAGACAATCTAGCAACACCAGAGCCCAGCTTTCCCATAACAGCAAACATCAGAACTCCAAACACTCCAGAAAAAGAAGACACAGACCTGAAATCATGCCTCAAGACGCTGATAGAGTTACTTAAACAAGAAAGGGAGGAAAAGCAAAAAGATTCAGAAGCCTTTAGAGAAGAAACAAGAAAAACACTCAAAGAACTCAAAGAACGAGAGGAAAACAGAACCAAAGAAATAAAGGAATGGAAGAGGGAAATTAAAACATAGATTGACACAATAAAGAAAACAGTAAAAGAGATAACCCAAGAGTCAGAACACCAAAATAAGAAATCAGGAGTCACAGAAGCAAGCATTTCCAATAGATTACAAGAAATAGAGGAGAGAATCTCGGGGGCAGAAGACAACATTGCAAACATAGACAAAACAGCCAGAGAAGATGCAAAAAACAAAAAGCTCCTAACACAAAATGTCCAGGAAATCCAAGACACAATGAGAAGACCGAACCTAAAGATAATAGGAATAGAAGAGGGAGAAGAGTATCAACTAAGGGGCACAGTAAATATCTTTAACAAAATCATAGAAGAAAACTTCCCTACCCTCAAGAATGAGATGACCACGAGCATAAAAGAAGTCTTCAGAACTCCAAATAGGTTGGACCAGAAAAGAAATACCTCCTGACACATAATAGTAAAAACATCAAGTGCCCAAAGTAAAGAAAGAATACTAAAACCAGTAAGGGAAAAAGGTCAGGTAACATATAAAGGCAGACCAATCAGACTCACACCCAATTTCTCAACAGAGACTATGAAAGCTAGAAGAGCCTGGACAGATATCATGCACTCCTTAAGAGAGCACAAGTGCCAGCCCAAACTGCTATACCCAGCAAAACTATCAATCACCATCGATGGAGAGAGGGAGATATTTCAAGACAAATCAAAATTCACACAATATCTGACCACAAACCCAGCACTACAACGAATTATAGGTGGAAAACCCAATACAATGAGGGAAAATAAAGCCTAGTAAGAACAAGGAAACTCCTAAACAAGAAAACTAAAAGAAGAAAAAAACACAGACACAACTCAATCCAAAAAAGCAATAATGGCAGGACACAGAAACAACTATTCCTTGATATCTATTAACATAAATGGTCTCAACTCCCCAATAAAAAGACATAGACTATCAGACTGGATACATAAACAAAATCCAGCCTTTTGCTGCATACAGGAAACTCATCTCAGAGACAAAGACAGACACTATCTCAGAGTAAAAGGGTGGGAAAAAAACTTCCAAGCAAACAGCTCCAAGAAGCAAGCTGGAGTGGCTATTCTAATATTGAATAAAATAAATTTCCAACCAAAAGTTATCAAAAAAGATAAGGAAGGACACTTTTTACTCATTACCGGGGAAATCTGTCAGGAGGAACTCTCAATCCTTAACTTATATGCTCCAAATAAAAAATCACCCACATTCATAAAAGAAACCCTACTAAAGCTCAAAAACCACATCTCACCCCACACAATAATAGTGGGAGACTTTAATACCCCACTCTCACCAATGGACAGATCAGGGAAACAGAAACTGAACAAGGACACTGCAAAACTAGCAGAGACTTTGAACCAACTAGAATTAATAGATATGTACAGAACATACTATCCCAAAGTAAAAGAACACACCTTCTCACCACCCCATGGCACCTTCTCGAAAATTGACCACATAATTTGACACAGAACGAGCCTTCATCGATATAAGAAGATTGAAATACTCCCATGGATCCTCTCAGTTAACCATGGTCTACTGCTGGTCTTTAACAACAACAAAGACAACATAAAGCCCAGATACATATGAAAACTAAACAATGCTCTGTTAAAGGATAGCAGGGTCAAAGAAGAAACAAATAAAAAAATTAAGGATTTTCTAGAATTCAACGAAAACAAAAACACAACAAACCCAAACCTATGGGTTGAAATGAAAGCAGTATTGAGAGGAAAACTCATAGCCCTAAGTGCTTCCAAAAAGAAACTGGAGAGAGCTCACATCAGCAACCTGACAGCACAGCTAAAAGCCCTAGAACAAAAGGAAGCAGATATACCCAAAAAGAGTAGACAGCAAGAAATAATCAAAATTAGGGCAGAAATAGACCAAATAGAAACAAAAAGAACCATTGAAAAAATCAACAAAACCAAGAGTTGGTTCTTTGAGAAAATCAACAAGATTGATAAACTCCTACCCAGACTAATTAGAGGGCAAAGAAAGAGTATCCAAATTAACAAAATCAGAAAGGAAAGTGGGGACATAACAACTTAAACTGAGGAAATTCAAGAAATCATCAGATCCTACTACCAAAACTTATACTCAACAAAATTGGAAAATCTGGAGGAAATGGATGAATTCCTAGACAGATACAAGGTTCCAAAGTTAAACCAAGACCAAGTAAACCATCTAAATAACCCTATAACACCTAAAGAAATAGAAGAAGTCATCAAAAGCCTCCCAATCAAATAAAGCCCAGGTCCAGACAGGTTCAGTGCAGAATTTTATCAGACTTTTGAGGATATAACACCAATACTCGCCAAACTATTCCAAAAGATAGAATCAGATGGAATATTACCCAACTCATTTTTTTGAGGCTACAATAACCCTCGTACCTAAACCACACAAAGACCCTACAAGGAAAGAGAATTTCAGACCAATCTCACTCATAAACATTGATGCAAAAATATTCAACAAAATCCTTGCAAACAGAATCTAAGAACACATCAAAACGATCATTCATCATGACCAAGTAGGCTTCATCCCTGGGATCCAGGAATGGTTTAACATAAGGAAATCCATCAACGTAATTTACCATATAAACAAACTTAAAGACCAAAATCACATGGTCATCTAACTAGATGCTTAGAAAGCAATTGACAAAATCCAACACCCCTTCATTTTAAAAGTCCTGGAAAGAACAGGAATCCATGGCCCATACTTAAACATAATTAAAGCAATATAGAGCAAACCAAGAGCCAACATCAAACTTAATGGCGAGAAACTTGAAGCAATCCCACTAAAATCTGTCAACAAGGCTGCCCACTCTCCCCCTACCTATTCAACATAGTACTGGAAGTCCTGGCTGGAGCAATTAGAAAGCAAAAGGTGATCAAGGGGATACAAATCGGAAAGGAAGAGGTAAAAACATCACTCTTTGCCGATGACATGATAGTGTACTTGAGTGACCCCAAAAATTCCACCAGAGAACTCCTACAGCTGATGAACCAGTTCCGCAAAGTGGATGGATACAAAATAAACTCAAACAAATCAGTAGCCTTCCTGTACTCAAAGGACAAACATGTAAAGAAAGAAATTAGCAAAAGCGTACCCTTCACAATCGTTACAAAAACTATGAAATACCTTGGTGTGACTCTAACTAAGCAAGTGAAGGACCTGTATGACAAGAACTTCAAACCTCTAAAGAAAGAAATTGAGGAGGATCTCAAAAAATGGAAAGATCTCCCATGCTCATGAATTGGAAAAATCAACATCTTAAAAATGGCCATCCTACCAAAAGCAATCTACAGATTCAATGCAATCCCCATCAAAATTCTAACCCAGTTCCTCATGGAATTGGAAAGATCAATGTGCAATTTCATATGGAATAACAAAAGACCTAGAATAGCAAAATCCATCCTCAACAACAAAAAAACATCTGCGGGAATCACTATCCCTTACCTCAAGCTATATTACAAGGCAATTGTGCTGAAAACTGCATGGTACTGGTACAAAAATAGGCATGTGGATCAATGGAATATAATAGAAGATCCAGAAATGAGCCCTCATGTATATGGTCACCTGATTTTTGACAAAGGAGCAGTTAACATTTAATGGAAAAAGGACAGCCTATTCAACAAATGGTGCTGGTCCAACTGGCACTCAGCCTGCAAAAGAATTGAAAATAGACCCGTTCTTATTTCTTTGTACAAAGCTCAAGTGTAAGTGGATCAAAGATCTCCACATTAAACCTGATACACTGAAACTATTAGATGAGAAAGTAGGGAAAACCTTAGAACACATAGGTACAGGAGGAAATTTCCTGAACAAAACACCAATGGCTCAAGCTTTAAGATCAAAGATTAACCTATGGGACATAATGAGATTGCAAAGTTTCTGTAAGGCTAAGGACATCATCAAGAAAACAAAAGGGCAACCAACAGAATGGGAAAAGATCTTTACCAATACCACATCAGATAGAGGCCTAATATCCAAGGTGTACAAGGAACTCAAAAAGCTAGACACCAGAGAATCAAATAACCCCTTTTAAAAAATAGAATACAGAGCTAAACAAAACGTTTTCAGTAGAGGAACACCGAATGGCCGAGAAACACCTGAGGAAGTGCTCGACATCCTTAGCCATCAGGGAAATACAAATCAAAATAACCCTGAGATATCACCTCACACCAGTCAGATTGGCCAAGATCCAAAACTCAGATGACAGCAGATGCTGGCGAGGCTGCAGAGAAGGAGGAACACTTCTCCACTGTTGGTGGGGTTGCAAGCTAATACAACCACTCTGGAAATCTGTCTGGTGATACCTCAGAAAATTGGATATAGTACTATCTGAAGACCCAGCTATTCCACTTCTGGGCATATACCCCAGAGACACTTCAATACACAACAAAGATATATGCACCACAATGTTCATAGCGGCTCTATTTATAATAGCCAGAAGCTGGAAGGAACCCAGATGTCCTTCAGAAGACGAATGGATACAAAAATTGTGATACATATACACAATGGAATACTACTCAGCCACCAGAAACAATGACTTAACAAAATTCTTAAGAAAATGGCTGCATCTAAAGAATATCATCCTGAGTGAGATAACCCAGTCACAAAGAACAGACATAACATGTAGTCAATGATAGTGGGATGCTAACCCCAGAGGCTTGCGCTCCCCCAGAAACAACTCACAGACTGTATGAAGTCCAAGAAATAAAGAAAACAAAAAAAAATATTCATATATTTACAAAACAAGAAGACTTTGACTATTTCCATGTTCCGTTTTGTTTTGCATGTACTTTACGCTCATTGTAACTATTAGGTTTTCAATGCATACTGTCAAGCCCTTGAAAAAAATCAAGTTCTGACGAAAAAAATATATTCACATGGTTTTATGTAAAAATTATTTCAATGTCTGAAAAAACAGTACTGACAAAAATGCATAATTTTAAGGAAAAAATGTTTAAAATCTGTACATTTATCTTTGTTTTTTAAAATAAATTCATTTAAAAAAAATACTCAACAAAATCCTTGCAAACCGAATCCAAGAAAACATCAAAACGATTATTCACCATGCTCCTGGCAGGACTTCCATTACTATGTTGAGTAGAAAGGGGGAGAGTTAGCAGCCATGTCTAGTCCCTGATTTTAGCGGGATTGCTTCAAGTTTCCCACCATTAAGTTTGATGTTGGCTATTGGTTTGCTGTATATGGCTTTTATTATGTTTAGGTATAGACATTGGATTCTTGTTCTTTTCAAGACTTAACATAAAGAAGTGTTATATTTTGTCAAATGCTTTCTCATCATCTAGTGGAATGGCCATGTTTTTTTTTTTTTTTTTTTCTGTTAGTTTGTTTATAAGGTCAATTACATTAATGAATTTCTGTATATTAAACCATCCCTGCATCCCAGGAATGAAGCCTATTTGATCATGGTGAATAATCATTTAGATGTGTTCTTGGATTCAGTTTCCAAAAATTTTGTTGAATATTTTTGTATCAATGCTCATAATGGAGATTTGCCTGAAGTTCTCTTTTCTTGTAGGGTCTTTGTGTCATTTAGTAATGAGGGTTATTGTGGCCTTAAAAAATGAGTTAGGTAGTATTCCATCTGATAATATCTTGTGGAATAGTTTGGAGAGTATTGGTATTAGGTCACCAATAAATGTCTGATAGAATTCTGCACTGAACCCATCTGAATCTGGAGTTTTCTTGGTTGGAAGGCTTTTGATGACTGCTTGTATTTCTGTAAGTGTTAGGGGATTATTAAGATGGTTTACCTGGTCCTGTTTTAACTTCAGTACCTGGTATCTGCCTAGAAATTCATCCATTTCCTCCAGATTTTCCATTTTTGTTGAGTATAGGCCTTTGTAGTAGAATCTGACATTTTCTTGAATTTTCTCAGTTTCAGTTGTTATATCTCCTCTTTCATTTCTGATTTTGTTAATTTGGATACTCTCTCTTTGACCTCTAGTTATTCTGGCTAAGGGTTTATCAGTCTTGTTAATTTTCTCAAAGAACCACCTCTTGGTTTTGTTGATTCTTCGAATGATCATTTTGAAATATTTGGTGAATTTCTGCTCTGAGTTTGATTATTTCTTGCTGTCTTCTCCTTTGGGTGTATCTGCTTCCTTTTGTTCTAGAGCTTTCAACTGTGCTGTCAAGTTGCTAGTGTATGCTTTTTTTTTTTTTTTTTTTTTTTTTTTTTTTTTTTTTTTTTTTTTTTTTGAGGCATTCAGAGCTAAGAGTGTTCCTCTTTGTACTGCTTGGATTGCATCTCATAGGTTTGGGTATGTTGTGCTTTCATTTTCATTAGATTCTACAAAGTCCTTGTTTTCTTTCTTTACTTCTTCTTTGACCATGCTATTCTTTGTCCAGCTTCCATATGTATATGGGCTTTTTGTTGTCTTTGTTGTTATTAAAGACCAGTCTTTGTCTATGGTGATCTGATAGGATGCATAGGAGTATTTCAATCTTCTTTGACCTACTGAGGCTTGTTTTATGACCAACTATATGGTCAGTTTTTGACAATGTGCTGTGAGGTGCTGAGAAGAAGATGTATTTTTTTGTTTTAGGGTGAAATATTCTGGAGATGTCTATTAATTCTAATTTGTTCATAAACTCTGCTAGTTTTACTGCATCTTTGTTCTATTTCTGTTTCCATGATCTGTCCATTTATGAGAGTGGGGTGGTGAAGTCTCCCACTATTATTGTGTGTGGTGCAATGTATTTTTTTACCTTTAGTAGGGTTTCTTTTATGAATATGGGTACTCTTGTATTTGGAGCATATATGTTAAGGATTGAGAGTCCCTCCTGACAAATTTTTCTTGTAATGAGTAAAATTGTACTTAATTATATTTTTTAATAAATTTTGGTTGAAATCTACTTTATTTGATACTAGAATGGCTACTCCAGCTTGTTTCTTGGGGCCGTTTGCTTGGAAGGTGTTTTCCCAGGCTTTTACTCTGAATTTGTGTCTGTCTTTATCTCTGAGATGAGTTTCCAGTATGCAGCAAAATGCTTGATTCTGTTTATGTATCCAGTCTGATAACCTATGTTTCTTTATTGAGGAAATGATTACATTTATGATAAGAGATATTAAGGAATAGTGGTTGCTGTTTCCTGTGAATTTTGCTTTTAGAGGTAGAATTACATCTCTGTTTCTTTCTTTTTGGGGGGGGGGTTGCTTAGTTATTTTCTTATTTTTTCTTGGATATAGTTTCCCTTCTTGTGTTTGGTTTTCCATTATTATTCTATGTAGGGTTGAATTTATGATCAGATATTGTGTAAATTTTGTTTTGTCCTAAAATATCTTGGTCTCTCCATCTATAGTGATTGAGAGTTTTGCTTGGTATAGCAGCCTGGGCAGAATTTGTGTTCTCTTAGGTCTGTATGATGTCTGTCCAGGATCTTCTAGCTTTCATAGTCTCTGTTGAGAAGTTGGGTATAATTCTGATTACTCTGCCTTTATGTTACATGACCTTTTTCCCTCACTGCTTTTAGTATTCTTTCTTTGATTTGAATACTTTGCCTTTTGACTCTTATGTCTCAGGAATAATTTCTTTTCTAGTCAACTTCATTTGGAGTTCTGTAGGCTGCTTTTATGCTCATGGTCATCTCATTCTTAAGGGTAAGTAATTTTTCTGGTATGATTTTGTTGAAGATATTTGCTTGTGCCTCTTAGCTGATATTTTTTGCCCTCTTCTATTCCTATTATCCTTTGGTTTGATCTTCTCATTGTATACTGGATCTCATGGACCTTTTGGGTTAAGAGCTTTTTGGTTTTTGCATCTTCTCTAAATGTTCTGTCAATGTTTTCAGCCCCTGAGATTCTCTCTTCCATCTCTTGTAGTCTGTTGGAGATGCTTGCATCTGTGTCTCCTGATTTCTTTTTTAGGTTTTCAATCCCTAGGGTTTTCTGTTTTGTGTTTTCTTTTTTGTTTCTAATTCCATTTTCAATTCTTTCATCACTTTGGTTCTGTTTTCCTGTTTTTCTTTGACTGTTTTTTGTGTTTCTTCTTTAAAAGTTTCTATTTGTTTATGGTTGTCCTCCCGTACTTGTTTAAGGGACTTATTCCTTAATAACTTCTCAAAGATCTCCATCATCATTTGAGGTATGATTTCAGGTCTGAGTCTACTTTTCTGGAGTATTTGGCAATGCACTGCTTGCTGTGGTGAGAGAGCTGGGTTCTGATGTTGCCAGGTTGTCATTGTTTCCATTTCATAAATTCTTTCGTTTTCCTCTTACCATCTTGTTGTCTGTGATTGTACATGGTCTTGTTGCCAGTGATTGGTACACATCTCTTCCGTGGAACTGAGGGCCCGTGGGTTCAGAAAGAAAATCACTTCTGAGTGTTAGAATTTTGGTGAGCAGGCAGTGAGTTCTGGTAGCAGTGACTCAGCTCTGTCTTTGTGGGCTCAGATGTGGGAGCTCTTGTGAGGCTCTTCTGGTAGCTCAGCCCTATGCTCACAGGTCCTTAGTGATACTGGCAGGGACCTGGCCCTTTCTCTAGGCCACAAAGGACCTTTTTCCCAAAGGCACAGTACTTTCTGCTCTCTGAGGACTCCCGATGTGCTCTCCCTGGGCCTATGTGTCAGACTGCCCTCTGGTCCTGGTGTAAGAGGGTCTGTAGAGTTGAAATTCAAGGACTGCCTTTCCCAGGCAAACCCCAGCTCCCACTAACAAGGGCTTGTGCCTTACTGTAGGCCTGTGTGTCTAAACTTTGAACCAGGGCTTTTCAGGTGATCTTCAGTTCCTATGCCAGAGTTCTGGCTTCACTGAACCAACTGGATGGCCACATTCTCTGTGTGTTCCACCTTGCCTTCTCTGGGCTTTGTTTACTCACAGCACAGTCTCACTGGGTCTGTGTCCCTGGATCTCAGATGTTCCAGGTGCCAAAGCACATGAGCGTTTGATCTGTGCCCAAGGGCTTACCAGGTAGATCCCAAGGCCCTATGCCAGAGTTCTGGCTCCACTGAACCAATATGAGGGCCCCGTTTTCCACATGCTCCACCTAGCCCTTTCTGTGCTTTGGTTACTCACAGCACAGTCTCACAGGAACTGTGTCCCTTGATCTTCACTTTTCCAGGTGTCAAATGGCCTGAGTGGCTGGAACCCATGTATTTATATTTCATGAAAATACTTGTAGGCCTTTGAAATTATAATTTAGTTAGCATAGCAGTGCATCTAATTTATGAACTCTTGGTTACATATCATAGAAGCTATACAGATTCTGTTTGTTTGGTATTTTATTTTTTGTTTGTTTGTTTTTGCAAAACATGTCCTATAGAAAGAAATCAAACACAGTCCATTTGGAATGTCTATAATTATGAAATCTTAATTTTAATTTTACATAAATAAAAGATGAGACAACAGTACAGAATTATTTTTTTCATAAGATATAATATATATATAATATAATATAATATATATATATATATATATATATATATATATATATATATATATATATATCTTAACTCCTGCCTGGAAATTATTTCCTATACATTAAACATTATAAAATTATGGTGCCTTTCATTTGCCACATAATAAGATTAAAACAATAAGATGGAAGAAGAAATCAGTCATAAAAAGCTGACAACAAAAAACATGAGGAATAGTAAGGGAAAGTTGCTATGGTTTCCAAGGATAACTTATGATAACGATCTAAATACTTCTTGGGAGGATAAATTGAACACAAAGTAATCATTCTGTGACTGAAAATTATTTACCCAATAACTACCATATACTAGATACTGAAATGTATGGGAGGTACAACTGAGCTGTACTAGGTAAGATCTTCCATCATGTAGCATTTTGTTTCCCAGAATATTCATATGTGGATTTAACAATTACATGATAAGTTATTAATATAAGTTGTACTGAGGTGTATAAAGAATTAGACAATAAAAAACCAGAAGCAGTTGGTTTATAAAGCAAGGACTCTATAAAACATATTGATATATTCAGTAAAAGAGAGAATTTAGTATAAAGAAAAACTTACATTCATCAAGATCCATGAACACATTCCAGCAATAACATAACCTCTGAGTATAATAGGATGAAGGTGATAAAATCCTAGGAAAAAAATGTCTAGAATGTGACAAACCATGGTCAACATCTATTGAAAAGGAAATAATAAACAATCTTGCAGTTGACTGCTCGGAGAAATTTCTGTATCCAAAGGTGACACTTTTAAAGGTACTTCAATTCAAAGAAGGAAATGGAGCTTGCTGAGGATGGGACAATGAAAAGATTGTCATTGTCTTGAGTAAGAACCATGAAAATTAAGGAAGAAGACAATAAATTCTGTGTAATGGTCGGGTTAGCTTGATTAATGTATTTCTAATAAACAACTCAAGGATTTATTAAAATTTATAGATCTTTTTCCAAGAGTAGTAAGAAAACTAAAGTACAACAATCTATTTTGGATTTGTAATAATAAACAAGATAAATACTTGATAAAATTTATCAGTATGAGCAATGTGTTCTCTTCTATTGAAGAGAGTGTGAAATTTAATAAAACCCAAGGCTTCAGTTGTAGTACCATATAATATACAGATTCAGTATTGCATTCAGTATTGAGACACACTATGTTCTCAACTTATTTAGAATCCAAAATATATTAATGAACAATTATTATTGTAAACTTTATTTCCATTTCTTATTAACTACAGTGAAAGTTTTGAGATTTTGGTGTGTAAATATACCATAAATTACAAAGCTCTTCTTATTTAGAATAAATTATTCTGATCGATGGATATTCATGAGTTATTATTTTTATATAATTTGCTTTAATTCCAGCTTAATTAGCAGAATGAAAATATGCATTTGCCTGCTCAGATTTTTCTACCTTCAATGGCTTAAAAATACACAGTTTATGAGAGCATTTAAATGAATGCAAAGGCACAGAGTGAACATTACTATAAATTCAACAGTTTGATAATGCCCTACCTATCACAGAGAATGGGAAGAAATTAAGTGTTTCCCTATTAATTAAAATATAGTACATTAAGGGAGGGGGATGAAATTGAAGAAAAGGTGATAACATCTGAAATGTAAATACAGAAAATATCCAATGAAAAAACGATAAAAAAGAAAAATATATGTATCAAATGAAAATATAGTATATTATAATTGTTACTTAAAATGTAGAAATTATGAGTATTCTAATTTAAATATTTTTTCATAACTACCTAATCTAATTCAAAACTTTAATAGACTGAATGACTCATGGTCTGTGTTTAACTTCTTTCTTTCATTAACACATGTTTAGCAAAAAAAAAAAAAAATCAAGAAAACAAAATATATATTGCTTCTACAATATGTAACCCAGAGCTTACAAATTAGATGCACTGCTATGCTAACTAAATTATAATTTAAAAGGCCTACAAGTATTTTCATGAAATATAAATACATGGGTTACAATCGATATAATATATTCCTATATTCTGTTTTCATTATCTGATATAAACAGTGAAGAATAATTTGTATTTAAGTTTAAAACATACTTATTTCTTCTAGTTTTATCTTCATGTGATTAAAATTGCCTTAGGTGAAAATTAGTTTATAGAATTACTTTCTTAGACAAAGAGGCAAACTTGTATCTCATCAGAATGTATCATAAAGAGAAGAAAATAACTTATACATGTAAAGAGACAGAAACATCCATCAAACAGGGCCTAATGAGGGGAAAAGGAAAGGAAAATCTCCAAAATACTTTTTTGGTATCATAGTAGGTACTGGTAGAAACAATTTGCCAGTGTGATTGACAGTGTTGTACAATTTTTCCTATTGTCCCATGGTTCTTGTATAATATACTGTCTGTGTGTATAGTGGAAAGAGGTTGAATAGTGTTTTATTATTTTTTCTTCTGTGTATTTCAATTGTCACTGTTTCCTTAAACTTAGGATAGAACATTTCTAAACTTACCTTTACCCTAACATCTATTGATGGACCCAAAAAAGTCATGCTTATTAGTGTCAGTTTACATTTTCACTTGGTTCTTTCTTATATTTACCAGGCCCTCTACTTTCTTCATAAGATTCCTTAGTTTATACGTTATGGTTACTTTCAATTCCCATATGATAATTTTAACATCTGAATTCTATGAATCTGATTCTGACCTATGCTTGTTTCTTCAGACAGTGTTTGCCTTTTAATATGCTTTGTAATTACTCTCAAGTGCTGTACATGAATCAGAAAAAAAGAAACTGAGGTAAACCTAACTTCCCTGATTGCCTAGGTACCAACGACTTCAAATTTCTCTTCCCATTGCACTTCTCTAATAGCATGTTCTCAGTGAGTCTGTTGTAAAGCCCTTTCACTTTCTTGTGATGGTAAGGCATAAAAAGAGGAAGTGCCCTGAAATCAATAAATAAATATTAATGTTTTCCATTGAGACTTGGGCTATTGCACTTATACTACTGTCTTCCATAGTACCAAGAGTCTGTTCCTCGTCTTCCTTTTCTTACTTTCTCAAAAGGTTTCCTATATTACTTTGAAGTCCTGATTTTGTAAAACAAAATGGTTTGACATCAGCAGAGACTAGAAGACTGTGATTAATTGGAAGTTGAGTGATACATTATCTGATTTAGAATACAGGTTGGATAAAGTCTCTATTTGGTCATATACAACACTCTGGATATGTTTCACTGTAGTTAATCTTTTTCCTCCCTTCCCTGCTCTAGTAGAATCTTATTGACACTATAACTATGAGAAATTCATAGGCAATTATTGTATAACTCACAGAAATTCTCCAAGCAAAATATCAAAAAAAAAATATATGTGATTCCCCTTAAAAATCTATGACAGCAGGAAGTTTCACATTTTTCCTCTAGAACACTCATGGTCTCAGGAACTTCATGAAAACCACCATTACTGTTGCAACTAAGATTGTCCCTGAAAATATAAGCTTTGGACTTTTATGAGATTATCTTTGTTGTGAGGGTCTCTATAGATTTTAGGGCAGTTGTTCTATAACATGAGTTCTCTAGTAGGTTAAAAGGAAGTTGTTAGTTTTTGTCTCATTTTTCAGCAATATAGAGGATAATCAGCAAATTGTTTAGAATTATTTTCTCTACTCAGATTAGAATTGTGATCATGTGAGAAACAAGTCTAGTCTATTAGCCATCCTGGACCTTGAAACCCTAGCTGAATGCTAAATACCTGTTGTTTCAGGCTTTAGAAAGCAGAGACCTGGCACAAGGTACTTGATTTGCAAACCTATCTATCACTCTGACTTAAATCGCCTGTGTCCCCAGCAGTTAGCAGACATAATAAAAAGCATTAACTTACTGCAATAGTAGATAATGACAGCAGGAAGCTGAAGCAATTAATTTTGGAATTGGCACTTACATAGGCCTTTGGTGCCAAGAACCTCAGTGTGTAGTGACCAGTGTTAGGTTGTTTGGCCTACAGTATAAAGATCTCAACTTCAATACAACATGGAGTTGCAGTTCTCAGACTGTGAGTCTTAAACCTTCTATAATTCTAGCAAATCCATGGCCAATTTTATTCCAAATGAGGAAACACTGAAAACAATTTCCACTGAAACTAAAACTTACACGCTGATCTCACTGCTATTTGATGTAACGCCAGGGATTTTAGGTAAAATAATTGGTCAAGAAAAAAAAAAAAAGAAAAAAGAAAGAAAGAAATGCAATCAAGAAAGGTGAGTGGTTATTTGATCCACTGCCACAGGGGAACAGGGGTGTAGGAACCCCTCCCAGCAGACAGAACACAGAATGTTAGACTATGTTTACCTTAAGCCACCATCAGGTGTTACAGGAAGCACTGAAGCACTGATCAGAGGTTGGGAGAATGCAGCCTAGGATCCTCATTCTGGGTGAGAAATGAGTCAATCGGGGGCTGAAGAGTAGGTATTCCCAAATTCCCGGGGCTTCACTTTCTGCTGGGAGTTGTGCTGGAGTTGGAAAGGGAGGGAGCCTACTGAGGACAGCTGGGGCAAGAAAAGGAGAACTCCAGCTTAGATTAAGGGGTGAATACCTTATCTGGGAGTGCAAAGGGGTTTTCTGTGGGAGACTCAGGCATCTCTGGCTCAGTAGGAAACGGTTCTATTCTCACCATGGTGGTTCTTGATGAAAGAGACAGTACATGTTTGTCCATGCCATTTATTGATTGTGCATCATGGAAAATGGGGGCATACAACTTTCTCATGGTGGACCAGAGATTAAATACCTTCTGCAAAAAGGAATGTCCATGAAGGGAAGTCTATTGGCTAAACACTCAGCACTTCTAGATACCTCACTAGCATGCAGAACTTTGTGTTTCTGTTCTACTGCCCAATGGTTACATTCTTTATGTGAAGAGCTGTGGTTACATGCTCCAAACTAGGAATCTGGTCAGGTGTAAGAAAACTTCTAACTCCTCAGGTATGAGGTGCCAGAGGCTCAGAATCTGCTCAGCTTTACCAAGTTTCCTGGTACAGCCCACTGCGCCAAAAAGGAAGAAATAATATTAATCACAAAAGCAATTATATTTATAATAATCAAAAACATACTCAAAAAAATTAAAGATGAATATACCTCTTAACAACACAAAACTCAGTTTAATGTGTATCAGAGACTTTAATTTTAAAAAAAAACCTGAAATTGCTTGAAAAAAATGTAGGTAAGGCATATATATATATATATATATATATATATATGCAAAACTGTATGTATAAAATTTTAAGATCTTGGGCTGGAGAGATGACTCAGTGGTTAAGAGCAGTGAGTGCTCTTCCAGAGGTTCTGAGTTCAATTTCCCCCCAAAACATGGTGGCTCACAACCATCTGTAATGGTATTCAGAGTCTTGTTTTAGTGTGTCTGAAGGCAGCTGCAGTGTATTTATATACACAAAATAAATAAATCTTAAAAATTCAAATAGCAGAGGAAGTTGCTTGAGAATTCATAAGTAAGTCTCCTAAATGAAATGATTCTGCACAGCTAGGAAACTACCCACGAAATAATCAGGAAAACTTTTCTTTCAGTTATACCTCAGTTGAATGATATAATATAATTTATTTATTCATTTTCTCATTGGTTGAAATTATAGTGAGTCAAACTTAAGCTGATAGATATTCATGCGGAAGCCTTTTTCTGGACTTCTGGGTTTTTTTTTTCCTGTATGCAAATACATAAACTGAACTTAAAGTTCCTAGACCTAGTGTTTTCCTTTCCAAGGCATTGATAAATTGCTACAATAGCAACTATCAACCATTGTATAAAAATATTGTCTAAGAATATTTTCTTCTTAAGCACTTTTCCTGAGCAAAAGGATACTGCTTTTGTGTTTTTCTTTACTAGTCTTTAGTTTTATTTAGTTTTTCTACTTTCTTTAAGTATTGGAAATCAAACCCTGGGTCATTTGCAGATTATCAAGTTTATATAAGGTTTATGTTCCATTTGGGGATATCAAATCTCTACTAGGCAACATTATTCCTAATGTTCTCTGACTCTTCTCAGTAAGCATAGAGGACAAGTTTACTAAATAATTTGCAAATGTGTTAGTGTTTTAGCTCCTTTCTTGGATGTTGGCTAACAGGTGCAAAATCTCTGATTACATTAAAATTAACTAAAATTTTAGCACTGCTGTGAACCACAAGCCAACTCAAGCCAAATCGATATACTGCTAATTAAATAATCAAACCCCTTCCTACTTCAGGGCTTACTGCCATGGTTTTGAGAGCCAGAGCAGAGTTACTCCTTTTTAAGAGACTTTACTTTCTGATTCATTGCATATGTAGACCATTTAAGGACTTCACAAAGAAGTATAGAAGTGTCTTGCTTGCTGCAGTTTATAAATCCAGCTCTTCTTTTGCTCAACCCCTTGCCCTTTGATAACCTAGCTTGTTACTAGTTTAACATGTGACTACCTTGATTTTGAAGAAGTTAAAAGTTTATTTGTTCCTTTTGAATTTGGTCCTTACTTTTCTTTCTCGGCTGTATTCTTAGTCAAAAGCAAACCTCACATGCTTTTTGTGTATAAACGGATAGTGTTGTCATAAAAAGCTGTTTGCTAAGAAATTTGAAACTATCTTCAACATATTTTTAATATTTAAAGAAAATACAATTCAATTTTGAATTGGTTACTGATTTTCTTTTCATTTAAAAATATCACATCCAGCTTCTACATAAAATTTGATTTAACAAAATCACACGTTAAAGAATTTCTCTAAAAATTAGCAAGTTTTTATTTTTGGTAAAATTTTGGTTTTAATGGTATGGAATGTCAGAATATATTATAACATTTTAAATATGTATCCATATTAATTACAATAACTGTAATTCATTATGTAAATAATACTTGAATTTGGATCTTTAGTCAAACAATATACTGCTATCAATAACATTTGGAAGTCTTACAAGAGATTTGAGTTTTGCAGACACACCAAAATCTCATATTTCTATCATGGTAACATCTTTTAATAACTCTTTAAAACACACATTATGAATAAGGCCCTATAGTTTATATCTTATCCATACTTCTATGAAAATTGTAATCCATATTAATAGAAATACATTACCAACTGAGCAGGAAATTTTCTGTTTAAATGAGATAACCATTTTCCTAGTGGTTACTGTAGTTATCTTCAAGTGACAAGAAAATGGAGAAAAGTAAATTGGCATCAGGGAGTTAGGACTTCTGAGTCTTATCTCTGTTCCATTTACTCACATAAAGAAGGTAAAGGATTTAAGCAAGTATTAATCATATTATATCATAAGGAGAGTTTTAGTTCAATAACATCTTCAACAAGGCCAAAATTCTTTTTGAGAAATATTATTTTTTATCATTGAAAAAGTGTACAGTGTATGACACTTACCATTATATCAGTGCCATGCTACTGCCTCAGACAGCTAAAACACACACACACACAATTAAATTCAATAACAATTAAAATTAAATAAAGAACAACCATAAAAACTCTCATTTTCAGTATGAAGCCAATACAAACAAATGACTTGATTACAGGCTATATGCTACAAGAGAATAAGTTTTTTTTATATACACTAATGTATGCAAATCCTGCCCAGAAGTGACTCTCAACAGACATTGAAACCAAGTGAACTATTCATGTCCAGCAGAAAAGATATGCTTCCTATTATGAGAACAGTAATAGGTAAGCCACTCAACAAAGGCCTGAAAATAGAAAAACAGTGGATCACAAAGGAAAAATGTGAATATATATATATATATATAAAATGTATATATCATGAATGAGGAAGAAGTAAGCTTGGCAAAGGAGAAATGGCAAGAGTGATATCCCAGCACCTCTCTAAAAATGACATCATTGATGAAGACACAACAGTATGCATCTACAGAAAGAAGCTATGGATTACATTTTTCATAGAACTGTGGATAAGATATAAACTCTGTACTTAATAAAAGACTACCCATGATTACTTGAGGTGTTCTAGACAGTGAATAATTTAAAACAAAATCTAAGAAAGTTGCTCTAAATTTCCAGAGAGTAACAATCTATAAAGTGTAAAACCTTAACCAAGAAAAATGACAACTCTGAAGAGAGTGTATTTAGCCCATGATAGCCTAGACATTTGATATGTATCAATGAATGGCTTAGTGTTTTATAATATCAAAGTCCTAAATACATAGTAATTCGTGATGAATTTCTTTGAAAGTAGAAAACTTTTCAATATTTAAGTAATCCATCAAACAGTACTTTGAAAGTACCACTGTGAGACATTGCCTAAAAACATTCTAGACAACATTAAGCTGTTTTGTCTTAGCAAGTGATAAACTTGGCTAAATCCAAGCTTCTAGGCTTCTGTGTGTTGTAATTTCAACATCAGTTTAGTGTTCAAAGTCTTCTTAGAACTGCTCCTGTTGACATTCCATGAATATTGCACAACAGTCTGTTCTAAACCTAGTCAGAGGTCTATAATTTTGTTCTCAAAATATTTGCTATACATTTTTAAAACATCTGAGTACATATGCAAATTAGCAGTGATTCCTTTTGTCTGGATATTCTATCACTTTTCAAAAACCTCAAAACCATTTTTCCTAATACTCTGATTTTGAAGGACTGTCTTATCTCTATTGAGAAGAAAAAGGGTCCAGTCATTGGCAGAAATGGCTAGTTGATTTGCAAGAGTCACTTCAAAATGACTATCCAGGGCACAATCTTCAAAAACTATTTAGAATTTCAACAAAAGACTCAAATGAGCATTTAAAACTCTGTGGAACCATTTGAATACAAGCCTTGGGAAATTTTATTGATTGTACACCATGAAGCTGGAACTGTTCACAGCCCTGCTGAGACTCAGACCCTAACCAGCAGACTGGCATAAAGCTGCATGCTGCTATGGATGCTTAAATATTTACTATAAGCATCTTTGGTTGGAAACACTATTCAGAAATGAAAGAGAATTTTATTTGACAAAATGTCATCTATATCTTCATAAAGATACTAAATCTGTTCTCATAATTTTTGAGGTCTATTTTTATGAACTAGCCTTCTCACTAAAATTTATTCACAGCCTCAAATCCATACATACAGGACACACTACAGTCATTTGTAGTAATATGTACAATAGTAAGTATATTGAACTTATGAATGAATAATAAAATTATAAAATTCTTACAAATTTATTTGAGGAAGTGTTCTTTTCTATAATTAGGAGAGAATGAATAATAGCATCCATTACCTATTCTGCCTTAGATATGTATATCACTTTTACGTATTACCTTTACCAGGCAAATAATTCCTGATGAGACTATCAAGATTCAAAAATTGTTTTTCCTATTTTATAACTGAAGAAAAATCCCCATGTTCTCAATAATACCATGCAACTAGTCATTGACGGACCAGGCATTTAAATGCTTATGTCCACGGGTTACATATCTGTAAAACACATAGAGTCCATGGCTGTCTTTTACACTTTCTGTTATGTCCTTATATATCCTTTCTATACATATTATGATGCAAAGTTCTTTTATAGTAAGATTAACAGAGAATGGAGAAAACAAACAATAACTGGGATTAGATTGACTAGAAAATCCCTGCTGGAGAATCACTCCATTCCCCTTATGTACAGGGAGTTGTTATGTCATACTCATGATATGTGTAAAAAATCCTTTGCATGTTCTATTGATTCTTTTATCTTTGGATCACAGGTTGCTTGGTATCTAGATTTGGTCTTTTGCTATGCTAAACACTGGTTGCTTCCCTGAGAATCATGTAGACCCAGGTGGTGATATGGGACCTTGCCCACCAACTTATCTTTGATTACCGAATCATCGATGCTGATAGCCAAAAGCTGGGCAGAATAGACATAAGTAGAGTTCAGAGTTACTGGCATGGAGTCAGAGAAGAATAATAAAATAGGAATAAAGAAGGTGGAGAGGAGAGAAGAGTAGGAATATTGGCTTGGAAATAGACACAACAGCATAGAGAATAGATATCTGCCCAGCTCTAATGTGGATAAAAGCCTACTATGAATATAAACATTGGCCCTGGGCAATGTTATATCCCAGGTAGACCTCCATTCTCCTCCTGTTTTCATCAGACATGATGAGCCTGAATCATACAAGTAAGATTCCCTTTTCCCTGCCACCCATTTTTTTCTGTTTACTGAGTCCTCATTGAAAAGGCAGAGCTGCCCTGAGCAGCCTGATAGCCAAGCAGGACCTCAGTTCTCTCATCAGCCATCTGTTCATCTTCATCAGATAATTGTTTCCTGAAACATACAGACCTGCATAGCCAGAACAAGTCTGCCACACCAGGATCATCAAGGTTACATCTGTCCCAGTGCCTACACTAACCAGAACATCAGGGATTAATGATTTCAGAAAGACTAAAGGTCCAGCCATGGCAATATAATACTTTCAAAACACAGCTACCCTTCTGTGGCACGCTCCTCGACCAGCGAAGAAAGACGACCACCACCAAAGGATTCTTCTCAGATCACGCTTTATTGTGGGAGCCTCTTGAAGGGGAGACCAGGCAGTGAGGGGCCCCAAACTACCTTAGCTGTCCCCTTATATAGGGAGAAGCGCATATGGGCTTGCCATGATTGGTTGTCACCAGTCTGCTGACACCAGAGGCCTCGGAATTGGCCGGAGATAGGTTATGTACTGCTCATGAGCAGGGTGAAGCGCCTTAGCTGACAAGAGCATTACTATATATGGAGTTGTTTACCTCAAACCGTGAGGGAGCCAGCGCCATCTTGTAATGGCTTCCCCATTCGGCTCCCCACAGTTCCCTCTTCTGTTTTAACTTGAGCAAAAGCAACATCGGACTTCCTCCTGTACAAGTCTCCACCTCATGATGTGTGGACTGCTCGAAGAAGGCCATGTCCAAGGTGCACCTTCTCCTGTGCAATGGGAACTAGCCCAGGGAGGTGCAAAGGCTACGCCAAAGACCGGGTTTTACACATGCCTTCCCCAGTGCAATGAGACAACGTGGTATCCTGAGGGTGCAAAGGCCGCATGTGCAACCTAACTTAAGTGCTCTTTAAGGCTGAGAGCCAAATTTGGGGTGAGGCACCATTCTCCAATGCAGCGAATGCCTGAGTAATAGCAACCTTATCTCCCTGATTCTGGGGGCGCTGCCGGCACACCAACCATAGACAAAGTATGCAACCTCCCTTGTTACAGCAAGCTATAAACAACCCCACCCCCACCCATTTTTTAAAGTAGGACACAGTAGAGGAGAGCCAAGAGGTAAGTACCTCAGCAAATCTAGGATCTACGCAAGTAGCATTGATGGCAGTCACTGCTCTTCTTAGTTCGTCAAGGTTGGCATTGAAAATTTTGGACCAATATAGGCTTGGAGAATGCTGATAATATTCCCCATCTTAGTTCTGCTGTGGTCTTGGTTACCATTGCTTTCAGTGACAGGAGCAGCAGGGACATCTACTGAGGTCGACTCATTCTTGACAGGGCCCATCAGCTGGGCTGGGACCCAATGAGATGTTTCCTTTCCCTGGGGGAAAACACAAACAGCTCCCCTGGATCTCAATATAAATGCATCCGGTCCATACCATTTATTATCCAGCACATCTTTCCACATAGCTAGCCACTTCTTATCTGGTGGTCTCTCAGAGGCATGCCTGTCTGCGGCTGATTATCCATCATCATTTAGATGCAAAAAATTAAGGGTAAAGAGAGAGGAGCCTGGCCTACCTGCCACGCAGAACGGCGGCTCATAGAGGCTGAGCAACTGGCGACTTCCGGACACAGAGCAGAGCCTGGCCTACCTGCCACCCGGATCGGCGGCTCATAGAGGCTGAGCAACTGGTGAGTGGGAGACCTAGACCGCAGGGGAGCAGAGAGATCTCAGCGGAGTGCACAGGGAAAGTGCACCACCTGCCTTGCCCTGCCCTGCTGTGCCTGATCCAGCAAACAGAAACAGAACATTGGAAATTCTGCTCACACCCGACAACTCTGAGGCATAAAACAGGGCTCGACCCATCTGACACCTGAACCAGTGGAGAACCAGGGACACAGACCAGAAACATGGGAAAGGCAAGAACATATCACTGACAACAAAATGACAAGAGGAAAGAGAAAGAGTATATCCCAAGAGAACCAAGACAATCTAGCAACACCAGAGCCCAGCTCTCCCATAACAGCAAACATCGGAATTCCAAACAATCCAGAAAAAAAAGACACAGACCTGAAATCATACCTCAAGATGCTGATAGAGATACTTAAACAAGATAGGGAGGAAAAGCAAAAAGATTCAGAAGCTTTTAAAGAAGAAACAAGAAAAACACTCAAAGAAATCAAAGACCCAACTCAACCCAAAAAAGCAATAATGGCAGGAAACAGAAACAACTATTCTTTTATATCTATTAACATAAATAGTCTCAACTCCCCAATAAAGAGACATAGACTATCAGACTGGATACATAAACAAAATCTAGCCTTTTGCTGCATACAGGAAACTCATATCAGAGACAAAGACAGACACTATCTCAGAGTAAAAGGGTGGGAAAAAAACTTCCAAGCAAACAGCTCCAAGAAGCAAGCTGGAGTGGCTATTCTAATATCGAATAAAGTAAATTTCCAACAAAAAGTTATCAAAAAAGATAAGGAAGAACACTTTTTACTCATGACCGGGGAAATCTGTCAGGAGAAACTCTCAATCCTTAACATATATGCTCCAAATAAAAAATCACCCACATTCATAAAAGAAACCCTACTAAAGCTCAAAAACCACATTTCACCCCACACAATAATAGTGGGAGACTTTAATACTCCACTCTCACCAATGGACAGATCAGGGAAACAGAAACTGAACAAGGACACTGCAAAACTAGCAGAGACTTTGAACCAACTAGAATTAATAGATATATACAGAACATACTATCCCAAAGTAAAAGAACACACCTTCTTCTCACCACCCCATGGCACCTTCTCGAAAATTGACCACATAATTGGACACAGAACGAGCCTTCATCGATATAAGAAGATTGAAATACTCCCATGCATCCTCACAGATCACCATGGTCTACGGCTGGTCTTTAACAACAACAAAGACAACATAAAGCCCACATACACATGGAAACTAAACAATGCTCTGTTAAAGGATAGCAGGGTCAAAGAAGAAATAAAGAAAGAAATTAAGGATTTTTTAGAATTCAACGAAAACAAAAACACAACATACCCAAACCTATGGGATGCAATGAAAGCAGTACTGAGAGGAAAACTCATAGCCCTAAGTGCTTCCAAAAAGAAACTGGAAAGAGCTCACATCAGCAACCTGACAGCACAGCTAACAGCCCTAGAACAAAAGGAAGCAGATATACCCAAAAAGAGTAGATGGCAAGAAATAATCAAAATTAGGGCAGAAATCGAACAAATAGAAACAAAAAGAACCATTGAAAGAATCAACAAAACCAAGACTTGGTTTTTTGAGAAAATCAACAAGATTGATAAACTCCTAGCCAGACTAACTAGAGGGCAAAGAGAGAGTATACAAATTAACAAAATCAGAAAGGAAAGTGGCGATATAACAACTGAAACTGAGGAAATTCAAGAAATCATCAGATCCTACTACAAAAACCTATACTCCACAAAATTAGAAAATCTGGAGGAAATGGACGAATTCCTAGAAAGATACAAGGTCACAAAGTTAAACCAGGACCAAGTAAACCACCTAAATAACCCTATAGCACCTAAAGAAATAGAAGAAGTCATCAAAAGCCTCCCAACCAGAAAAAGCCCAGGTCCAGACGGGTTCAGTGCAGAATTTTATCAGACGTTTATTGAGGATATAACACCAATATTCGCCAAACGATTCCAAAGATAGAATCAGATAGAATATTACCCACCTCATTTTTTGAGGCTACAATAACCCTCGTACCTAAAACACACAAAGACCCTACAAGGAAAGAGAACTTCAGACCAATCTCACTTATGAACATTTATGCAAAAATACTCAACAAAATACTTGCAAACAGATGTCCAAGAGCACATCAAAACAATCATTCATCATGACCAAGTAGGCTTCATCCCTGAGATGCAGGGATGGTTTAACATAAGGAAATCCATCAATGTAATCCACCATATAAACAAACTCAAAGACCAAAATCACATGGTCATCTCACTAGAAACTGAGAAAGCATTCGACAAAATCCAACACCCCTTCATGTTAAAAGTCCTGGAAAGAACAGGAATCCAAGGCTCATAATTAAACATAATAAAAGCAATATACAGGAAACCAACAACCAACATCAAACTTAATGTCATGAAACTTGAAGCAATCCCACTAAAATCAGGGAGTTGACATGGCTGCCTACTCTCCCGCTACCTATTCAACATAGTACTGGAAGTCCTGGCTGGAGCAATTAGACAGCAAAAAGAGATCAAGGGGATACAAATCGGAAAGAAAGAGATAAAAACATCACTCTTTGTCGATGACATGATAGTGTACTTGAGTGACCCCAAAAATTCCACCAGAGAATTCCTACAGCTGATAATCAAGTTCAGCAAAGTGGCTGGATACAAAATTAAGTCAAACAAATAAGTAGCCTTCCTATACTCAAAGGACAAACATGTGGAGAAAGAAATTAGGGAAAAGGTACCTTTCACAATAGTTACAAAAACTATGAAATACCTTGGTGTGACTCTAACTAAGCAAGTGAAGGACCTGTATGACAAGAACTTCAAACCTCTAAAGAAAGAAATTGAGGAGGATCTCAGAAAATGGAAAGATCTCCCATGCTCATGGATGGAAAAATCAACATCTTAACAATAGCCATCCTACCAAAAGCAATCTACAGATTCAAGGCAATCCCCATCAAAATTCCAACCCAGTTCTTCATGGATTTGGAAAGATCAATGTGCAATTTCATATGGAATAACAAAAAAACTAGAATAGCAAAATCCATCCTCAACAACAAGAAAACATCTGCGGGAATCACTATCCCTGACCTCAAGCTATATTACAAGGCAATTGTGCTGAAAACTGCATGGTGCTGGTACAGAAATAGGCATGTGGATCAATGTAATAGAATAGAAGATCCAGAAATGAGCCCTCATGTATATGGTCACCTGATTTTTGACAAAGGAGCAGTTAACATTCAATGGAAAAAGGACAGCCTATTCAACAAATGGTGCTGGTCCAACTGGCACTCAGCATGCAAAAGAATGAAAATAGACCCGTTCTTATTTCCTTGTACAAAGCTCAAGTGTAAGGGGATCAAAGATCTCCACATTAAACCAGATACACTGAAACTATTAGATGAGAAAGTAGGAAAAACCTTAGAACTCATAGGCACAGGAGAAAATTTCCTGAACAAAACACCAATGGCTCAAGCTCTAAGGTCAAAGATTATCAAATGGGACTTAATAAGATTACAAAGTTTCTGTAAGGCTAAGGACATTGTCAAGAAAACAAAACAGCAACCAACAGAATGGGAAAAGATCTTTACCAACACCACATCAGATAGAGGCCTAATATCCAAGGTGTACAAGAAAGTCAAAAAGCTAGACACCAGAGAATCAAATTACCCTATTAAAAAATGGGGTACAGAGCTAAACAAAACGTTTTCAGTTGAGGAACACCGAATGGCCGAGAAACATTTGAGTAAGTGCTCCACATCCTTAGCCATCAGGGAAATGCAAATCAAAACAACCCTAAGATTCCACCTCACACCAGTCAGATTGGCCAAGTTCCAAAACTCAGATGACAGCAGATGCTGGCGAGGCTGCGGAGAAAGAGGAACACTTCTCCACTGTTGGTGGGGTTGCAAGCTAATACAACCACTCTGGAAATCTGTCTGGCGATACCTCAGAAAATTGGATATAGTACTACCTGAAGACCCAGCTATTCCACTTCTGGGCATATACCCGAGAGACACTTTAATACACAACAAAGATATATGCACCACAATGTTCATAGCGGCTCTATTTATAATAGCCAGAAGCTGGAAGGAACCCAGATGTCCTTCAGAAGATGAATGGATACAAAAATTGTGGTACATATACACAATGGAATACTACTCAGCCACCAGAAACAATGACTTAACCAAATTCTTAAGAAAATGGCTGCATCTAGAGAATATCATCCTGAGTGAGATAACCCAGTCACAAAAGAACAGACATAATATGCAGTCACTGATATTGGGATGCTAACCCCAGAGGCTTGCACTCCCCCAGAAACAACTCACAGACTGTATGAAGTCCAAGAAATAAAGAAAACAATATATATATATATATATATATATATATATATATATATATATATATATATACAAAACAAGAAGACTTTGACTATTTCCATGTTGCATTTTGTTTTGCATGTACTTTATATGCTTATTGTAACTATTAGGTTTTCAATGCATACTGTCAAGCCCTTGAAAAAAATCAAGTACTGACTAAAAAATATATTCACATGGTTTTATGTAAAAATTATTTTAATGTCTGAAAAAACAGTACTGACAGAAATGTATAATTTTAAGCAAAAAAAATGTTTAAAATCTTTACATTTATCTTTGTTTTGTAAAATAAAGTCGTTTTAAAAAATTAAGGGTAAAGTGTGCAAGAGAAACTCTTTCGGGGGGGGGTAGCTCCTTCTGCTATACCCCCCTTTTTTTCTGTAAACATTTTTTTAAGATTTCTATTGGCCCTTTCAACAATGCCTTGGCCTTATGGATTATAGGGCAATCCTGTCAGGAGTGAAACTCCCATGTGATGGCAAAATTGCTTGAATTTTGCCAAAGTATAGGTAGGACCATTAACTGTTTTCAACACTTTAGGTATGCCCCATGCACTTCACGCTTCAAGACAATGAGTAATAACATGATAAACCTTTTCTCCCGATAAAGGAGAAGAAAAAATGGCTCTTGAACAGTTATCAATGGACACATGTAAGAGATACTGCGATAATTGTTTAGAATAATTTGTAGCTTTAGTAAAATTTTCATACTGAATACTGGTCACACATAATCTTGAGAACGTTCATTGGCAGCTTAGCTGGGCAACCTGCCACAATATATCTATCTGTTCTTGAACCAGATCAATTTTTAAGGTATTATTATAAACAGTTCCTATATTAGGAGAAAAAGTAAAGAGTCCCTTAACTGCCCAAGGTACTCTCCGAGATTGACAGCCAGTCTAAGGATGCAGGGCTGAATCTCTTCTTCCTGTACAGAAAGGTGACCATTTAGGTTGGGCTGGAATAAACAAATTACCCTTTGGCTGGGAAATAGGCCATTGGCCGGCAATCCAGGTGGCATCAGCCTATCCAGGTTTTTGTATAATTAGCAGTGACTCTATAAGTTTGGACTGACTCTGCCAACTCTTTAACTTGCTTATGCTGGAGGCAGTGATCATCCTGGAAGAAGGGAAACATTTGCCTGAGGGCATGGCTTGTCTCTGGTGAACAAAAGAACTTGCACTTCCTCTCTGGATGAGGCGGAAAAGCAGAGATGGTGGCTGCTTTAAGAACTTCTGGTTTCACTATAGAAGTCCTTCACGGGGCTGAAACGGCTCAGCTTCAAATTTTGCTGCCTCCTCTTTTAAATCTTTCTTCTCAAACAATTTATCTTCCAACTCCTCTTTTCCCAGCTCTAAAGCTTTTTGCTCTTTTAGTGGATACAAAGTATCCTCTCCAGGAAACTTGTACTTTGTTTCCCAGGGCACAATGGTCTCCTCTCTCAGAGGTCTTTCCACCTTTTGGTTTTCTTTTTCACCTGCAGGCACTACTTTTAAGCTTTTGTCTTTGTTTTCCTTTTTTTTTTTTTCCTTAGGCCTACCCTAGTTTTCCCCTTTTAATTCAGCTTCTGAGGTCTCTGACAAACTATCCTGGTACCTCGTTAATGCTCTGCATCCTTCAATACACTGCAACCAAAAGCAGCAGGCAAGGACAACAATCACCCAAATCACAAACACAGCACAGAGAACCAGGGGATGGGAACCAGTAAGCAACATACCTGGGAAAACTTGACTTACCGAAGTCGCCGCTCCCACGTGTTGAGTTCTGGATCCTCTTTGGCCCCCTCGCGCGGTCCCGGGTTCCGGCACCAGTTGCGGCGCGCTCCTCGACCAGCAAGGAAAGACGGCCACCACCAGAGGATTCTTCTCAGATCACGCTTTATTGTGGGAGCCTCTTGGTTGAAGGGGAGATCAGGAAGCAAGGGGCCCTGAACTACCCTAGCTGTCTGCTTATATAGGGAGAAGCACATACGGTCTTGCCATGATTGGTTGTCACCAGTCTGCTGACACCAGAGGCCTCGGAATTGGCCGGAGATAGGTTATGTACTGCTCATGAGCAGGGTGAAGTGCCTTAGCTGACAAGAGCATTACTATATATGGAGTTGTTTACCTCAAACCGTGAGGGAGCCAGCGCGATTTTGTAATGGCTTCCGCATTCGGCTCAGCACACCCTTCTATAGAAAACCTTGGATATATTTTTAATTGATTTATTTTTATTTTTTAATCCTTTTTTGCAGTCCAGACTTCATCACCCTCTTGGTCTGCCCAGTCCCCACTGCTTCCCATCCCATACCCTTCATCTCCAAGAGAACGTCTCCACACCACCCCCATCCCACCAAGCCTCCCTACTCCCTATGGGCCTCATGTCTTTTGAGGATTAGGTGCATCTTCTCTCACTGAGGCCAGATCAGTCAGTCTTCTGCTATGTATGTGTCTGTGGCCTCATATCAGCTGGTGTATGCTGCCTGTTTGGTGATTCAGTGTCTGAGAGATATCTGGGATCCAGGTCTGTTGAGATTGTTCATTTCCCCATAAGGCTACTCTTCTTTGCTTTTTCCAGATTACCCAATACCCACAGGAGTCCCTAGTTTCTGTCCATTGGTTGGTTGCTAGTATCTGCATCTGACTCTTTCAGATACTTGTTGAGTCTCTCAGAGGGGAGCCATGCTAAGCTTCTGCCTGCAAGCACACCACAGTATCAGTAACAGTGTCAGGGATCCAGGAATCTTCTTGAGTTAAATACCAATTTCAGCCTGTCATTAAACTTCCTTTCTCTCATTTTTTTCTCTATTTTTGTCCCTGTAGAGAGGAACAAAACTAGGTCAGAGATTTGACTGTGGGATGGCAACCCCATCCCTCCATTTGATGTCCTGTTCCTCCACTGGATGTGGACTCTACAAGTTCCCCCTCCCCACTATACAACATTTCATTCAAGGTCCCTGCCTTTGAGTCCTGAGAATCTCTTACCTCCAAGATCTCAGATACATTCTAAAGGGTACTCCCTTCTCCTACCTCCTCAGGTTGCCTGTCTCCATTTTTTTTTTTCTGCTGGCCCTCGGGGCTTCAGTCCTGTTCTTCTCCAATACCTAATCATTTTTCTCCATTCCTCTCCCTGTATCCTCTGTTCCTCCCTCCCTTTGTCACTTGTGACTGCTTTTTATTTCTTCTCAAGTGGGATTGAGACATCCCAACTTGAATGTTTCAGCTTGTTAAATTTTTTGAGTTCTGTGGGTAGTGTCCTGAGTATTTTGTAATTTTTGGGCTAATATCTACTTATTAGTGAGTACTATAACATCAAAAAACTCAGGTGATAGCACATGCTGGCAAGAATGTAGAGAAAGAAGAACACTACACTATTACTGGTGGGATTGCAAACTGATACAGCCACTCTGGTAATCAATCTGGAGTTTCCTAAGAAAATTCAAAATATATCTACCTGAAGACCTAGATATATTACTCATGGGTATATACCCAAAATATGTCCTACCATGCCATAGGGGCACAGGTTCCACTGTGTTCATGTCAGTCTTAATGGTGAGAGCCAGAAGCTGGAAATGACCCAAATGTCCCACAATGGAAGAATAGATACAGAAAATGTGGTTTATTTACATAATGTAATACTATTCAGCTATTTAAAAGAAAGGACATCATGAGTTTTGCAGAAAAATAGATGGAATTCCAAAATATCATCTGCAGAGAGGTAACTCAGACCCAAAGGAACATGCCTGGTGTGTACTCACTAATAAGCCTTGGATATTTTAACACAACTTAAACACAAGAAAATAATCTTAAGTCTATTCTTAGGAAAATGATAGAGGCTTTTAAAGAGGAATTAAATAAAACCCCTAAAGAAATACAAGAAAATACAGAGAAATAGGTAGAGATCTTTCAAGATGAACCAGATAAATCCCTTAAAGATATAAAAAAATAAAATTAAACTGATGAAGAAAATAAATGGAACTGTGTAGGACTTGAAAATAGGGTTAGAAACAATAAAAGAGAAAAAAAAACACAAACTGAGGGAATGCTGGAGATAAAAAACCCAAGGAAGAGAACAGGAACAACAGATACCCTCATCACCAACAGCATAAAAGGAGATAGAAGAAAAAATATCAAGTGTAGAAGATACAATAGAAGAAACTGATACAAAAAAATGTTAAATCAAAAAAAAAAAAAAAGTCCTGACACAAAACAGCCAGGAAACAACCTTAAAACCCTTGAAAACACCTGATCTAAGAACAATAGGAATAGATGTGAATAGGAGGTGAGGAGTCATAGCTCCAAGGCCCAAAAAATATGTTACCAAAATCATAGAAGAAAACTGTCTCAACTTAAAGTGATGACTATGAATATATAAGAAACATATAGAATACCAATTAGACTAAACCAGAAAAGAAAATCCTTCCACCACACAATAACTAAAAATCTACCAAACAAATAAAAATATTAAAGGTGGCAAGGAAAAAGGACCAGGTAACACACCAAGAGAGACTTATCAGAATTACACCTGATTTCACAACTGAGACTCTAAAAGCTAAAAGAGCCTGGATAGGTGTCTTGCAATTTCTAAAAATCTACAGATGCCACATACTTCTATTTACACAAAACTCACCATAAATGGAGAAAACAAGATATTTCAAGAGAGATTCAAATTCAAACAATATCTATCTACAAGCCCAGCCCTACAGATAATACTATAAAGAAAAGACAAACTCAAACTCCAACTCCAATCAAGAAGGATTGAGACTAACTATATTCAAGAAAATATAAAAAATAAGTAATTCCATAGCAGCAAAACCAAGAAAAACTCACAGAAACACACACACACACACACACACCCACCACCACCACCACCACCACCACCACCAATACTAAAATAACAAGAAATAATAAGCACTGGTCATTAAAATCTCTTAGCATCAATGAACCTAGTTCCCTAGTAAAAAGACATAGGCTATCAGAATGGATGCAAAAACAGGATCCATCATTCTGCTGCATATAAGAAACATGCCTCATCAGTAAATTGTTCTGGTACAACTGGATGTCTGCATGTAAAAGAATGAAAATAGATTGATATTTATCACCCTACACAAAATCCACATCTACATGGATCAAGGACCCCAACGTATAACTGGATTCACTAAACATAGAACAGAAAGAGGGAAATACCCTTGATCAAATTGGTACAGGAGACAATTTTCTGAACAGAACACCAATGACTCAGTCTCTAAGACTAACAATTGATAAATGGGACTTTATGAAACTGAAAATCTTTTGTAAGGCAAAGAAAACTGTTAGTAAGACAAAATGACAGCCTACAGATTAGGAAAGGGTCTTTACCAACTCTATATCTGACAGAGGACTAATAACCAAAATTTAAAAAGAACAAAAGAAGTGAAACACTAACAACCAAAATAACCCAATTTAAAAGTGGGGCAAAGGGCTAAACAGAATTCTCAACAGAGAAATCTTGAATTGCCAAGAATCACTTAAATAAATGTTCAAAGTCCTTAGTCAAAACAGCTCTGAAATTCCATCTCATACAACTCAGAATGGCTAAGATAAAAAACTCAAGTGATAGCATATTCAGGTGTGGATGTAGAACAAGAGGAACACTCTTTCATTGCTGGTAGAAGTGTAATCTTCACAACCAATTTAGAAATTAATTTGGCAGTTTCTCATAAAACTAGGAATAATTCTACCTCAAGACCCTGCTGTACCACTCCTGGGCATATACTCTAAAATTCCTCACTATCCCACATAGACACTTGCTCAACCATGTTCATAGAAACTTTATGATAGCCAGAAACTAGAAACAAACTAGATGTCCTTCAACAATGGATAAAGAAAGTATCTTCACAATGAAATACTATCCAGCTATGAAAAACAAAAACATAAACTTTGCAGACAAATGGATGGATCTTGAGAATATCATCCTGAGTAAGGTAAACTAGTCCCAAATGAACATATACGTTATGGATTCACTTATAAGTTGATATTAGCTATAAAATACAGGAAGCCCCATGCTATATTCTACAGACCGAAGGAAGCTGAACAGGAAAGAAAGAACAAGCAAGGATGTTTGATTCTCACTTGGAAGAATGAATGAAATGGTTATGGTAGGCAGATAGAAGGAGGGAACTGTGTGAGAGAGATGACCTGGAGGGAGTGGGGTGGTTTAGAGTTGGATGTGGGGAGTGGCAAAGAGGATTGTCACATAGCCATGAGAATGAATGGAAATCTGCAACTGAAGAAGGGGTAGGGACATCTCTAGAAAAAGACAAGTATCTGGGATAGGGGAGGGATCCAAAGATTGATGGGAGTTTTCTATCTACAACTCACAGCAGTGGAGATATGAAGGCTAGGGAATCCCAGTAGAGCAATAGAACACCAATCTCCTCACAAAAATTCTGACTGAAAACTTATCCTAATTACAAGAAATACAGGAATTAGGGATGGAGCAGAGACTAAGGGAATAGCCAATTGATACTAAGCCCAACTTGAAACCCATCCCATGAACAAGCTAACACGATTAATGAAACTCTTTTATACTTGCAAGTAGGAGCCTAGAATGCACCTGTCTTCTGAGAGGCTCCACTCACCAATTGACTCAGACAGTTGCAGATAGCTGCAGCCAAACAATAGATGAAGCTTGGGGACTCTTATGGAGGAAGAGGCAGAAGAATTCCAACCTCTAATGGAATAAAACTTGACAGGAAGGCCAACAGACTCTTGGAGCTTTCAGAGACTGAACTGCCAATCAAAAAATATATACAAGTTGGACTTAGGCCTATACAAACATATGTAGCTTATGTGTAGCTTGGTCTTCATGTAGGTCCTGAACAACTGGAACAGGAGATGTCCCAAAAGCTTTTGCCTGTATGTAGGATATGTTGTTCTAGCTGGATTCTCTTTACTGGTGTCAGTGAAAAGAAAGTGCTTAGCCTCACAGAGGCTTGAGGTGCCAGGTTTGGGGGCAAACTCAAGAGAAGAAGGAGAGGGGGATAAAGGGAGGACTGTGGGTGGGGTGACAGGTGGGTCAGTGACTGATGTTATGTGAATAAGTAAAAATAAATAAGTTTAAATTAATTAATCAAATAATTTTAAAAGGATGTGTGTCTTTTATCTCGGAACTGAATAGTAAAATGTGAGGTAGAAACTCAGGATTGAGATTAATTATTTCTACAATAGACTGGTAGACACCTCTCAGCAAAGAGATGAATACTGCTTTAAGGAGTTTCATCTTATCTGTGATCAAATAGATGGCTTTTTGAAACAGAATTCCTCTGTTGCTTCAATGAAATTTAAAAATGAAGGGTAAAAGAGCCCCTAATAAAACTTATTGGAGTTTAGAACATACAACCAAGAAAAGCTCATACAAAGCTAGTAATAAGGTGAGATTTGGAATGAGGACCGATTTCTGTGACTATATTAACAAGCAATAATTTGTGCTTTCTATGTGCCAAGCCAGTTTTAAACTCTTTCTAATAGCTAGAATAAATATTCATACATGCACACGTATATGTATATGAATGCTTGCAGACTTCATTAAGGTTTATAAGGCAAGTCTGTAGTGATGCATGACAGGTTAATATCTTTAAAGCTTTTGTCCTCCTTAGATTGCAAAGGACAAATGTTAAAATAGCCTTTTCCACCATGAATTGTATTTTATCCATGATTTGTATTTTATGAGGGAAAAACATAACTTTGGGTAGTATTTGGTAAATTAAATTGGAAAACATTGTACTGGGAATTGTTAATGCAGTAATATACTTCATTACTAGTGGGGGCCTCTTAATTTTTAACAGCATATCTGTTGTGAGTAGTTGTAAAGTTGACTAGGATTTCACCAGTAAAATGGTTGAAAGGCTGCTTTGGAAATAAAGCACAATGAAGTGAATATTTTCCTCTATTGTCCTATGGAGGGTGGAACTGAGTGAGTACTATGGTCTAGCTTGAGACCCCTCTTCTTCCATTCAGTTCTGATTCTATCATTTACTTATAGTTTTGTGATTCTTATTATGCAAAATCAATGTTTTCCTGAAAGTCCATGTTTTGTTTAAAAGATATATGGAAAAGATATATTAAAGAATGGAATATCTCAGCTGCCAACAGGACACAGATGATCTTGCAAACACAGAATGATCCAGACTGCAGAATCAGTGCCACCCTCCTTGGGACTTGGGACAGGTCCTTTGCATTGGATAGGAAAGAATGATTGTATGCTGCTTATAGATAAGCCATTGAATAAAGTTGTTTTGGTCTTTAAATCCAGCCTGCAGTGCTGCAGTAATACAGAGTCCCACTCACATATATCCTTAAATCTCTGTAAATTTGGTGCAAATGCCATCCGGGGAGTCCCTAGCTGTCTACAAACTGGTGCTTTGGAAAAGGGGACCCCTTTTTACTGTCATATTGCTGACTTGGCTGGCAACCCTGAAGTCATCTGGTCCCAGCTTTTAATGTGATCAATGGTGGTTCTCATGTTGGCAACAAGCAGGCCATGCAAGAGTTCATGATCCTGCCTGTGGGGGCATCCAGTTTTTGGGAAGCCATGTGCATTGAAGCAGAGGTTTATCACAACCTGAAGAATGTCATCAAGGAGAAGTATGGGAAAGACACTACCAATGTGGAAGATGAGGGTGGATTCGCACCTAATATCCTGGAGAACAAAGATGTACAGGAGCAGCTCAAGACTGGAACTGCAAAGGCCGGCTACACTGACCAGGTTGTCACTGGCATGAACATGGCTGCCTCCGAGTTCTACAGAGCTGGCAAGTACGACCTGGATTTCAGTTCTCCAGATGACCCTAACCAGTACATCACACCAGACCAGGATTTCAATTCTCCAGATGACCCTAACCAGTACATCACACCAGACCAGCTGGCTGACCTTTACAAGTCGTTCATCCAGAACTACCCAGTGGTGTTCATTGAAGACCCCTTTGACCAGGATGACAGGGATGCTTGGCAGATGTTTACAGATAGTGTGGACATGCAGGTGGTAGAGGATGACCTCACATCAACCAACCCTAAGCGGGTTGCCAGGGTTGTGGGCTAGAACTGCCTCCTGCTCAAAGTGAAACGGATAGACTCTGTGACCGAGTCTCTACATGTCTGCAGTCCAATAGCTGGGGTGTTATGGTGTCTCATCGATCTGAGGAGACTAAGGACACTTTTATTGCTGACCTAGTGGTGGGACTCTGTACTGGGCAGATCAAGAGTGGTGCTACTTGCTGATCTGTGCACCTGGCCAAGTACAATCAGATCCTTAGAATTGAGGAAGAGCTGGGCAGCAAAGTGAAGTTTGCTAGAAGGTCCTTCAGGAACCCACTGGCCAAGTAAATCATGAACTGGAGATTCCTCTAGCAACCAGCCCTGTCTCTGAAATCATCAAGGCAGCTCAAGGCCAGCCTAGTGCTTGTCCCTCCCATGTCACTGCTCCTTTAGATATCCATGTCTGACCACCTGGAGGCCACTTTGTAATCATTTGATTAGTCTGAATCATTGTTTCTGTTACCTGACTTCCCAGCTAGTGCATGGAGCCCCCAGAACTCCAGTGTTATCTCTAGATTGCCCACTGCCAAGACTCCACCAGTGGTTTACATGAGAAAACAAAAAAGCCACAGAAGCCCATGGGGGGAAAAATTCAGCTTGCAAAGCATATAATTTAATCTAGTCTAAAAAAATAAAAATAAAAAATCCCAGCTGCCCAAACACTGACTCGAGATGTAAAAAATTCTATTGCCACCCAGCTGAATATTTCTCAACACAATGAAGAGTATTGGGTATACTGTAAATAAATCTATGGATTTATATGAAAATACTTTCTTTCCAAAGAATGCCTCCAATCCCATTTCAAAACTATAATCCATGCATTTCCGTAAAACTGTGCCTCAGTCCAGTTATATAAAAAAAATTTTTGAACCTTCCGGAGGGAACAACTTGAATAGCTATTGTATAAAATCACATTCTACCCTTTAATCCTAAGAAAACAGATGCTCAAATCGACAGCATAAGACCATATGTAAAAATTGATCTCCCACACACTATCATTGGGAATATCCAGGAACCCAAGTCACCGTTTCTGCATCAAACAGGACTTAGTGGCCAGGACCTGTGTAGTCATAGTTTCTTTGATTTCTACCTCCACCCCAGCCTGTATACAAACTGGGAGCAACTGAGAAAACTCAAGCCTGTTCTACTTAACACTCCTCATAGGAAGCCATACTTGTAGTTAGTCAGCCACTGGCTTTGACTCCCTACAGCCTCAGCTAGTGCACACCTAAAGCCTTGGCATCTTACTACTAAAGCTTCATCAGTCTTCTTCTTGGTCCTGAATCAAGACCAAAAACAACTAATGCAGACTAAACAAATGTTCTTGATTCCTATTCATTTGAGTGTTTCTTTATTGCATGTTCAGTTTCCCATTCCATAAATTTACCATAATCAGAAAATTTTTAACCTATTCTGTCAGTGTTTTATTTTTCTTTTGTATATTCCTGAGTTACAAGAAATTTAAAGGAAGAAAAGTGAGTCTTCTGCCTTTAGTGAAACCTTTCTGTAAAACATGTTACCATTGTCATTCTAAATTCAGTCAACTTGACTATAAAGAAACTATCATTTATCTACCTGTTATCAAGTTGACAACAAAAATATTGCTTTAAATCATAACTGTCCACTAGAAGCCCCTAAAGATGCATTTTCACATCAAGATATCATGAGGCAGAAAGTGTTCAGTCTATCAAACACACACACACACACACACACACACACACACACACACACACACACACACACAAACCCTTTAATATTTAACAGATCTAGCATTTTTCAAAATTCTAAAGTTTAAAATCTTTACTGGGATTCAGGAAACTTTTGACTATAAGCTCTCCAATGAGCAACCAAACTAAAAAACAAGTAAGTTTTAAGTCTCCAGAGTTGACTCATCAGGTATAAGTGCTTGTTATACAAGCTTGATGTATATAAAATTTCATGAATGTCTACAGTCCCAACATTCCTGCAATGATGAGGGAAGAGACCAGAGTAGAGGAGCAGAGTGCAATAACCTAAAGGCATTAGGTACTCTTATTCTGTCAGCTCTGTAGCCTATAGCCCATATAATTACTCTTTTCGGATGGACCCAAACCATCTTTCCTTGGCTGTCATGTATAGTCCTGGAATCTACAGTATTTTGGGGTCACTAATACAAATTAGAGTTTCCTTTAATATTTGAAATGGCCTTGGGCCTCCTTGTAGGGATTTTGACCCTGCCACACACTGACTTTTGCTAAAGGGCCTTTGGCACCATCTTTTGTGACCCTTGTTACCTTTCACCTTCCAAGGCTCCATAGCTAGTATCAGAGCATAAATGGTCTTGCAAAGTTCTGCTTCCACCACATGATGTCTGCTCTGCTTTGATAGAGACACAATTTTTTGAATAGTGAACCCATTCATCAGTATTCTAAGTTTTGGATCTTCTTATAAATTAATGTGTATTGTCATCAGATAGAGATGCCTATGCATGGGAACCTCCTGTGGATAGTCCTTGGGCAAGTTCTTGGGAATAGTTCTTATTTTCCCTGTTTAGAAATAATGTTTCTATTTTTTGAATTTGATCCCTTTAACAATTATAGTACTTCATAAATGACTTTAAACTGATTCTACCATTTCACTAAATACTACATTTTAAATGTACTTGGCTGTATTTGTTGTTCTTTCTCACTCTAAACCTGGATAAGAGCAGTCATCAGTAACCACAGCACAAGCTAAATGCTATCCTGTCTTCAGAATCCATCTACCAAACAAACGTAACCTGTACCATTTGAAATAGGCTTCACTGACATAATTAGTACATGGGAACACTACATTCTCTTTGCAAGAATATACCAAGCCTCTTTCCACCAGTGTTCTTGATCCCTTCTGAATCATCAGCTGACTTTCCAGACTTATAGCAGAGTAGCTTTTTCTTTCTTTTTCTTTTTTTAATATTCTGCTTATAGTCTTTTACGGCTTTTTAAAGCCTGGAACTTCAAACACTTCCATGTTCCCCCTGAGAATCCAGCCAACTAGTGAGGCACAAGTTTGGGTTTAGTGCAGCAACTTTGTATGTGTCACCATTCTTGTTGAGATTGAAAGTCAGTCAAGGGGATACAGTCCTTTGTTTTGAAGAAGACATGGCAATGAAAAAGAAAAACAGCTGGCCACATTGTTTATAAAGTCAGGAAGGAGAGAGTAGAGGGGGGCAATCAATCTCAGTGTTCAACCTGCATTCTACTTTGCATACAGCACAGAAATTTAACCTAAGGGATATATGGTGGTGGAACCTATATTCAGAATGCATTTAATCTTCTCAGTTAAGTCTTTCTGAAAACTCAAGAGACGAATGTCAATGGTAACTTAAAATTGAATTAAGTTTAGAGTGACTATGATACATATGTGTGTGTGTAATTTTGTTTTCTTTAATACAGATATTTTGTTGAGATATTATTGGGATATTAAATATATATCCCTTCATGTATAGTTCTATGGCTTCTAAACAAAATAATAAAATTAAATTATTCACATAGATACAATAGAACATTTTATTATTCTTGTTTTGACTATTAATGAACATATTCTATGCCACCATTTAGGTTTTGTAGCAAATAAAAACTACTAAAATACAATGACTTTGTGTCTAAAACTCTTATGTAAGGCCTCAAATGTCTCCGATGTCTCTCACAGCTTAATGCATTTCATTCTCATGACATTTTGGTTGGAATAAAATGTAAAAGAAAATAACCTTTATATGCATAATAGAACTTCATGCAGGTGAGGGTTTCCATGGATACTTTTATGATGTGAAGAATTTGTGTGTGGAAAGTGGCATTTCATTTCTAGTTCTGAAAGATTTTGTTCTGATCGTTAAAAAGAAGAAAAAAATTGCCAATCATTTCTTGACTTTCCAAGAGAATAAAAATAGTACATATCCCTGTGTATTTCTGTTAGAAATGATGATTTAGTCCTTTCTAAACAAGTTTTCTAATCATCTGTGTTGTCATATTAATGTCAATATTTTATTAAATCTATAGAGCAATTATAAGCAAATTTTATGAGCTTAAAATATTAAGAATTTTGTTTTCTATTGGATATTATTTTATTTACATATTAAATGTTATCTTCTTTAACTCCACTGCCATGTTCCCTCTCACTCCTCTAGCCTCCATGAAGTTGCTTCCTCTTCCAAACATCCTCTCCCACCACAGCAACTTGGCATTGCCTTACACTGGCAAAACATGCCTTCACTGAAAAAAAGACTTTTTCTCCCATTGATGCCAGATAATGATATCCTCTGCTACATATGCACCTGGAGCCATGGGTTTCTTCATGAGTACTTATTGGTTGGTGTTTTAGTCCCTGAAATCTGTGGAGGGCATAGTTAGTTCATAATGTTGTTCTTCCAATGAGGTTGCAGCTCCTTCATTCCTTTATCTAGCTCCTTCATTGGTGTCCCCATGTTCAGTCCAATGGTTACCTGCAAGCATCCTCATATGTATCAGAATGACTCTGGAAGAGCCTTTGAGGAGGCCTCCATATCAGGCTCCTGCTAGTAAGCACTTTTTGACATCAGCAGTAGTGCATGAGTTTGGTGGCTCCAGGTGGGATAGATCACCAGGTAAGGCAGTCTCTGGATGATCTTTTCTTCAATCCCTGCTTCTCTATTTGTCCCTTTATTTTCTCCGGTGAATGTATTGTTCTCAATTCTAAGAAGGGCTGAGGCATTCCAGTTCTGGCCTTCCTTAATTTTGAACTTCATAAGGTCTGTGAATTGTTTCTTGGGTATTCTGAGCTTTGGGGGCTACTATCTGCTTATCAGTGACTGCATACCATGTGACTGGGTTACCTCAGGATCGTAGCTTCTATTTTCATCTATTTGTCTATAAATTTCATGAAATAATTGTTTTTAATAACTAAGAAGTACTCCATTGTGTAAATGTATCACATTTTCTGTATTCATTCCCCTGTTGAAGAACATCTGGGTTCTTTCTAGCTTCTGGCTATTATAAATAAGACTGTTAAAACCATGGAACATGGTGGAATACGTGTCCTGGTAATATGTTGGAGCACCTTTTGGGTATGTGCCCAGGAATACTGGGTCCTTTGGTAGTAGTACTATGTCCAATTTTCTGAGAAACCACCAAATGGATTTCCAGAATGGTTGTACCAGCTTGCAATCTCACTAACAACGAAGGACTGTTCCTCTTTCTCCAATTCCTCGACAGCATCTGCTGTCACCTAAGTTGTTGATCTTAGCCATCTCCCTGGAGATGTTTTTATGGTTGAAAATAGCTTTTCTATCCTGGGTTTTTTGTTACTCCAAATGAATTTGCATATTGCTCTTTTTAATTCTATGGAGAATTGAATTGAGATTTTGATAAAAATTGCATTGAATGTATAGATTACTTTTGGAAAGGTGGCCATTTTTACTATGTTGATCTTTCCAATCTATGTGCCTGTGAGAACTTTCCATCTTCTGGGATCTTCTTCAATTTAATTCTTCAGAAACTTGAAGTTCTTGTCCTACAGTTATTTCACTTGCTTGGTTAGGGTCACACCAAGGTACTCTACATTGTTTGTGACTATTGTGAAGGGTGTTGATTTCCTAATTTCTTTCTCTGCCTGTTTATTCTTTGTGTAAAGGAAGGCTACTAATTTGTTTTAATTAATTTTATATCTAGCCACTTTGCTGAAGTTGTTTATCATCTGGACATGTTCTTTCTTTCCAATCTGTATCATTTTGACTTTCTTTTGCTGTCTAATTGTTCTGACTAGGACTTCTAGTACTATATTGAAATAGTAGGGGGAGAGTCAGCAACCTTTTATAGTCTCTGATTTTAGTGGGATTGCTTCAAGTTTCTCACCATTTAGTTTAATGTTGGCTACTGGTTTGCTGTATATTGCTTTTACTATGTTTACATATGAGCCTTGAATTTCTGTTTTTTTCCAAAACTTTTCACATGAATGGGTGTTGAGTTTTGTCAAATGCTTTCTCAGAATTTAATGAGATGATCATGTGGTTTTGTTTTCTGTTTTTTGTTTCCTCAGTTTGTGTATATAGTAGATTGCATTGATGGATTTACTTATATCGAACCATCTCTGCATCTCTGGAATGAAGCCTACTTGATCATGGTGAATGATTGTTTTAATGTGTTCTTGGATTTGGTTTCCAAGGATTTTGTTGAGTATTTTTGCATAGGAATTCATGAAGAAAATTGGTCTGAAGTTTTCTTTCTTTGTAGGGTATGTCTGTGGTTTAGATATGACTGTAATTGTGGCTTTGAAGAATAAGCTGGGTAGTGATCTTTCTGTTTCTATTTTGAGAAATAGTTTGGAGAGTATTGCTATTAGGTCGTCTATGAGAGTCTGATAGAATTCTGTACTAAACTCATCTGGTCCTGGGCTTTCTTTGAATGGGCATCTTTTGATGACTCTATTTCTTAAGGGATTATGGGAATGTTTAGATGGTTTATCTGATCCTGGTTTAACTTTGGTACCTGCTATCTGTTGAGAACGTTGTCAATTTTCTCTAGATTTTCTAGTTTTGTTAAGTAAAAGCTTTTGTACTAGGATCTGATAATTTCTTCAGTTTCTGTTGTTATGTCTCTCCTTTAATTTCTGATGTTGTTAATTTGGATAATCTCTCTGTACGTTCTAGTTTGTCAATCTTGTTGATTTTCTCAAAGAGAGAACTTTATTTAGTCATCTACCTATACAAGTATAAAGATTTATTTATTAATTAAAAGAGCATTTAGGGTAGTTTTAGCTCCAGTTTTATCTTGACTTGGTACTGTGTCAAAGTGTCTAAGATTTTCTAACAGACACCCAAATTAAATCCTATTTTTTTTGAGAAATGTTTTTAAAATATGCAAGATTTCAGGCTTAATATTAAGCAATGTGGTTTACAAAACACCTGAAGAGGTTCTGATATTTTAGTGAGAAAAATCTTTTAAATGTTATATTTTTAATATATTTTTGTTTTGCACTAATATATTATTAACTAGTTTTAAGTGTTAATGCACCTTAAATGATTGAAAATTTAGTTGGTTTAATTCAGATTTAAGGTAAGACTCAAATACATACTTCCTTTTCTTGTTAACAGGAGTCTATCCCGGAAGTGTAAAAGTGAAAATCATGGTTATGGTTGTATTTAGGGACTGGATATATGTCTCAGTTGTTAAAGTGGTCATTTTAAAAGCATAAATACACAAGTTCAAATCGTCAGGACTTAGGTAGAAGGTCAGGAATGCCTACATATGTTTCTAACAACCCTCTTCCCAGAATTGTTAAGGAGGTAGACACACAAAGGTTTCTATAGCTCAATGACTCCCTAGCCAGTTAAATTAATGAAGGCTCAGTAAGAGACCCTTTCTCAAAAAATATTCTTATATGTACAAAGATCAATGAAATATACAACGACATAATGCCACCTCCACATGTACATACAAAGGCATGCACATACAAGCAAATAATTGAAGGCAACAAAAGAATTAAACACCTGGAAATATAAATAAAAGCTATAAAGAAGATATCAACTTACAGGGTTCTAGAAATGGAAAATCTAGGTAAGCAAGCAGGAGCTACAGACTCAAGCATCACCCACAGAATAAATGAGATGTATTAGAAGTAAGCAACGAGTCCCAAACAAATCACACCATGCAGCAGGTCTCACATGGGAAGTTTATAGAGAAGGACAAATAGAGGCAGCCACTGGAAGAAGAAGGAGGAAAGAGATGGTGAGAAGGAAGAATGTGTTTTTATTGCATTTGTGACACATCCATGAAGGAACATTATACAGAGGCAAAAGGACAGCCACAGAAAGAAGAGACTCTGTCACCTCTTGGGCCACTAGAGATGAAAGGTCTCGTTGCAGAGTAAAGATGCCTGATAGTGGTGAAGTTACTTCTAGCTGTCCATGGATGTGCCTGATTGCCAACAAAATGGAAAAGAGCATCTTAAGAATTGAAGATTCAATAGATTAGTCAAAGAAATTTTAAATCAAAAAATTCCCTGACACAAAACATCCAAGAAATCTGAAACATTGTGAAATGAGCAAATCTAAAAGTAACAGAAATAGAAAAAGAATACTAGTTCAAAAACCAGGAAGCATTTTTAACAAAAATCACAAAAGATAATTTTTATAATTAAGAAGAGTTGTATGAAGGTACAAACTTACAAACACTCTTTGCCATCAAAGCAGTTAACATACAGAAAAATGAATAAATATTAAAAGTTGCAAGAGAACTTGTGTAAGTAATTGGATTTAAGTTCAATTAGATGACTGTTGGGTTACCTCCTTAATTTAAGTGCCAGCCTTATACCTATAGATACATTGCCATTTGGAATCATTGTTGTTTATAGGCATTAGAACTCGGTAGTAGTGAAAGGACCTATGTAAGCTTTTCTACCTTAGCAGGTTATGTAGCTGCTTTCAATAATAGGAGACATAATCCTCTGTGAGGAGGGTTCCAGGCCAGTTTTAGGTCAGTTCCAATTTGATTCTTTTGAGTTATCTGTATGAAGAACATAGTGTCTTCAACAAGGTCTTCAATGTCTGGGAGGGAACCAAGAGCAACAGCAGTATCCATGTTGTTTTCAGAGTCCTTGGACCCCTTGACTACCAACTTGAGAGGAAGTTTCACAATCCTGGCAATTTTTGTTTGTCTATGGCTGTTGGGGAAATTCAATAACAGTTTTTATATGACATCGCCTCTAAAGTTTTACTAATTAAGCACATAAACACCATTACATTAAAGTTTTCATGAAGTATAATGGAGACATGTAAAACACAATGACTGATTTTGGAAGACATAGGACATTAGGTAAGAAAATACAGGAAGAACTAAGTAAATTAAGGACTTATCAGAATACAGCCACCATGAAGTATGTAATATGGTTTTGAGCCGGTGATTTCTATAGCCCTGTCTGGTCAGGGAGGATTTTGAATGGGCTGCAGGAAAGAAAGCCTGGATTGCTAAGACCCTAGAGAGGTTACTATCATATAGCCCAAGTAGGAGGCAGTTGGATTTGTGCTTGTATGAAACCAAAAGTAATGAAAAATATGAGATATATCTCAAGACAAAACTAACAAATCTGACCCACATTAAAAATATGATGTGAAAAGAAGAAAGAAAGCTCAGGGAAAAAGTCTATAGTTTTGCTTTATGCACCAAAGAAAGACAGTGATGTTTGCTATGAGAAAGAAGACCATGGATAAAAAGGTTTCTATTGCTTCATTTCCAAAGTAAAATTTAATTTTAATACTTGTTCTGTCAATATGTTTTTACTTTAATAAAGATATGCTTATATAAAATCATAGCCATAAATCTTGGCCTAAGAAAAATAAAGGAGTACCTTGTTTCATTCAACATAAGCACTGACATTAGACTCTATTTAATCTTTATTCACTATTTATCCTCAAAACCACACTTATACATTTTGTTTAAGTGCAAACTTTATACATCATTCTAATTTATGTCTCATTCATGAGTTTTACTTTCATCTCCATAATTATTAGCCTCATATATCTTCTTTGTCTAGATTACCAATTCAATAAATTTTTGTCTGGACCATTCAATACCTTACCTCTCCTTCCAGCTAATATAAGCATTAGTCCCTATCTGCTTCTCATCAAAAACATTGAAGATGCAAAACACAGCTGGAGAAAAATTATATAGATGTATAATTTAGACCTATTCTATACCCCATCTCCAAGCTTGAGTCAGTCCTTAGAAGTATTGCCAGCCCTTCAATCTCTGCTCAGATATTTTTCTTTTGCCATGGTAACAAATTTATGTTTTAACACCTCCATTCAGCTTTCACTTTTATATCCAAACAAAATTAATGCTATTGGTAATTAATTTATTCAAATTTCAACCTCCACATTTCATCATTATGTACATTATTACTGGTCTGGACTCACTATGTTCAACCACTCTTGGTTTAGCTCCAAATATCTCTTCTAGATCTTGGTCTATTTTTAATATCTCATTCTTTCCCAAGAAGTATGCAGTAGTATATATATATATATATATATATATATATATATATATATATATATATATATATATATATATACTACTATATATATATCTGAAGTAAACACCCTAACTAAGACACAGATTTCTGAGCACACAGAGGATCTTCAGGGATCTTCAAGAGTGCTCTCCATCCTGAGCCATTCACCCACTGGTGAACTTTCTCTATGCCAACAGGTTAGACCTCCAGGAACACTTGGGTGCAGATATCTTTGTGCTGCTTGGGAACGGACTGTTTCAGCCTTCATCTGTGCCCAGAGCTAAAGCCAGCCCAATGCCATTGAAACATACAGCCTGTCCACAGAAAGCTGAACAACCAGGAGCTATCTCCTTCCTGAGCCCACAGGCACATATACCCACAGGAGAGAAAAGCTCCAGTCAAGAGACAACAAGATCAACTAGCATTACAGATAACATGATGGCAAGCAGGATGAGCATGAACCTAAGCAACAGAAACCAAGACAACCTGGCAACATCAGAATCCATATCTCCCACCCCAGCAAGAAGTAGATATCCCAACCCACAAGAAAGACAAGATTTGGACTTAAAAATCATACCTCATGTTGATGATGGAGAGCCTCAAGAAGAGCATGAAAAACTTTCTTAAAAAATACAGAAGAACACAGATAAACAAGTAGAAGCACTTAAAAAGGAAACACAAAATCACTTAAAAAGCTGTAGAAAAACACAACCAAACAGATGAAGGAATTGAATAAAACCAACCAGGTTCTAAAAATGGAGATATAAACAATAAATAAATTACAAAAGGTGACAACCCTGAAGATAGAAAACCAAGGAAGGAGATTAGGAGCCATAGACATCACCAACAGAATATAGGAGATGGAAGACAGAATCTCAGGGGCAGGAGATACCATAGAAAATATTGACACAAGAGTCAGATGAAAATATAAAAAACTTCTAACCCAAAACAGCCAGAAAATTCAGGACACAATGAAAAGGCCAAATGTAAGGAAAATAGGTGTAGAAAATAGCATAGATTCCCAACTTAAAGGACCATTAATATCTTTATTAAATTATAGAAGAAAATGTCCCTAACCTAAAGAAAGACATAACCATGAACATACAAGAAGACTATAGAACTCCATATAGATTGGACCAGAAAAAAATTCTTCTGACACATAATAGTCAAAACACTAAATGTAAAACAAAGAAAAATATTAAAAGTGGTAAAGAGAAAGGTCAAGTAGGATATAAAGGCAGACCTATAAGAATTACACCAGATTCTCAACAAAGACCATGAAAGCTAGAAGATCCTGGACAGATTCTATTCATACCCTAAGAGAACACATGTGCCAGCCCAGGCTACAATGCCCAGCAAAACTCTCAATTACTGTAAATAGAGAAACTAAGATACTTCATGACAAAAATAAATTTACACAATATATTTCCACAAATACAGCCCTAAAAAGGATAATAGATGGAATTCTTCAACACTAAGAGAGAAAATAAACCTGAAGAAATGCAAGAAAAATAATCTTGAAACAAGCCCAACGGAAGATATCTGCACAAATATAATTCTAATTAATCTTCTTGAAACAAACCTAAATGAGGATATCTGCACAAACATAATTCTACTTCTAAGAGCAAAAATAACATGAAACAAAAACCACTATTCCTTAATGTCTATTAACATTGATGAACTCAACTCCCCAATAAATAGGCATAGACTAACAGACTGAATAACCAATCAGGACTCAGAATTTTGCTGCATACAGAAAATGAACCTCAATGACAAATACAGATACTATTTCAGAGTAAGAGGCTGGAAAAAGCTTTCCAAGCAAATACTAGCAAGAAAAAAAGCTGAAGTAGCCATTCTAATATCAAATAAAATTGACTTTCAACAAAAAATTTATCACAAAAAATAAGAAAGGACACTTCCTACTCATTAAAGGAAAAATCTACCAAAATGAACAATAAATTCTGAACATCCATACCCCAAATGCAAGGGCACCCACATAAAAAAAATTTTATTAATACATTGCACCACACACAATTAATAGTGGGAGGACCTAATGATCTTCAATGAACAGATAATGGAAACAGAACCTGAATAGAGATACAAAAAACTAACAAAATTTATGAATAAAATGAATTTGATAGATGTATATAGGACATTTTATCCTAAAACAAAAGAATATACCTTTTTCTCAGAACATCATGGTTCCTTCTCCAAAACTGACCATATAACCAATCACAAAATAGGCTTCAACAGATACAAGAAGATTGAAGTAATCCCATGTATTCTATCAGACCACCATTGACCACCATTGACTAAGATGGTCTTCAATAATAACAAAAGCAACAAGAAAACCACATACACATGAATGCTGAAAAACACTCTACTCAGTGATAACTTGGTCAAGGAAGAAATAAAGAAATTAAATACTTTTTATAAAGTAATGATAAGAAAAGCACAACATACCAAAACTTATGGGACACAATGAAAGCAGTGCTAAGAAGAAAACACATAGCTTTGAGTGCCACCAAAAAAAAAAAAAAACTGGAAAGAACATACACTAGCAACTTGATGGCACACATTAAAGTTGTAGGAAAAATAAAAAAAGCTCTACTACCCCATAAGGAGTAGAATGAAAAAAAATAAACTCATGGCTGAAATCAACCAAGTAGAAACAAAAAGAACTATACAAAAATCAACAAACCCAGGACCTGGTTCTTGGAAGAATCAACAAGATAAATAAGTTCCTATCCAGATTAAACAGAGGTACAGGGAGAGTAACCAAATTAACAAAATCAGAAATGAAAAGGGAGACATAACAACAGAAAAAATTTAAAAAGTCAACAAATCCTACTACAAAGGCCTATACTCAACAAAAGTGGAAAATCTGGATGAAATAGACAACTTTCTTGACAGATACCAGGTACCAGAGTTAAATCAAGATCAGATAAACCATATAAACTATCCCATAACCCCTAAAGAAATACAAGGAATCATCAAAAGTTTCCCAACCAAAAACAGTCGAGAACCAGATGGTTTAGTGCAGAATTCTATCAGACCTTCAAAGAAGAACTGATTACAATACTCTTCAAAATATTTCACAAAATAGAAACATAAGGAACATTACACAATTCATTTTATGAAGCCACACTCATGCTTATACCTAAATCAAACAAAGACCCTACAAAAATATATAGAACTTCAGACCAATCTCTCTTATCTACATTGATGCAAAAATACTCAATAAAAGTCTTGCAAATTGAATCCAAGAACACATCACTATGATCATACATTATGATCATGTAGGTTTCATCTCAGGGATGCAATGATATTTGAATATATATAAAAAAAAAAGCTCAGATGACAGCAGATGCTGGCAAGGATGCAGACAAAGAGGAACACTCCTCCACTGTTAGTGGGTCTGTAAAGTTGTACAAGCACTCTGGAAATCAGTCTGGCGCTTCCTCAGAAAATTTGACATAATACTACCTGATTATACTACATAATACTCAGCTATTCCACCTCTGGGCATACACCCCAGAGAAGCTCCAACATGCAACAAAGAAACATGCACCACAATGTTCATAGCAACCCTATTTAGAATAACCAGAAGCTGGAAAGAACCCAGATGTCCTTCAGTAGATGAATGGATAAAAAAAAAATGTGGTATACTTACACAACGGAGTACTACTCAGCTATCAGAAACAATGACTTTATGAAATTCTTAAGATAATGGATGCATTTAGAGAATATCATCCTGAGTGAAGTAACTCAGTCACAAAAGAACAGACATAATATGCAGTCACTGATAATTGGATACTAACCGCAGAAAGCTCTGAACATCCCATAAACAACTCACAGGCTATATGAAGCTCAAGAAAAACACTGGCCAAAAAAAAAAAAAAAAAAAAACCTCAGTCCTTCTTAGGAAAAAAATAAATGTATAGCACCCTCTCAGAGTATGGTACACCCAGACCTTAAATCATTAAAAATCCAAGAGCTAAGATAATAGCCTTGTGGCAATGTTTGGTATTCAGAGATCATTATGCTTAATCTATACTCACAACAAATCTGTTTCCATGTTACATTCTCTCCTACATGTACTTCATGCTCATGGTAACTAGTGGGATTTCAATGTATGCTATCAAATCTCTAAAAGAATTAAGTACTGACAAAAATATTCATATAATGTTATGCCAAAATGCCTTTAAATATCTGTATATGTATCCCTCTATTTTTTTAAAAATAAAATGTTAAGAAAAATAATTCAAAAACAAAATCCATTCAAAGTAATACACTATGTTAAAAACTCAAAGAAAAAAAGAACATGATAATTTTATTAGATCCTGAGAAATCATTTGACAAAACTCAACACCCCTTTCTTTTTGATAAAAGTATTGGAAAGATCAAGAATTCAAAGCTCATACCTAAACTTAGTAAAAGCAATATACAGCAAATCAGTAGAAAACATAAAAGTAAATAAGGAGAAACTTAAAACAATCATACTAAAATTAGGGACTGGAAAAGCCTGCCCACTATCTCTCTACATATGCAATACAACACTCAAAGTCCTAGCCAGAGCAATTAGACAACAAAAAGAGGTCAAGGAATACAAATTGGAAAGGAAAAAGTCAAAATATCACTATTTGCAAATGATACAATAATATACTTACGTGACCCCAAAATTTTATTGGGAAACTCCTAAACTTGATAAGCAACTTCAGCAAAATGGCTAAATATAAAATTACTTCAAACAAATTAATAGCACTCCTCTACTCAAAGGAAAAACAGGCTGAAAAAAAAATAGGGAAACCACATCCTTCACAATACTCACAAACGATGTAAAATTTCTTGCTGTGACTCTAACAAATGAAGTGAAATATCTGTCTGACAAGAACTTCACGTCTCTGAATAAAGAAATTGAAGAAAATTTTAGAAGACAGAAAGATCTCTCGTGTTCATGGACTGGCATGATCAATATATTTAAAATGGTCATCTTGTCAAAAGCAATATATAGATTCAATACAATCCCCAATCCCCATCAAAATTCCAACTCAATTCTTCATAGAGTTGGAAAGAGCAACTGGCAGATTCATTTGGAATAACAAAAAAGAAAGCCAGGATAGCCAAAACTATTCTCAACAATAAAAGAATTGCAGGGTTAATCAAGATCCCAAACCTCAAACTGTATTATAAATCAATCATGATAAAAACTGTATGGTATTGGTACAGAGACAGGCAGGTAGATCAATGGAGTAAAATTGAAGACCCAGAAATGAAGCTATACACCTATGGTCTCTTGATTATTGACAGAGGAGCTAATACCATTCAGTGGGAAAAAAAAGATAGCCTTTTCAACAAATGGTGCTGGTTCAACTGAAGGTAAGCATGTAGGAGGATGTAAATGGATACACTATTATCACATTGTACAAAGTGTAAATCCAAGTAGATCAAGGAAACTCCATATAAAACCAAGTGCACTCAGACTAATAGTAGAGAATGTACGGAAGTGCCTTGAACATACTGACATAGGGTAGAATTTGTTGAACAGAACACCAATGGCTTATGTTCTAAGATCAAAAATCAACAATTCATAAAATTGCAAAGCTTATGTAAGGTAAAGGATATTGTCAATAGGACAAAAGGCAACCAACAGATTGCGGAAAGATCTTACCAAACCTACATCTAATAGAAGGCTATTATCCAATATATACAAAGAGCTCAAGATGTTAGACCCAAGAGAATGAAATGACTCTATTAAAAAATGGAGGACAAAACTAAACAAAGAATTCTCAAGTGAAGACTATTGAATGGCTTAGAAGCACCTAAAGATATGTTCAACATTCTTAATCATCAGGGAAATGCAAATCAAAGCAACCCTGAGAAACCAAGCTCACACGATTCAGAATAGCTAAGATCAAAAACTCAGGTGACAGCATATGTGGAGAAAGGGGAACACTACTCCACTGTTGGTGGGGTTGTAAGCTGGTACAACCACTCTGCAAATCAGTCTTGCAGTTTCTCAGAAAATTGGACATAGTACTACCTGAGAAACCAGCAATACTGCTCCTGGGCATAGTCTCAAAATGTGTTCCTACATATAACAAGGACACAGGCTCCACCATGTTCATAGCAGGCTTCTTTGTAAAAGCCAGAAGCTGGAAAGAACCAAGATGTTCTTCTACAGAGGAATGGATACAAAAAAAATGTAGTATACTTATGCAGTAGAGTACTACTCAGAAATTAAAAACAATGACTTTAGAAATTCTTAGACAAATTGATGGACCTAGAAAATATCATTTTGAGTGAGGTAACCCAATAAAAAAAACACACATGGCATAAATTCACTCATAATTAGTTAATAACCCCAAATCTTAGATTACCCAAGATATAATCCACAGATCAGATGAAGCTCAAGAAGTTGGAAGACCAAAGAGGGGATGATTCAGTCATTCATAAAAGGTTGAACACAATATTCATATTAGGAAATACAGAGACAAAGTTTGGAGCAGAGACTAAAGGAAATGCCATCCAGAGACTGTGCAGATCCATCCTATATACTGTCACCAAACCCAGACAATATTGTGGATGTTAAGAAGTGCATGGTAACATGTCTCTGATATAGCTGTATCCTGAGAGGCTCTGCCATAATCTGAGAAAAACAGAATTAGATACTCTCAGCCATCCATTATACTAAGAATGGGGTCCCCAATGGAAGAGTTAGAAAAAGTACTGAAGGAGCTGAAGTGGATTTCAACTCCACAGAAAGAAAAATATCAACGAAACAGACTCCCCAGAGCTTCTAGAGACTAAACAACCAATGTAAGAGTACACATGGAGGTCCCATGGTTCCAGTAATGTAGCAGATGATGGCCTTATCAGGCATCAATAAGAGGTGAGGTCCTTGGCCCTCTGAAGGCTTCATACCCCACTGTAGGGGAAATGTCAAGGTATGGAGATGGGAGGGAGTGGGTAGATGGGGGAACACTGTCATAGAGGCAGGGGGAGGGGGATGAGACACAGGGAATGCAGAGGAAAAACTGAGAAAGGGGATAACATTTAAAATATAAAATATAAGTAAAAAAATATCCAATTAAAAAAAGAAAGAAAGAAAAAGAAAAACAACAATATTAATCAACAAGACCCTCCCCAAAGCTCCCAGGGACTAAACACATGGAGGTTCCCATGGCTCCAGTAGCATATGTAGCAGAGGATTGCCTTTCCCTATATCAATGGGTGGGGAGTCCCCTAGTCCTGTGGAGGCTTGATGCTCCAGTGTATGGGAATGCTAGGGCAGTGAGGACAGAATGGGTGTGTGAGTAAGAGAGCACCCTCAAAGAAGCAGGGGGAGGCAGGAGGGGATTTGTGGAGAGGAAACCAACAGGAAAGGGGAATATTGTTTGAATGTAATTAAATACAATAACCAATTAAGAGAAAAATAAGCTCTCATTTACTCAGAAAGTAAATCCCACAGCTGTTCTTTGTTATGTCTTTGCAGATGCTGCCTAATAATCAGGCTCTAAGTTACTCCAAAACCACACATTTTCAATTTACAGTTCAGATGTTATTTACCAGTGAAAGCCTCATCACTGAAGCAGAAACCAGAAACAAAAGGGACAAAAGACTGCTCGTACTGGCATAGTCAACTATTTAACCTCAAACCGTTGTTTTTTAAATATTTAAAAATGTTTAGGAACATTTTTACAGAATTCATCAAAATAGACATGAAGGTGTCATGTTTGGAAACAGTCATTCAAACTTGTCTGAAATAAAGCCAGGACCAAAACATTGTTTTCTTAGGGAGGGAAGGGTAACGGTAGCCACGCACATCCTGTTACTACTTTATGGATATGTTGGAGAAAAGATCTGTTGCTAATAAAGACAAAGGCATAGTGCTGCCATTCTTAAAAACACATTTTGTGTTACAAATAAAGAAGCACATAGCATTAATGTCAAAAGTAGAACGCTGTCAGTCCCTGAAGTGTATTCACTCAGTGGGGCTCAGAGAAAGCATATCAAAGGTTAGGTGACTTTCACAGCACCGGCACCATCATTGGCTGGTTGACTCACTCATCCTAACTTGATGCATATCATAAGTGTCGTTTCTTGGTGTACATAGTCACATCTGCAAGATTACTTTAAACTTGGAAGAAGAAACAGTAATGCAAAAAACTCTCTGAACTAGGAACTACTCACCGGGCTCCTCCTGCATTTCACAGCTTTGAAGTAATGTCCCATTACTGCTGAGAGTTCAGACACAGAGACTCACGTTTGCTAAAGCAGCTTCCTTTGAAATTCATTCCAACTGAAGTACAAAAGCAGAAAAGGTAAGTATACATCAATTTAACTAGTGTATCACTCTTCATATATTATTAATCTCCAAGACAACCAGAAGAAACAAATATTCTTATGCTCATCTATGTGAAAATATTTGAATTTAGCAGCACAAATTTTCAATGTCATGAAGCTAGTAAGTAACAACATCAGAAGTAAAAACCAAATTATAGCTAAGCAGTTTTTTTTTGTTGTTGTTGTTGTTCTACCAACTGTTTGTTCCAAAGAAGAAATGAAGAATCCAGTTTGAAGAAATCAATCTGAAGAGAGCCTACAATGGAAATGGGAGACAGGCTCTTCCAGGATTTCTGTCTGAGAAAAATAACTTCACGTTCAGAGTTGTAAAATTCTGACCCTCTTCCAAATTGAGTATAGGTTTTTATGATTAGTCATAAAACAATTATGCAAATCTTTGCACATTTTAGAAACGGAAACATTTCTCATAGGCCTACCTATTCTCAAGACATTTGATGGGTGGAAAAACATAGAAAATGAATGGAATAAGGGTCAAATAGGCATCTGTAAACTATTTCTGTAACATATTTGTAAAAGGAGTGAATGACTCAATAGGCATTTCGATTTTACTAAGCATTTCATTCATAATTTTATATAATTATTCTTATTTTTAATATTTACTTTAAGTATTTTATTTATAACCATGGTATGTATATAATTTCTACTTCATAGTTGTCTTCTTCCTACTATTCTTTTGTTTCCCCCTACACACTCTCTTTCTTTTTAATAACTTCATTTTTATAATTGTGACATGTATATATATAAATTCACATGCATATAATATATGTCTATATGCATTCATAAGGACAATCTTTAATTAATTTAATGTTGCTTGTATGTATTTGTATTTAGAACTGACTACTTGAATTGAACATCCTTTTAGGCATCTTATCCCCACAAGGGACTCATTCTCCCTCTCAGCCTATAGCTCTTCATCTAGAGATGGGAAGGTAAAGATTTCCCCATCTACACTGGGGTGTCATTGTGAAGGTCTTATTTAAGTGGACTCATTGTTAAGATTCCATAGGTACCATCGCTGGCTGTGTCTATTGTCTGGCCCAAAGCATCCAGCTGCGCGGGACAATCCTCAGGAGCTTTTGGCCAAGTGTAAGTTCCCCTGCCCTGTGAATGGCTACCACTTCACATGAACCTGTGGCTGAAAGTGTCAGTGCCTATGGGATGGTGTACAAAGCTGAGATCCCTACAGTGGTCTCTTTGTTGTCCTCAAGAATGTGAGAGTTCCTAATGGAGGAGCAGCTGGAAGGGGCCTTACTGTCAGCACATTTTGTGAGGTGGCTTTGTTAAGGAGGTTGGAGGCCTTCGAACATCCCAGTGTTGTACGGATGATGGATGTCTGTGCTACTTCCCAAATTGATTAGGACATCAAGGTCACTCTAGTGTTTGAGTGTATAGACCGGGACCTAAGGAAATACCTGGGCAAACCACCTCCACCTGGCTTGCCAGTTGAGACTATTAAGGACTTGATGCGTCAGTTTCTAAGAAGCCTAGAGTTTCCCCATGCAAACTGCATTATACACCTTGTTCAACCGGACCTGAATTCAGAGAACATTCTACTGACAAGTAATAGGACTGTCAAGATGGCTGACTTTGGCCTAGCCAGAATCTACAGCTACCAGAAGGTCCTCATTCCTTTGGCTGTTACGCTCTGATACCAGGTTGTCTTTTGCAGCGTACATAAGCGACACCTGTGGACATGTAGAGCACTGGTTATATCTTCGCAGAAACGTTTCGTCGGAAGCCTCTCTTCTGTAGGAACTCTGAAGCTGACAAGTTGGGCAAAATCTTTGATCCCATTGGTTAGCCTCCAGAAGAGGACTAGCCTCGAGAGGTATCTCCACCTCGAGGAGCCTTTTCCTCAAAGGTCTTCGGCCAGTGCAATCAGTGGTCCCAGAGGTGGAGGAATCTGGGGGCAGCTGTTGCTGGAAATGCTGACCTTTAACCCACATAACACAGATCTCTGCCTTCTGGGCCCGCGGCACTCTGACATGCACAAGGAGGAAAGTGACCCTGAGTGAGACATTCAGTGGAGAGAACCCCGCTGAAGCTGCAGCCTCTGCCTTCCCCAAAGGCTGTGGAGAGTCCTCCAGGTTTTTACAGTGTATATTCTTACAGGAAATATTTTAAGCCTTAAATGACAACTCCCTACCTCTCCTTACAAGTTTTATACCTCTTACCTCCTACCCCCATTTCTCTACACTTAAAGGGCAGGCATGTCTGCTTTCTTCCATCCATGATTTATATTGGGATCATTTTATCCAGGAAAAAAAAAAAAAAAAAAAAAACAAGGAGGGGTGGGGGAGATTCCATAGGTACAACTCAGAGCTACCATCTCTCAAGTCTTAGAAAGTTCTTGGACGCATTTCCATGAAGTTCCATTAGCCTTATATGTAGCAGTTGCTGTGTGCCTGTGCGCATGCGTGCGTGTGTGCATGTGCGTGAGCGTGTTCGTGTGTGTGCGATGACCAGTTAAGCCAAAAGAATGTTGGATGTCTGAAAACTGAAGTTACAGGTCTTCGAGCTACCATGTTTGTGCAGGAAACCAACCTGAGCCCTCATCAAAAGCAGAATACATCCAGCCACTGAGTCTTCTCTCCAACCCTTATTTTGTTCTGATACTGTTTTGTTTTTGCTAAGATATTAAGCTTCATATTGAAAAGAAGTAGAGAGAAAGAGAATAGACACCCTCACCATGTTTGGGCAGGAACTATGAGTTTTTCTCCATTTAGCACCGTTTTAACTACAGGTTCATCATGTGTAGCCTTGGTATGTTGAGATATGTGTCTCTGTCCCTATCATCTCATGACTTTTATCATGAAGGGAAGTTCATTTTTGTTAAACATTTTTTTTTTTTTTAGTTTTACTTATTTAATAGACAACATTTACCTATGACTGATCCCTGCATCTCTGAATGAAACCAACTTGGTCAGGATAAATTATTTCTTTTTATATGAACTTTAGTTCTGTTTGCCGGAATTTTTTGAAGAATTTATACATTTATGTTCATCAGGGAATTCCTTCTGCAGTTTTTATTAATGTTGTCTTTATCTGGTTTTAGTAAAATGGCAATACTGGCTTCATAAAATAGGTTTAAGAGCTTTCTTTTTCTAGTTAATGAAATGATTTAAATCCATTGGTTGTAACCTTTCTTTGAAGATCAAGTGGATTATTTCTGCAATCGCCTATCTGGTCCTGAATATTTTTAAAGATGTGAGATTTTTTTATTAATCCTTCAGGATCATTTAGGTTTGCTGATCTGCTTAAATTATTTATTTTATCTTACTTTAATTTGGATATGTTGTATACATTTAGGAATCCATTCATTTCTTTTAGAGGTTTGAGTATTACATAATATAAATTTTTAGAAGATGTTCTTGTGATTTTCTAAATTTTATTGTCACCTGTTGCAATGTTTTCTTATTGTTGCTAGTTATTAATTTTGATCTTCTTTAAATTTATTTTTGTTAATTCAACTGAGGCTTTATCAATGTTTTTTAAAAATATTTACAGAGAATTAACTCTTAATTTATTATTTATATTGTTTTTTTTGCTTGCTATTATTTAATAATTTTAGCCCTGATTTTGGTTACTTCTTTTCCTTTCCTATGTGCAATTATTAAATGCTGTTTCATCCTGTCTTTCCAAGGCCTTCAAATATATTAGTTATTACATTGAGATCTCTTAGAACTGGTGAACTAGATGCCAAGTACTATAAACTTCCCTCTTGGCACTGCCTTTTTTGCATCTTGTAGATTTAGATATGCTGTATTTTTATTTTCTTTCAATTCTTAGAATTTTAAATATTTTCTTCTTGATGTCCTCAGAGACTCAAGTATCATTTAATACTGTGCTACTTAACTTCCATGAGTTTAATTATGTACTGTATCCCATATTGTTGTTTATATATAATTATGTGTGTTTTGGTCATATAGAATACAGATTGTCATTTTAATATTTCCTTGGTGAGACTTGTTTGGTGTCTTAATATGTAGTTAAATTTGTAGAAATTTAAGTGGCCTTCTAAGAAGAAAGTATATTCTTTAGTGTTTGGATTTGATTTTTGATGGTATTTAACTCCAAAGTTTCTATAATCAGTTATTGTTTTGGTAACATGTCTATAGATGAAGATGGAACATTGAAATAACTCACTCTCACTGTATTGGGGTCATTCTCTACCCAGAGATGTTGCAGTACCCAATTAAACTACTCAAATTTATCCTGGTAGTGGCAGCATTCCTTGTTACCTGCCTCAGTGTTCTGGGTTTCTGAATGAGACACACACACACACACACACACACACATACACACACACACACACACACACACACACACACACACACACACACACACACACTTTATATTTTGATATGCCTAAACCAGCTCAATAACTGGACCACTTCCTAACCTCCTTGTGGCTAATCCACCTCTCTCCAATATCATCAAGTTATTACTTACTAAAACCTACATTCTATCTTTGCTGCTCTGGACCCAGTTGGTTAGACATTTTGGGGGCTAGAAAAGTCCTCCCCAGGCTCCTATATGGTAGCTATGCTCTCTATCCAACACCCACTCTCTGTCCCCTGGCATGGCAAATCTCCTTCTTTAGTCCTTCCTGTCTTTCCCTATCTCAGGAATCCTAAAAGTTCTGCCCCTCTCTAACCTTCCCAGCCATTTGGCTGCCAGCAACTTTTTTTACCTATCAAATCCAATTGGGGGAAAGGTCCCTCAGGTGTCTTAAGTGTGGACGTGGAGATTTTTGTGCAATTTTTGAGGAACCAAATTAAAGTAATACAAGCAGCATTAGACCAAGCACAGAGATATAATACTTTTTGATGTGGCATGCTTCTGTTAAGAGTGAATAAATGTTTAGAATTGTAATATACCCCTTTTCTTTAATGACCATGAAATGCCCTTTCCCATTTCTTCTGAATAATTTAGTTTTTTTTTTTTTTTTTTTCAAAATCGAGAAAAGCCACATACGCATGTTTTCTAGATCAATTTACTTGGAATACGTTTTTCCATTCTAATGCCCTAAGATTCTGTCTTTCATCGACAGTAAAGTGTGTTTCTTGATAACAGAAAAAGATGGATCCTGCATTCTAATTTAATTACCACTCTACGTTTCCTAATTGGATAATTAAGACAATTCATTAACATATGTATGTTATCGCTGTTATTTGGTTAATATTTTGTAGTTTTCTTAGACTGCCTTGATCAACTTTTATTTCAAACTTGCTATTGTTTAGTCCCTGTGACTTCTGGAATGTGTTTGTTCTTTATATCAGACTTTTGAGTTCTTTCCCCAATATGGCTATAATTGCCATAAATCCCTTTATTCTCTTTTTATTATGAAACATTTTATTTCTCTTGAATTCTAGCAAATAGTTTTTTTTTCTAGGTAGGCATTTATAGTTTTCAGAGCTGAGAATCTGTCTTTGCAAGCTCTTCTGGCTCTAAATATTTCTACAAATAAACACAGTGATGGTTTTGTTTGTTTGTTTTTTCTTTTTTTTCTTTTTTTTTTTTTTTGTTTTTTTTTTTTTGTTTTACTTTGTTCTCCTTATTCTTCTGCCCAAATTTTAGGTCCTTTTATGGTGTTTCAAAGCTCTATCACTTCTTCTTCACCTATATGTCTCAATTCATGTCAGACTTTGCTAAATGATCCAGTTCCTCCATGGATTTTTCTGGCCTTAGTTTTTGTTTTCCACATGATCCACTCTATCAGTGACACTTTACACTGTTTATTTGTAAGTTGGCTTACTAAGTTTATTTTTTCAAGAATCATTTCATATTGGCTTTTTTGTAGTCATTCTATGTGTTTGGCAGATTTTATTTTTATATCCTGTACCGACTCCCTCATTTTATTTATCTGTTTGTTTTGTCTTCCCTGGGTTTTTTGGGATATAACTGTATCATTCTTTAGAATTCTTTTTTTTTTTTTTTTTTTTTTTTTTTTTTTTTTTTTAGTTTTTATTAAATTAAATAGCTTTATTTTTTTTAAAAAAAAGATATAAATGTACAGATTTTATAAGTATTTTTGCATAAAACTATATGAATATATTTTTGTTCATATTCAATTTTCTTAAAGGTTTAAAAGTATGCATTTAAAACTTACTAGTATTTTTTCTTTTTTTTTAAACGACTTTATTTTGCAAAACAAAGATAAATGTAAAGATTTTAAACATTTTTTGCTTAAAATTATACATTTTTGTCAGTACTGTTTTTTCAGACATTAAAATAAATTTTACATAAAACCATGTGAATATGTTTTTTAGTCAGTACTTGATTTTTTCAAGGGCTTGACAGTATGCATTGAAAACGTACTAGTTGCAATAAGCTTAAAGTACATGCAAAACAAAACGCAACATGGAAATAGTCAAAGTCTTCTTGTTTTGTGAATATATGTATATTTTTTGTTTTCTTTATTTCTTGGACTTCATACAGTCTGTGAGTTGTTTCTGGGGGAGTGCAAGCCTCTGGGGTTAGCATCCCACTATCAGTGACTGCATATTTTGTCTGTTCTTTTGTGACTGGGTTATCTCACTCAGGATGATCTTCTCTAGATGCAGCTATTTTCTTAAGAATTTGGTTAAGTCATTGTTTCTGGTGGCTGAGTAGTATTCCATTGTGTATATGTACCACAATTTTTGTATCCATTCGTCTTCTGAAGGACATCTGGGTTCCTTCCAGCTTCTGGCTATTATAAATAGAGCCGCTATGAACATTGTGGTGCATATATCTTTGTTGTGTATTAAAGTGTCTCTGGGGTATATGCCCAGAAGTGGAATAGCTGGGTCTTCAGGTAGTACAATATCCAAATTTCTGAGATATCGCCAGACAGATTTCCAGAGTGGTTGTATTAGCTTGCAACCCCACCAACAGTGGAGAAGTGTTCCTCTTTCTCCGCAGCCTCACCAGCATCTGCTGTCATCTGAGTTTTGGATCTTGGCCAATCTGACTGGTGTGAGGTGGAATCTTAGGGTTGTTTTGATTTGCATTTCCCTGATGGCTAAGGATGTCAAGCACTTCCTCAGATGTTTTTCAGCCATTCGGTGTTCCTCAACTGAAAATAATTTGTTTAGCTCTGTACCCCATTTTTTAATAGGGTTATTTGATTCTCTGGTGTCTAGCTTTTTGAGTTCCTTGTACACCTTGGATATTAGGCCTCTATCTGATGTGGTGTTGGTAAAGATCTTTTCCCATTCTGTTGGTTGCCGTTTTGTTTTCTTGACAATGTCCTTAGCCTTACAGAAACTTTGCAATCTCATTAAGTCCCATTTGTTAATCTTTGACCTTAGAGCTTGAGCCATTGGTGTTTTGTTCAGGAAATTTTCTCCTGTGCCTATGTGTTCTAAGGTTTTCCCTATTTCTCATCTAATAGTTCCAGTGTATCTGGTTTAATGTGGAGATCTTTAATCCACTTACACTTGAGCTTTGTACAAGGAGATAAGAACGGGTCTATTTTCATTCTTTTGCATGTTGAGTGCCAGTTGGACCAGCACCATTTGTTGAATAGGCTGTCTTTTTTCCATTGAATGTTTACTGCTCCTTTGTCAAAAATCAGGTGACCATATACATGAGGGCTCATTTCTGGATCTTCTATTCTATTCCATTGATCCACTTGCCTATTTCTGTACCAGTACCATGCAGTTTTCAGCACAATTGCCTTGTAATATAGCTTGAGGTCAGGGATAGTGATTCCCGCAGATGTTTTTTTTTTTTTTTTTTTTTTTTTTTTGTTTAGGATGGATTTCGGTATTCTAGGTCTTTTGTTAATCCATATGAAATTGCACATTGATCTTTCCAATTCCATGAAGAACTGGGTTGGAATTTTGATGGGGATTGCATTGAATCTGTAGATTGCTTTTGGTAGGATGGCCATTTTTAAGATGTTGATCTTTCCAATCCATGAGCATGGGAGATCTTTCCATTTTCTGAGATCCTCCTCAATTTCTTTCTTCAGAGGTTTGAAGTTCTTGTCATACAGGTCCTTCACTTGCTTTGTTAGAGTCACACCAAGGTATTTCATAGTTTTTGTAACTATTGTGAAGGGTACCTTTTCCCTAATTTCTTTCTCCACATGTTTGTCCTTTGAGTATAGGAAGGCTACTGATTTGTTTGAGTTAATTTTGTATCCATCCACTTTGCTGAACTTGTTTATCAGCTGTAGGAGTTCTCTAGTGGAATTTTTGGGGTCACTCAAGTACACTATCATGTCATCGGCAAAGAGTGATGTTTTTATCTCTTCCTTTCCGATTTGTATCCCCTTGATCTCTTTTTGCTGTCTAATTGCTCCAGCCAGGACTTCCAGTACTATGTTGAATAGGTAGGGAGAGAGTGGGCAGCCTTGTCGAGTCCCTGATTTTAGTGGGATTGCTTCAAGTTTCTCGCCATTAAGTTTGATGTTGGCTGTTGGTTTGCTGTATATTGCTTTTATTATGTTTAAATATGGGCCTTGGATTCCTGTTCTTTCCAGGACTTTTAACATGAAGGGGTGTTTGATTTTGTCGAATGCTTTCTCAGCGTCTAGTGAGATGACCATGTGATTTTGGTCTTTAAGTTTGTTTATATGATGGATTACATTGATGGATTTCCTTATGTTAAACCATCCCTGCATCCCAGGGATGAAGCCTACTTGGTCATGATGAATGATGGTTTTGATGTGTTCTTGGAATCGGTTTGCAAGTATTTTGTTGAGTATTTTTGCATCAATGTTCATAAGTGAGATTGGTCTGAAGTTCTCTTTCCTTGTACGGTCTTTGTGTGGCTTAGGTACGAGGGTTATTGTAGCCTCAAAAAATGAGTTGGGTAATATTCCATCTGATTCTATCTTTTGGAATAGTTTGGTGAATATTGGTGTTATATCCCCAATAAATGTCTGATAAAATTCTGTACTGAACCCGTCTGCACCTGGGCTTTTTTTGGTTGGTAGGCTTTTGATGACTTCTTCTATTTCTTTAGGTGTTATAGGGTTATTTAGATGGTTTACTTGGTCCTGGTTAAACTTTGGGACCTTGTATCTGTCTAGGAATTCGTCCATTTCCTCCAGATTTTCGAATTTTGTGGAGTATAAGTTTTTGTAGTAGGATCTGATGATTTCTTGAATTTCCTTAGTTTCAGTTGTTATGTCACCACTTTCCTTTCTGATTTTGTTAATTTGGATACTCTCTCTTTGCCCTTTAATTAGTCTGGCTAGGGGTTTATCAATCTTGTTGATTTTCTCAAAGAACCAACTCTTTGTTTTGTTGATTTTTTCAATGGTTTTTTTTGTTTCTATTTGGTCTATTTCTGCCCTAATTTTGATTATTTCTTGCCGTCTACTCTTTTTGGGTATATCTGCTTCCTTTTGTTCTAGGGCTTTTAGCTGTGCTGTCAGGTTGCTGATGTGAGCTCTCTCCAGTTTCTTCTTGGAAGCACTTAGGGCAATGAGTTTTCTTCTAAATACTGCTTTCATTGCATCCCATAGGTTTGGGTATATTGTGTTATCATTTTCGTTGAATTCTAGAAAGTCCTTAATTTCTTTCTTTATTTCTTCTTTGACCCTGCTATTCTTTAACAGAGCGTTGTTTAGTTTCCATGTGTATGTGGGCATTTTGTTGTCTTTGTTGTTGTTAAAGCCCAGCCGTAGACCATGGTGATCTGAGAGGATGCATGGGAGTATTTCAATCTTCTTATATCGATGAAGGCTCGTTCTGTGTCCAATTATGTGGTCAATTTTCGAGAAGGTGCCATGGGGTGGTGAGAAGAAGGTGTATTCTTTTACTTTAGGATAGTATGTTCTGTATATATCTCTTAATTCTAGTTGGTTCAAAGTCTCTGCTAGTTTTGCAGTGTCCTTGTTCAGTTTCTGTTTCCCTGATTTGTCCATTGGTGAGAGTGGGGTGTTAAAGTCTCCCACTATTATTGTGTGGGGTGAAATGTATTTTTTGAGCTTTAGTAGAGTTTCTTTTATGAATATGGGTGATTTTTTATTTGGAGCATATATGTTAAGGATTGAGAGTTCCTCTTGACAGATTTCCCTGGTAATGAGTAAAAAGTGTCCTTCTTTATCTTTTTTGATAACTTTTGGTTGGAAGTTTACTTTATTCGATATTAGAATAGCCACTCCAGCTTGCTTCTTGGAGCTGTTTGCTTGGAAGTTTTTTTCCCACCCTTTTACTCTGAGATAGTGTCTGTCTCTGTCTCTGAGATGAGTTTCCTGTATGCAGCAAAAGGCTGGATTTTGTTTATGTATCCAGTCTGATAGTCTATGTCTCTTTATTGGGGAGTTGAGACCATTTATGTTAATAGATATCAAGGAATAATTGTTTCTGTTTCCTGCCATTATTGCTTTTTTGGGTTGAGTTGTGTCTGTGTTTTTTTCTTCTTTTAGTTTTCTTGTTTAGGAGTTTTCTTGTTTTTACTAGGCTGTATTTTCCCTCCTTGTATTGAGTTTTCCATCTATAATTCGTTGTAGTGCTGGGTTTGTGGTCAGATATTGTGTGAATTTTGATTTGTCTTGAAATATCTTTGTCTCTCCATCGATGGTGATTGATAGTTTTGCTGGGTATAGCAGCTTGGGCTGGCACTTGTGCTCTCTTAAGGAGTGCATGATGTCTGTCCAGGCTCTTCTAGCTTTCTTAGTCTCTGTTGAGAAATCGGGTGTGAGTCTGATTGGTCTGCCTTTATATGTTACCTGACCTTTTTCTTTTACTGCTTTTAGTATTCTTTCTTTACTTTGGGCACTTGATGTTTTTACTATTATGTGTAGGGAAGTATTTCTTTTCTGGTCCAACCTATTTGGAGTTCTGAAGGCTTCTTTTATGCTCGTGGTCATCTCATTCTTGAGGGTAGGGAAGTTTTCTTCTATGATTTTGTTGAAGATATTTACTGTGCCTCTTAGTTGATACTCTTCTCCTTCTTTTATTCCTATTATCCTTAGGTTCGGTCTTCTCATTGTCTCTTGTATTTCCTGGACATTTTGGGTTAGGAGCTTTTTGTTTTTTGCATCTTCTCTGGCTGTTTTGTCTATCTTTGCAATGTTGTCTTCTGCACACGAGATTCTCTCCTCGATCTCCTGTAATCTGTTGGAAATGCTTGCTTCTGTGACTCCTGATTTCTTATTTTGGTGTTCTGACTCTAGGGTTATCTCTTTTAGCGCTTTCTTTATTGTGTCAATTTCTGTTTTAATTTCCCTCTTCTATTCCTTTATTTCTTTGGTTCTGTTTTCGTCTCGTTCTTTGAGTTCTTTGAGTGTTTTTCTTGTTTCTTCTTTAAAAGCTTCTGAATATTTTTCCTTTCCTCCCTTTCTTGTTTAAGTAACTCTATCAGCGTCTTGAGACATGATTTCAGGTTTGTGTCTTCTTTCTCTGGAGTGTTTGGAATTCCAATGTTTGCTACTATCGGAGAGCTGGTTTCTGGTGTTGCTAGATTGTCTTGGTTTCCTTGGGATATACTCTTTCTCTTTCCTCTTGCCATTTTGTTGTCAGTGATATGTTCTTGACTTTCCCTTGTATCTGGTCTTTGTCTCTGGTACACTTTCCGTGTGCACTCCGCAGAGATCTCTCTACTCCCGGGCAACCCAGGTTCCAGGTGGCAGCTTGGCCAGGCTCCGCTCTGCGTACTGAAGTTGCCTCCGGGTGGGAACAGACGTTCCTAAGATCTGTTCCTGGTCACAGATGCTCAGCCTCTCCGAGCCACCTTTCCGGCTGGCAGGTGGGCCAGGCTCTGCTCTGTGTCCTGAAGTCGTCTCAGGGTGGGAACAGAAATTCCTAAGATTTGTTCCCGGTCACTGGATCGGGGAGGACAGGGCAGGTCAGGGCAGGGGGTGCCCTTTCCATGTGCACTCCGCAGAGATCCCTCTGCTCCCCCGCAGTCTAGGTCTCCCACTCACCAGTTGCTCAGCCTGTTCAAGCCGCCTTTCCAGCTGGCTGTTGGGCCAGGCTCTGCTCTGTGTCCTGAAGTCGTCTCTGGGTGGGAACAGAAGTTCCTAAGATCTGTTCCCGGTCACTGGATTGGGGAGGACAGGGCAGGTCAGTGCAGGGGGTGCCCTTTCTGTGTGCACTCCACAGAGATCCCTGTGCTCCCCCGCAGCCTAGGTCTCCCACTCACCAGTTGCTCAGCCTGTACCAGCCGCCTTTCCGGCTGGCAGTTGGGCCAGGCTCTGCTCTGCGTCCTGAAGTCGTCTCCGGGTGGGAACAGAAGTTCCTAAGATCTGTTCCAGGTCGCAGTTTCTCAGCCTGTACGAGCCGCCTTTCCGGCTGGCTGTTGGGCCAGGCTCTGCTCTGTGTCCTGAAGTCGTCTCTGGGTGGGAACAGAAGTTCCTAAGATCTGTTCCCGGTCACTGGATCGGGGAGGACAGGGCAGGTCAGGGCAGGGGGTGCCCTTTCCGTGTGCACTCCGCAGAAATCTTTCTGCTCCCCAGCAGCCTAGGTCTCCCACTCACCAGTTGCTCAGCCTGTACGAGCAGCCTTTCCGGCTGGCAGTTGGGCCAGGCTCCGCTCTGCGTCCTGAAGTCGTCTCTGGGTGGGAACACAAGTTCCTAAGATCTGTTCCAGGTCACAGTTGCTCAGCCTGTACGAGCTGCCTTTCTGGCTGGCGGTTGGGCCAGGCTCCGCTCTGCGTCCTGAAGTCCATTCTTTAGAATTCTTAGCCTAAAAGTTCTTTGAGCTCATTCCAATTGGGATTCACTCTTATGAAATTACTGATATTGGGAGTACAAGTGCTGTCTTAGGTCTTCATGTTTTTCCATTTCTTTCTTCTTTCTTTCTTTCTTTCTTTCTTTCTTTCTTTTCCTTTATTTTTCTTTTTTTTTTTTTCTTTCTTTCTTTTTCTTTTTGCTGTAGGTTTTGGACAACTGGAAATAGTTGTCTAAGTGGGAGTGTAATGGTTGGGCTTGATGGTGTAGGAACTGCTTACCTACCAGTACAAGGATGTATGGAAACTGGAGAAGGACAAGCACAAAATCTGGATAGAAGAGAAGATATATGGGTCAGGTAGCCAGTATTTGGAGGCACTTACCTGTCCACTGTGGGAGTTAGGCAGACAAATGAAATATGGGACTTCTTCTTTGGAGTGGGAACTGGGTGGACTGTTTGTGATCTTTCTTTTTATGTATATGTTTGTATATTTGTGGTGTATGCATGTGCGTGTACCTAGTATGAATCTCTGTCTTTGTCTGTTTCTGTCTGTCTCTGTCTTTCTCTGTCTCTCTGTCTGTCTCTGTCTCTGTCTCTGTCTCTCTGTCTCTCTGTCTCTCTCTCTCTCTCTCTCTCTCTATGTATGTATGTATGTGGATGAACTTTTCTGTGCCTGTGTATGTGGAAGGTAGAAATCTATGTCAAGTACCTTGTTTGTAACTTTCCACCTTATATTTTAAAGCAGGATCTTTCATGGAACCTGAGGTTAATTTTTTCAGCTGGACTGTCTTGTCAAGGTGTTCTGGAGATCTGCTTTTCTCTACTTTTCCCATGCTGGAATTACGACCTATGTCTCTCTGCTTAGCTTTGATGTAGTGGTTGTCAATCCAAATTTAGGTTTTTACTCTCTTATAAAATTTTTACCCTTTGAGCTACTTTTCTAGTCTGTGATACACTTGTAACTATTTTTTTTTTTTTTGCATAAGGTAGGAGATATGGATGCAACTTAAATCTTTTCCATGTGGATACTTAGTTTCCCAGCATTATATGCTGATGTAGCTCTTCTCTCTAATGTATAGTTTTTTCTTAAATTTTTGTAAAGGATTTACTGGCTATAGCTGTGGGTATATTTCTGAATTTTCTACTTCATCTCATTGGTTTGTCTGTATGTCTGCATTAGTGCCAGTATTATATAATTTTTGTTACTATGATATATCAGGTATTGGGACACTTTAGCATTAGTTTTTCCATTTCTAATTACCATATATATTTGTTTTAAGATGTTTCAGTAATTTTAAAGTTTTCCTTTCTTATTGTCTAATTGTGGACTCATGTCATTTTTCAGTAGGAATCAATGCTCTCTGTGAACCCTGAGGATTTGAGACTACCATCGGGACTCATGTAGTAGAAGAAATCAATTAATCTGATATCCACATGTATAGTACAGGGCAATCCTATGGCCACAAATATGAACACAAATCAATCAGTCAATCATCAACCAGTGTGATGGTAATAACTGAACTCAATAAGATATTTTGAGGGGCATTATATTGAATCTATAAATCACTTTTGGTAATATAGCTATTTTTGTAATATTAATTTGTCTAGTCAATGTGCATGGCAGGTATTTTCATTATCTTGCATGTTTAGTTTCTTCTCTTTGCACTAGACTTTTCATTGCAGATATTTTTTAAACTACTTTGAATAACTAATTCTAGTTTATTTTTTCTTCTCAAGAATGAGTACTTTTCCCTGATTTCTTTTTTGGCAGTGTTATTTCTGGTATATATAAATATGTGTCTATATCCTGCTCTTTTGTTAAAACAATTTTATCAGATCTTAAAGGTCTCTAGAAAAAAAATACAAGGTCCTTTAAGAAAATGATCTCACCATCTGTAATGAGGAATAATTTGAGTACATTTTTCTTATTTATATGTCTTTTATCTATTTATTTTGTGTTTTGTTGATTTTAGTAAAATATTAAACATTATTTTAATTAAGAGAGCAGTGTGATCATGCTTGTTCAGTATTTTAGTAGAATTATTCTTCAGTATTTTATGTTTAGTATTTTAGTAAAAATTTTTTTTTCTCCCTGTCTTTATCTATCTCCTGTATGTGCATTTGTGGGGGGTGTCTCTTTCTTTTTCTTTCTCTATTTCTTTCTCGGTCTCTGTTCATCTTTCTCTCTGTCTTTATCTCTCTCTCTCTCTCTCTCTCTCTGTGTGTGTGTGTTTGTGTGTGTGTGCGCATGTATTTGTGTGGTTTCTCTTTTTCTTTTCCTGTTTCTATCTCTTGTCTCTCTGTCTCTGTCTTTCTCTGTCTCTGTCACTATCTCAAGATAACACTGACTTTATGAAGCATTTGTGGTATATTAATCTTTTGTAGATCACTATCTACAATCTTAATGGTGGATTAATCTTTTGCAGATCACTATCAACACTCTTAGTGATGGATTTTCCTTTATTGTGTAATAAAATTCAGAAAAAAATCCTAACAATCTGCTATTCTTTTTTTAAAAAAAAATTATTTATCTTATGCTTATACGTGTTTTGCCTGCCTATCTTTGTGTGCACCATTGATTGTAGTGACCATGGAGAAAAGAATCAGGTGTTGGATCCCCTGGGACTAGCCTTATAGTGAACCATTGTGCAAGTGCTAGAAACCAAACCCAAATTTTCTCTAAAAGCAGCAGTTGCTCTGAACTGTTATGCCATTGCACCAACCCCAGCCCTGAGCTTTACCTGTAATTTATCTTTCTATTCATTTTCAGTCTTTTCTCACTGTTACATAATAAAGTAAAATTTTATATTATTTTGTATTCGTTAGGAGTCATTTTGTGACCTAGAATATTTTCTACTCTACAAAAGTTTCCATATGCTCTTAAAAAGAATGTATACTCTAACTTCTATAGACTATTCTGCTTGTGCATGATAATACTATTTAATCTATGGAATCATTAAACTCTGAAATTTCTGTTAGTTTTTCATTTCAGTTCATGTTGAGAAGGATCTATTAAAACCGTTCAAGTATTGTATACCTATGTGACATTTTTCCATATTAATATTTGTCTTGTGAAATTAAGAATCACAACATTTGTCATTTCTAGTTGTCAATCTTCTTCTCTAAGACTGATTTTTTTTCATTTTTCCAATCTGTATGTGTGTGTGTGTGTGTGTGTGTGTGTGAGTGTGTGTGAGTGAGTGTGAGTGTGTGTGAATGTGAGTGTGTGTGTGAGTGTGTATGTGTGAGTGTGAGTGTGAGTGTGTGTGTGAGTGTGAGTGTCAGTGAGTGTGTGTGTGTGAGTGTGTGTGTGTGAGTGTGAGTGTGTGTGTGTGAGTGTGTGTGTATGTGAGTGTGTGTGAGTGTGAGTGTGTATGTGTGTGAGTGTGTGTGAATGTTAGTGTGTGTGTGAGTGTGTATGTGTGAGTGTGAGTGTGTGTGTGAGTGTGAGTGAGTGTGAGTGTGAGTGAGTGTGTGTGTGTGTGTGTGTGTGTGTGTGTGTGGCACCTGGGGAGGCAAGAAGATATCATAGGATTTCTAGAGTTTCAGGTATGTATAATTGAGAGCCAACGGATGTGATGATAATAACTGAACTCAAAATCTTTGGAAGAGTCACAAGTGCTCTTATTATTGAGCCATCTTCCTCCCATTTTGTCTTCACAGTGTTTCATACCTCTTAGTGAAGCTTTCCTTTTATTAGTATAAATGGTGTGCTCTATTTCTTCTGTCTAATTTTAATTTGAAGTCTGCTTGCTCAAAAATCAGAAATGTTATGCCCATTACTTTTTTTGGATTTTGTTCACCTAATAAATCTCTCCTCCCTTTTACTGTCTAAGTATGGGAACCTTTTCCAGTGAAATGTGTCTCTCAAAGATAGCACAGGCTACTGCACCTTCCTCAGTCAGATCCAGACTATCAAGCTCCGGTGTTAGCTCTTAATTAGGCTTTCATGTATAGTTATGTAATTCAACACCCAAGCCAAGTATCCTAGAATCTCAATTCTTCAGCTTATCATTTAATAATTCTTTATCATGTGACTTTTAAAAATAGCAAAAAATGATTATACATAATTATTTGGAGATATGCATTATAAATTTCTGTTGCCCTAGTTTGGGCAAATCAAAAATTTGACATATGTTATTTTAAATTCTCTTTTAGGACAAATACATTGTAATACTCTTAATTATTCCTTAATAGTTTATAATCACCTTTTATATAATTGACAGAAAGAAGTGAGACATAATGGTGAGGGAGTGGCTTTATACAAGTGAGGTGAAATGAAGTAATACTGTCAGATGCATGAGTTTTCTTTATAGCAATCAACTAATTAACTATTCAAAAAGATAACACTGATTTATCAATCATATTAAACATGCAATGAGCACACCCACTAAACTATATTATATAATATCTGTTCAACAACCAGATGCCCTTACTATTTTAAAATCATTCAACTTTTGAATAACATTACCTAATATGTACTCGAAAGCTTTTAAGTAAGAACTCAGTTTTCAGGTAATTATTTTACACATTGTTAAACTGGTTATATAGCACAACATACAGGAGAGGTCCCCCTGGCCCAGTCCCTAATAACCACATCTCAGTTAAAGGAATCTAATGCTTAACACTACAGTTCAGGAAGAACTTTCACAAAAGTAAAAAAAAAAAAAAAAATCTTGGACTACATGTGAAGTGATTTTATCTTTTATTCTATTAAAAAAATCAATCCAGAGAAGTCAACTATGATATATTTTTCAGTAAGACTATTGGACTTTAAAAGTTAAAAACAAAAATCACTCTGGGATTCTAGGGAGAATCAAAATGTGGTTTATAATGAAAAAAAAAATTATACTGGATCTGACTTCTTGTCAAGGCAAGAAGCCAGTTCAGTGCTTCCCAAAAGAAAAATAAAAGAAACAGGGATGGGATGACTTTATAGCTCATAAGATAAGCTGTTCCTCACACATACGACTGCCCTAGAGTCATTATGGAGGGACTTAATAAAGGATCATCACATTACCTGCAGATTTCAGGACTACCAATGAAGGAAATGGACTGCCACCTGTCCCTCCCCCTTTCTTTCTGGGTTACACTGAGGTTTATTCCTTAGCTACAGCTTAGTCACAATAATACAGGTCTAAGTATCAATAAATAAAATTATTGAATGTTTTAAAACACTAGTTAATACAGAAATCAATAAAAGTGGTAAACATTAAGATTTTGTGACCACAGAATTGGCCTTTTCTCCTTATGATTCTTTCTAGATTGGGTTAGATGATTCTCTAGTTTCCTTGTTACACAAAAATGCAGTCATTTTCTGAAAACTAATAAAAAAAACAAGTATTTGGTTGATGTTTTGTGAGAATTTTAACTTATCAAAAAATCAATTTGGACCATCTCCTTCATTGCACTTTGACATCTGCCATTCAGCATGAAGTTAGTTTCCATGTGAAATGAGCTGAATAATTTGCACTGTTTACTTTGAATGAGATTACTCATAGGAGGCTGAAGAAATGAATCAATACTCGCTTAGCTTCACCAAATAAATTAGAAGTAATTGTTAAATTATAGCACATTAATTTAGGCTGCCAAATTAATTTCCCATCACTACTTCCACTGTAAGAGTCTTAATTAAGGAACAACTTAGATTGCCTTTTCTTATTATAGATACTGCTGAGTTACTGATTATGAACAGTCATTTAACCCGTTTGATGTATGTGAGGTAAAGAGCAGAAAAAAAGAGTCATGAAATTGTTGTTATATCTTGAATTTGTAAAAGGGCTTTATAGTTCACAAAATGAGTCCTTGATTTACTCTGCAAATATAGTTTGTTCTTCAAGATGTATTTGATGTCTCCTGAGATGCTCTTTTAATCTTGTGTGGGGTACAAAATGTGTCCAGACCCAACCTTAATGTTTTGAGAGGTGCACTGATGATGTTTGTCTGTGTGTCCATGAAAGAAGCCTAGAGAACTCCACATAGATAGGAACAGAAAAGAAATTCTTCCCGACATATAATGGTCAAAACAAAGAAAACACATAACTGTTCAAAAAAAAAAAAAAAAAAAAAAAGAGAGAATACTAAAAGCAGTAAAAGAAATAGGACATGTAACATATAAAGGCAGACCAATCAGAATTATACCAGACTTCTCTCAACAGAGACTATGAAAGCTAGAAGATCCTGAACAGATATCATACAAACTCTAAGAGAATAAAAATGTCAGCCCAGGTTACCATATCCAGCAAAACTCTCAATCACCATAGACTGAAAGACCAAAATATTCAAGGAAAAAACTAAAATTTCACAATATTTGAACACAAATCTAGCTCTACAAAGAATAATAGATGGAAAACCAACACAAGAAGGGAAACCCTAAATAAAGCAATAATGTAAGCAAAAAAAAAAAAAAAACTAAAAAAAGAAAGACACACAGACATAATTCTACCACTAACAGCAAAAAGAGCAGAAAACAACAATCACTATTCCTTAATATCTGTCAACATATATAGACTAAATTTCCCAATAAAGAGACATAGATTATCAGACTAAATATATAAACAGAGTCCAGCATTTTTCTGCACACAATTAACTCATTTCAGAAACAAAGACAGACACTATCTCAGAGTAAGAAGCCTTCCAAGCAAATGCCCCCCACCCCCAAAAAAAAATGCAGTAGCCATTCTAATATCCAACAAAGAAGATTTTCAACCAGAACTTATCAGAAGGACACTTTTTACTCATTCATCAGTATGAATTCCCAGTCCTAAACATATATGCTCCAAGTACAAGAGCACTTATATTCATAAAAGAAACCCTACTAATGTTCAAAACATACATTGTCACACACACAATAATAGTGGAAGACTTCAAAACTCCATACTCATCAATGTACAGATCATGAGAGCAGAAACTGAACAGAGACACAGTGAAACTAGCAGAGCTTATAAAACAATTGGAATCAACAGACATCTACAGAATATTTTATCCTAGAACAAAAGAATACATACTCTTCTTAGCACCTCATGGCACGTTTCCAAAATTTACCATATAATCAGTCACAAAACAAGCCTCAATAAATATAAGAAGACTGAAATACTGCCATGCACCTTATCATATCATCATAAACAAAGGCTGGTCTTAAATAACAAATAAGACAACAAAAATCTCACATACACATTGAAGCTGAACCATGCTCTACTCAACAATACCATTGTCAAAATACAAATAAACAAAGAAATTAAGGATTTTTAGAATGTAATGAAAATAAAAGCACAACATACCCAAACCTCTGGGATGCAATGAAAGTAATACTAAGAGGAAAACTCATAGCTCTGAGTGCCTACAAAAGGAAACTGGAGAGAGCATACACTAGTGACTTGACAGCACACTGAAAGCTCTAGAACAAAAAGAAGTAGATACATCCAAGAAGAGTAGACAAAAAGGAATGATCAAACAAAGAGCAGAAATAAATGAAATAGAAAAAAACGAACCATTCAACGAATCAACAAAACCAAGAGCTGGTTCTCTGAGAAAATTGACAAGATTGATAAACCCTTAGCCAGAATAATTAGAAGGCAAAGAGAGAGTGTCCAAATTAACAAAATCAGAAATGAAAGTGGAGACATAATAACTGAAACTGAGGAAATACAATAAATCATCAGAACCTACTAAAAAAGCCTGTACTGAACTAGAAAATCTGGAGGAAATAGATGAATTCCTAGACAGATACCAGATACAAAAGATAAACCAGGACCAGGTAAACCATCTAAATAATCCCATAACACCTAAAGAAATAGAAGCTGTGATCAAAAGCCTATCAATAAAAAAAAATACCCAGGAGTAGATCAATTCAGTGCAGAATTCTATCAGATATTTATTGATCACCTAATAACAATACTCTCCAAACTATTCCACAAAATAGAGTAAGATGGAACACTGAGAAGATGGAAAGATCTCCCATGCTCATATATTAGAAAGATTTACATTGTGAAAAAGGCCATCTTACCAATGGCAATCTACAAATTCAATATAATCCCCATCAAAATACCAACCCAATCCTTCATTGAGTTGGAAAGAGCAATTGGCAAATTTATCTGGAATAACAAATACGTTAGAATATCGAAATCCATCCTCAACAACAAGAAAACATATGCGGGTATCACCATCCCAGACCTCAAGCTATATTACAAAGCAATTGTGTTGAAAACCACATGGTACTGCTCCACAGATAGGCAGGTTGATTAATAGAAAAGAATAGAAGATCCAGAAATGAACCTTCACTTGATTTTTCACAAAGGAGCTAAAAACATTCCATTAAAAAAGGACAGCTTCTTCAACAATGGTGTTGTTTCAACTGTCACTCAGCATGCAGAAGAATGAAAATAGACCCTTTTTTATCTCCTTGTACAAATCTCAAGAGCAAGTGGATCAAAGACCTCAACATAATACCTGGTACACTGAAACTATTAATAGAGGAAGTGGGGAAAGCCATAGAACACATAGGCACAGGAGAAAATTTCCTGAACAGAACACCAATGGCTTGTGCTCTAAGGTTAAAGATCAACAAATGGGACCTAATGAGAATGCAAAGTTTCTGCAAGGCTAGGGACACTGTCAAGAAAACAAAATGACCACCAGTAGATTGGGATAAAATCTTTATCAACCCCACATCTAATAGAGGCCTAATATCCAAAGTATACAAAGAACTCAAAAAGTTAGACTTGACAGAATCAAATAATACTATTTAAAAATGGGGTACAGACCTTAATAAGAAATTCTCAATTGAGGAGTATCAAATGTCTGAGAAGCATCTAAAGAAGTGTTAGACATCATTAGCCATCAGGTAAATTCAAATCAAAACAACCTCACACCAGTCAGAATGATTAAGATCAAAACTCAGATGAGAGCAGATGCTGATGAGGATGTGGAGAAAGAGGAACACTTCTCCACTGTTGGTGGGGTTGTAAACTGATACAACCACTCTGGAAATCAGCCTGGCGGTTCCTCAGAAAATTGGACACAGTACTACCTGAAGACCCAGTTATTCCATTTCTGGGCATATACCCCAGAGACACTCCAACATACAGCAAAGACACATGTACCACAATGTTCATAGCAGCCCTATTTATAATAGCCAGAAACTGGAAAGAATCCAGATGTCCTTCAGTAGATTAATGGATGCAAAAATTATTGTATATTTACACAATCAAGTACTACTCAGCTATTAGAAACAATGACTTTATGAAATTCTTAAGAAAATGGATGCATCTAGAGAACATTATCTTGAATAAGGTAACCCAGTCACAAAAGAACAGACACACTATGTAGTCACTTATAATTGGATACTAGCCCAGGAAAGCTGTGATCACTCCAGAAACAACTCACAGGCCATATAAATTGCAATAATAATAATAATAATAATAATAATAATGATAATAATAATAACGAACAAAAACAAAAACAAAACAAAACAAAAAGACAACAAAACACAAATGCCTAAAAGGAAAAGCCTCAGTCCTTCTTAGGAAAAAAAAATAAGTGAACCTTAAATCATTAATAATTCAAGAGCTATGAATATAGCCTTGTTGAATACATAAACCATTGTATTTAATCTATACACACCAAGAAAATACTGTTTTTATATTATATTATGTTCTACATGTACTTTATGCTAATGGTAACTAGTAAAATTTAAATGTATACTATCAAAACAATAAAAGAATTTAGTATTGACAAAAATATATTCATATATTATGCAAATATGTTTTAAAAAAATCTGTACATATATCTTTTTTAAATAAAATTGTAAGGAAAAAAAGAAATAAACCTTTAAAACACAGAAGTGAGAAATTGAGGAATACATCAGAAAATGAAAATGTCTTCCATGGTCATTTTTTATTTTTCTCTCATTTTACCCCACAGATCCTTTACATTACTTTGGTGGCTTCCAGTTGATTATTTTCATGGGATTCCTATGTGTGTCGATGAGTGGGTTTTTTGTAACTTTTCTTTGGCTCTTTTTTTGTTTTTTTTTTTTGTTTGTTTTGTCCCAATCTGATATTAGTTAATATCATATCATACCATACTATATATTTTGTTATCATTTCTAAGAAGAGAGTTGGTTTGTAATGAAAGATAGAAATAAGGTAGAATCAGATGGATGGTTTGGGCAGCAGGGTGGGGTGTAATGGTGGAGAAGAACCAGCAAGAGAAGAGAGATGAGACACTAAAATCAAGATGTATCTGGTGAGAAAAATATATTTTCTTTTTTTATATAAGCATAATGGTTTTTTTTCTTTCTTTTTTTTTTTTTTTTGCTTTTCTTGAACTTCATATAGTCTGTGAGTTGTTTCTGGCTTGTTCAGATTTTCTGGGGTTAGTATCCAATTGTCAGTGACTGCATATTATGTCTGTTCTTTTGTGACTGAGTTATTTCACTCAGGATGATATTCTCTAGATGCATCCATTTTTTAAGAATTTCATAATCATTTTTCTGATAGCTAAGTAGTACTCCATTGTATAAATATACCACAATTTTTGTACCCATTCTTTTACTGAAGGACATCTGGGTTGTTTCCCGCTTCTGGCTATTATAAATAGGGCTGCTATAAACATTGTAGTGCATGTGTCTTTGTTGTATGTTAAAAATTCTCTGGGGTGTATGCCCAGAGTGGAATAACTGGGTCTTCATGTAGTACTATGTCCAATTTTCTGAGGAATTGCCAGATTTAGCCTTACAGAAACTTTGCAATCTCATTAAGTCCCATTTGTCAATATTTGACCTTAGATCATGAGCCATTGGTGTTCTGTTCAGGAAATTGTCTCCCGTGCCTATGAGTTCTAAGGATTTCCTTACTTTCTCTTCTATTAGTTTCAGTGTACCTGGTTTAAAGTGGAGATCTTTGATCCACTTGCACTTGAGCTTTGAAAAAGGAGATAAGTAAGGGTCTATTTTCATTCTTCTGTATTCTGAGTGCCAGTTGGACCAACAGCATTTGTTGAAGAAGCTGTCCTTTTTACATTGAATGTTTACAATTCCTTTGTCAAAAATAAAGTGACTATATATGTGAGGGCTTGTTCCTGGATCTTCTATTCTATTCCATTGAACCATGTACCTATCTCTGTACCAGAACCATGAAGTTTTTAGCACAACTGCCTTGTAATATAGCTTGAGGTCAGGGATGGTGATTCCTGCAGATGTTTTCTTGTTGTTGTGGATGAATTTTGCTATTCTAGATCTTTTGTTATTTTAGATGAAATTGCACATTGCTCATTCCAACTCTATGAAGAATTGGGTTGGAATTTTGGTGGGAATTGCATTGAATCTGTAGATTGCTTTTGGTAAGATGGCCGTTTTTACAATGTTGATCCTTCCAATCCATGAGCATAAAAGATCTTTCCATTTTCTGAGATCTCCCTTGATTTCCTTCTTTAGTGGTTTGAAGTTCTTGTCATACAGGTCCTTCACTTGCTTAGTCACACCAAGGTATTTCATATTGTTTTTTACTATCGTGAAGTTTATCTTTTCCTTAATTTCTTTCTCCATGTGTTTGTCCTTTGAGTAGAGGAAGGCTACTGATTTGTTTGAGTTAATTTTATATTCAGCCACTTTGCTAAACTTGTTTATCAGTCTGTTTCCCTGGATATCTGCTGTTCCTGGTGGCAGATCAAAGTATATGTTCAATAACGAAAAAAATATGAAATTTATAATATGGAAGTTTATTGCAGCTTCTCATTTTTTGATTACTCAAATCCATACATAATAAAAAGGTTCATTTAATATAGTAAAAAAAAAAAAAAAAAAAACACCGAGGAAACAGGAGAGATCATCAGATCCTACTCCAAAAGCCTATACTCAACAAAACTGAAAAATTGTAAGATATGGATAAATTTCTAGAAAGATACCAGATACCAATGTTAAACCAGGACCAGATAAACCATCTAAACAAACCCATAACACATAAAGAAATAAAAGCAGTCATCAAAATCCTCCTGAACAAACAAACAAACAAACAAAACTGCCAATGACCAGATGGGTTCAGTGGAGAATTCTATCAGACATTTATTGTTGTCCTAATACCAATATTCTACAAACTATTTCACAAAATGGAGTCAAATGGAACATTATGCAAATTCTTCTTCGAAGCCACAATAACCCACATTCCTAAACTCCAAAAATACCCTACAAGGAAAGAGGACTTTAGAAAATCTTCCTTATAAAAACTGATGCAAAAATACTTAATAAAATTCTTGCTAACCGAATCCAAGAACGCATCAATCAAAACTATCATTCACCATGATCAAGTAGGCTTTATTTATGGGTTGCAGGGATGGTTTAACATAAGAAAATCCATCAGGAGATCCGGGGACACAGGTCTGGTGAGACTGTGTTGACCTCAGGTCCACAGGAGAGATGGAAAAAAATGACAGATAACAAGACCACATATAATCACAGGCAACAAGATGGCAAGAGGAAAGCGAAACAACCTAAGCAATGAAAACCAAGTCAACCTGGCAACAACAGAACCCAGCTCTCCCATCGAAGCAAGCAGTGGGATGCAAAATACTCCAGAAAAAGAAGACTGAGACCTGAAATCCTACCTCAAGATGATGATGGGAATCTTACAGTAGGGCATGAATAACTCCCTTAAAAAACTAAGGGAGGACAACTATAAACAAATGGAGGCTTTTAAAGAGGAAACACGGAAAACACTCAAAGAAATACAGGAAAACAGAAACAAAGAGATGAAGGAATTGAAAATGGAAATAGAAACAATAAAGAAAATGCTAAAAGAGACAAGCCTGAAGGTGGAAGACAAATAAATAAATAAATAAATAAATCAGGAGTCACAGATGCAAGCATCTTCAACAGACTACAAAAAAATGGAAGAAAGAATGCCAGGGGCTGAAGACAACATTGAAAACATCAAAATATTCAGAGAAGATGCAAAAGTTAAAAAGCTCCTAACCCAAAATGTCCAGGAGATCCAGGACACAATGAGAAGACCAAACCTAAGGATAATAGGAATAGAAGAGGGTGAAGAATATCAAGTTAGAGGAACAATAAATATCTTCAACAAAATCATAGAAAAAAAATTTTCTACTCTTAAGAATGAGATGACCATGAGCATAAAAGAAGCCTACAGAACCCCAAATAGAGTGAACCAGAAAAGAAATACATCCTGACATATAACAGTCAAAACACCAAGTGTTCAAAAGAAAAAAAGAATACTAAAATCAGTAAGAAAAAAGGACATGTAACACATGAAGGTAGAACAATCAGAATTACACCAGACTTCTCAATTGACACTATGAAAGCTAGAAGATTCTGGAGAGACATCATACAGACCCTAAGAGAACACAAATGTCAGCCCAGGCTGCTATACCCAGAAAAACCCTCAATCACCATAGATGGAGAGACCAAGATATTTCAGGACAAATCTAAATTTATACAATATCTGACCACAAAGCCAGCCCTACAAAGAATAATCAGTGGAAATCCAATACAAGTAGAGAAACTACATCCTAGAAATAACAAAAAAAAAAAAAAAAAAAAAAAAAACTCAGCAAGAAAACCAAATGAAGAAAGACACACAGACATAATTCTACCTCTAAAAGCAAAAATAGCAGGAAACAGTAATGACTATTCCTTAATACCTGTTAACATATATGACTCAATTCCCAGTAGAAAGACATAAGGGTATCAGACTGGATATATAAATAGAATCCAGCCTTGTGCTGAATAAAGTAAATTCATCTCGGAGACAAAGACAGACACTATCTCAGAATAAAAGACTGGAAAAACAAACTACCAAAGAAACAGCTGCAAGAAAGAATCTGGAATAGCCATTTTAAAACTGAATACAATAGATTTTCAACCAGAACTTATCAGAAAAGATAAGAAAGGACATTTTTTACTCATTACCGGGATAATTTATCGGGAGAAACTCTCAATCCTTAACATATATGCTCCCTATAAAAGCGCATACATATTCATTAAAAGAAACCCTACTAAAGCTCAAAAAACACATAGCACCCCACTCAATAATAGTGGGATACCTCAACACCCCACTCTCATCAATGGACAGATCATAGAGGGAGAAACTGAACAAAAACACAGTGAAATTAACAGAGGTTATGAACAAATTGGAATTAATAGACATCTACAGAACATTTCACTCTAAAACAAAAGAATAAACCTTCTTCTCAGCACCTCACAGCACCTTCTTCAAATTGACCAAATAATCGGACACAAAACAAGCCACAATTGATATAAGAAGATTGAAATACTCCCATGCATCCTTCCAGATCACCATAGACTAAGGCTTGTTTTTAATAACAACAAAGACAACAAAATGCCCATATACACATGGAAACTGAACAATGCTCTATTAAATAATAGCATGGTCAAAGAAGAAATGAAGAAAGAAATTAAGGATTTTCTAGAATTTAATGAAAATGAAAACACAACATACCCAAACCTATGGGATGTAATGAAAGCAGTACTAAGAGAAAAACTCATAGCTCTGAGTGCTTCCAAAACGAAACTGGAGAGAGCATATACTAGCAACCTGACAGCACAGTTGACAGCTCTAGAACTAAAGGAAGCAGATACACCCAAGAGGAGTAGACATCAAGAAATAATGAAACTCAGAACAGAAATTGACCAAATAAAAACAAAGCAAAAAAAAAAAAAAAAAAAAAAAAAAAAATCAGTAAATCAAAAAAACCAAGAGGTGGTGGTTTGAGAAAATTAACAAGATTGATAAACCCTTATCCCGACAAATTAGAGGGCAAAGTAACAGAAGCAGAAAGCAAAGTAGAGACATAACAACTGAAACTGAGAAAAATTCAAGAAATCATTAGATCCTACTACAAAAGCTTATATTCAACAAAGCTGGAAAATCTGGAGGAAATGTGTAAAATCCTACACAGATACCAGATATTAAAATTAAACTAGGACAAGTTAAACCATCTAAATAATTTCATAACACCTAAAAAAAAATATAAGCAATCACTAAAAGCCTCGCAACCAAAAGAAGCCCAGGTCCAGGTGGGTTCAGTGAATTTTATCAGACATTTATTAACGATCAAATACCCGTATTCTCCCAAATTTTCCACAAAATAGAGTCAGATGGAATACTACCTAATTCCTTTTTCAAGTCCAAAATAACCCTAGTTCCTAAACCTCACAAAAACCCTACAAGGATTTCCCTACTTTCTCATCTAGTAGTTTCAGTGTATCTGGTTTAATGTGGAGATCTTTGATCCACTTACACTTGAGCTTTGTACAAGGAGATAAGAAAGAGTCTATTTTCATTCTTTTGCATGCTGAGTGCCAGTTGGACCAGCACCATTTGTTGAATAGGCTGTCCTTTTTCCACTGAATGTTTACGGCTCCTTTGTCAAAATAAGGTGACCATATACATGAGGGCTCATTTCTGGATCTTCTATTCTATTCCATTGATCCACATGCCTATTTCTGTACCAGTACCATGCAGTTTTCAACACAATTGCCTTGTAATATAGCTTGAGGTCAGGGACAGTGATTCCCGCAGATTTTTTTTGTTGTTGAGGATAGATTTCACTATTCTAGGTCTTTTGTTATTCCATATGAAATTGCACATTGATCTTTCCAATTCCTTGAAGAACTGGGTTAGAAAATTTCCTGAACAAAACACCAATGGCTCAAGCTCTAAGGTCAAAGATTAACAAATGGGACTTAATGAGGTTGAAGAATTTCTGTAAGACTAAGGACATTGTCAAGAAAACAAATCGGCAACCAACAGAATGGGAAAAGATCTTTACCAACACCACATCAGATAGAGGCCTAATATCCAAGGTATACAAGGAACTCAAAAAGCTAGACACCAGAGAATCAAATAACCGTATTAAAAAATGGGGTACAGAGCTAAACAAAACATTCTCAGTTGAGGAACACCGAAAGGCCGAGAAACATCTGAGGAAGTGCTCGACATCCTTAGCCATCAGGGAAATGCAAATCAAAACAACCCTGAGATTCCACCTCACACCAGTCAGATTGGCCAAGATCCAAAACTCAGATGACAGCAGATGCTGATGAGGCTGGGGAGAAAGAGGAACACTTCTCCACTGTTGGTGGGGATGCAAGCTAATACAACCACTCTGGAAATCTGTCTGGCGATACCTCAGAAAATTGGATATAGTACTACCTGAAGACCCAGCTATTCCACTTCTGGGCATATACCCCAGAGACACTTTAATACATAACAAAGATATATGCACCACAATGTTCATAGCGGCTCTATTTATAATATCCAGAAGCTGGAAGGAACCCAGATGTCCTTCAGAAGATGAATGGATACAAAAAGTGTGGTACATATACACAATGGAATACTACTCAGCCACCAGAAACAAGGACTTAACCAAATTCTTAAGAAAATGGCTGCATCTAGGGAATATCATCCTGATTGAGATAACCCAGTCACAAAAGAACAGACATAATATGCAGTCACTGATATTGGGATGCTAACCCCAGAGGCTTGCACTCCCCCAGAAACAACTCACAGCCTGTATGAAGTCCAAGAAATAAAGAAAACAAAAAAAAAATATTTACAAAACAAGAAGACTTTGACTATTTCTATGTTGCGTTTTGTTTTGCATGTACTTTATGCTCATTTTAACTATTAGGTTTTAAATGCATACTGTCAAGCCCTTGAAAAAATCAAGTACTGACTAAAAAATATATTTACATAGTTTTATGTAAAAATTATTTTAATTTCTGAAAAAACAGTACTGACAAAAATGTATAATCTTAAGCAAAAAATGTTTAAAATCTGTACATTTATCTTTGTTTTGTAAAATAAAGTCGTTTAAAAAAAAAACCCTACAAGGAAAGAGAACTTCAGACCAATCTCCCTTATCAATATTGATGCAAAAATACTCTACAAAATCCTTGCAAACTCAATCCAAGAACACATCAAATGATTAATCACCATAATCAAGTAGGCTTCATCCCTGGGATGCAGGGATGGTTTAATATATGGAAATCCATCAATGTAATACACCATATAAACAAACTCAAAGAAAAAAACTATATGGTCATCTCACTAGATGCTGAGAAATCATTTGACAAAAGTCAACACCTCTTCAAGTTACAATTCTTGGAAAGAACAGGAATCCAAGCCCATACCTAAACATAATTAAAATAATATACAATAAACCAATAGTCAACATCAAAGTTAATAGTGAGAAGCATAAAGCAATCCCACTAAAATCAGAGACTGTAAAATGTTGTGCACTTTCCCTCTACCAATTAAACATAGTACTGGATGTCCTGGCCAGAGCAGTTAGACAACAAAGGAAAATAAAAGAAAAACAAATCAGAAAGGAAAAAGTAAAAATATCACAATTTGCAAATGACATGGCAGTATATGCAAGTGACCCCAAAAATTCCACCAGCAAACAGTGAAAATTGGCTGGATATAAATTAACTCAAAAAAAAAAAAAATCAGTAACCTTCCTTTAATCAAAAGACAAACATGCAGAGAAAGAAATTAGAGAAAAGATACCCTTCACAGTAATCATAAACAATATGAAATACATTAGTGTGACTCTAACTAAGCAAGTAAAAAACCTGTATGACAAAAACTTCAAATCTCTGAAGAAGGAAATTGAGGAAGATCTCAGAAAGAGAAGAGATCTCCCATTGACACTGTAAAAATATACATCTTACCAAAAACAATCTACAGATTCAATGCAATCCCCATCAAAATCCCAACCCAATTCTTCATAAAGCTGAAAATAGCAATGTGCAAATTCATCTGGAATTAAAAAAAACACTAGAATATCAAAATGCATCCTCAACAATAAGAAAACATCTTTGGGAATGACGATCCCTGACCTCAAGCTATATTACAAGGCTACTGTGTTAAATACCACATGGTACTCATAAAAAGATAGGAAGGTAGATCAATGGAACAGAATAGAAGAACCAGAAATGAACCCTCACACATATGGTCACATGATTTTTTTATAAAGCCAGTGTAAATCTTCAATGGGAAAAGGACAGCCTCTCCAACAAATTGTTTTGGCTCAACTGGCACTCCCCATGCATAAGAATGAAAACAGAACCTTTCATATCTCCTTGTACAAAGATCAAGTGCAAGTGGATCAAAGATCTCCAATTTAGCTAGGTACACTGAAACTATTAGTAGAGAAACTAGAGAAAACCTTAGAACATATAGGCACAGGAGATAATTTCCTGAACAGAACAATAATAGCTTGTGTTCTAAGATCAAGAATCAATAAATGGGACTTAATGAGATTGCAAAGATTCTGTAAGTCTGTGTACACTGTCAAGAAAACAAAATGGCAGACAATAAATTGGGAAAAGATCCTTACCAACCACATATCTGATAGAGGCCTAATATCTAAAGTATACAAAGAACTCAAGAAGTTAGACTCCACAGAATCAAACAATCCTATTTAAAAATGGGGTACAGACCTTAATAAAAATTTCTCAATTGAGGAATATCGAATGGCTGAGAAACATCGAAGAAAGTGCATGACATCCTCAGTCATCAGGAAAATGCAAATGAAAACAACCCTGAGATTCCACCTCACACCAGTCAAAATGGCTAAGATCAAAAACTCAAATGACAGCAGATACTGGTAAGGATTAGGACAAAGAGGAAAACTTCTCCACTGTTGGTGGGGTTGTAAACTGGTACAACCACTCTGGAAATTAGCCTGGTCGTTCCTCAGAAAATTTGACATAGTACTACCTGAAGACACAGCTATTCCACTTCTGGGCATACACCTCATAGACACTCCAACATACAATAAAGACATATGCACCACAATGTTCATAGCAGGGCTATTTATAATAGCCAGAAGCTGGAAAGAATCCAGATGTCCTTCAGTAGATGAATGGATAAAAAAAAAAAAAAAAAAATGTGGTATATTTACAAAATGAAGTACTACTCAGCTATCAGAATCATTGTCTTTATGAAATTCCTAAGAAAATGGTTGTATATAGAAAATATCATCCTGAGTGAGGTAATCCAATCACAGAAAACAGACATAATATACATTCACTGATAATTGGATACTAACCCCAGAAAGCTCTGAACACCCCAGAAACTACTCAAAGGCTATATAAAGCTCAAGAAAAACAAAGACTAAAAAATGAAAGCCTTAGTTATGCCCAGAAAAAAAAAATGTATAGCACCCTCTCAGAATGTTGTACACCTGAACCTTAAATCATTAATAATCCAAGAGCTAAGATAATAGCCTTGTGGTGATTTTTGTTATTCATAGATCATTATGCTTAATCTATACTCAACAAGAAATTTGTTTCCATGTTATGTTCTTTCCTACATGTACTTTATGAATATGGTAACTAGTGGTATTTCAATGCATGCTATTAAACCTCTAAAAAAATTAAGTACTGACAAAATATTCATATAATATTGTGCCAAAATGCCTTTGAAATCTGTATATGCATTCCTCTCTTTTAAAATATATTTAAAAAAAGAAAATCCATCAAAGTAATCCACTATATAAACAAACTAAAAGAAAAAAACCACATGATCATCTCACTAGATGCTGAGAAAACATTTGACAAAATTCAACACCCCTTCATTTTAAAAGTCTTGGAAAAAACAAGAATCCAAGGCCCATACTTAAACATAATAAAACAATATACAGAAAAGCAATAGCCAACATCAAACTAAATGGAGAGAAACTTGAAGCAGTCCCATTAAAGTCAGGAACAGGACTAGACAAGGCAGCCAACTCTCCCACTACCTATTAAATATAATACTGGAATTCCTGGCCAGAGTAATTACACAGCAAAAGGAAATTAAAGGAATACAAATCAGAAATGAAGAAGTAAAAATATTACTATTTGCAGATGACATGATAGTATACTTAAGTGACCCCAAAAATTCCACCAGAGAATTTTTACAGCTGATAAACAACTTCAGCAAATTGGCTGGATATAAGATTAACTAACAAACCAGTAGCTTTCCTCTACTAAAAGGACAAACATGCAGAGAAAGAAATTAGGGAAAAGATATCATTAACAATAGTCACAAGCAATATGAAATACCTTGGTGTGACCTTAACTAAACAAGTGAAGGACCTGTATGACAAGAACTTTAAGTCTCTGAAGAAGGAAATTCAAAATCTCAGAAGATGAAAAGTTCTCCCAAGCAGATGAATTAGAAGGATCAACGTTGTCAAAAGGCCATCTTACCAATACCAACTACAGATTCAATGCAATACCCATCAAAATTCCAACTCAATTCTTCATTGAGTTAGAAAGAGCAATTTACAATCCATCTGGAATAACAAAAAACTTAAAATAGCAAAATCTATCCTTAACAATAAGAAAACTTCTGCAGGAATCACCATCCCTGACCTCAAGCTATATTACAAAACAATTGTGTTAAAAACTGCATGGTACTGGTACAGAGATAGACAGGTAAATCAATGGAACAGAATAGAAGAACCAGAAATGAACTCTCACACATATGGCCACTTACTTTATTACAAAGAAGCTGAAAACATTCAATGGGAAAAGGACAGCCTATTCAACAAATGGTGTTGGCTAAGCCGGCAGTCAGTATGCAGAAAAATAAAAATAGATCCTTTTTTATCTCCTTTTACAAAGCTCAAGTGCAAGTGGATCAAAGATCTGTACATTAAACCAGGTACACTGAAACTATTATTAAAGTGAGGAGAACCATAGAACACATAGGTACAGGGGAAAATTTTCTGAACAGAGCACCAATGGCTTGTGCTCTCAGATCAAGAATCGATAAATGGGACTTAATCAGATTGCAAAGTTTCTGTGAGGCTAAGGACACTGTCAAGAAAACAAAGGGCAATCAACAGATTGTGAAAAGATCTTTACCAACTCCACATCTGATACAGGTCTAATATCCAATATATACAGAAAACTCAAGAAGTTAGACTTCACAGAATCAAATAATCCTATTAAAAATGGGGTACAGAGCTAAACAATTCTCAATTGAGAAATATTGAATGGCTGAGAAGCACCTAAGGAAATGCTCAGCATCCCTAGTCATCAGGGAAATGCAAATCAAAATAACCCTGAGATTCCACTTTACAGGAGTCTCAATGGCTAAGATCAAAAACTCAGATGACAGAACATGCTGGCGAGGATGTGATGAAAGAACACTCTTTCATTGTTGGTGGGGTTGTAAGTTGGTACTACCAGTTGGAAAATCAGTCTGGTGGTTCCTCAGAAAAATGTACATTGTACTTCCTGAAGACTCAGTTATTCCACTTCTGGGCATATACCCCTAACTTCCTCCAACATACAATAAAGACACATGTTCTCCCATATTCATAGCAGCCTTATTTAAAATTGCCAGAAGCCAGAAAGCATCCAGATGTACATCAGTAAATGAATGGATACAGAAACTGTTGTGTATTTACAGAATGTATTACTATTCAGTTATTAGAAACAATGACTTTATGAAATTCTTAAGAAAATTGGTACATCTAGGGAATATCATCCTGTGTGAGGTAACTAAGTCACAAAAGAACAGATATAATATGCAGTAACTGATAATTGTACTCTAGCCCCAGGAAGCTCTTAATACCCAAGAAACAACTCACAGATCATATGAAACTCAAGAAAGAAAGAAAGAAAGAAAGAAAGAAAGAAAGAAAGAAAGAAAGAAACAAAGAAAGAAACAAAGAAAGAAAGAAACAAAGAAAGAAAGAAAGAAAGGCCAAAAAGTGGAAGCTTCAATTCTTCTTAAGAAGCAAAGCAAAACAAAACAACACAACAAGTGTATAGCACCCACTCAGAGTGAAGTACACCTAGACCATAAATCATTAATAATTCAAGAGCTAAAAAGATAGCCTTGTGGCAATTTTTGGTGTTTAAAAATCATTTTGGTTAATCTTTACACACCAAGAAAAATTTTGACTATTTCCATATTACGTTTTGTTTTACATATACTTTGTGTTCATTGTAAATAGTAAGATTTCAATGTGTACTATCAAACCTTTAAAAAATCAAGTACTGAAAAAAATATTCATATATTTCTATGCTAAAATGCTTTTTCATAATCTGTACATGTATCTATGTTTTTTTTTAATTAAGTTGTAAGTGAAAAAAAGATTAAAAAAAGAGTCTCGATAACCAAGACTGTCTTTTTTGTTTTTGCATAACTAAAACTTTTGTTGTTCAGAGGATGTAAATCTGTCTTCTTGCCTGGATGTAACCTTATTTTCCATGCAGAATTAATGGGTTGTACATAGTATCTTCAACCACCTAATTTAAACAGCATTTTTCCACAACCCTCGCACTCAGTATTGGATGTCTTACAAGTGCCTTGTGTATTTGCTTTATTGTTCACTATGGGACTGATGATTATTCCACTGAAATCCTGTTTTTATTGTGACAATATACCCTGTGTTAGGATTGAATGTTTATGCTCTTCGATGTTCCTGTCCTAACATTAATGCCACTGTAGTATTTATGTTCCTAAATATTGATGTCACCTCAGATTCCAAGCTTTAGCATCATTAGGTCCTTCATCTTCCCTTTCTGTGAGTGTCGCTTTGGCTCAGTCAACTTTTCAGAAAATCTAAGGAAATTATTTCACACGTATTCTTGTAGGGTTCTTCTTTTTGAAGATTCGGTCTCTCCTTAGTAAATAACTTCTGTGTCAGAAAATGGGATCCACTGTTAAAATATACCAGGACAAGGTAACAACAACAGCAAAAATGACTTCTTCCCAAACAGCTTCAATCTGAAGCTCTTGATCATTGAACTTTAATTTTGCGGTGTGTGTACTTGTGTTTGCATTTGTGTGTGTGTCTGTGTGTCTGTGTGTGTGTGGCTGTATGTGACTGTATGTCTGGCTGTGTGTATGTACATAGATATATATGCATGTGTGCCCATACTCATGTGGGGTTAAAGTTCAACTTTAGGTGTCATTCTTCAGCAATCTTGGTTTTAGTGATAGAGTCTCTCATCAGCTTGAGGCTCACTACGGAGGCTAGTCCAGCATGTGAGCCAAAAAGACCCACATGTCCCCATCTTACTATTTCTGGGATTATAAATGCATACATTCATGCTTAAGATTCATCCAAAACTAATCCTAAGGTGGGATCTGGAGATTTAACCCCCATCTTCATCCATAAGAAGTAATCTCTTTACCAGGTGAATCTACTCAGTAGACCCAAATATGCACCAAGAGTTACTTTGTTTGCTGCTTTTCTCCCTTTTCCTTAGTGATGCATGCTCCATTTACCAGCTCTATAGCGATTCACTGGTTAGGCATCTAATTCTCACCCACAGTAAATATTACATTCGCTTTTGTCTGATGTGTGCTCTATGTGCTCTGTTTATTTTAGAATGCAATCATCCCTTGCATTATGAGGCACCTGCTGTTAGTATGCTTTCATGTTGATGTATAGAACTCCAAGCTGAGTTGCTTAGTGATCCTGAAGTCCCCATAACCAGCATATTTTCCATTATAATGTTAGTGCTACATTCGCTGTGCCTTCCTAAAGAACATAATCAGTGGCTACCAGACCCTGTACTGTATAGTGTGTCTTCCACAACATCCATTAAAGCATTATATTAATAGAAACCTTAGATTTTATAATGCAGTAAGGACAATCTTCTTTTCAGGTTTTAAGAAGCCAATGACTTCCTTTCAAGAAGGGAATGATAGCAATGCACCCCCAAGACTCACACATGCTTAGAAAGTGGCCTACTGTACCCAGCTATACTGCCAATCTGCCTCTGTATCTAGCTTATTACCACAATGCTCTTTTATTCAAATATATTGCTGCAAATGTCAAAGTTTCTTTCTGAAAGATGATCAATCTTCACTGTATGTATATATTACATTTTCTTTTCTATTCATGTATTACACATTGAATTTACCTCCATATCTCTTGATTTTTATCAATAATGTTGTAATCAATATGAGATGGTAGTAATTTCCTTGAGAACCCAATTTAGATTCCATCGAATATACAACACAAACATCGCAGAGTAATTCTACTTTAAATTTTTTTATGAATTGCCTGGTTTCCTTAGTGACTATTACATCTTATGTTCTTTCCATGTACAGATATTCTTATCACCAGACTTGTACAGCACAAACTGTTACTGTTATTATCATTATTAGTAGTAGAATTTTTTTTTGCAGAGAGCACTGAGATCTTGCTGTGGCTTTAATTTTCCTTTTCCAGATTATTTGTAATGGTGCACTCCTTCCTAAAGAACACAATCAGTGGCTACCAGAAACTATACTCTACCACCCAGTCTTAGACTTGCAGAATTGGCTTTTGGGAATGTTTATTTATTGATTATGTTCCTTTTTTCTATTTTTCTTTTACTAAAATGGATTTTTTCATACAATATATTCTGATTACAGTTTTTTTCTGCTGTAGTTCCTACATGATGCTCCCTATTTTCCTTCATATCCAAATTCATATCTGTTTGCTTCTAGTTTTTTGTACTGATGAATAGAAGATTTCTTTTAAGTGTTTAAGAATGCAGACACTTTATTAGATCTATGGCGTGTATATATTTCATCATGTAGTTGCTTAATTTGGTATTTCTGTTGCAGGACATAATCTTTTTACATTAGTGTGAAGCCATCATTTTGTTTTGTTTTACTCTGTTCCAGTTCTTGGCGTCAAACCCAATGAATAGTTGCAAAGGTAATATCAAAAAGTATTTTATTTTGTTTTTCTGGAGAATTTTATAGACTTAGTATTCGTGCCTAAATAATGAATGTGACTATACTTTTATGTGAAAAGTAAAATAAAAATAATATTTTATGTTACTTGTGCAAACTACATTGCCCCAATATCATATAGTTAAAAAATGAATCTGCCTCTCTTGTACATATAACAGATGCCAATAACTAACATATTTGTCCTTTCCAGTGTATTGTATACTTTATCTCTTGATGCTGTAAGCATAAATTTATACCAACAAGTTCCTCCCTTTTTCAACTTAATATTTTCTATTAGTTTCAATGTTTTTAGAACATAGTCTCTTACACTAACAACTCCTCATAGTCTGTGTTTTCTGGGACTTAAAATTGGCTTTTTCTTCACTCAGCAGGCCTTGTCCATTTAAGATGCAATTGTACTGTCTGATGCCCAGGAGAGATGGTACAGTAAGACCCTGAAGGACAACATTTATGATGCTCTATAAGATAAGGATTCCCAATTACTATTTATAAAAGACATTGTTTAGTGACAAGCAATAGAATATTGCTAATAGTAGAACATTATTAATCTTTAATAACAAGAATTTAGTCACATCTACAGTAGCAAAGAATAAAAAAAAGATGGATGTTGCAAGGGTTTTTAGTGAACCGATTTTAGTGTCCCAATTTAAAGTTAATGGTCTCATTCATTTCTCTTGAAGCCCTAAACTTACCATAAATAACTTTGCAAAATATCCTTTACCAATACAAATAAATCTTCAAATGTTTGTAGATTTAGCAAAAGAAAATCATGGAAACTAAGTTTTCTAGCTTGCCTCAAATTGATGATTATTTACCACAAGTTGTAAACTATTAGTTTCCAATGCATTAATAAATTAAATCATCTGATACATTCTTTTTTTCTAGTTGCTACTCCTTTGTTACCTTTCCAATGCCTGTCTACTATATAACCTGCCTGTTCCCTTTCTTACTATCTATGAGCCCCGTAAAAAAGTGCAGTTTGTGGGTTATCCACTTTTTATTTCCAGTGAGCCTCTGATAGATACATCTATCCCTCAAATCATCAAAATTGTAGACAGACAACCCCAAAATGGATGTTGTGTTGATGACAGTTTCAGTAGACAAACAAAAACAACAAACAATAATTAGTTTGAATTTAAGACTATAGAAAACTCAGAGGCATGTAATCTTTATCCCTGAATCAAGAATTGGCTATGTTGGAACTCTCCAACTGCCTTCACAATCAACTATTTCATGTGTAGCCAGAAACTCTGATTCCTATAATGAGAGGAAACAAGAATTTTCCTTTCCAGAATTCCTTAAAATAATGAGGTAATGTAGGAGTTTTCAGTGGGATTCTGGATTCTTCAACATTAATGAGACTGGTCATATATTTGAAGAACAGTAATTAAAGATGTCTGTGGGATCCTAAAATCAGAAACATGAGCATGTTGATTGTGCTACTATGGTGTCTTAGTCGGCGTTCTATTGCTGCATCACTGGCAATTCTTATAAAATACATCATTTAATTGGGGTTTGTAGGATTATGTTGAGTTGATACATGGTTGGAGAGAAGAAAGCTGGTGGTGAAAGGTCAAGAAGCAGGAGTAGAGATAGGAGGCAGAAGGAGAAAGGAAGAAGAATTAAAATGGAGCTTGGGAAGGAAAATCGAGATCCAGGTGGTTGTAACTGTGAATAGGTAGATATAAATATTTTAAGGGTTTATGTAGGTCATTTTATCTCATATAGAAGGGCAGTTTGTATCATTGTCCATTGGATGTAATATTATTTGTGTAGAGGATTTGTAAATTGAGAATTTAATATATAAAATGGCTTGAAAAGCTACCGAATTCTGGAGTAATGTTTGTGCTGGGAAGTAGAGAAAAAGAGAATGCCAGAGCGGTTGTATCCACCCGGGTTAGAAACAATGGGACATGTAGAGTGAACCATCTGGGAAAAGAACTGTGTGGAGAGGGCATTTTGTGAACCAAGTGACAGAGTACATGTAGATTTTTGCTGTAAACTCAAAGCAACATCATATTATACTATTTGTAGGATAATAACTGAGGGTTTTACACATCTAAGAGATACAGAAAATCTTGGGTGTTCACAGTGGGCTAGCTATTGACTGTCTCAAACAGTAGTCGGTCTTCTGGGAAAGGGAGCTAAGAAGAAGACTCGTAGGTGTAAAGATTAATGTAGCTCAGTGGAAGTAAAGAAACAGAAAACAGTGTGTGATGATATTATCAATAATAAAGCATTCCATTATGTTTTTAGGCTTTGATGATTGCCATACCCGAACACCATGTGTCATAAGGCCAAGCAAAGTTAGAAAGACAGTAAAATGAGAGATATCTGAGGAACTGAATGAACTGACTAAGTCACTGAACTAACTTTTTCCAGGTGATGATCTGGTGAGTTGATGGAGCAAACTCTGGAATGACCAAATTCTTGTTTGAGGGAGAGTTATTAAGACTTCATATTTCAACAAAAGAGCCTACAATGTGAAAACTGAGAAAGGTACACTAACTGGTAAACTATGAAGAGAAAATATGAGGTCACCTTTTTGTAGTTGAAAGTAGACAGAAGAGAAATGAAGATTACAATACAAAAAACTGACTAGCTATTCTCAACAAAAGGATGGCCATGCCCAGGATTTCATATCTCATGACTGCCTCAGAATTGTGCTGGTGGGCATTTCTCCAGTGCTACAAAGAAATGTAACCTTAAGGATATAGTTTACCTTTAAAAGACCTAGTTTCTTATTGATCATTAATTTTTGAGGCCAGAAAGATCTAAGCTCTCTCAGTATGTGTCAAAAAGAGATCATTTGCCTCTCAATACAAGGCTATGCTTCAATGATTCAATTTGCAAGAACTTCTTACTCTATAGTGTTTTATTTTCTAAATAAGTTACTGTGAAGCCTATGTATCTAATACATTTTACTCTCAATCCAGGAAGATATTTGAAAAATAATCTGAGTTAGAAAGGAATATAGTATGCTAAAGGGTTGTGAAAAATAAATCCTGGAGTTGGATAGATAAAATTGGAGAGACTCACAGAGGGTTTAAGATAACCAAACAGGTAAGGAAAGTAAGATAGTACCAAGATGCTCTCCCACTCAGGCAAATGCTGTGCTTATGTTATGTTGTGTTGTGTTGCATTTTATGGTAGTCTTTGTGCGCTTGTTTGTTTTTCTTTTTCTGTGAAGCAAAATGTTGAGAGTATCTATCACGCAGAGCCCAAGAACCTGACTAATTTGTGAAAGATTTGTGTTTGGTTACACAGCCCATTCTGAGAGAACAGCTTGAGGTGAGGATCTATGGACATCTAAATGCTTCCTCTTGGGCAAAACTTAGAGAGAAGAAAAGTAGGACAGAGCAAAAAAGAAAAGAAAAAAAAAAGAAAAGAAGAAAAAAAAAAAGAAAACAAGAATGTGACTAGAGTGAAACCCAATATTATGATTAACCCAAAGGAAAAGGTATTAGGGAAAAAAAATCTATCCATCAGCAATCTGTCCCTTCCCTGACACAAGACAGACAGCTTTTTATAGTGTCAAAATATCACTGAAAAGACCATTCTGTGAGACTCTTTGAGGCAAATGTAGGATATGGATGTGGTGGTCGCTTTTGAGGCTTTGACAGGCCAGAATTATGTAACTCTACAATGTCAGAGGATCTAGATAGGAACTGGCATGTAGTATCCTACACTACCTGATGGAAAAGCAGGATATAAGAGGTGCTAGGCCTTCATAGAGATTTAAAAAGCAAAATGTGGCTCACATACCTAGGAAGTGCCACTACTCCATCAAGGCAGACCACCTCACAGAACCTCCATAAGGCAGATACAGCTGGACAAGAGAAACTAGGATCTGATCTTTCAGAGGAGACAATGCTGTAGAAACTGCCGTACATCTTGAAGGGAATGAGGAAGAAAATCACTATCAATTTGCAACAGAGCAGGTGACAGCTTCCTGTATCTTAAACCTAACGGATATTTAACCCCATAGAACATGTTCCCATGGAATGATCAACTCCACCTGAGAACACACTTCATAGATTCAGAACATGAGAACAGACAGGTAGTTAGGGTGCCTCATCTCCAACGTGGCAAGCTACCCCAAACAATCCAAAACCAAGGCTCTGTGGCTAGGTTAATCCCTACATGTTACTGGATACATAGATCGTAGCAGCTTCCCCAAACAGACTAAATGCAGGGCTCTCTGGCTTGGTTGCATCCCCACGTTACTATGTTCAAAGCAACTGATCTCATCTACAACTTAAAATAAATAATTTATTATTATATCAATGCCCAATTTAGTTCTTGAGAAATATAGATATACCTTAGAGCTATATATCTTCACATTCTAAAATATATTTATAGTAACTGGAACTCATAATATTCAGTCACCTTTAGACAAAAGGCACTTTACAGAACTAATTGATCTTGAAAAGTGACACGAGAGACATATTTCTGCCAACAGTACAAATGCATAGGAAGTGGTAAACCTTTAACAGGAAGATACAAAATTATGTAAGGTTTGCAGAAAAAAAGTTATGTTTAAATTTTGTTACTCATTTAAACATGATTTCTGTAATTTAAATCTACAAACGATGCATGAGTACTCTTGGATATATTACAATATGTAAAGCTGTAATATTTCCCTTCTGTGTAGCCGTCAGTTTGCACACAGTGAGTAAGCTGAAGTCATTCACCTATAACCTTGTGAAGTTACATGCACAGAATCCAATAAAATACCTCAACCCAGTCTCATGTTTGCCTTGAATTATTTTACTGATTAATTTTCAAGGTTCTTCATTTTTTAATATGCTTTTCATGGTTAGAAATTGTTAATCTGTGGCTTGACAAAAAGCCACTGTTGGGACCCTCAGTATCTTATGATTCTTGTAGCTCAGCTGAAATTAGTACATCACTGATGGAGTCTCAACAAGTATTTATAGGTATATCTTCTTCTTCCTGCTAAGAGGTATTAAGTGTTCTAGGCACAGATCCTTCAGAAGGCACTGTCTGTCCCCATGAGGAACCTTCAAAGATCAAATAGTGCTTTCAGGCAAGAACTTGTTGATGTGCTCAGAGCAACTGTGAAAGCATCTGGACATCTGGTGGCTGAGCTGCCTTGTCTGGAAAATCATAAATGTTAAGATTCTAAAAATGAGCGATTGAAGAAATGAGGTAAAATTGTGTAGAGTAATGACCTGAAGGATGGCAGGCAGCATGGGGAGAGCAGAACAATTTACTGTGTATGTGTGTGTGTATATGTTTTTATATATGTATGTATATACATGTGCGTATGTATATATGTATATGCATGTGAATGTATGTGTGTATTTATGTGTGTATGTGTATATGTATAAGTATGCATATGGGTGTGTGTGTATTTATGTCTGCATGTATGCATGTGTATAGGTATGTATGTATGAATTTATTTATTATTTTTACTTTATGAATTCTACTCGTATGTTCAGACAGCACCATTCTTCTATCTTAATGTTGCTTGATTAGAGGCTGGGGACAGGAAATAAAAAAGAATAAACTAAAAAGTACAAGACTGGGATGAGGACAGAATGGCTAGAAAAGAAATTGTTTTCTGTCTACTTTAAATAACAGAGACAGTGGAACACAGAATGGGGTTTGTTTTGAGGTCATTTTATGTCTCTTCTGTCTTTTAGAAAAACTGTATCATATATGTAATAGAACCAAGGGTACACAAAGCAAAACACAAAGTGGGTGATCTGTTATTTTCAAGTTACAGGAAAAAAAAGGTACTGTGGTGATTTTCTTTTCTTTCATTCTTTCATTTGTTCTGCCTTCTTTTCTTCCTTCCTTCCTCCTTTTCTTTCCATTACAAGTGTTGCCCCCTCTGAGTCCTCTCCTCAAAGAAGCCCTACTCCCATACTCCCTACCCTTCTCCTCTGAGAGGGTGTCACCCCCATCCTTAGCATCAAGGGTTTTTCATATTAGGCACATCCTCTCCTACTGAGGACAGACAAGGAGTCTTGTGGAAAAAAGATACCACAGTCAGGCTACCATTTAGGAAGAGTCTGTGCTTCAGTTTTTGCAAGACCCACATGCACTGAGCTGCATGTCTGCTACATAGGTGGGGCTGGAATGAGTGTGGTATCTTTCTGCATCATAAGAGTTTTCTAAGGCAAACCTTGTTTCTAAGCCCCATGGCTTCATCCACTTTTATGGACAGATTTTCCCTCCATTTTGACTCAAAGGGTCTATCAGGTTCATTGGCTATACATATTTACCAGAAATATGACTTGTGGGACATTCCCTATACTGTTTTATGGAGAATATTAAAGGAAGATAGTAGACTCTGACACCCAGAGCTAGGAACTCAGTGGAAGACCTTGTCCCCTCCTCTTTCACCTTCTTAGTCTATAACCACTGATTAAATACAAACACTCTTTTTCTGTGTGTTCTTTGAGCACAGTTTTTGGAATTGGAAATACCAGTAAGTTGTCAAAAGAGACTGGGACATCTCAGAAATAGTTCAAAATAAAAAGACATCCAAGAATTGTCCTCAAAGAGAAAACAAACTATGAAGAAAGAAGAACCACTTAATGACTAGATGTAAAGAAGAGATATACATTAAAAAATAAGTAAAAAAAAATTAAGATGTGTATGTGTTCTTGTTAATTTATCATGTAAAATGTCCATTTAGGAAAACTAATTATGATAACAGTGGTTTTCAAATTTCAGATCCAAAAGAAAGATCGAATAAGCTAAATGGGTAATTTCAAAGTGTCAAGCAAGAGCATTTTTAGTGTAATCTAAGGTAACAGACACTTAATTAAAAGAATACATTTTATGTAATACAACTTACCAGTAACATATTTAAAGTATTACTCACATGATTTTTAAATTTTCACTTTGTATGAGGTTTAGAAATTTAATGTGTTCTTCATATAATTCCACATCTCAGCTTAGACTGTCACTATTCTCCAGTTCAGGTATTTAGCAGTTATGTGTAATTAGTGGCTACTATTTAAACCATCTAGCTTCTAACTACACCAGAATCCCCTTTGCCCTCATACCAAAAAACAAATCAGGAGAGTTGTTGAAAAAAAATGGCACAAGTTGAAAGGTAAGAGTTAAACAGAAAGTCAAGGAACTAACTCATTAAAAACACATTCAAAGTAAGGCATTCTGTTACTAAACTGCATTTGATTTCACTAGTGGAGACTTATCTCCCAAGGACAGTCCCTTCTTCCAAGTTTATCCCCATTTTCACATTCTTTTCTTGCCTATAAATTTGTTGACTTCCTCAAACCATCTTTAAAACTCTCTGCAAAAATTCTGGTCCTTGGGAAATAAGCTATCACTGTTTGAGTCTCTCCTATCAGTTGAAAATTGCAAAAATAAATTATCTAAGAAGCTTGAAGTCTGCTACAACTGCCCAAAAAGTTAATCATGGTCAGCTGTATTTGGAGAAATAGACCTAGTTCTTAGATGACTAAAATTAAGGATGTGTATTGGTGGCTAATATACATGAGAAATATCAAGATTCTAAGTGCTGAAACCATAGCATTTACCTGGTGTCATGTATTTTGGGAGGTTGAAGGGGTTTCCATAGCCTACTAAAGTATACAGAGCACAAGAGACAATGGGAAGAACCATGCAATATGGTAATGTGGGCACTCACCATATCACATGTCATACAGAATTCACAGGACATGCCATAGCAATGAATGGAGTTGAAAAAGTAGTTATAAACATCAGCATATCTTTAAATTTGTTACACACTGGAGACTGTAACTGATACCGTTTACTCCTCACTTTAGTTTGATATCTTTCTGTGTGAGAGTTTGAGTGTTTTCAAAACCTGTTAACAGAACCATCCCAGCCCCCTTCTAAAATCCTTGCTGAGGGTGAGTCAAGATTCTATCTTCTTTCTCACACCCTACCTTCTTTAGTCTTTGTACGGTATTTTTTTCTGCTCCATTTTTTTTTCATGTCTTTAAAATGCCCCTGCTGAATGTATTATCACATTGCCATCCTAAGCTGGTGATTAAATGACATCCAGGACCCTACAATTTCAAACTGAAGAACCATTTCTTCTTATAACACACCCTTGAAATTACTGCCCCAAAGCTTGCTCAGGGCCAGTAATTTTATTTTCCTAAAATAAATTTCTCACTCACTCATTTCTCTAGTCAGCATTCTGCTGAGTGTCACCTACTTCATCTAAGAAACTGCACACTGTCTATTATAACAACTAACCTCATACTGGTGTTCAGTCACAAACTAAAAATCACTTTTGCTTTGAAGGGAGAATTATTTCTGAAACCAAGCAACCTGTATTAAACATTCTCGAACTTTCTAGTCTCTTACTTTCTCTTATTTAACTTAATAAAAAAAACTTTGATTTTATGTATCCAACTAATGAAATCAAGAACAAAAAAAAAAAAAAAAAAACAAAATCTAACGCACACACACACACACACACACATACACACACACACACACACACACACACACACACAAAGCTCTTTATCCACAACACTTACAGGATGAAATGTATGGGTCTGAGTCTTTCACCATACAACCAATTCTCCAACATTCTGACCCACCAACTCAATGTCCTAAAACTTAGTTCATTATCAATATGAAACCTGCTTCCTAATGTTTGTATAGACTTCAGACTTTATAGACTTACCTGCTACCCACTCCAGACTCAGTTGCTGCTAGCTCATCTCATGGTTTTTTACATATTTGTTTGACTTGGCTATAAAGTGAAGATTTATTGGATTCCTGATTGATAATGATTTGCTAGAATTGCTCACAAAAATTATGGAGGTATTTTACTTATATTGATGAGGTTGTTACAAAGGATATTATAAATCAAGTAAATGACTGAACAAATAAATAGTTTTACAGTGTGAGATAGAGAAGGGTCTAAAGTTGAAGCTTTTGTTATAGGCAATTAAAGAGTGCTGCCTCTCAGCACAAACCTTGTGGCTCTCTGATGTCATCTTAGGGTTTTTATTAGAGGATTCCTTTTTAATCCCCTTAATAGAAGCATGGGTGGTTAAATCACTGACTCTAAGTTGTTCATCTTCAGCCCTATGTACTTCTTATAGGTCTTATTATAGGGCTGAAGGTCTTAACCCTCTAACCCAACTCAGTGTTTTCAGTGATCACCCCATAAGCTGAGAATAGTTTAGGGACTGTTAGACAACAGTCATTCATTAGTTTCTAGACAGATACTTGTAACTGTGGAGAGACAAAAAATTCTATAAACTTCTGCATCAAGAACCAAGGACCAATACAAAATATTATAACAATGTTATAGTCCTAGGACCCTGTTCATCCCAGAAATCACAAATACTTTACGAGCTCTGTTTTAGAAACAGTAGACACAGACCAAATGTATGCTTAATATCTCATGTCTTGCTTGAATGGAGATTGAGAATAGTCAGTGCCAAGATTGTAAATTCTAAACCTTCATAGATATTAAATCTCTGCTCAAAACAAGCAAATATTTTCTGAAGGCAGATGGGCCTTGTTGAATTTGTCCAAGGAGCTGCGATTGTAAGCATGGAAAATCCAGTCAGAAACTGAGTTTCAGGGAAAGTATTGCTCACTAGGACATTGAGTAGGCTTTAGAACATCATTCTGGGTAAACTTATTCACAATGAAATCTGTCAGAAAACAGATTCTGCGGATACAATAAACCAACTTTCATTTAATTATTCTTTCTTGGGCTTTCAAAAAGAACACTTGCGCAAGATCACCTCTCATGAATATTAACTAGAAATGACAAACATCTTACGAGTAATTGTTGCCATGTGAATGCTTTAGTTAGTTAAGCAAATCTTTTGTATTCATCAGCTAAGTCTCAACTGGTTCTTAATTGTTTTAAGAATGAACTAGCTTCCTAATTGGATCCCATGCAGGTCACAGCTGGTAGCAAAAGAAGCTATACAAATATTACACCACAGGGCAGGAGCTTCGTGAAATATTTAACTTATACCCTAGTGTAAAATAATGTCTGAAAGTTTTCATGGAACCACTAAAGAATTTTACCAAAGGGAAACTGGCAAGAAATAAGGAAAGAAGGAAGGAAGGAAAAAAAACTAGGGTAAAAGAAAGGAAGGGAAAATGTTTATTTCTTCCATAGGTAAAATCTAGAGCAGCAATCTAGCTATAACAATGTATATTCAGGAAATTAAAAGCAAATGGAAATAATAAAAGAACAATTATTAATTTTCAAATTCTTTCTTTAGACCTACCAAAAATTATGTTATATTAAGTACTATTTTTTCAACTATTTCCTTTTGGAAAACAAAATATGTCACCCTACTTGCAATGAGACTGTTTATTCTATATTATTAATTTGAATGACAATGGATATGAAAAATAGATTTTTGTCATATCACTTCTGTGTTTTCCAGTGTAAAAGTTAATTCCATAGACGTTTACAGTAACAGAATAAATAAAGTTATGAATCAAGGCATTTTAAAAATATATTGGTAGAAACATGTTGGTATATATTAACAAGATGAGAAAACTTCTACAATGGGGCTAAGATGTCATTTAATTACAGTCTTAGCCCTCTAATTAACAGAGAATATACTTTTGGTAAGTTACTATCTTCCCTGAGTTTTTGTCTCCTTATAAAAATGTTAGGTTAGAAAAACCACTGGATAAAGAATGGCTCTTTGGGGGCAAAAGATACTATAATAAAAATTGTAATTGTTCTCCTGTCCCTACAGCATTCCAAGTCCATAGTCATTGAAGTTTTAATTAGTGTAACCTGAAGACCTAGCCTCTTTTCAGCAACACGTTTTTTTTATATTCTCTGTATTTAGATTTTAAATGTTATCTCCTTTCCCCTCACACACAAACACTCCAATCCCCCTCCACTTCCACTTGCTTACATGAAGGTGCTCCTTCTCCTAACCACTCTCTCCTCCTCAGTGCCTTGCCATTATCTACACTGGGAAACCACACATTCACTGGACCAATGGCTTCTTCTCCCATTAATGCCAGAAAATGCTATCCTGTGCTACATATGCAACTGAAGCCATGTGTCTCTGCATGTGTGCTCATTGATTGATGTTGCAGTCCCTGGGAGTTCTAGAGGTTTTGGTTGGTTGATAATGTTGTTCTTCCCATGGGATTGCAATAGTTTTCAGCTTTTCCAGTCATTTCTCTAGGTTGATCATTTTGGTCCACTTGTTCAGTCTGATGGCTATCTGCTAACATCCTCAAATATATCTGTATAACACTGACAGATCCTCCGAGAAATCATTCATATCTGGTTCCTGCCAGTAAGCACTTCTTGGCATCAGCAACAGTGTTTCAGTTTGGTGGCTGCATATGAGGTGGATCCCCAGATATGGCAGTCTCTAAATAATTTTTTTCAATCCCTGCTTTTCAATTTGTCCCTGTATTTCCTCCCATGAGTTTTTTGTTCTCCCTTCTAAGAAGAACTAAGGTATCTACATTCCAGCCTTCCTTCTTTTTTAACTTCATAAGGTCTGTGAATTGTTTCTTGGGTATTCAGAGCTTTGGGTGGCTAGGATCCACTTATCAGTGACTGCATACTATGTGAGCTCTTTTGTGACTGGGTTAGCTTATTCAGCATGATAGCTTCTAGTTTCATCCACTTGCCTAAGAATTTCATAAGGTCTAATAGCTGAGTAGCTCTCCATTGTGTAAATTTCTGAATCCATTACTCTGTTGAAGGACAACTGGGTTCTTTCCAGCTTCTGGTTATAATAAATAAGGCTGCTATAAACATGGTAGAGCATGTGTCCTTGTTATATGTTGGAGCATCTTTCAGGTATATGCCCAGGTTTGGAATAGCTGGGTCTTCGAATATATTGCACCACATGCAATAATAGTGGGAAACTTCAGCAACCCACTCTCATCAATGAACAAATCATGGAAGCAGAAAATGAACAGAGACACAGTGAAACTAACAGCAGTTATAAACCAAATGGATCACACAGATATCTATAGAACATTTCATCCTAAAACAAAAGATTATACCTTCTTCTCAGCACCTCATGACACCTTCTCCAAAACTTAACCAGTAGTTGGTCACAAAACAGGTCTCAACAACAAAAAGCCCAAATACACATGGAAGTTGAACGATGCTCTACTCAATAATAACTTGGTCAAAGAAGAAATAGTATGTGAATGCAAAGAGTGTCTTATTTTTCAGAAGTCCAACATGTTGGGGTCTCTCATTACCAAGACAGAAAAATAATGAAGTGAGCTCACAGGCCTGATTTGAAGCAGATTAGAAGATTCTGGGTAGGTGACCTTTATCTAGATTCATCTCCAGGAACATTTCATTACTGAAGTGTAGGGGCTAGAAACTGTTGCTGGGGAGGTCTGAAAACTGTTTCTGTGGTAGTAACTGAGGAATTCCAAAACCACTGCTGTCTTATTGTTCTTTCCTCAGGCCAGGTAGTAAGGCAGCTTCAGGTGGCAGGGCAGCTTCTGATGACATTGCAGTTTCTGACTAGCTGCCTAACTTCCCCTTCCTTTTTTTCCCCTAGTAACTTGACCACCATTTGCATAGTCAGCAAAATCAGGTATGTTCCCCTCTAGCATGGCTCAAGGGTCTGGGTCTGATGGCATATCATGTAGACCAAGTCTCCAACTTAGAAAGGGTGAGCAGTCTCCAGAGTAGCTGGAGAATAAGCAGTGACCACCAAAGCCCCGACATTTTTTTCCTATTGTCTTCAGAGTCTTAAGTCTGACATATAAATCATTATCATTATGGCAAGTCAATTTGGGAACACTCACCAATAGGGTGAGACGTGATGGAGTCACATATAGTATCTCAAAGTAGGACAAATTGAAGTGGGAGGGATTGTTCCTAACCTTAAAATGGGCTAAAGAAAGGAGCACCACCCAGTCTTTATCAGTCTCCAAAGTCAATTTAGTTAAGGTCTCTTTTAGAGTTCTATTTATTCTTTCTACCTGTTCTGAACTCTGGGGCTGGTGAGCATAATGAAGTATCCAAATGTTCCCCAAGAAACTAACTAATATCTGACTTACGTGGACAATGAAAGCTGGCCTATTGTCTGAGCCAATTACTTTAGGAGTGTTAAATATAGAAAAGATCTCTTCTAGAATCTTCTTAGCTATCACCATCACTGTTTCTCTCTTGGTTGGGAAGAATTCTACCTACCCAGAAAAGATATCTACAAGGACTAACAGACATCTATATCCATGTCTTCCTGGCTTAATCTCTGTAAAGTTCATTTCTCAGTTTACTCCAGGTCTTTCTCCCCTCTACCCCTTTCTTTTTTCCACCTTAGGTCTCCATGCATTCCTTTCCTGGCATGACACACAGTCATCTACTACTTGTCCCTCTATATATCTTAGTTTGGCACAAAAGACTTTGACCACAAGATGGTTCTCACAAGTTTGTCCACCTCTAAATTAGTCAGTCCATTGATGCATTTTCTTTAATCCCAGTACTGTAAACCAGATTCTGGATGGGGGTAATGAGCTCAACAGGTTATAGGAGTTAGGCACTTTGGAGTTGAAGATTTACCACCCATTTGTTTACCTCTTGGAGAACTTCAACTGGTTGGTAGTCATTGGTTCCATGTTTCTGCACCTATAGAAGAGAGTTGTGTTCCAGGCTGACTGGCACTTACACAAAACCCTTAGTTGGAGCGGCGGGGCAATGTGTGACTTGATCCTGTCTCTCGACTACTTTGTCATGGGATAATGATGCATCACTATCAGGCTAGCCTGGGCTTTCAGTTCTATACGGACTGGGGGCTGGTTCTTAGCCTCTCCCATTTCTGAAGTTTCTGCCCAAGCTTGTGGATACAACTGGATCCACCAGTCTGTCTTATTTTAGGTGAGCTGCTTTTACTCAATGAGTTGGTATTCATCCTCCAACCAGACAGTTAGAACCTGCGTGGGATCTGCTTTTGGCCCTCTAATCTATGGTTCATCATGGTGTCTGTATTTTAGCCAGGAGGTCTCTCCCCAATACGGGCAGAAACAGTCTGGCATTACTGTGAATAAGTGTGATACTCGACCCACTCTGAGATCCACAGATCTTTGGGTAGCCCATGAATATTGTTTGATGTTGGCATCCCCTTGAGCCCAAGACTTTTTGTTTGACATGGCTCCCTCTGTTTGGAGCAGGACAGAGGACTGAGCCCCTGTATCTACAAGGAGCTGGACAGGTTTCCCGTCGACTTTTAAGGTTACCCTAAACTTGAGGAGGAGGCCCGAACACCATCCTTCTTAGTCACTATCTTTTTGTATGGTCAGAACTTTTGGTCCATGGGTGGAGGGGTCCTGTTTCTGAGGTCCCCTTTTCTTCCTGTTGGGACAATCCATGGCACAGTGGTCTTTTCTTTACAACAAGTATATTGATACTGGTTAAGAGGCTCCTTCCTAGTGCCAGACTTGGCTCCTAATTCTCTGTCTCTCACCACTGTGGCCAGGATCCTTTGTAAATTTTTTCCTGCCTCTTCTCCCACTTTCTCTCATATTTTTCCTTTCTCTTTTTCTGATTGTTGTCCTCCTCTGTCTTCTGTTATGGCAAACTTTCACAGCAACCTGTATGATATCCCTCAACAACTTATTCTGTAGTCTCTCTAGCCTCTGAAACTTTTTTCCTGACATCTCTACTGGTCTGTAAAAGCCATAGTCACAGTAGCTTTGTGCTTTTTCCTGCTGGGGTAAAAGGGTTCATATTGGCAGAATGTCTCTATGAGCAACTCTAGAAAAGCTGAGGGTGATTCCTCTGGTCACTGCTTAATTTCACATACCTTAGTCAAATTGTTGGGTCATCTTGTGATTTCCTTGAGACATGCCAATGAAGCCTGGTGATAGACCTTCAGGTGCTCCCTACATTTATAAGAGTTGTAGTCATATTCTGGTCTTCGAAGAGGGAATCCCTTGTCTATGTCAGCAGGGTTCTGAGTAGGAGTCCTGTTTTCCCCAAAGACAGTTTTTCTGGTCTGTAGAACAATATGCTCCCTTCCCACAGTGTTAAAGAGAATCTGCAAATGCTGATAACAATTGTCCCAGGACAATTGGGTAAACATAGCAGAATCTAAAATGTCAGGTAACTCCGAGGATTACCAGAAAATGGGGGATCTAGGAGAAAGAGGTCAGAAGAGGAAGAGTCCTGTAAATCTCTTTCTTAGGTGGCATCGGGTCCTATAAATCAAAAATCTGAGTTGATGGGGAAGGCAAAAACAGCTTGACCCATGAAGGAAATTCTGCCACCAGATTCTCCCAGACCAGGATGTAAGGAATCTGATTGGGGTATCTGGCTGCCCAAAACTCTCATCTTCTTAACATCACTCCAGTAATCTAAGCTTAAACTTAAAGGGGTAGAGGTGGTCTGTCTCATGTCCAAAAATAATGTCAATCTAAGTCCACACACACAACAGAAACAGAAACAAAAATCCTGAGCATCCCTGCCATGATCACCACAGGTCACAGAAAATAGGCAAATCATCTACCCTGCCAGCAAATGCTGGCATGGAGTCAAACAAATGACCCCCCCAGCTCATGCTAGCCAAAATCAGACAAACAACTCATGCTGGCAAGAGTCATACAGGTTCCAAATAGAACCTGAAACACCCTTTCGACTCCCCATGGTGACAACTTACAGATGCTCTCAAGCACACCAAAACTGAGAACAAGAGAAAGACAGACAATCTGACAAGACAAGACAATTGTGGCCTGTTGAGGCCTGTATCCTCTTTTCACTGACCTCTCATGTCCCTTCATGAAGTCTCACTTTCCAGACAATACACCAAATGTAAGAACCAAATTGAGTCTTTTCTATTTGAGGTTCCCATGAATGAGATTAGTGATTAGGGTTTGATGCAAATGTAAGAGGTCAGTCCAGTGCACTGGGGTGGCCTATGTCCAGAGGAGCGATGACCTCAAAAAGCTATTACAAGCAGTTTTTATACTTTTTAGGGGTGCAGGTTACATCAGCAAGGTTATAATTTAAATTCATTGGCTAAGCATATTGATCTTTAAACCTGTTGGTTAGTGATCATATGAGTTAGGACCCTATCTGAGACCAGAGGGTCAGATGGCTATCAGTCAATACATTCCATGATTCTCCTGAGAATTATTTGCTCAATGGTGGGTTGCTAGACCATTGTTCCTGCACAGATGGGAAGAAGAAGAATTTAAGGAATGTGTAGAGTGAGGGTGCCAAGGATATGTAACTCTCTACTGCTACTTCTTCAAGGTCTTACATGAAGATCCTTGATACGTTTGCCATCCATTGTTCATTCTAGCAGGTACAAATACAAGTATTTTCTTGGGGAACATTTTAGTGATTTCTTAATTCCAGCTTTATCCGACATACAATATAGTTAAGGCACTGCTGATTTCTCAGTTCCCGATTAACCCATCTTTTCATTCCAGTTGTGGCTCCAAAGACTCATTTGAGATAGACACCTCTCAATATGACTGGCTACTGTCCCCTGAAGTCATTTGTAATTTAGATATTTGCACTCGTGCTACAGATCATGCCAACACTTTCCTTCATATTACTACTATGCTTTGCATGCAATCTTCCCACAGACTTGACAATTCTCCAGATAAAAGTTCCAGTCACATCACTAAAAATATACTCTTAAATGTTCTAAAGTTAAAAATGCCAAACAAAACAAAGAACAAGATTATGTATTTTGCCACTCAAGGCCTATCCAGACAAGGAGTAAACCCTATAACAACAAAATTAACAATAAAATATGTTTATAAATCATGTCACTGTTCATAAAGTAAAATGACATAGAATAGACTAGGACATGGCAACATTTCCAAATTTTTCAGTTTCTGGGCTGGTGCAATAGTTCATGGGTAGAGACAATTGTCACCAAAACTGAAGAATTGAATTAGATCTATGGAATCTACAATGTGTATGTAAAGCACCTACGGTTTGTCATCAGGCCTTCCAAGAATCATGGTATGCACATACCATAAAAACACACACACACACACACACACACACACACACACACACACACACACACACACATACATACACACACTCAAAAAGAGAAAGACAAAAACATAGAACGATTCACACAGAGAGAAATAAATAAATGTAATTTTTTAAAATTTTATATTCTCCTTTATAGTAAAGATTATAAAGTGTTAAAATATTTCATTCCAAATTCTTTATTTTCTTAGTATACAAAGCAATGTGACATTATTACTATCTTATGCATGTGTATCATTTAGACTTTGCTCATACTTGCACCCACCTATGATCCTTCTATTAATCTTCAAAGTGTACTTCCAATTTCATGTCTCATATACATTCTACACAAGAAAGTATATTATTTTTACCCCCATTATCTGTATCTTTAACAAAACTCCAATGAAAATGCCTCTTATTAAGTATAGCCTTTACTCCTACTGACTAGTGTTCATCATACTGGAAGGTACTCTTTATACTGACACAGTTATGAGCCTGTTACATACAACAATAGCAACCTGTTTACATGATATGCTGATGTAATAGCGGCATAAATGTTGTAGGTGTAATCAACTACTCTCTAGATGGATTTAAGACCCATGAGATGGAACCCATGTCTAGTACATCTAGGTACCCAAAAACCTGGGACTGGATAAGTGATGGACCTCAGGCAAAACCAAATACTATTATTTTTCTAACAGAACACAGCAATAAAATGACTTCTAATAGCATTCTGCTATTCCTGTAAAACAGTATCTAGATATCTCACCCATCATCAGAGAAGCTTTCTCCTATAGATAGTACCACAGAACCACAATTGGACAATGTACACGGAATGACGAAATGAGAGCCTGTAACAGTTAGTTCAAAATGGGTTATCTTCATTAAATGTATCCCATCAAGGTTCAGGGAATTATACAGAAGAGGAGACAGAAAGATTATTAGAACCAGAAAGGATGGATGACACAAGGAATTAGTGTCTCCTAGATACAACAGGACTGATACACATTAGAACTCACAGAGAGAGTGGCCTGGCAGGTTAACTTCAAATGAGATCTCCTTTGCTAGGGATGAATTAGATACAGGCTCTCTTCCCTAACCCAGAATCTATATCCAACTGGCATCCACTTGCAAAGGAAGATTAGTTTCCTTTGTTGGAGTTTCACTGGGAATATTATTCATTTAAAGGCAGGCTTCATAGCTGGCAATTAATAATGATAACCAAAGCAAAATAAATAGACTCAACTCATTGCTTCACATTAATTTGTTTGGGCATTATTTTTCTCTTAATAGTATTTTGCTGCTTCCAATTTTATGTTTTTATAGGTTTTAGTGTTTTGTTTGCTTTTCCTTTGTTCTTTTGGTTTAGGTTTTTCTTTTTGATTTTTAATTAGTTATTTTATGTATATGCATTTCAGATGTTATGCTCTTTCCCCTCGCCCTGGTTTTATCAATTTGTTCTCACTCCCATCCACCCACTCCCAGCTCAACACCCTGGCATTCCCCTATACTAGGGAAACAAGCTTTCACAGAACCAAGGGCTTCTCATCCTTTTGAAGCCAGACAATGCCATCCTCAGCTACATATGTGGCTACAGCCATGGGTCACTCCATGTGTACTCATTGCTTGGTGGCTTAGTTCCTAGAAGCTCTAAGGGGTCTGGTTGGTTGATATTGTTGAGGATGCTTGCAGGTAACCACTGGACAGAGCACGAGGGCTACAATGGAGGAGTGAGAGAATGGACTGAAGGAGCTGAAGAGGTTTGAATCCCCATAGGAAGAACAACAATAGCTTTTTATTTTTATTATTCTGGTTCATTTATTTTTACTAATTGTTTAATGTTTGTTTTTCAAATAAAAGGAAAAAGAAAGTGTGAATTTAGGTGAGTGGAAATACCAAGAGAATTGGGAGAAGATTGGAGAAAACTATGACCAGAATATATTTTGTGATCAATATTTTGAAATACAATAGAAAGAAAATATTTTCCATGAGACTTTGTGTTCAGCCATGTTTGCCTGAGGCTTCATTTGATGCTATATTAGTGGTGCAACCACTATATATATATATATATATATATATATATATATATATATATATATATATATATATATATATATTCTTCCAAAAAGAAACTGGAGAGGGCATACACTAGCAACTTGACAGGACAGTTGAAATCTCTAGAACAAAAGGAAGCAGATACACCAAAGAGGAGTAGACAGCAAGAAATAATCAAACTTAGGGAAGACATTTATGAAATAGAAACAAAAAGAACCATTCAAAGAATCAACAAAACCAAGGGCTGGTTCTTTGAGAAAATTAACAAGATTGATAAATCCTTAGCCAGACTAACTAGAGGGCAAAGAGAGAATATTCAAATTAACAAAATCAGAAATGAAAATGAAGACATAATAAATGAAACAGAGCAAATTCCAGAAATTAACAGATAGTACTAAAAAAGCCTATACCCAACAAAACTGGAAAATCTGGAGGAAATGGATGAATTCCTAGACAGATACCAGGTACTAAAATTAAACCAGGACCAGGCAAAGCATCTAAATAATCCCATAACACCTAAAGAAATAGAAGCAGTCATCAAAAGCCTCCCAACCAAAAAAAGGCCAGGTCCAGATGGGTTCAGTGCAGAATTTTATCAGACATTTATTGAAGACCTAATACCAATACTCTCCAAACTATTCCACAAAATAGAGTCAGATGGAACACTACTTAACTCATTTTTCATGTCCACAATGACCCTCATTCGTAAACCACACAAAGACCCTACAAGGAATGAGCACTTCAGACCAACATTACTTATGTACATTCATGCAATAATACACAACAAAATCCTTGCAAAATGAATCCAAGAACACATCAAAACGATCATTCAACATGTTCCCAGGGATGCAGGGATGGTTTAATATCCAGAAATCCATCAAAGTAATACAGCATATAAACAAACTCAAAGACAAAAACCACAAGGCCATCTCACTAGATGCTAAAAAACATTTGACAAAATTCAAAACCCCTTCATGTTAAGAGTCTTGGAAAGAACAGGAATCCAAGGTCCATACCTAAACATAATTAAAGCAATATACAGCAAACCAATAGCCAACATCAAATTAATGGTGAGAAACTTGAAGCAATCCCATTAAAATCAGGTACTAGACAAGACTGTCCACTCTCCCCATTACCTATTCAACGTAGTACTGGAAGATTTGCCCAGATCATTTAGATAGCAAAAGGAAATCAAAGGGATACAAATCAGAAAAGAAGAAGCAAAAACTTCACTGTTTGCAGATGACATGATAGTGTATGTAAATGACCACAAAAATTCAACCAGAGAAATTCTACAGCTGATAAACAAGTTCAGCAAAGTGCCTGGATATAAAATTAACTCAAACAAATCAGTAGCCTTTCTCTACTCAAAGGACAAACATATGGAGAAAGAAATTAGGAAAAAGATACCCTTCACAATCATCACAAACAACATGAAATACCTTGGTGTGACTCTAACTAAGCAAGTAAAGAACCTATATGACAAGAATTTCAAATCTCAAAAGAAGGAAATTGAGAAAGATCTCAGAAAATGGAAAGAACTCCCATGCTTATGGATTGGAAGGAACAATATTGTAAAAATGGCCATCTTATCAAAAGCAATCTACAGATTGAATGCAATCTCCATCAAAATTCCAAACCAATTCTTAATAGAGTTAGAATGAGCAATGTGCAAATTCATCTGGAATAACAAAAAACCTAAATATCAAAATTCATCCTCAACAACAAGAAAACATATGCAGGAATCACTATCCATAACCTCAAGCTATATTACAAGGCAATTGTGCTAAAAAACTGCATGGTGCTGGTAAAGAGAAAGGCAAGTGGATCAATGGAATAGAATAGAAGATCCAGAAATAAGCCCTCACAAATATGGCCACTTGATTTTTGACAAAGGATCTATAAACATTCAATGGAAAAAGGACATCCTCTTCAACAAATGGTTTTGGTCAAACTGGCACTCAGCATGCAGAAGAATGGAAATAGATCCTTTCTTATCTCCTTGTAAAAAGTTCAAGTGCAAGTGCATCAAAGATCTCCACATTAAACCAGGTAAAATGAAATAATTAGAAGAGAAAGGTGGGAAAACCTTAGAACACATAGGCACAGGAGAAAATTTCCTAAACAGAACACCAATGGCTCTTGCTCTAAGGTCAAATATTGACAAATGGGACTTAATGAGATTGCAATGTTTCTGTAAGGTTAAGGACACTGTCAAAAAAACAAAACTGCAGCCAACAGATTGGGAAAAGATTTTTACCAACCCCACATCTGATAGGTGCCTAATATCCAAGGTATACAAAGAAGTCAAAAGATAAATACCATAGAATAAAATAACCCTTTTAAAAAATGAGGTACAGAGCTAAACAAAAAGTTTTCAATTGAGGAATATCAAATGGCTGAGAAGCATCTAAGGAAGTACTGGGCATCCTTAGCTATCATGGAAATGCAAAGCAAAACAACCCTGTGATTTCACCTCACACCAACCAGAAAGGCTAAGATGAAAAATTCAGATGACAGCAGATACTGACAAGGATGCAGATAAAGAGAAATACTTCTCTACTGTTGGTGGGGTTGTAAACTGGTACAACCACTCTGGAAATCAATCTGGCAGTTCCTCAGAAAATTGGACATAGTACTACATGAAGACCCAGTTATTCCACTTCTGGGCATTTACCCCAGAGACGCTCCTACATACAGCAAAGGCCCATGCACCATAATGTTCATAGCAGCCCTATTTATAATAGGCAGAAGCTGGAAAGAACCCAGGTGTCCTTCAGTAGATGAATGGATACAAAAATTGTGGTACATTTACACAATGGAGTACTACTCAGCTGTCAGAACCAATGACTTAACCAAATTCTTAAGAAAATTGTTGCATCTAGAGAATATCATCCTGAGTGAGATAACCCAGTCACAAAAGAATTGACATAAAATGCAGTCACTGATAATTGGATACTGACCCCAGAAAGCTCTGAACACCCCAGAAACAACTCACAGACTATATGAAGTTCAAGAAAAAACATAGACCAAAAAGAACAAAAAAAGAAAGAAAATTATCAACCATTATACTTAATCATTACACACCAAAAAACTTTGACTCTTTCCAGGTTACATCTTGTTTTACATATACTTTATGCTCATTGTAACTAGTAAGATTTTAATGCATACTATCAAATCTTTAAAAAAATCAAGTACTGACAAAAATGTATTCATATACTTCTATGCAAAAATGCTGAAAATCTGTACATTAATCTTTGTTTTTTAAAATAAAGTTGTTCAATTTTAAAAAAGAAATTACTTAAATTTAGCAATAAAAATTAAGCTAAATGGATAATATTTGGAGTTAAAAATAAAAACAATCATGTCTCCATAGCACCTAAATCATTTTTTTCTGAAATGGAAAATAAATAACTCAAAAACTTCTAAAGTGCCATTCTTTCTAGATAAAATAAAAAGAATTAGAAAGACAGAGAATAGGGTTTTTAGCCCTGTAGTCCAAGAAATATGTAAGTAGGAAGACTCTGGAATAATTGAACTGAATGGAAATTTTACAAGCTATGTGCAGACAACACTCATTTCCTTAAGTGAAATGTGAAGACTTTCTTCTGTGAAACATATATATATATATATATCCATATATAGTGTAAAAGACATTAATAAAATAAACAAATAATTTAAAAAAATGGAAATGCTACTATTTATTTGTAGTCAAAATTTTCTGGGAAATTTAAATGCAAACACATATTTTTAACCATTATGCTGCCTAATTTACATAATGCATATATTTTGATCATCTCTATACAATCTGACCAACTCATAAATATTTTATGAAATATTTATTGCTACCATGGAATTTACTTTCCATACATATTACATTCAACTTGGAAAAAACCATTGTAATACTTGTGGTTTGTATTTATAAGGCTATTATGATTTTTTTATTTACCTTTCAAAAATAAACTTTAATATTTAAGATGATAAATGCAACCCATAGAATAATTAAAATCTGTGATAGCACCAAAGTCACCTTTTTTTTTTTTTTTTTATCTCAGAGTACACACTTGGTCTTCCTGAATCTTGGAGGTGAAAATTTTTTTTTCTCTAACGGTTGTTTGGCTGCTTAACATTTTTTATGAATCCACATCCTGGTCACTAAAACTACATTCAGTTTGCTGCAAGTAATCTGTTAGTTCCCCAGGAATAACAGAATGTGTTCCACAGTTGATTATGCAGAGCTGTCTGTCATTTGAGAGGATAATGAATGCAGAGTAGATGTGCATGTCCTGTTCTAACACATTATACAGTGACAGCAACCGCACAAAGCACAGAAGAGAACAGTATGATGGGAGCACAAGGAGGGAATTTTTTTGACGCCATGCCAATGGAGGTGGCTCTCCACCATGCCACTTTTAATTATCACCTGTCCCACTGTGATCCCTGCCACATGTGTGAATGCTCCACCTCCCATAATATCTGTCCTCCCGCGATACTGAGTATAAGTACACATAGATACATTTACACATATACACATAATGTAAAATAATCAAAATTAAACATTTTAAAAGAAAATCCACTGATACATATGCTACACACATGAAACTTTAAGTTCTAATCCAAACCAAGGAGGTGCCTCTCCTATGCACAAACAAGATTAAGTAAAAAATGGCAGGGATCACAGTGGGATGGGGATAATTACAAGTGGCACCAGTAAGATTTGTTCTAGATTTAAATGGATCTTTTATTCCATGCACTTTGCTGTTGTCTTTAATACTGGAATCTTTCTCACTCCCATTCTCTAAGGAGAGGCACTTTTTCATCTGCCTCTGTTTGTTTTTCATTTCTTTAAATTACTTTATTCCTCTGCCCTTAAATTGCAACTGTTTACAGAATAAATTTTGATCCAAACCAACTAACCAACAACTGAAAAGAAACCCCCCAAACAAACAAACAAACAAACAAACAAAACACACACACACACACACACAAGAACAGGCTTGGTTTTCGGAATGTCTATCCAGGATCTTAGTAGGGATAGAAGCTTTGATTTTAGACTCTTGAAGTATTTCTTGGGACCAATTTTTCTATGTTTAAAGAAGCACATGGTTCCATCAAAGTCAATAGAACACTCCAATACACTGCACGCACTTGGTGGCTAACAGCAACTCTCCCTAATCACTCTACTTGGCTTTGCAGACTTTGAAGTCATTCTAAAACCTCACCAATGCTATAAAGAACAGAATTAGAGAATCATAATGCATGGTTAATGACTAGTTTTACCTACTATATTTTATGTGAATTTCATAAAACCTCAAAAAAATAACATTTTACAAATTTCAGAATTTTAAATGCAGAATTTTACAGAATTCCCTGTATAATAAAGAATTTGCTTTTAGCTACTATATTGTAGTAAGCAAGAAGTAATAAATTGCTGTATAATTACTTTTATTTTAATTAATTTCTCATGTGAATGAATATTTGGCTGCATGTATGTCTGTGTGAGTGTCCCTGATTCCCTAAACCTGGAGGTATAGTTTGTGAGCTGCCATATGGATGATGGGAATTGAACTCCACTCCTTTGGAAGAGTGGCCAGTTCTCTTAACTGCTGAGCCATCTCTCCACACCCAAAATATTGTAGTTATTAATTTTTTTTGAGATAGGGTTTCTCTCTGTAGCCCTGGCTGTCTTAGTACTGTGATTAAAACATGCACCACCATCACCCAGTGTTAAATAGTTTTTGTTTGTTTGCTTAGATTGAATCTACAACATCGTGAATGCCATAGTCAGAAAGAAAAAAAAAAAAGAGCACAAAACTGAGAAAATTTTTAAGTGTCAGGAAAATGATTGAGAATATCTTTATATCAGCAAATGAAGAAGATTATATTGCTTATATCTGAGAGGTTAAGTCATCATTTATAGGAGACTATTGTACAATATTATGCTATGAGATGAAGTCATACCAATTCTTCCTTACTTGTAGGCATTTTAGATTTTTATTATGGTAATCAAAATAGCAAGTCTAAATAATTAAACTTTCTGTCTCAAAAAAATTAGTAAGGGTAACTTATGATACACACACACACATACCTATATTACACACACACACACACACACACATATATATATATATATATATATACACACACAAACATATATATGTATATATATATACACACACATACACACACACGCACACATATATACACACATATATGTATATGTATATATATATATATATATATATATATATATATATATATATATATATATATACACAAACTGTTCAGATATATATTACTAAATTGGTCTTCACAGAAATTTGCAACCATTTGTACCATTTCCTACAAGCAAGAATGTCACATTTTCTTAGTTTACACAGCTCTATGACATAGATTAATATATAAGTTTATGACTTTGAGCTTATGTGAGAGTAAACTTCCTCATACTTTTAACCACTTTGTTCAACCTGACATCCAGAAAATACAAATTGCATGTGTGTATTCAGATATGAATGAATTGTCTTAAATATAAGTCACTCAAATTGTTTCTTGGGAGTTCAACAAATCCCAGGGCTACATGGTTTGTACAGTCTATCTGAATCTTCTTGTTAATAACAAGAACTTATTCAAAGAGTGTAAGATGAGACTCCTCTTGCAACATGCTTGGAAGAGTCTGCTTTCAGCTGCAGCCCACCTTTGCCCTTTGATCTGAAGAAGCCCTGAACTGGTTTTGTATCTTCAACACTGTCAGTGACTATCAGAGCACTGGTCTTGGAATCTTTGAAATTAAAAAGGTGTAATATACACAGTGAGTTGTTACTGTGTACTTCATCATAAAGCTTTGATATAGCCTTTGTGGGTTTGCAAGGGCCCTTTATAGATAAGGAAAATGGAGACATTTAGGCAATTATTTCTGGAAGCATTAACCTGTTTATGCTCCCTCCCAGACTTTTCCTCTAACCATCTTAAAAACAAAGAAAATTAGCCTTGAGGTTTGTTTTTTTTTTTTTTTTGTTTTTGTTTTTGTTTTTCTAGTTTTGAAGTTTCTTCTTTTTGAACCTGGGAATATCCAGTTACACTATGCCACCATGGTGACAGCTGCCACCTTTCTCTGATATAGAACAAAGCAGAAACTGAAGATAAACTTTGCAAAAAGGTCAACATTTCCTGAGGAAGATTGCACATTCATAACTGACCATGACAGTCCCATGTAATCTATGTTAGGTTTTCAGAAGCTCAACTAATAAGGTAAGATAAACTCGGGAGAAACACCTAGGACCAGCAAATATTATTGCTTTTAAGAACTATGAAATGAACTTCTGGTAAGCACAGTATGGTGGTCCCCTAACATTTGCAAGATCATGAGACAGATCCAGGATAGACCAGAAGCCTCTAAGAATGCCCTGGTGAATCAAAGCTGTGTTAATACCTTTCCCTGAAAGGTTTGTGTTGGGAATACCTACCACACCCTCTTCCCCTAGGGGTTAGCCAAACTGTCTCCTTGTAAGCCTAGACATTGGAGAACACACCCTCCTTTGAGTTTTACTTAGGCCCAGTCTCATGCCGATGACTTACTGTGTTTCTGTTTACACTGCTGGAGGTTACAGATTTGACCTAGGGGATTTATATATTGCCTTTTGTGTAGGATATCTTGAGCTGGATTCAGAAAATAAAATGGCATTTTGGTATCATGGATGACCTAGCTGTGTCTTTCTTTTTCAAATGCTCAGACCTTGGCTGGATTCAGAGTAGCCGTTGGCAGTGCAGGCATGGTTAGGTTTGGTTGGATCTCTAGGAAATCCCTGTCCACTGTAGAGCTGAAGAAGGTAAAGTGCTACTATTAACAAGGGTGTGCTATGAATAAGTGGATATTAGCCCAAAATCTCAACTACATAAGATACAATTCACAAGCCACATGAAGCTCAAGAAGAAAGAAGACTTAAGTGCAGATGCTTCAGTCCTTCTCAGAAGGGGGAACAAAAATATCCACACGGAGAAATATGGAGACAAAGTAGGGAGCAGAGACCTAAGCAGAACTCATCCAAAGATTCCTCCACCTGGAGATCCAGCCCATATGCAGCCACCAAACCCAGACAAAATTGCCGATGCCAAAAAAGTGTATGCTCAGCGGAGCCTTATATAGTTGTCTCTTGAGAGGTTCTGTCAGATCATGACAAATACAAAGGCAGATGCTCACAGCCAACCACTGAACTGAGAACAGGGTTCCCAGTAGAGGAGTTAGAAATGGCTGAATGACGTGAAGGGGTTCGTAATCCCCAAAAAACAACTATATCAATTAACCAGAGCTCCCAGGGACTAAACCACTATCCAAAGAGTAGAAATGGACAAATCCGTAGCTCCAGCTGTGTATGTAGCAGAGGATGGCCTTGTTGGGCATCAATGGGAAGAGAAGCCCTTGGTCCTGCCAAGGCTCGATAGCAGGGGAATGTCGGGTGGGGTGAGGGATAAGAGGGAGGGGCACACTCTCGAAGAAGTTGTGGGAGGGAATAGGAAGTTTATGGAGGGGAAACCAGGAAAGGGGATAACATTTGAAATGTAAGTAAAATATATCCAATAAAAGCCAAATGCAAAGAAAAGTGCTCAGTTGCAGGATAGGTGACCTGCATGAATTCTAGCCCCTCTGCCCTCCTCCCCCGACCAAGGCTCAGGGAACACTGATTGTCCGATGTATTGTATAAGTGAAGAATCTATTTTCTTTTATATTATTATTATTATTAAAGTATTTTGTTTACATTCCAAATGGCACCCCCCTTCCCAGGCCCCCCTCCTAGAGTACTTTATTCCATCTCTCTTCCACTTTGAGTTTGAGACGATGCCTCCCCATTCTCCCAACCCCTTCACACAGCCACCCATCCCTACCTCACTTCACCACTACCACTGTACTATTCCAGCTTTGCTGCTTCATCAAGTCTTTACAGGATTAAGTTGATTCTCTCACAATGAGGCTAGACAAGGCATATGTGCAGGGGCAAGGGATGTGCAGACCAGCCCACTTATGCTCTTTGGTTGATGGCTTAGTCTTTGTGAGCTTGGAGAAAAGCTCTATTTTCAATTAAAAGAAATATTCTAGTGTTTGGCATTCACCCAGCACAAGAGAGAAATAGAAATGGCCAGAATACTGAGTATACCACACTGCTTAAAGACATACATGCTATGCAAGCAACATTGAGCAGATGCAAGTGGACTGCAAACCAAGTACCTGTGCAGGTAGAATGAAAAGTCTGCTCCTGTCCTATACAGTGCTCTAGGTTCTGTAGTACAGCATATATTAAAACAGGACTGATAACAAAATTCCCTTGTTAATAACTGTAAACTAATGTCTGCAAGTGTCTACTAATTCATGTTTTAGCTAATACAGAGAAAAGGGGGCCTACCAAGAACAAGCCAGAAAATACAGGCCTAGAATAATATCTGTGCTTTTCCAATGCCTCCTTTAAAAGATTTCATCATATTGATGAGTTAAACTCTCAGAAAATGTTCTCTTGACCTAGTTCCTACATAGAACTCACAAATCTAGGCTTTAATGATTTCTATCACATATAGACAATGACATAGAAATCAGTGGTCATGATAATGAAATTAAACCCTGAAATCACTATAGATACTGAATGTAGAGTATATTAGACAAATTGGTGGCTTACAGAAAAGACTATCAAAATATTTTAGACAGGCTTTTAAAAAATGAAGGACCTTTAGAAATAAATACACAATAAATTAAATAAATTACTTGGGGCATGGACACTTTGCTGATTTTAGTGAAATTGCTATGAATTTCTCTCTAAGTAATATGATGTTTGTTATAGGCTTGCTACAAATTGTCTTCACTATGTTTAGGTATGTCCCTGATCTTTCTAAGATTTTAACCATGAAGAAGTATTGAATTTCATCACAGGCCTTTTCAGTATCTAATGAAATGTTCATATGCTTAATTTCTTCCAGTTTGATTATATGGTGTGTTTTCATATATTGAACCATTTCTGAATCTCTAGAATGAAGCCTACTTGATTATGATGATCTTATTTAATGTTCTTTCTTAAATTAGGTTTATGAATATTTTATTGAGTATTTTTGCATCAATGTTCATGAGAGAAATTAGGTTGTAATTCTATTTCTTTGTTGAAATTTTTGTGAGTTGGGAAGCTGTCTACTCTTTCTATATCTATTTAATATAGTACTTAATGTTCTTGCAAGAGCAATAAAACAACTAAAAAAGATCAAGGGATACACTTTGCAAAAGAAGAAGTCAAAATACCACAATGTGCAGATGATAGAATGGTATGAATAAGTGACTCCAAAACTTCAAAAATTCTATCAGGATACTTCATATAAATAATATAATATAAAATATATTTGGAAAAACATAGCCAAGCAAGTGAAACACCTGAATGACTACAACTTCAAGTCTTTGAAGAAGAAAACTGAAGAAGATATCAGAAAACGAAATGATCCCCCATTCTTATGGATAGATTGGATTAGAATAGTAAAAAATGTCCATCTTACCAAAAGAAATCTACAGACTCACTGAAATTCCCATCAAAATTCTAACACATTTTTTACAGACCTTGTATGAGCAAAAAACAAAATCCCAGGAAAACAAAAACAATCCTTTAAAACAATAGAAGTTCTAGAAATATGACCATTTCTGATTTAAAGCTGTACTACAGAGCTGTTGGGCTAAAAACCACATGGTTTTAGCATAAAACAAACAGGTTGGCCAATGGAATCCACTTCAAGACCCACATATACATCCACACACCTATGGACACCTAATTTTTTGATTTAAAAAAAGCCACAAATATACAATGGAGAAAAGAAAACATCTCTAACAAAAAGTGGATCATAGACTTCAGTATAAAACCAGATACACTGAAGCTAATAGAGGAGAAAGTTGGGAATAGTCTTGAATGCCCTGGCACAGGAGACAATTTCTTGAACAGACTCTAACATAAGCACTAAGATCAACAAGAAATAAATGGAATCTCGTGCAACTAAAAAGCTTCTGTAAGACAAAGGACAATGTCAAAGGGACAAAATGGCAGCCTACAAAATAGAAAAAGGTTTTCACCAACTCCACTGACAGGGCTACTTTCCGAGTATATAAAAACCTCAAGAAGCTAGACACAAACAAACAAAATAATCTAATTTTAAAGTAGAGCACAGATCCAAACAAAATTCTCAAAAGAAAAATCTGAAAGGGTTAAAACATACCAAAAAAAAGTGTCCAGTGACCTTTTAGAAAAGCCATCAGAAAAATGCAAATCAAAATTACTCATTGATTTCATCTGATAATTTTCAGAATGGCTCAGATCAAAACCACAAATGACAACTCATTCTGGAAAAAATGTTGAACAAGGTACACACTCCTACAATGTTGATACAAAATTGAACACTAACTTTGGAAATCAATATGGCGGTTTGTCAGAAAATTGGTAATTAATCTACCTCAAGAATAAGCTATACCACTAATTAGGCATAAGCCCAAAGATGTTCCATCCTCCCACAAGGACACTTGCTCATAAGAGCATTATGCATAATATCCAGAAGCTGGAAACCACCTATATGTCCTTCAACAGAAGAATGGATAAAAAAAAATGTGGTACATGTAGACATTACTCAGGTGTTAAAGAAATAGCATCATGAACGTCACAGGCAAATAGATGGAACCAGAAAAAATAATGCTGAGTAAGGTAATTCAGATCCAGAAAGACAAACACGGTATGTATTACTTATAAGTATAAAGAATGAAAGAAAAAAAAATGCTACAATCCACAGACTCAAAATGGCTAAATAACAAGAAGACCTCTGCAAGGATCTTCCTGGAAGAGAGAAATGGAAAAATTTTCAGCTGGACTATGGCAAGTTGAGATGGAAATAGGAGTGTTCAGGTTGGGGTGTAGAAGACAAAAATACTGAGAGAAATTGCTAGGATTGAGGGTACTTCAGGCACAAGATAGAAATCTAGCACAATAACAGGGATGACATCAATGAAGACTTCTATTAATGGATTATATGAAGCATGAGCCAGCCACACTCAATCACCAGGCAAGGGTTCTAGTAGAAGAACTGAGACACCAACCCAGACACAAAGACGATCAGCAAATGTAGAGACCCACAGCTAAATACTAAACAGAACCAGGGGAACCTAACAGAAAAAAGAGAGGAATGATTGTACAAGTCAAAGAGGTCAAGGACACTACAAGAATTTAGCTCCCAGAATCAAATAAGAAGGGCTAACAGAGGATCATAGAGGCTCAAACAATGATCAGCGAGCCTGTATAGGTCTAATATAGGTCCCTACATATATGTTATAATTCTGTAGCTTGATGTTCACTTGATTCCTACCAGTGAAAGTAAGGCATCTTGGACTATTTTGCTTGGTTTTGGGACATTTTTCTTCCTACTGGTTTGCCTAACATGAGAATATGTGCCTAGTCTTGAAAGTTCTTATGCTACATTTGTTTGATATTCCTCGGACATCTGCTCTTTTCTGAAGCAAAATGGAGAAAAAAGGAGGAGAGTGTTTTTGTGGGGAGACTGTGAGGAGAGGAAGGACAGGAAACTGTGATTGGGATATAACTTATGGGAGAAGAATAAATAAAAAACATAGAAAAAAATTTTGGGACACTTAATAGCTTAAAACAAACTGAAGAATGAATTAACAAACTACAACTGGTCATGAGATTATAATCAGATGCTTGTTATGTACATTGTATCTAGAAAGGGTGATTGGTAGTGGTAAAGAGTAGGGCTGAACTCTGAGAACAGTCAGTGTCACTAAGAGGTAAAGCATTAGCAATCTGAAATAGAGAGTGATCTGACAGACAGAACAAACAGCCTTTATTTGAAAGTAGATCCAAACCAGCATGTATCACATTGATATTTCTAATACTGGCAATAAAATAAAAAACAGAAACCTTCTGAGAAAGAAATATAAGAAAAAATCTGGGAAATCATGATAATTGGATATTTAAAAAACACCACTGCTATAAAACATAGCTCTACAAAATCCTTCAAATTAAAAGGGGAAACTGTATACAATTGCATCCAGACAAGGACCAACAAGTGAGTCGAGATATTTTGGAATATCCCTATCAACATCATTATTCAGGAGAATGGGTCTTTGGTTGAAATTCCAAATTTCTTGAGTGAAAAATACATCTGCAGTGTTCCAATGAGGACATGTTACTTGTTCTGTCTCTCAAGCCCAGAAGGATGAATTGCTCCTTGAAGGAAATGATATTGAACTTGTTTCAAATTTAGTGGCTCTGATTCAGCAGCCACAGCAGTTAAAAACAAGGAGATCAGAAGGTGTTTGGATGTCTGAGAAGGGAACCGTGAAGCAGGTTGACCTCAGTTTCCTAGATCCAGAAACAAGATCCTTATCACAAGTACAACTTGGGGACAATAAAAGATTTAGATATTGAAGAAAAATGAAAGATGAGACATATTTGTGATGAAATGTTTTATATGAGTAAATTGACAGATGTCTGTGTTTTCATACATTATAAAATTCCCCAAGACTTTAGAATTCAGCTTTCTCTATTTCTATCATTAGTTTTGTTTTAAATTGCTGAATAATCTCTGATTTAACACCATCTCTGAAACTTGCCACTAGAGTAATGCTCCTTTATCTATTCATATCTTGAAAAAAAATCGGTCATCTATTGCTGCTCCTGGACACATTTTTGCAACAGCAAAAAATATATTAAGGTTTGTTTTCACCTTAATAAAATATATGGTTCAAATAAATGAGATACTATCTCATTCTGTTGAATTTTTTATCCAAAACACTAAAATTCAAACCGGTTTGTTAATAATCGTGTTCTATAAAACCTTGCTTTCTAAAAAATAATAGCATCTTTACCAAATGGTATTGGGAAAGCTGAATGCATGCACAAAGAATCAAATTTAATCATTCTCTCTTATCCTGCACACAAATCAATTGATAGTGGAACAGAGATCTCAGTGTAGCCTCAAGACTCTTATTCTACCAGAAGGAAAAGTAAGGTACAGGTATGCACTATGAGGTATATATTCAAGTAAGAACTTGCTGACTGGGACTTCTGCTACCCAGGCAACAGAATCAGAAACCACAGATGGGACTTCAAGATATTTAAAAGCTTCTTGCCACAAACAAAAATAATAAAATAGTCCTGTATAAAAGCTTCTTTGGATACTGAAACATTTCATCCTGCAAGAAACACATTAAACAGAAAGGTAAACAACTGAAAATAGCTTCAGAAATTTCCTAAAACTGACCAAATTCAGAAGGTACCACCTAGACAGAGTAATCAATAAAATCTGAGAATTTGGCCCTCAATTGGAAAAGAGACAGATTTGCAAGCAAAGGATATTGAGACCAGCCCTGGAAGAGGTTCAGACCAACTGAGGTAGCCAGAAAGGACATCCTCCAAATAGTTGTGCATCTTGCAGGCTGTTCAATATTCTCCAGGTTCCCAGCTTCATGAACTATCATCACCCATGCTGGGGTGGGCTTTAGTGACACAGCTATTTTTTTAATCATTTTACCACTAAAAGTAACACCTCACCCACATACCTGTAAGGAACCATAACCAAATTTAACAGTTCACCAAATTGGACTTTGGGGTATGGCCTGTTATAGATTCCCTATCTATTGAAGTTCCCAGAAAAAGTTTTCTAACACAACAAAGAGATGCTATAATGGGTAAATTGTTTTTTATGGCTACACATCTGGCAGAGGACTGGTGTTTAATGTCTAAAATGTATACAGAACTCAGAAAACTAAACACCAAGAAAACAACTCAGTTAAGACATCGGTGTTGGAATTTAGCAGTGTTCTCAGAAGAAATGTTTTTAAAAATCCTCACTCTCCTTATCCAACAGGGTAAAGCAAACTATTTATTTCTACAATAGAATAGCTAAGATTTTGAAAAAGAAGAAAGAGCATGGGGAGGGAGAGGGAAAGGAAGGAAAAGAGGGGGAAGAGGAAGACAGAGAAAGAGAGGGAGAAAGAACAAATGCTGGCCAAAATGTAGAGAATGGGGATACTCTAAACACTCTTTGTGGAATTGAAAATTTATGTAACCACTGTGGAAATCAGTCTGCTGTTTTCTCAAAAGACTACAAATATATCTTCTATATGATCCAACTGTACATCTACCGGTCATATACTCAAAGAAGGGGCTCTAACAGACTAGATCATAGCAGATATGGCTTTGGAAAGTCTATCTCTTTTCTCTATTCCCTCTGCCTTCTTAAAAACCTATTAGGTATCATTCCTAAGGCTAGTCATGGAGACCTATTCTTTTAATAGGCCACTTCCTCCCCCTGAGATTGACCATCTAGATCCAGCTACCAAAGTATTGAAGTCCAGCAATCAAAAGCCCCCATTTGGCCACCTAATTAACATTGCCAATTAAAATTAAACACCTCATCTAACACTGGGTTTTCTTTCTTTTATTTATTTATTTTTTGTAAACTGTCATTTGCCAATGGGCCACATCTGTCTCTTCTCTATTCAGAGTCAGTCCTTTGTCCTCAGGGCTAATATCCCTTCCCCCTCTCCTTTACACCCTTTTCTCTTTTCACCCTTGTTACTCTTCCCATTTCTTCTATCACCTGGCTCCTATCTTTGTCTCTTATTCTCTGCCTTTTGTCCCTCTGGGGCAAATAAATCTCATTTGTGCTGAGAACTGTTGGTGCCAAATCAGGTCCTTTCAAAAACTCCTTCCCACTACAGGGACAAATGTTCATCCATGTATATATTGAAAGACCCCCTCCTGCTTTAGCTGCAGTAACGCCATTTTGTGCTAGGCCCAGAACAGGCAGGGATAAAAAAAAATACCGAAACAAAAGTGAGCCAGAAGACAGCCCAGTCTCTGTCAGAACAAAAATATCTGCAGTTGACCACCTGGACCAGGGTAAGGACATCCTGCCACACATGTTGAGGCAAGGACATCCTACCACACATGTTGAGGCAAAGACGAAAAACAACTCCCTGTCCCAAAGTGGGGGGCCAAGGCCGCCCTCCTCTTCTGAGAACTTGGGTCTGTAAGGCTGTACAGGCTAGGTCAGGGTCCCAGGTGGCCAAGCAGGATACCGGTGGGCGGCCAGCTAGCAATAGACAAAGAACAGAAGACATTCAGACAAGCCCAGCTTTCAGATAAGCTGCAGCCCCCGACTAAAACCAAGAGTTGTGTCCTTGGAGCCATATGTCTGCCATAGTTCCCACACTTAGGTAAGCCCAAGGCAACTATTCTCAGGAGCTGCAGCCCCAGCTGGTGTCTGGAGCTGTTTCCTTAGAGCCATGTCCTTGGGCTCACTCCCTGGCCACATTTAAACTAACCAATTAGAACCCTGTTGCTATGCTTCTGCTTCTGTACCTTGCTTCTGCCCCCCCCAAACCCTATAAAAAGGGGACTGCCCCTTTGTCCGGCGCGCAAGTCCTCCGAGAGACTGTGTGCCCACAGGTACCTGTGTATCTAAATAAACCTCTTGGTACTTGCATCCGAAGTGAGTGGTCTCGCTGTTCCTTGGGACGGGTCTCTTCAGATGGAAGATACCCTCCGGGGGTCTTTCAATATCTGTTCTATTCCTAATGATTACAACATAGAAATAGCCCATGTGTCTATCTACTGATGAGTGCATAATCAAAATATGCTATCCATATACACTGTAGTTTTATTTATCTAGATAGAAAAATAAAATTATGAAATGAATAGAACTGAAAATCATACCAAATGAGGAACCCATACTCAGAAAGAACAATCTTGCATGTTCCCACTCATGTGTGACTCGTACCATTAATTTTTTCCACTTGTGTGTTTAATTAAAAAACCTATAGAATACAGGAACCTTAAAAGGGACCATTTGTCAGGAGAGAAAGAAAAATCTCAAGGGAGGAGAGATATGAAGGAAAATAGGGGGATAATGGGTGGGAGATTTATGTGAAGAGAATAGTAAAAGGGGAGGGAGAGACAAACCTTGGGGAGGGATAGTTAACAATAATGATATTTTAAAACTATAAAAATCTATTATTTTCTAGGGTTCCTAGATAAATATGTGTTATTATTCTAACAAAAGTGGTTTGGAGTTCCTTAACCAAGGAATAATGTTCTTCCAAGCCTTCACAAGTAGAAACCCTGTGACTAGTGTAGTGTACCTCTCCTTCAGAAGTGCCCTGAATACTCTCAAAACAGTACATGCCATGACACTGTTACTGTTGCCTACCAAAACTTGATAGACTCTATTACTAAAGATACTACACACCTTGGTCACAGGATATAGAGATATCAAGTTTGTGTGGCTAGGAAGCTTTCTTCTTGCTGGCTAGCTTTCATAATACAGGAAGATGTTGGATGTTAGGAATAAAACATCAACATTCTTATGGAGCAAGGAACCCTGTGAACTGCAATAACATTTTACATGGCAAGATTTAAGTTCAGTATTGCCTTGAATGTAATGATGGTGATAAAATGCTTTCTGGTTAGACTTAAGGCCCACTCCACAAAAGAAAATACATTTCTTTTCCTGTACTTCTGGCAAAGAAATATGGGCAGCTCACATTCCCGAGGTATGAAAAGACTATTAGCGTTTGCTAAAGGAATATAATATAAAATGGCTTCCCAAATTTAAACCAACTGATTAATATCAGGCTTCACAAAAGAATTGTGTGTTTGTATGCATGTGTCTGTATGTGTGAGTATGACTGTGTGTGCGTGTGCATATGTATCTGTGTGAATGTGTAGAATGCAGAAAGTGACAAGCCAAAGTTCAGAGACTAGGGGTCCATGGAAGGCTTACTCAAAATTGGGAACGTTGTTTTACCTCCTTGACAAGACTTAAGGACCATAATGGAAGTGGAGTCAGGGAGATTTTAAAAGCAAGAAAGATTAAGAAGTGCCAGAACTCTCAGCATACAGAAGAATGAAAAGAGACCCTTTCTTATCTCCTTGTACAAAGCTCAAGTGCAAGTGGATCAAAGATCTCCACATTAAACCGGGTACACTAAAACTATTAGATGAGAAAGTAAGGAAAAGCTTAGAACACATAGGCACAGGAGAAAATTTCCTGAACAGAACACCAATGGCTCTTGCTCTAGGTCAACGATTGACAAATGGGACTTAATGAGATTGCAAAGGTTCTGTAAGGCTAAGGACGCTGTCAAGAAAACAAAACGGCAGCCAACAGAGTGGGAGAAGATCTTTACCAACCTCACATCAGATAGAGGCCTAATATCCAAGGTATACAGAGAATTCAAGAAGCTAGACACCAGAGAATCAAACAATCCTATTAAAAATGAGGTACAGAGCTAAACAAAAAGTTCTTAATTAAGGAATATCAAATGTCTGAGAAGCATCTAAGGAAGTCCTGGACATCATTAGCCATCAGGGAAATGCAAATGAAAACAACCCTGAGATTCCACCTCACACCAGTCAGATTGGCCAAGATCAAAAATTCAGATGACAGCAGATGCTGGCAAGGATGTGGAGAAAGAGGAACACTTCTCCACTGCTGGTGGAGTTTTAAACTGGTACAACCACTCTGGAAATCAGTCTGGCAGTTCCTCAGAAAATTGGACATAGTACTACATAAAGACCCAGTTAATCCACTTCTGGGCATTTACCCCAGAAGTGCTCCAACATACAACAAAGACCCATGCACCACAATGTTCATAGCAGCCCTATTTATAATAGCCAGAAGCTGGAAAGAACCCAGATGTCCTTCAGTAGATGAATGGATACAAAAATTGTGGTACATCTACACAATGGAGTACTACTCAGCTTTCAGAAACAATGACTTTATGAAACTCTTAAGAAAATGGATTCATCTAGAGAATATCATCCTGAGGGAGATAACCAGTCACAAATGAACAGAAATTATATGCAGTCACTGATAATTGGATACTAACCCCAGAAAGCTCTGAACACCCCAGAAACAACTCACAGACTATGTGAAGCTCAAGAAAAGAAAAGAAAACATTATATTTTCTTTTTACACACCAAGAAAACTTTGACTAATTCCAGGTTAAATCCTGTTTTACATGTACTTCATTCTCATTGTAACTAATAAGATCTTAATGCACACTATCAAACCTTTAAGAAAAAAAACCAAAAACTGCAAGACTGATTTCCAGAGTGGTTATACCAGTTTACGTTCCCACCAACATCCTCACCAGCATCTGCTATCATCTGAGATTTTGACCTTAGCCATTCTGACTGGTGTGAAGTGGAATCTCAGGGTGGATTTCATTGGCATCTCACTGATGACTAGGGATGCTGAGCATTTATTTAGGTGCTTCTTAGCCATTCGATATTCTTCAGCTGAGAATTCTTTGTTTAGTTATGTACCTTATTTTTAATAGAATTGTTTGAGTCTCTAGAGTTTAACTTCTTGAGTTCTTTGTATATATTGAATACACATATACTGGATATATGTGTAATCTATTAAAGGCATATTGACATTTTATTCTCACCAATATCTCATAGCAGTGTTGAAATAACATTTTTGTCCATTTAAATTATTTCAAACTATGCAGTATGGTATTAGATATTGTTGAATATCTGTCTCCTCCAAATTTAAGCATTTCTCCTTAGGGGAGGACCCAAAATATTCAAATAAAAGAGTAAAAATAGTCAGGGACCTAAGAATGTTTGCAAGGTTTAGAATTCTCACAAAATTGCATGATTCTCACGACCTTTTCTCAAGATTGGTGGAACAAGCTGCATGATGTGCAAGGGAAATTGAAGACTGCAACTTTTGTCTTGTGTATTTTTAAAATTGCATTTTACTTAAAGCACTATGTACTTTTGTTGTTTATAGTTTTCTGAAGTGGTCCCTATCTGTTGTAAGAAAAAGTTTCCATGATGTGAGGTGAAACTACACTTATCTGCGGATATAAAGGTAAATATTTATAAATTTTTTAGGGATTTTGTATGCTGTTTTAGCAAATGAGTGGCTGTAGATTCTCTCCCAATAACCATTATTTACTAACTCTGAGGAGTTAGGTAGTTATCCAGTACCAGACATGAAATTCCTCTTGTTGAATGGATCTTAAGTTCAATCAGAGCAGTTAGTCACTGCTCTAATAGAATGGCATGTTTGCCACTAAAGTACTGATAAGTGTTAATGGCCATGTTGGTTGTTGACTTGGTTGATGTGTGTCATAACTGGGTTGGACTCTTGGTTGCCTCCAACCTTGGGAAGCAAGCATGGTCTTTTCTGGCAGCATGAAAGTTGGTCATCGGAGGGAAGGCTAATGTCAGTTCTGACTCAGAGGCCTCTGAACCTTTTTCTGAAGTTTATGCTATCTTCAGTAATAAGCACTTACCTTCCACCTCTGGGGATAAGAAGGTTGCAACTATCAGTTGCTAGTCTAGGTTAGATTGTGCTAATGCAGCTGAATTTGTACTCTCTATGTAAGTGTAAGTTACCCCTATCATGCTCCTTTTTTTAAAACAACTTTTTTATGTTTTTTAAGATTTATTTATTTATTATATATAAGAACCCTGTATCTGTCCTCAGACTCACCAGAAGAGGGCATTGGATCTCATTACAGATGGTTGTAAGTCACCATGTGATTGCTGGGAATTGAACTCAAGACCTCTGAATGGGCCATCAGTGCTCTGAACTGCTGTGCAGACTCTCTAACCCATTATGCTCCTTTATATAATATAAATACACTCATTGGATCACCAAGATAGAACTGGGTAGAATCATTTCTCTTTTCTGTCATAGCTGCTCTATAATGAATATAAATGATCACTGATGCATTTTTATAAGCTACACAACACAATTGTCATGCAAATGAGGACTGTCAGAAACAATGGTGAACTGGGGGTGGCAATCATTGCATTGCATGGCCACTGCCATGAATAAGAAGTTGTGTGGCTTGAGCTAAAATTCTGCAAGTAAAGCATCTACGAGGGTAATCCCAATATGACAGCCTTTCTCAATTTGGAATAGTATGCATCTTTGCTGAAAGAGCATTTGCATGCTTCCTACAATGATTGTTAAGACTTGAAACTGTGGCTGAGCTGTCTGAAATAGAATATCAACATGGGAAATCTTAAAATGTTCATACTATATAAAGTGACATCCCTCTTTTCTCTAGGTGGTGGATATCACTGAGATTATCCCCAAATTACTAATTCTTTCAAGACTGTATTGCAATCTTGAAAATATAATATATGGAATGGTTGCAAAAGCAAGCTGTAGGTAGTTCACATATGTGGTGTTTGCCAGGGGGTAGGGGAGGGAGGGCTGAATAAGATGCAACTGAGCCTGATCCCAGAAAGAGATGACTGTATGCAAAACAGGAATACAATAGGAAAAATATGGATCTTATCCTCCAAATTAACCTTTGGTTTGGTAGAAAAATGTAAACAAACAGGGAAGATGATGTGGCAGCATTCGTTTTCTATTTCTTTTATCCAGCAGAGTGTAAGGAAAATAAAATAAAATTCATATCCATGCTAAAGAGTACATTGTTAGATCCAAAGCTTTGGAAGCCATGGAGAAAAATTGGACAAAAAGGGGGGAGGGCCATGAGGCAACTCAGAACTCACTTTTACTCAAGTGTCCATGGCTCAGTGTGTACAGGGACTTCAATATATCGCAATAAGAAACTACAATGAACAGAAGTGCTCTGTTTCTGAACTTCTTGAATTGGGAAAAACATATAAAGGAACCACAGCCTGGTTAATGAGACTGTGAGACATGGGAAAAGGTAATATCAGTCTGAGTGCTACTGACACAGAGAAACTAAGGAATATAATGCTAACCTTTTATGCAAATGCTTAACCACCTGAAGACATCCAAGAAAATCTATCTCTAATGTACTGGACCGTGTGAGAGACTATAGATAGTTGATTTTCTACAGCTGAGGTTTTCATGAATGTTATGAACTGAAAGACAACAGAGGAAGCAGACATTACTAAGGAAACTGATCACAAGAAAGGAGGTATTTGATTCCTAGTTTGTTAGTGTGGAGAGAGCTGTATACCCAGGAAAATTAAGCAAAAGATTTCAGTAGGATCACACAACCAGAACTAGGTTACTCGGCTTCTAGAAGACTTTCATGCTTGAGAAACTGTTGATAGACAACATAAATAATCAAGTAACACAAATAGAAAAGATTAAGCTTATCCTAAGAACTGACAATCATCTCCTTTCCTATGCTATGTGCATTTCTCTTCTGCAAGACTGTACTGGGGGCAGGGCATAGACACTGAGGCCCTTTTAGCATCTATGTTTATCTGATGTAAAGGAAAGGGCCATGGTACTTGTCCAGAGTCTATCTGAACAGAGATAGCTCCAGTGGCAGGCATGACAATCTAGAGGATAGCCCTGCTTCTCCCTGGATGAGAACCAAGCCATCTCATCCAGGACCATGAGGTTATTGAGATATGCAGAAGTCCCATGGCAGCAGGAGTACTCTAGAATGAAGAGACCTGGGCAGTGCTTCCTGTCTATACCATTGTACTCAATCTTTCTCTCTTGACAAAATAATTCAAATAAAGAGATGTTTTCATGTAATAAATATTAATATTTCTTTTTTGTACTTTCTCACCTGCATGAGACCAATTAATATTTGCTTGGAGTGGGTAATGTTGAACCATCAGAGACCATATTCCTTTAACAGAACCATAGACATGAGTTTTCACTGGGTACTGTAACATTCACATCACAGGGATTTATCTTCCAGTCCCAATCCCTGGTTCCCTCCTGGCGCCTTCAATGCATTTCTGAGCAAGTTATTTATACCCATAACTGTAAAGCATTTTTGTACATAAACTGTTAGCTCTTGAAAATCTTGCAGATTTGTGTATAAATATCATAAAACAGTAGATATAGCAATTAAGGAGGTTAAGTAAAGCCACCTAGTACAAGCAGACACAGTACCCTAGGAGCAGTAAGGTTGTAGGGTGAAAAACCTAATGTCAAAATGAGGCTACTTTCTTGTGATCTGTACATCACAGATGTCCTGAAGATCTCATAAGCATAGAGGTTATTGTTACTGCTTTGGGTTGCAAAAAGAATCAGATGAAAAGTCACGATTTAACACACCAAAAGCTTTGAAATAACACTAGAAGTGACCTGGGCATTCACTCCAAACTGGATGAAGCATTATGCAGGTTGTAAGGGAAGAATTGTTACTGAGGGTCCTGCTGAATGAGGTATCTTGCATGCTATACCAGGCAAGATGTGACCACTGGTACAATTTTGTGCATGCTGCAAGTACAACCAACTGCTTTCTGTATGTATTTAATGTCCCTTCATAAGAAGGAACTCAGTATTGGGACGATAAGACAAAGATCTATGGCTAAGGAAAACACAGTTCTCAGTGGGAAGACCATTGCTATAGGCATGTGATTAGGTATCAAATTGCCTTCTAATCATTTGTTATGATGCTTACAGCTTACTAAGGCTGTCTACTTTAAGCACAGATGGAAACTTCTGTTTTGTATTGACAGCAGCTACTGAAATATTAATGCCCATTCAAGCTTCTGATGTTCTGGAATAGCAAGCCACTGCCCAAACACAAACATAAGAAAATAATCAGTCACATACATCACCAACTCTAAAAAGCTCAGGAAACATCTAATAAAAGGGGATGAAAGAACTATACCCAGCAACAGAACAGAAATGCCAAGGAAAAGAATATTATATTCTCCCAAGAAAGGAAAGAGGAAGAAAAGAAGGCTCATAAAATTTGAAGAACTCAGAAAATATGATTCTCAAGTTCCTTCCTCAAGTTTATAGAATCAATAGTCAAATGTTGGAGAGTAGACTCTGTCTGTTAGAGGCCACTGTAAGCTGTCAGAGAGCTCCACTGATGCAGCTTTTGTGGGCTATTTGGTGCTTGATGCTCTTTTCAGTTGGGCAGTTGCATCTGAGTTGCAACACTCCTGAAATTAACCCTTCATCCATCTCCTGCTAATCATATCAATGAATTCATTGGCCCACCAAAGAAGACTTATTTGAATCACTTTTTTAAATTATCACCTTTATCATACCTGAAATGAATGATTATTTGCCTATCTCCCCTAGAAGTCACCTGACAGGTATGTATTGTTTAATTTATAGAATTATACAGAAGCTAAATATCAAACTGTACAAAATGTAATCTCTGCCTTGATTCACTAGTCTTCTACTTCAAACCTTTTCCAAGGATAAAATCTATGAATAATGTTTCTATTAGTCACATTTTTATTACACACACACACACACACACACACACACACACACACACACACACAAACACACACACAATAAGTAAGGGCTCAAGGCACTGTTTTCTTAACTGTCATTAGAAAGTGATAGAATGTTAATGACAGATATTACTAGGATTCATTTCATTATTACTTTTTAAAAGAAAAGTTATATATTTGATTTTATACCAAGTCTCTAGACTCTTTAGTCTCTGGTTCTTGGTCCTCTAAGTAGTGTCAGATATGGGCTCCATCTCATGAATACATAATAGTAGTAATATTTCTGCTCCTGTAACAAAATAGGTATGGAAACACTTTCAGAAGATGATTTTACTGTGACTCAGCATATGGTTCCAGATACTTCAGTATATACTTGGCTTCTTCCCTGCCATGAGGCTGTGGTGAGTAGATGATTCTGGCAGAACAAAATTACTCAACTCATGGTAGCGAGGAAGCAAAGAAAGAGAGAGAGACAGATCTTGACCAAGATTTAATCCTAAGGACATGCATGCCACAGTGACCAGAAATGTCACACTTAATCCCATCTCCTAAATTCCCATCACCTTCCAATAATGTTATTATACTGCTATCCTAAAACTATACCAATCAATTGACTAAGTCAGAGTCCTTGGAACCCTACTGCCTCCTGATCAGATCTACTCGCTGGGAGCCCAGCCTTTACCATCGAGTCCTTGGCAAGATACACACCATAAATAAGCAATTTTACAATGCTAACGGATTAAATTTCCTCACACACCAAAAGAAACATTTGGTAAATGAACCTGAGGAAAACAGGCTCAATCTTCAAAATAATCACAAATTAAAATATTTCATGTCAAAACAAATAAGCTTTGTTATTGGCTAATTTGGGTTAAAACCTTAGGAAAAAAGTATTCTTTATACATTTTACCATACAAATGGCACCAGCAGCCTGGAGAAACTGAAGAAAAGAAGAAATTTGATTAAATCTTTTGTGTGTGTGTGTGTGTGTGTGTGTATGTGTGTGTGTGTATGTGTGTGTGTATGTGTCTGTATGTGTGTGTTTAACTTGACAGTAAACCTTTAAGAAAAAAAGTTGTTAGAAACTAGAGATTCACACGAGTCAACTGAAACAGTTTCAACTTTTTGAAGCTAGATAAGCCACGAGACACTTATTAAATTATCTTTTTATTGCCTGTGTGGCTTAAATACAAGCAAGTTTCTAATAGAAAATGCTTGCAATCCAATGTTCTTAGGAACACCCAGGAAAAAAAGGATTATTGAAATGAATAAAGTGAGGAACAGTGAGAATAAAAAGCACACAGAATTCAGTTGCCTCATCCCATTTAATATGCAGCTGTGATCTCACAAGATATTTGTTCTCTAAGTATACAATACTTGCCAGTGATTTGCTAAAATTCCCTGATGTGAAAATGCCAAAGGGTCTGCATGAGCAGCAGGCCCAGCCAGCAGCATTCATAAGCTCAGCCTTCCAGGCCCTTTGCCTTTAGCTACTATTTAATACCAGCTGTTTATTCTTTCTGTTCCTCCTACTTCTCTACCTCCTCCAGGTCTGCTTTAAAAGCCACCCTACAGAATCGGAGTCAATCCTTCTCAGTTGCTTTAGCAACTCTCAAAGATAAGATGGCTCACAGTTTCCCAGTCTAGTTCCATCACATCCTTCTAGTAATTAAGCTAAGGCGGTGAGGATGAGTCGGATATTCCTTAGGACTATAATCAGTAATTGGATGGCCTAAATTTGTTTATAGAGCCTCAAACTTCCTATTTGCATGCTCAGGCTTGTCTCCCTCCAGAGCCCCTTTTCCAGTAGCAGAACTAAGGGTCACACACAATGTCACAATTCATTTTCATGCTCCTCTCTATTCTCTGTCAGCACTGCCTTGAAGTTTTGCCTTGGTAAAATGTCTCCTGGTTGCCCTGGTAATTTGGTATCTTCTTAGTCTTGGCAGAATTCCGTAGTTGGCAGTATTGAGGTAGGCACATTTGTTTCTTCAGGTCGTCTCTGAGATTCAAAATGTTCATGGTTTTAAGCAAAACACTCCACTGTATCAGATCCTTCCAAAAGCAGAAAGAAACTGGCCAGGTAGATGCTGCTGTACAGCAAGGAGTACTGATAGCCAGGCAAGGTCAAGGTGAGTCCCTTGTTTCACCTTACTCAGGACAGGTCCAGGTGGAATTGCCTGATTCCTCACATTTGAGAAAACACATGCTTATTTGAAAAAGGGATATGAGAATAAATTTTTGTTGGTAGACTTTGCAAGTTTACTGAGTTCTGGCTATAGGATCTACATATCATAAGATGTATGTGACCTAAGAACTGTTTTTACTTGCATAAAATGTAGACACTGTTTAAACATTTAGCACTATTGTAAACTTGGCTGAACACAGAGAAGCCTGACTGGCTTAACTCTCTTACAGAAAAAAATTAAATGTATATGCAGCATTTTTCCTTGAATCCAGCCATGCTTATCATCATCATCATCATCATCATCATCATCATCATCATTAATCATCCATTTATAGTGAAGACTAACGTAAAACAGCAAACAGAATTGATATAAATAAATCACATCTACAATTTGATGAGTAAGAAGGGTTTTTAAGTATGAATTCAACCTGAACAGAATTATTGAAGTAGACCCGAGATGAGCTCTTATTATTTCTAAATCTTCATATACATTCTGACCACAGCTAAGTAAGAGTGATGAAAGTAAGTTTTTCTGCCTGCATTTAGAGGAGAGAAGGTGGTCAAGCCTACCTCTTCACTAGCAACAGAATCCACTGTGGCAACGCTTCCAGCTCTGTGGATAAGGATGCATGCCAGGCATGCCATATGTCTATAGTTCAGAGGATAGCTTCCTTCTTTCTACTTTGTGGGTCCTTGGGATTAAAGTCAGGTCCTCATGCTGGTCTCCAAGTGCCTTTACCTTCTGAACAATCTCTCCAGAACTGCTTCCTATCATTTTTAAATTGAGCACTTCAATTGTACTCATAAAAATTTAAAGGAGACTGAAAAATAAAAAATTCAGTGAGAAGCTATGACCATGCTTTGTTTATTAGCTTATTTGTAAAACCATAAGCTCATGGGTTGAGAGAGTTTGGGGGCACAAAATGGTAATGCCAGACTGGAGCAAGATGGTCATTCGTTAAAGAGCTAAACCATATCTTTAACAAAAATCAAAGCAAACCAAGTCCATATTGTCTGCATTAGAAATGGCTTTACAATCAACCTTCAAATCCAGAGATGATGTTATACCTAGGCAACAAGGACCCTCTTGCATCGTTTGCCATGACAACTGCCACATACTCCTAGCATACACCTCACCTGTGCCTACCTGGCATCTATGTCATACCCAAATAAAAGACTCAGATCCTGACCCTTCACCCCTTTCTTTCCCTCTTTCTCTTTTTCCTTACTTTCTTCCTCTACCCAATAAAAAAGACTCTTCTTGTGGAACTGTTCTGACCTGTCATGATCTCTCAGGAAGCTAGTTGCCTTTGAACTAACACATATATCTGTGAACAATTAAGTGTTTGGTTTTATTTATTTCCTAAGATCACACCCACAGCTTCATATGTGCCAGGCAAAGGCTATAGCACTGAACTACAATCCCAAGTCCATGTTAATTTTAGTGTCCTGGAGCAAAAGGTGGTCATATATTTAAAACCAATTAAATATAAGAAAAAAACACTGACTTGGAAAATATTACAAACTGATATGTAGTTCATCTGTCATCCTAACACCCATACTTAAGTCTACTGACCTAGTTCAAAGCATATCACAAAGTAGTGCTAATAGAATTTACAAAATAGTCCTGTTCCTCTAGGATGTTAGAGATTATTTCAACAACTATTGTAGCCCTCTGTCATGAAATGGCCATGTATTAAGAAAATTTACTTGAATTTTTATGTACTCATAATAATCCCCATCCTCCTATTATGTAACAACATTACAAGAATAGATTTCTGTGGCAATAAAACCATGTTTACTGCTTCTTTATCATCCTGACATGCAGAATAATTTTAAAGGTCTGTCTATTGTTAACATGTATATATTCATAATGCCAATTTACTTCCAAAACCATATTTATCTGCACCTAACTCAAGTAATTATTTCATAATTTGTCCATTAAGTTTTCTGTGAAGGGAGAGATTAGCAGGCTATTCTCTCTCATAAAACACAGCAAGACAATATCCAGCTTTATTTTTTAAGGACAAGCAAAGCTCCCTCCTTGCTAGTTTAGTTTTCTCCTTGGAGGAAAATAGTTGTTTACTTCTTCCCTAAAGGATAAGTAAACTCCTTGCATTTGCTGGAAAAACTATCTAATTTAGCCCAGAACAGCTTGTTGAGGACAATATTCAGAGGACTTTGCAATCTTTCTGGTGTTAAGAGCTATGAATCTCTGTCTCATTAAGAGCTATTTTTGTCTTCCTCACTTACTTTCTTAATATCCTTGCAAAGGGAAGCTTCTCAACCAAACAACTCTGTATGCCACGGATTTCTCCCGTGAAAGAACATTTTTTATTGAAGATTGAACAGTTAGTGTCTGATTTTTTAACAAAGTGAATTATCTTCATACAAGCAACGTTAAGGAACTTTTAGAGGTTCTGCTTCTGTTAATGAGATCACTTTTTCTGTCTCATTTGGAATAAACATGAATCTTGTTATTTTTGCATCACTGACCTAGTTTCTCAGGCCTATAGACAGTCTTCCTGCTTGCTCTTTATGTTTCCAACTCTGTTCCAAAACCCTTAGGAAGCCCTTTAAAGTTACTGACTGTGGTCCATGCCAGTGTCTTCTTTCCCAGGAATGTATAATTCCATATCCTTTCCGACATGAAGTCCTTTACTATGAGTAAAGTGAGTCTGTAAAATCTAAGTCAGGCCTCCTCATTTTTCTCAGCCTGAGATAAGCCTGTGGCTACTTTCAAGACTAGAAAATGCGGCAGAATTTTAATCATGGTCTTCATGACCAGATTCCACCATCTTTTCCAACTCTACTTAGTCTTCATCTCAAGGACCTTGCCCACAACGGATTCCCCAGCTTTCATCTCTCTCCTCAGAATCTGAGGCTTCGGGGCTCCATGGTGCTGTTTATTCTTTCCCTGCAGCAAATTGTGATCACTTTTAAATTAGAACACAATTACCACTCCTAAGAGTAGGATATATGATCTAGACCCCTCCCCTTGCCTGTGCCTAATGTTTCACCTAACACTTATAACCACAAACAGTAGAGGTATTTGTTTTTCCTCACTCAGGATTTTCCTGCACCAATGTGCCTATTTGGTTTCATTGTATCTTCTGCTTCACACAGATCTGCAACAGATTAAACATTCAATGAGCAGCTACTGACTGAATAAACATATTAGAAGGGCTGATTGTTCCAAGACAGAGTCCACTTAGAGAAGCAAGCTCAATGGTGTCTTCACTTCCTTATTTACATAATTTTCCTTAGGAAAAAAAAAGGGCTGATTGCCACAATAAGATTTGTTGGTATGGCTAAAAGATGCAGAATCCACATTTGAAAAGCCCTATGTGATCCAGGTACTATAAAATGATGCAAAATCATGAATTTTGCCTAAAAGTAACTCATATAATTTCTTATATAATAAGCTAATTTCTATTGCTTAAATAAGTGCATATCTTAAAATTATCCACTTGTAAGTAAAACTCTAAAAACATCATTCTTCAATTTTGCAATTTCTCTCTTTGATATTTTAAAATTCAGTAATCACATAATTTGTCATAGGTAACATAGATACTCCATGCCAAATCCAGGCACTGATGAATGTCATTCACAAATAATTCAGATAATATTTTTCTTGGACAGCAGGGTCTACCTGTAAGTTCTACAGAAAGTAGCAGACAGACCATGATGGGCAGCATATGGCCTAAAATTCTAGAAAATACTATGCAAAAATTCTAGGCATGCTGAGGCTGACTTTTCTTTTACTTGAGTTGGTCAAGTTGGCTGTAAACTTAAAGAATTTTAATGAGGCTTTCAACACAATTAAGAGAATTGTGGTGACTTGGTCACTACCATAAGCATGATGATGTTAGTACCATATACATAACCCCACTCTCCACTTTACTAAGAATTTCCATTGTAATAATTCCAATGGCAATGAATGAAATGACAGTAGTCTTCTTCTCTATGAGATAACTTAGTTGACTACTTTGAATACTATTAGCAAGCAGACATACTAAATTTGAGAGTAACTCTAGTAGTTTCTTCTACCCCCAGTAGATTAAGAACCATGTATATCCCAGTGACTAGAGTATTTTTTTGCACCAGAGCATAATACATAATTATGATGTATTAAAATATATCATAATTTCCTCAAGTGATCTAATTCTGGAATATTTAAATACACATTTATGATGATATTCATTATAAAGTTCTTTGGTCAATAAACTTTGAAAAACTAACAGAAATTTAGCTGTTCTGCCAGAAGATTTGCCAGAAAGTCGAATATACTAAAATGAACTAAAAAAACTCCTAGGTAAATTAATTACCAGCTTCATAAATTATCTGAAAGCTAAGCCATTACTTTGAATATTCTTCTGGAAAAGGCTTCTGTGAATTACCACCACCTTTGTAGTATCTCTTCCCAGGACTTGTTACTAAACATCATCTACAATCCAAGAATATGAAGTTTTAAGTTACCAAGTTGCAATTTGTAAACTGTTACTCTTCAGAGCAGTTTGAGGAAAACTTGCCAGGTCTATCTGCTCAAGGACATGTGAGTCCCTCATGTATCAAAGACTTGCCACCACTCACTTACTGCTAATAATCACTGTTCATTTATATTCAAAGAATGAGAGTGGTATGCTGGTGATTTGGTATTCCAAAGTTGTGACTATGAAGCTCTATCTCTTATACATGAAAGGTAAGCATATGATAAACTATTGTGAGATAGTCACATGTGTTTAATAATATTTCACTGGGAGTTTATATTATTTTTTATTAGTTACATCTAAATCATTTTAATTAATATAATCTATTCATTTATTCTCTCATATATTACATTATGATCATAGTTTTGCTTACCCCTTCTTTTCCAAGCACACTCCAACTCCCTTCTCTCACCAATCCACTCCTCTTCTATTTCCCTTCAGGAAAGATCAGGCCTTCCAGGGTTATTAAGTAAACATAATGTAACAAGTTACAATAAGACTAGTCACAAACTCTCATATCAAAGCTGGACAAGGCAACTCAGTAATAAATAAAGGGTCCCAAATCAGGCAAAAGAGTCATACTCTCCCTAGTAGGAATCCCGCAAGAATGACAAACTACCCAACAATATCTATTGTATAAACCGAGGACCTAGGTCACACCCACAGAGGCTAACTGATTGTGGATTCAGTCTCTGTGAAACCTCATGAGACCTGGTTAGTTGATTCTGAGGGCTGTGTTCCTATGATGTCTTTTAACCCTTCTGGATCTTAACAACACTTCTACCCCTTCCACAGGATTTACCTAGCTCTCCATACTGTTTGACTGTGGGATGCTGCTTCTACTCCCAAGAGTTGCTTGATGAAGCCTCTCATAGGATAATTATGCTGAGCTCTGGTTTATGCATATAGCAGAACATCACTAGGAATCATTACATTGACTTCTTAATATTACTTTTATTGCCAATTTTGTTTGGTTCAATCCTGGGTCTCTGGTCTTCTGGCTCTGGTTCCTAATCATCCAGGATATGTCTGACAGAGGCTCTTTTTCACACCATGTGTCTCAGGTTGGACCAGTCATTGGTTGGCCACTCCTACAAGTTCTGTGCCACCTTTAACCCAAGACAGCTTGTAGGCAGAGATAAACTATAAATCCATAATTTTGTGGCTGGGTTAGTGTCCAAATCCCTCCACTGGAACCCTTGTTCTGTCAAAGAAGATAAATATTTTAGATTCTGTTTCCAAGACTACCAAGTCATTGCTAGGATCACCTTTATAGATTCCAGAAAATTTCCATTCCACCAAGTTTTCATATGTCCCCTAAAATTTCCAACAATTCAATCTGATAATCAGTACTATATTACTAAATTAGTAGTATTCTAGAGATTACCTTCCCAGTGCTCTCTTCATCCACATCCATCCCAAGGCCATTCAGGAAATATAATATATTTTTCCTCCCCAAGAACATCCCTGGGTTTCTCTTATAACCTTCCTTGCTACTTGACCTTTCTGAGTCTATGAATTGTAGTATGGTTATCCTTTAATTTACAGCTAATATCCACTTATAAGTGCATATATACCATGTTTGTCTTTCTAAATTTGGATTACCCCACTTGACCTTATTTATTCTAGTTCGACTTATTTGCTAAAAAATAATTATGTTATAAAAACAAAAACAGTTGAGGAATACTCCATTGTGTAAATGAACCACATCTTTTTTTTATTAGATATTTTCTATATTTACATTTGAAATGTTATCCCCCTTTACCCACACCACTCCCAACACTACTCCCCCTCTACTTGTCTTCATGAAGGTGCAGTAGCTTCCAATCAGCCTCTATACCTCAGTGACTTGGCTTCACCTACATTTGTAAAGCATGTCCTTAGTAGACTAAAGGCTTCCTTTTATACTGATGTCACTGTTTTTCTCTACTACATATAAACCTGGAGCCATGGGCCTCTTAATGTGTGCTCAGTGGTTGGTGTTCTAGTCTATGGGAGTTCTAGAGACTTCGGTTGGTCAACAATGTTTTTCTTCCCATGAGGCTTCAACCCCCTTCATCTCTTTATCCCCCCTCCCCAGCACCCTCACCGGGCTACCTTTGCTCAGTCTGATAGCTGCAAGCCTGCTCAGCTGCATAATTCTAGCAAAGCCCCTGAGGAGTCACCATTATCTGGTTTCTGGCAGCAGGCACCTCCCAGCAATACCAATAGTGCTTGGGCCCAATGACTACACTTGGGGTGGATCCTCAGGTGAGGCAGACCCTTTACGATCCCTTCTTCAATCCCTGTTCTTCCACTTGATCCTTTACCTCCTTCCTTGAGTGTTTTGTTCTCCCTTCTAAGAAGGACTGAGGCTTCCACATCTTGGGTTCCTTTTTTTGAACTTCATAAGATTGGTGAATTGCTGCTTGAGTATGCAGAGCTCTCTGGGGCCAGTATCCAACTATCAATGACTGAATACCATGTGTGTTCTTTTGTGACTGGGTTACCTCACTCAGGATGATATTCTCTAGTTCCATCAATTTGCCTAGGAATTTCATAAAGTTATTGTTTCTAATAACTGAGTAGTACTCCATTGTGTAGCGGTATCACAATTTCTGTATCCATTCCTCTGTTGAAGGACATCTGGGTTCTTTCCAGCTTCTGGCTATTATACATAAGGTTGCTATGAAAATGGTGAAGCATGTGTCCTTATTATATATGTGTTTGAGAATCTTTGAGGTATATAACTAGGATGGGGAAAGCCGGGTCTTCAGTAATATTATGTAAAATTTTCTGAGGAACTGCCAGACTGATTTCCAGAGTGGTTATACCAGCTTACAACCCCACCTCCTCACCAACGTCTGCTGTCATCTGAGTTTTTGATCTTAGCCATTCTGAATGATGTGATGTGGAATCTCAGGGTTGTTTTGATTTGCATTTCCCTGATGACTAGGAATGTTCAGCATTTTTTTTAGCTTCTTCTCAGGCATTCAGTATTTCTCAGTTGAGAAGTCTTTGATTCGCTCTACACTTCATTTGTTAATAGGATTGTTTGATTTTCTGGAGTCTAATTTCATGAGTTCTATGCATATATATATTAGATATTAGCTCTCTATCAAGTGTGGGTTAATGAAGATTCTTTCCCAGTCTGTTGGCTGCCATTTATTTTCTTGACAGTGTCCTTAGCCTTACAGAAATTTTCAAGTTTCATGAGGTCCCATTTGTTGATTCTCGATCTTAGAGCATTGGACATTGGTGTTCTGTTCAGGAAAATTTTTCCTGTGTATTCTAAGCTCTTCCCCAATTTCTCTTCTAATAGTTTCTATGTACCTGGTTTTATGTGGAGGTCTTTGATCCATTTAGACTTAAGACTTGTACAAGGAGATAAAAAAGAATTAATTTTCATTCTTCTGCATGCTGACTGCCAGTAGAACCAGTATTATTTGTTAAAGAGGCTGTCCTTTTTTCATTGATGTTTTTAGCTCC